>NC_044976.1:48814107-49467470 GCF_008728515.1 Papio anubis
TAGTTTCTGCATGAACACTTCGAGTAATGGGGGAACTTATTACTGCCTGCAGAGGTCAAATCCATTATTAGTCACCTCCAGTTAGGACAATAGATGCCCACAGTTTGGAGAGGAGCTTTGAGATAAGCAGATCCAACCCACTACATTCTTCAGGCCAATAAATGAATCAGTCTTCCAGGATGTGAATTTCTACACACGGCCTTAAAAACTTGGCAGGAAGGTGCATCTGTTATCAATGGCTTAAATGCAAGGAGAGTTTTGTTCTTTCTTTATCTCCAAGAAGTCCAGAAGTAGTCAGTGAATGATTAGTAAAATCTTCCATATGAGGGGGACCCAGGCTTCTGTCCCATTTCTCTGCTATGCTTAGTCTCCATTTGAAGGGCTCAGGATTTAAGGCAGCTGCTGGTAGAAACATTTATGCCCACATTCCATCCAAAGGGAAAAGAATAAAGGGGAGAAGGGCACATCCAATCTCTTAAGGACATCTCACGTAAGTTTTGAGCATCAAAACTTCCACTTACATCTCATTGACCGGAATATAGTAACCTGGCTACATCTAGCCGCAAGGAAGACTGGAGAGTGCAGTCTGTATTCTAGTCAACCATATGTTCAACAATGAATTGAGAGTTTTATGGGTATTGGGGACCAGCAGTCTTTACCATAGAAGTCTTTCCTTCTAACTGCCTACCAGTCATCTCCACTGTTGGTATAGATTCTGTTAGGGGCTACTTAGAGCAGAGTTGTGCCCTTTTTCACCCAGCAGCAGTGCTGTGCTGGAGCTGACTCATACCAGATTACAATCACGAGCCAAACATTAAATTTGGAAGTATCTTGCAAGCCAGTTGGTAAACATCACTATTATTAAAAATTAAATTATATAGCCTGTAATCTCAGCACTTTGGGAGACCGAGGTGGGCGGATCACAAGGTCAGGATATCGAGACCATCCTGGCTAACACGGTGAAACCCCATCTCTACTAAAAATACAAAAAATTAGCCAGGCGTGGTGACGGGCGCCTGTAGTCCCAGCTACTTGGGAGGCTGAGGCAGGAGAATGGCATGAACCCAGGAGGCGGAGCTTGCAGTGAGCCGAGATTGTGCCACTGCACTCCAGCCTGGACGACAGAGAGAGACTCTGACTCAAAAAAAAAAAAGAAAAAGAAAAAGAGCAGATTGAGATCCAATTCCATCTGTCAAGTTATGGTCAAATCACAACCATCAGTTAACCACAGATATGAGATTGGCAAAAAACAATGAAAGAATCCTGAGAAAATCAATTGGCAATTTAGAATTTACACTAACGAATATTGTATATTTTATTATTGTAAATCTGGTGTTACTCATATGGGTAAAATTTATAATGAAGTTCTGTATGTATAAATACACATATATTTTTGGAGAGTTGGTTACTAAAATTTTGCTAGCACACTACTGGCCAGCAGCCCTTTCAACATCCCAAAGCAGGAAGCTCTATCCCTCCTTCCATAAGAGGCCTGATTTACTCATGTCTGCCTACACCCAGCCCGCTAGTACCAGGGACCTCACCTCTGTTTTTCCTGCCCCCTTTCTCCAGAACCCCCACCTTTCAGAATTTGGACCTCTGATTTGTTGTATTTTTGCTTATACATTTTCCATCTCTGTCTTCTTGCTGTACCTTTCTAGATACTCCCTCAGCTTTATCTTATAACCCCTCATAATTGAGCTTTTTAATTATGCTCTCAAACGTTTAACATCCAGGAGTTTTTTTCTTCCCTGATCATTCCTTTGTCATGGCATCTTGTTCTTCTTAAATGGATTCAACAGCTTCTCTTGGCTCTAAAAATATTAATGATAGCACGTTGATTGTTTTTTAAGTTCTTATCTCCCTGGTTAGTCTCTGCTTTTGCCAAGTAACTTGTATCTGTTTCTTTTGCTTTGTCTCTATCTTTTCTCCTGGAAGCTCTCCTTGGCTCTCTCATTATCTTTGGTGTCTTTATATGAGGCGTTATTTAAAAAAAACAAACAACAACAAAAAAAAGTTTCCTTGAAGAACTGGCTAATTCCTGGCCTGGGGCAGGAAAAGTAGTAGATGACCCCAGAACATCCCTCTGTGACAGAAAATACTCAAAGAATTCGGGACATATACCATTAAGAACATTCAAGAGCCAGCTTGAGGGGGCCTCCAATGGGCAAACATAGAGCAAATCGAGCACACACACACACACACACACACACACACACACACACACACACATATATATATACAATAACAGACTATGGCTTTTGGTTGAAATAAAATCTGAGAGTCTGCACTGATATAACTTAATAAGTAAATATACGGGGCGAAGATGTTTTGAGATCCCCCAGCTAAACTGAGGTCCAGTGCCAGAGCAGCTAGCCACCCAGCCCTAATGGGAAACAAAGGGGGACTGGATGTGGGTGTTTACAGTGTGTCTTTCACAAAACGCTTCTTTTAGCTGGCAGATGGCCTAATGCCTACTTGCCTGAATTGTGACCGGGGGTCCCTCACACAGGAAACTTGTTTAGACTGCCAGATGTATAGACCACTGTGACTCCTGTCCGACCCGTGTCTGTTTGTGCCTGCCTGACCATTGGCTCTGGGAACCTGACCTTGTATTCTCCCTGGTAACCTGGCGAAAACCCAGCCTAAGGTAGCCCCTGGTTCTTTGGATGCAAGGCACAAATTCAATGCACCTCCACAAAAGGAAACAAGTTCAAAGATTATTTACTTGCAGATCCTGGGCAGGGAGGGAGCCATGAGTTGGGAGAGTCATCCTCCATCCCCAAATCACATGAGGTGGGAATGAAGAGTCTCTCATTAGGGGCTAATGCAGATGGTGACTGTCAGTTGAAGCCAATGCTCATTTACTATTCTAAAAATCCTAGGGCCCCTAAGTACTGTGCTCAATCTACTCTGCCCATGCTCTAGAAATGGAACAAAGCCGGGATGACAGCACATCTGTTTATGGCACGGTTTACTGAATATTTTAACCCCACTGTTGAGATCTACTGCTCAGAAGAAAAGATTCATTTCAAAATATTACTGCTCATTGACAGTGCACCTGTTCCCCCAAGACCTCTGATGGAGATGTACAAGGAGATGAATGCTGTGTTCATGCCTGCTAACACCAAGTCCATTCTGCAGCCCATGGAGCAAGGAGTAATTTTGACTTTCAAATCTTACTATTTAAGAAATACTATTTGTAATGCTGTAGCTGCTATAGATAGTGATTCCTCTGATGGATTTCAGCAAAGTAAATAGAAAACCTTCTGGAAAGGATTCACTATTCTAGATGCCATTAAGAACATTCATGATTCATGGAAGGAGGTCAAAATATCAATATTAACAGGAGTTTGGAAGAAGTTGATTCCAACCCTCAGGGATGACTTTTAGTGGCTCAAGATTGCAGTGGAGGAAGTAACTACAGATGTGGTAGAAACAGCAAGAGAACTAGAAGTAGAAGTGGAGCCTGAAGATGTGACTGAATTGCTGTAGTCTCATGATCAGGTTTGAACAAATGAAAAGTTGCTTTTACAGATAAGCAAAGAAAGTGGTTTATTGAGAGGAGTCTACTCTGGTGAAGATGCTGTAAACATTGTTGAAATGACAAGAAAGAATTTATTATTTTACTTAAACTTAGTTTATAAAGCAGTGGCAGAGTTTGAGAGCACTGATTCCAATTTTGAAAGAAGTTTAGCTGTGGTTAAAATGCCATCAAACAGCATCACACACTACAGAAAAATATTTTGTGAAAGGAAGAGTCAATTGATGTGGCAAACTTAATTTTCATTTTATTTTAAGAAATGGCCACAACCACCCGAATCTTCAGCAACCACCACCCTGATCAGTCAGCAGCCATCGACATTGAGGCAAGATCCTCCACCAGCAAAAAGATTACCACTCACTGAAGGTTCTGATGATTATTAGTGTTTTTTAGCAATAAAGTATCTTTAAGTATTTTTTACTTAAGGTATATACATTGTTTTTTAGACATAGTGCTATTGCACACTTAACAGACTGCAGTGTCATGTAACCATAACTTTATGTGCACTGGGAAACCAAAAAATTTGTGTGACTTTCTTTGTTAAGATATTCACTTTATTGTTGTGGTCTGGAACTAAATATGCACTGTCTCCCAGGTATGTCTGTATATATATTTTTTCTTTTCTCACTCTTTCTAAATTTGTTCCTGATAAGTTCCTGGTGGCATCAAGTAACCTCTGTGGTGAGTGGCAGTCTCCATTTGTGCTTCCCGCCTCTTGGTCTGGCTGATTATCTCGGGCCATTTTGGCTCAGTGCATAGTGACCAGGAACACCTGGGGAAGAGGTGCCTCATTGTAGACTCATATGCCGCTGTCTCCTGTTCCAGGGTGTGCCCATCACTCCTCTGAAGGATCAGGGTCAGTGTCTACCAATACAATCTTTTTTAAATTACTGCTAGGGTTGGCTCCCAAACCCCAGGAGTGAGGCACTAGAGCTTTGCATGTTTACAGGCAGCAGCACTGAGCAAAATCCACGCAGCTTCCATGGGAGATTTGCATTTATCTAAGAGCTTCTTTACATCCTCCGGTGTCTTTAGTGGGGCAGGGATCAGGTGTTCATGGCATTTGTATTTGCCCACTACAGTGCCAGTGATTAGAACCATGATACCCCCTGGAGTTGGGGACAAAAGGAGACAGCAGCAAGCAATGCAGTAACAGAAGAGGCATATGCTCCAGCGGCACCTACTCTTGCAAGGCTTCATGAGGACTCAGGTGAAGTCACCCCTCTCTGAGGCCAGGGTTAGGCAATTTGATCCTTTCACCCCAGCTCCATTTCACCAACACAGAAAGTCCAGCATTGTATCACCCTCTCTGACTTTACTACGGGGAGTCCTTGCTCTGCAGGAGCCTGGGAGCCTGTATCTCCATCACCAGCGAGATGGAGGTAGAGCTCCACCATCCTGGCCAGCTCGCTCTGGCTCAACATCAGGATTTCACAACCTATAGCCAGCACAGTCCTGATCACTAACAAGATCCTAGGTCACTGGAACTGTGCACCTGGCACAAAGTGCTACATACCCTAAAGTAGTAGCCCACTGTCTAAGGACCCAATCCTAGGAAGGACAGCTGATGCCAGGAAAACACACCCTTCTTATACTGGGACCTGCCTGGAGAGAGCTGCAGGGGAGTGCTGTGCTCCAAGTGCTATCCACAGCCACCACAATTTCGAGAGAATCCGCAAGGCAATACCTGACAACAGCATGACACAGCAGTGCCAAGCAGCTATAGTTACTGGCAAGCAGTGGTTCCTTCCCAAAGGGACTGGACTGTCTGGGAGAGGCAGTTAGTACGCCATTCACAGCTAATAGACATTGTGGAGGTGTATACCCTGCACCAACACATCCCATCCTTCATGACCAGTTGATTTGAGAGCCCCCAGCTAAATTGGGATTCCAGTACCAGAGCGGCTAGCAATGCTGTTCTAACAGGAAATGAATGCAACTGGACGAGGGTGTTTATAGTGTGCCTTTCACAGAATAATGGTTTTACCTGGAAGATGGCCTAATGTCCATGACCAGGGGATGCCTCACATGGGAAACTTGTTTATGCTGGCAGATGCCCTTGCGGCTCTTGCCTAACCTGTGTCTAGTTTATATCTGCCTGACTGTCGCTCTAGCACCAGGAATTCAACCTTGTGTTCTCCCTGGCATACTGGGGAAAACCTAGCCTAGGACAGCCCCTGGTTCTTCAGATGCAAGGCACAAATTCAATACACCACCACAATAGGAAACAAGTTCAAAGCTTCTTTACTTGCAGATCCTGGACAGGGAGGGAACCATGAGTTGGGAGGGCAGCAGCTCTCCAGCCCCAAATCATACCAGGCAGGAAGGAAAAGTCAGGCAGAGACAGAAAAGCATGAGGCAATTGAGAGGACAGTGTGGGGCAATTAGTGGCATATATTAGGGAATAGGGTGAGTCACTAAGTTTGCAAGCAAACGTCTGAAAGTCCATTTAAAGAAAGTGGCAGGAAAGTAAGGAGCCCACTCTGTTGGGCAGGAGAAATGTCTCAAAGATCTTCCCTCTGAACACTGGCTTGGGCCATTTGGGTGTGGTGTAGACCTGGAAACTGTCAAGGGTGACTGAGCCCTGCTCCTATTATGGGAAATTTAAACTTATATTCAAAATGAATGCAGAGGGCCGGGCACAGTGGCTCATGCCTGTAATCCCAGCACTTTAGGAGGCCGAGGCAGGCAGATCACTTGAGGTCAGGAGTTCAAGACCAGCCTGGCCAACGTGGTGAAACCCCGACTCTACCAAAAATACAAAAATTGGGGCGGGGCCAAGATGGCCAACTAGAAGCAGGCAATTGGAGGCTCCCACCGAGAAGAACCAAAACAGCATGCGAATCCTGCACCAGCAACCGAAGTATCCACCTTCTGTCATCAGGTCTGACTAGGCACTTGGCATGACCCATGGAGAGGAGGGAAGAGTAAGGTGGTGTGTCGGTCCACCCGAGAGCCACAGCAGGCAGGGGAGCCCCTACCCCCAGCCAAGGGAGGCGGTGAGTGAGCATGCTACCAAGCGGGGAAACAACGCTTTTTACTTGCAATTATGAGCCCACACCACTGGGTCTTGGGTCCCAACCACGGAGCCACGCAGATTGTCAATAGCCACTCGGCTAGAATCTGCCTAAAACCACCCAGCTCCCAATGGGAGGGGCGGCCATTACCAGTGTTGCTGCCTGCTGTCTAAGCCATCTGAGCTCCCAGGGAGAAGAGCGGCAGCCATCACTGTAGCTCCAGGCCACGCTTTTCCCCTTCTGGAGCCGGGGAGACTGGACAGCTTGGTGCAAGCGGTATTCCCCACAGCACAGCACACTGGCTGTGGCAGGCCGTGGCCACATTGCCTCTTTAGGCCGGACCCTCTCATCCCTCCTCACTGGGAAGGGCCTCCCGGCAGGAAGTCCAACAACTCCAGCCAAGGGCTCAGGGACAGAACTCTGATCTCTCTGGGCCTGAGCCCCTAGTGGGAGGGTTGGCCATAGTCTCCAAGGACCAGCAGTCTCAGTCTTTCCTCCTGCAAGCTCTGAGGAATCCAGGCAACCCAGATGACTGCGTTTCCCCCCAGCACAGCACACCCCCTCCACCAAGGGACAGCCAAAGTGCTTTGTTAAATAGGTCCTGGTTCCTGTGCCCCGCAACTGGGAGAGACTCCCCGACAGGGGTCACCAGACACCCTATACAGGAATGCTCCTACCAGCATCATGTTGGTGCTCCTCGAGGTCAGAGATCCCAGAGGAAGGAGCAGGCACCCATTTTTGCTGTTCTCCATCCTCCTCGAGTGACACCTCCAGATGCGGAAGTGACCCAGATGAATAGAGCCTGAAATGAATCCCCAGCAAACTGCAGCAGCCCTACAGTAGAGGGACTTGACTATTGAAAGAAAAACAAACAAACAGAAAGCAACAACAACACATCAACAAAAAAGAAGTTCCCACGGAAACCTCATCCAAGGGTCAGCAGCCTCAAAGATTGAAACCAAACAAACTCATGACGATGAGAAAGAATCAATGAAAAAATGCTGAAAACCCAAAAGGTGAGAGTGCCTCTTCTCCTCCAACTGATCACAGCACCTCTCAAGCAAGGGCACAGAACTGAATGGAGGATGAGATGGATGAACTGACAAAAGTAGGCTTCCGAAGGTGCTTAATGACAATTTCACCGAAGTAAAGGAGCATGTTCTAACCCAATGCAAAGAAGCTAAGAACCATGATAAAAGGTTACGGGAGCTACTAACTAGAATAACCAGTTTAAAGAGGACAATAAATGACCCGATGGAGCTGAAAAACACAGCAGGAGAACTTCATGAAGCATACACAAGTATCAATAGCAAAATCAATCAAGCAGAAGAAAGAATATCAGAGCTTGAAGACCAACTTGTTGAAATAAGGCAGGCAGACAAGATTAGAGAAAAAAAGAATGAAAAAAGAAAAACAAACAAACAAACAAAAAAGAACAAAACCTCGAAGAACTATGGGACTGTGTAAAAAGACTGAACCTATGACTGATTGGAGTACCTGAAAGAGATGGGGAGAATGGAACCAAGTTGGAAAATACACTTCAGAATATCATCCAGGAGAACTTTCCCAACCTAGCAAGACAGGCCAACATTCAAATTCAGGAAAAACAGAGAACCCCAGTAAGATACTCCATGAGAAGAGCAACCCCAAGACACATAATCATCAGATTCTCCAAGGTCAAAATGAAGGGAAAATTGTTAAGGGCAGCCAGAGAGAAAAGCCGTCACCTACAAAGGGAAGCCCATTAGACTAACAGTGAATCTCTCAGCAGAAACGCTATAAGCCAGAAAAGAGTGGTGGGGGGGAGGTGGGGGGCAATATGCAACATTCTTAAAGAAAATAATTTTCAACCCAGAATTTCATATCTGACCAAATTAAGCTTCATAAGTGAAGGAGAAATAAAATCCTTTTCAGACAAGCAAATACTGAGGGAATTCATCACCAACAGGCCTGCCTCGCAAGAGATCCTGAAGGAAGTACTAAATATGAAAAGGAAAAATAGGTACCAGCCACTGCAAAAACATACTGAAATACAAAGACCAATGACACACTGAATAATCTTCATCAACTAGTATGCAAAGTAACCAGCTAGTATCATAATGACAGGATCAAATTCACACATAACAATATTAACCTAAATGCCCCAATTAAAAGACACAGACTGGCAAATTAGATAGAGTCAAAACCCATCAGTGCGCTGTATTCAAGAGACCCATCTCACATGCAAAGACACACAGAGGCTCAAAATAGAAGGATAGAGGAAAATTTACCAAGAAAATGGAAAGCAGAAAAAAGCAGGTATTGCAATCCTAGTTTCTGACAAAACAGACTTTAAACCAACAAAGATCAAAAAAGACAAAGACATTACATAATGGTAAAGGGATCAATTCAACAAGAAGAGCTAACTATCCTAAATACATATGCACCCAATACAGGAGCACCTAGATTCATAAAACAAGTCCTTAGAGACCTACAAAGAGACTTAGACCCCCATTCAATAATAGTGGGAGACTTTAACACCCCACTGTCAATATTAAACAGATCAATGAGACAGAAAATTAACAAAGATATTTGGAACTTGAACTCAGCTCTGGATCAAGTGGATCTGATAGATATCTACAGAACTCTCCACTCCAAACAACAGAATATACATTCTTCTCAATGCCACATGACACTTATTCTAAAATCGGTCACATAATTGGAAGTAAAACACTCCTCAGCAAATGCAAAAGAACTGAAATCATAACAAACAATCGCTCAGACCATGGTGCAATCAAATTAGTACTCAAGATTAAGAAACTCACTCAAAACCTCACAACTACATGGAAACTGAACAACCTGCTCCTGAATAACTCCTGGAGAAATAATGAAATTAAGGCAGACATCAAGAAGCTCTTTGAAACCAGTGAGAACAAAGAGACAATGTACCAGAATCTCTGGGACGCAGTTAAAGCAGTATTAAAAGGGAAATTTATAGCACTAAATAACCACATCAGAAAGCTAGAAAGATCTCGAATCGACACCTTAACATCACAACTGAAAGAACTAGAGAAGCAAGAGCAAACAAATCCAAAACCTAGCAGAAGACAAGAAATAACTAAGATCAGAGTGCAGCTGAAGGAAACAAAGACATGAAAAATCCTTTGAAAAAATCAATGAATCCAGGAGCTGTTTTTTTGGGGAAAAAAAATAGTAAAAGAGGTAGACTGATAGTTAGACTAATAAAGAAGAAAAGAGAGAAGAATCAAATAGACACAATAAAAAATGATAAAGGGGATATCACCACTGACCCACAGAAATATAAACTACCATCAGAGAATACTATAAACACTTCTACACAAATAAACTAGAAAATCTAGAAGAAACTGATAAATTCCTGGACACATACACTCTCCCAAGACTAAACCAGGAAAAAAGTCAAATCCTTGACTAGACCAATAACAAGTTCTGAAGTTGAGGCAGTAATAAATGGCCTACCAACCCAAAAAAGCCCAGGACCAGAGGGATTCACAGCCAAATTCTATCAGAGGTCCAAAGAGGAGTTCATACCATTTCTGAAACTATTCCAAACAATTGAAAAGGAGGGACTCCTTCCTAACCATTTTATGAAGGCAGCATCATCCTGATACCAAAACCTGGTGAAGACACAACAAAAAAAGAAGACTTCAGGCCAATATCCCTGATGAACATTGATACGAAAATCCTCAATAAAATACTGGAAAACCGAATCCAGCAGCACATCAAAAAGCTTATCCACAATGATCAAGTCAGCTTCATCCCTGGGATGCAAGTCTGGTTTAACATATGCAAATCAATAAATGCAATCCATTACATAAACAGAACCAATGACAAAAAACCACATGATTATCTCTATAGATGAAGAAAAGGCCTTTGATAAAATCAACATTCCTTCATGTTAAAAACTCTCAGTAAACTAGGTATTGATGGAACATGTCTCAAAGTAATAGGAGCTATTTTTGACAAACCCACAACAAATGGGTTTTGTTTGAATGGGCAAAAGATGGAAGCATTCCCTTTGAAAACCAGCACAAAGGTCGGGCGCAGTGGCTCACGCCTGTAATCACAGCACTTTGGGAGGCCGAGACGGGTGGATCACGAGGTCAGGAGATCGAGACCATCCTGGCTAACACGGTGGAACCACGTCTCTACTAAAAAAAAAAATACAAAAATTAGCCGGGCGCGGTGGCGGGCGCCTGTAGTCCCAGCTACTCGGGAGGCTGAGGCAGGAGAATGGCGTGAACCCGGGAGGCGGAGCTTGCAGTGAGTGGAGATCGCGCCACTGCACTCCAGCCTGGGCAACAGAGCGAGACTCCGTCTCAAAAAAAAAGAAAAAAGAAAAAAGAAAAAAAGAAAACCAGCACAAGATAAGGATGCTGTCTCTCACAAGTCCTATTCAACATAGTATTGCAAGTTCTGGCTGGGGCAATCAGGCAAGAGAAAGAAATAAAGGGCATTCCAATAGGAAGAGAGGAAGTCAAATTGTCTCTGTTGGCAGATGACATGATTCTCTATCTAGAAAACCCCATAGTCTCAGCTCAAAAGCTCCTTAAGCTGATAAGCAACTTCAGCAAAGTCTCAGCATACAAAATCAGTGTGCAAAAATCATAAGCATTCCTATACATCAACAATAAACAAGCAGAGAGCTAAATCATGAATGAACTTCCATTCACAATTGCTACAAAGAGAATAAAATACCTAGGAATACAGCTAACAAGGGATGTGAAGGACCTCTTCAAGGAGAACTACAAACCACTACTCAAGGAAATAATAGAGGACAGAAACAAATGAAAAAACATTTCATCCTCATGGATAGGAAGAATCAGTATTATGGAAATGAACATACTGCCCAAAGTAATTTATAGATTCAATGCTATTCCCATCAAACTACCACTGACATTCTTCACAGAATTAGAAAAAACTACTTTAAAATTCATATGGAACCAAAAAAGGGCCCATATAGCCAATACAATCTTAAGCAAAAAGAATAAAACTAGAAGCATCACACTACCTGACTTCAGACTATACTATAAGGCTACAGTAACCAAAACAGCATGGTACTTGTACCAAAACAGACACATAGACCAATGGAACAGAATAGAGACCTCAGAAATAAGACCACACATCTATAACTTTCTGATCTTCGACAAACCTGACAAAAATAAGCAATGGGAAAGGATTCCCTATTTAATAAATGGTGCTGGAAAAACTGGCTAGCCATATGCAGAAAACAAATTGGACTCCTTCCTTACACCTTATACAAAAATTAACTCAAGATGGACTAAGACTTAGATGTAAAACCCCAAACTGTAAAAATCCTAGAACAAAATCTAGACAATACTATTCAGTACATAGGCATGGGCAAAGACTTTATGATGAAATCACCAAAAGCAAATGCAACAAAGGCTAAAATTAACAAATGGGATCTAATTAAACTAAAGAGCTTCTGCACAGCAAAAGAAACTATCATCAGAGTGAACAGGCAACCTACAAAATGGGAGAAAATTTTTGCAATCTACCCATCTGACAAAGGTCTAATATCTAGAATTTACAATGAACTTAAACAAATTTAGAAGAAAAAAGAAAAACAATCCCATCAAGAAGTAGGCAAAGGATATGAACAGACACTTCTCAAAAGAAGACATTTATGCAGCCAACAAACATATTTTACAAAGCTCAACATCACTGATCATTAGAGAAATTCGAATCAAAACCACAATGAAATATCATCTCATGCTAGTCAGAATGGTAATTATTAAAAAGTCAAGAAACAACAGATGCTGGCAAGGCTGTGGAGAAACAGGAACACTTTTACACTGTCGGTGGGAATCTAAATTAGTTCAACCATTGTGGCAGACAGTGTGGTGATTCCTCAAGGATCTAGAGCCAGAAATACCATTTGATCCAGCAACCCCATTATTGGATATATACCCAAAGGAATATAAATCATTCTATTATAAAGATACATGCACATGTATGTTTATTGCAGCACTATTCACAATAGCAAAGACATGGAACCAAATGCCCATCAGTGATAGACTGGATAAAGAAAATGTGGTACATATACACCATGGAATACTATGCAGCCATAAAAAGGGATGAGACCATGTCCTTTGCAGGGACATGTATGAAGCTAGATGCCATCATCCTCAGCAAACTAACACAGGAGCAGAAAACCAAACACCATGTGTTCTCACTCGTAAGTGAGAGTTGAACAATGAGAACACATAGACACAGGAAAGAAACAACACACACTGGGGCCTCTCAGTGAGGCAAGGGGAGGCAGAGCATCAGGACAAATAGCTAATGCATGTGGGGCTTAATACCTAGGTGATGGGTTGGTAGGTGCAGCAAACCACCATATCACACGTATACCTATGTAACAAACCTGCACATTCTGCACATGTATTCCAGAACTTAAAATAAAATTTTTAAAAGTAAATAAGTAATAAGTGAATAAATGAAAACCACACATTCTAAAAAACAAATAAACCAACAAAAATTATAGGCACATGCCTGTAATTCCAGCTACTTGGGAGGCTGAGGCAGGAGAATTGCTTGAACCCAGCAGATGGAGGTTGCAGTGAGCCAAGATCACATCACTGCACTCCAGCCTGGGTAACACAGACTCCGTCTCAAAAAAAAAAAAAAAAAAAAAAAGCAGAGGCAACATAATTTCTAAGAATTCTCGACGGGGGCGGAGCAAGATGGCCGAATAAGAACAGCTCCAGTCTCCAACTCCCAGCGCGAGCGACACAGAAGACCGGTGATTTCTGCATTTTCAACTGAGGTACTGGGTTCATCTCACTAGGGAGTGCCAGACAATCGGTGCTGGTCAGCTGCTGCAGCCCGACCAGCGAGAGCTGAAGCAGGGCGAGGCATCGCCTCACCTGGGAAGCGCAAGGGGAAAGGGAATCCCTTTTCCTAGCCAGGGGAACTGAGACACACAACACCTGGAAAATCGGGTAACTCCCACCCCAATACTGTGCTTTAAGCAAACAGGCACACCAGGAGATTATATCCCACACCTGGCCGGGAGGGTCCCACGCCCACGGAGCCTCCCTCATTGCTAGCACAGCAGTCTGCGATATCTCGGCAAGGCAGCAGTGAGGCTGGGGGAGGGGCGCCCGCCATTGCTGAGGCTTAAGTAGGTAAACAAAGCCGCTGGGAAGCTCGAACTGGGTGGAGCTCACAGCAGCTCAAGGAAACCTGCCTGTCTCTATAGACTCCACCTCTGGGGACAGGGCACAGTAAACAACAAAAGCAGCAGAAACCTCTGCAGATGCAAACGACTCTGTCTGACAGCTTTGAAGAGTGCAGTGGATCTCCCAACACGGAGGTTGAGATCTGAGAAGGGACAGACTGCCTGCTCAAGTGGGTCCCTGACCCCTGAGTAGCCTAACTGGGAGACATCCCCCACTAGGGGCAGTCTGACACCCCACACCTCACAGGGTGGAGTACACCCCTGAGAGGAAGACTCCAAAGCAAGAATCAGACAGGTACACTCGCTGTTCAGCAATATTCTATCTTCTGCAGCCTCTGCTGCTGACACCCAGGCAAACAGGGTCTGGAGTGGACCTCAAGCAATCTCCAACAGACCTACAGCTGCGGGTCCTGACTGTTAGAAGGAAAACTATCAAACAGGAAGGACACCTACACCAAAACCCCATCAGTATGTCACCATCATCATCAAAGACCAGAGGCAGATAAAACCACAAAGATGGGGAAAAAGCAGGGCAGAAAAGCTGGAAATTCAAAAAATAAGAGTGCATCTCCCCCGGCAAAGGAGCGCAGCTCATCGCCGGCAACGGATCAAAGCTTGATGGAGAATGACTTTGACGAGATGAGAGAAGAAGGCTTCAGTCCATCAAACTTCTCAGAGCTAAAGGAGGAATTATGTACCCAGCGCAAAGAAACTAAAAATCTTGAAAAAAAAGTGGAAGAATTGATGGCTAGAGGAATTAATGCAGAGAAGGTCATAAACGAAATGAAAGAGATGAAAACCATGACACGAGAAATACGTGACAAATGCACAAGCTTCAGTAACCGACTCGATCAACTGGAAGAAAGAGTATCAGCGATTGAGGATCAAATGAACGAAATGAAGCGAGAAGAGAAACCAAAAGAAAAAAGAAGAAAAAGAAATGAACAAAGCCTGCAAGAAGTATGGGATTATGTAAAAAGACCAAATCTACGTCTGATTGGGGTGCCTGAAAGTGAGGGGGAAAATGGAACCAAGTTGGAAAACACTCTTCAGGATATCATCCAGGAGAACTTCCCCAACCTAGTAGGGCAGGCCAACATTCAAATCCAGGAAATACAGAGAACGCCACAAAGATACTCCTCGAGAAGAGCAACTTCAAGACACATAATTGCCAGATTCACCAAAGTGGAAATGAAGGAAAAAATCTTAAGGGCAGCCAGAGAGAAAGGTCAGGTTACCACAAAGGGAAGCCCATCAGACTCACAGCAGATCTCTCGGCAGAAACTCTACAAGCCAGAAGAGAGTGGGGGCCAATATTCAACATTCTTAAAGAAAAGAATTTTCAACCCAGAATTTCATATCCAGCCAAACTACGTTTCATAAGTGAAGGAGAAATAAAATCCTTTACAGATAAGCAAATGCTTAGAGATTTTATCACCACTAGGCCTGCCTTACAAGAGACCCTGAAGGAAGCACTCAACATGGAAAGGAACAACCGGTACCAGCCATTGCAAAAACATGCCAAAATGTAAAGACCATTTAGGCTAGGAAGAAACTGCATCAACTAACGAGCAAAATAACCAGTTAATATCATAATGGCAGGATCAAGTTCACACATAACAATCTTAACCTTAAATGTAAATGGACTAAATGCTCCAATGAAAAGACACAGACTGGCAAACTGGATAAAGAGTCAAGACCCATCAGTCTGCTGTATTCAGGAGACCCATCTCACACACAGAGACATACATAGGCTCAAAATAAAGGGATGGAGGAAGATTTACCAAGCAAATGGAGAACAAAAAAAAGCAGGGGTTGCAATACTAGTCTCTGATAAAACAGGCTTTAAACCATCAAAGATCAAAAGAGACAAAGAAGACCATTACATAATGGTAAAAGGATCAATTCAACAGGAAGAGCTAACTATCCTAAATATATATGCACCCAATACAGGAGCACCCAGATTCATAAAGCAAGTCCTTAGAGACTTACAAAGAGACTTAGACTCCCATACAATAATAATGGGAGACTTCAACACTCCACTGTCAACATTAGACAGATCAACGAGACAGAAAGTTAACAAGGATATCCAGGAATTGAACTCATCTCTGCAGCAAGCAGACCTAATAGACATCTATAGAACTCTCCACCCCAAATCAACAGAATATACATTCTTCTCAACACCACATAGCACTTATTCCAAAATTGACCACATAATTGGAAGTAAAGCACTCCTCAGCAAATGTACAAGAACAGAAATTATAACAAACTGTCTCTCAGACCACAGTGCAATCAAACTAGAACTCAGGGCTAAGATACTCAATCAAAACCGCTCAACTACATGGAAACTGAACAACCTGCTCCTGAATGACTACTGGGTACATAACGAAATGAAGGCAGAAATAAAGATGTTCTTTGAAACCAATGAGAACAAAGATACAACATACCAGAATCTCTGGGACACATTTAAAGCAGTGTGTAGAGGGAAATTTATAGCACTAAATGCCCACAAGAGAAAGCAGGAAAGATCTAAAATTGACACTCTAACATCACAATTAAAAGAACTAGAGAAGCAAGAGCAAAAGCATTCAAAAGCTAGCAGAAGGCAAGAAATAACTAAGATCAGAGCAGAACTGAAGGAGATAGAGACACAAAAAACCCTCCAAAAAATCAATGAATCCAGGAGTTGGTTTTTTTGAAAAGATCAACAAAATTGACAGACCGCTAGCAAGACTAATAAGAAGAAAAAGAGAAGAATCAAATAGGCCTTAATAAAATGATAAAGGAGGATATCACCACCGACCCCACAGAAATACAAACTACCATCAGAGAATACTATAAACACCTCTCACGCCAAATAAACTAAGAAATCTAGAAAAGAAATGAATAATTTCCTGGACACTTACACTCTTCAAGACTAAACCAGGAAAGTTGAATCCTGAATATGAATAATAGCGAACACAAGGAAATTGAGGCAATAATTAATAGTCTACCAACGAAAAAAGTCCAGGACCAGATGGATTCACAATGAATTCTACCAGAGGAGGTACAGGAGGGAGCTGGTACCATTCAGCTACCGACTATTCAATCAATAGAAAAGAGGGAATCCTCCTAACTCATTTTATGAGGCCAACATCATCCTGATACCAAAGCCACGGCAGAGACGCAACAAAAAAGAGAATTTTAGACCAATATCCCTGATGAACATTGATGCAAAAATCCTCAATAAAATACTGGCAAACAGTTCAGCAGCACATCAAAAGCTTATCCACCATGATCAAGTGGGCTTCATCCCTGGGATGCAAAAGGCTGGATTCAACATTAGCAAATCAATAAACATAATCCAGCATACTCAACAAGAACCAGAGACAGAACCACATGATTATCTCAATAGATGCAGAAAAGGCTTTTGACAAAAGTCCAGCGGCCTTCATGCTAAAAGCAGCTCAATAAATTCGGTATTGATGGAGCATTTACCTCAAAATAATAAAGCTATTTATGACAAACCCACAGCCAATATCATACTGAATGGGCAAAAACTAGGAAAAATTCCTTTGAAAACTGGCACAAGACAGGGATGCCTCTCTCACCACTCCTATTCAACATAGTGTTGGAAGTTCTGGCGGCTAGGGCAATCAGGCAGAAGAAAAGAAATCAAAGGGTATTCAGTTAGGAAAAGAAGAAGTCCTCTTTGCAGGCGACATGATTGTATATTTAGAAAATCCCATTGTCTCAACCCAAAATCTCCTTAAGCTGATAAGCAACTTCAGCAAAGTCTCAGGATACAAAATTAATGTGCAAAAATCACAAGCATTCGTATATACCAATAACAGACAAACAGAGAGCCAAATCATGAATGAACTTCCATTCACAATTGCTTCAAAGAATAAAATACTAGGAATCAACTTACAAGTTGTGAGACCTCTTCAAGGAGGAACTACAAACCACTGTAAGTGAAATAAAAGGGACACAAACAAATGGAAGAACATACCATGCTCATGGATAGGAAAGAATCAATATATAAAATTGAAAATGGCCATACTGCGGAGTTATTTATAGGTCAATGCCATCCCCATCAAGCTACCAATGAGTTTCTTCACAGAATTGGAAAAAACTGCTTTAAAAGTTCATATGGAACCAAAAAGAGCCCGCATCTCAAGACAATCCTAAGTCAAAAGAACAAAGCTGGAGGCATCAGCTACCTGACTTCAAACTATACTACAAGGCTACAGTAACCAAAACAGCATGGTACTGGTACCAAAACAGAGATATAGACCAATGGAACGATTAAATTATAGAAATAATACCACACATCTACAGCCATCTCATCTTTAACAAACCACAGAGAAACGAGAAATGGGAAGGATTCCCTATTTAATAAATGGTGCTGGAAATTGGCTAGCCATAAGTAGAAAGCTGAAACTGGATGCTCCTTACTTACTCCTTATCTGAAAATTGAATTCAAGATGGTTGAGACTTAAATGTTAGACCTAATACCACTTAAAACCTAGAGGAAAACCTAGGTAGTACCATTCAGGACATAGGCATGGGCAAAGACTTCATGTCTAAAACACCAAAAGCAACGGCAGCAAAGCCAAAATTATTAAAATGGGATCTCATTAAACTAAAAGAGCTTCTGCACAGCAAAGAAGCTACCATCAAGAGTGAACAGGCAACCTACAGAATGGGAGAAAATTTTTGCAATCTACTCATCTGACAAAGGGCTAATATCCAAATTACAAAGAACTCCAAACAAATTTACAAAGAAAAAAGTAAACAACCCCATCAAAAGAAGTGGGCAAAGGATATGAACAGACATTTCTCAAAAGAAGACATTCATACAGCTAACAGACACATGAAAAAAATGCTCATCACTATGCATCAGAGAAATGCAAAATCAAAACCACAATGAGGTACCATCTCACACCAGTTAAAATGGCGATCATTAAAGTCGGAAACAACAGAGTAACGGGTGCTGGAGAGGATGTGGAGAAATAGGAACACTTTTACACTGTTGGTGGGATTGTAAACTAGTTCAACCATTATGGAAAGCAGTATGGCGATTCCTCAAGGATCTAGAACTAGATGTATCATATGACTATACATCCATTACTGGGTATATGCAAGGATTATAAATCATGCTGCTATAAAGACACATGCACATTATGTTTATTGTGGCACTATTCACAATAGCAAAGACTTGGGAATCAGCAAATGTCCATCAGTGACAGACTGGATTAAGAAAAATGTGGCACATATACACCATGGAATACTATGCAGCCATAAAAGGATGAGTTTGTGTCCTTTGGCGGGACATGGATGCAGCTGGAAACCATCATTCTTAGCAAACTATCACAGAACAAGAAAACCAAATACCGCGTGTTCTTACTCATGGGTGGGGTGGACAATGAGATCACTTGGACTCGGGGAAGGGGAACATCACACACGGGGCCTATCTCATGGGGAGGCTGAGGGGGAGGGGAGGGATTGCATTGGGAGTTATACCTGATGTAAATGACGAGTTGATAGGTGCTGAGGAGTTGATGGGTGCAACTTTAACATGGCACAGTATACATATGCTTAACAAACCTGCATGTGCATGCACATGTACCCTAGAACTTAAAGAATTATAATAATAATAATAATAAAATAAGTGGAAAAAAAAAAAAGGAATTCTCTACACCAGGGAAAGCTCTTCCTGATAGTTGGAAACAAACTGATAAATATAGAAAGAATAGTGGAATTAGAAAATTACCACCAGATAGTACCATTATAACAATTGATTCAAGCAAGAATCATCAGTGATGCTAAAACTAGTAAGAGATAGGTGCTTATTAATTACAAAATGAAAAACAATAACTACACTGGAGAAACCTGGCAGGCACCTCCTTAAACATGTGATTAAAGTTAACATCACCAACAATGGTAATAGATACCACGTGCCTCCTGATATGATGCACCGAGAAAAACACAGCATCGTTTCTGTGTTGTTCCTGCCAACAGTGTACAACCTAAATGTAGCTTGTAGGAAACATTAAACAAACCTAAACTGGGGGACAGCCTGCAAAATACCTGTCCTGTACTCTTGAAAAAATGTTAATGTCATGAAGGCAAAGAAAAACTAAGGAACTACTGCAGATTAAAAGAGACTAAAGAGATATGACAATGAAATGCAATACAAAATCTAATTTTTCTGCTCTAAAGGACATTATAGGCATAGTTCGCAAAACCTAAGTAAGTTCAGTAGATAAAATAATAGCCCTGAAACAAAGTCCCTTCCTTCCTTCCTTCCTCCCTCCCTCCCTCCCTCCTTCCCTTCCCTCCCCCTCCCACTCCCCTTTTTTCTTTCTTTCTCTTTCTTTCTTTCTTCCTTCCTTCCTTCCTTCCTCCCTCCCTCCCTCCCTCCTTTCTTTCTCCCTTCCCTTCCCTTCCCTTCCTTTTCTTTTCTTTTTTCTTTTCTTTCTTCTTTTTGACAGAGTCTGATTCTGTCACCCAGGCTGGAATGCAGTGGCATGATCTTGCCTCACAGCAACCTCTGCCTCCTGGGATCAAGCAATCCTCCCACCTCAGCCTCTCGAGTAGCTGGGACTCCAGGTGCCCATCTCCACACCACACCTGGCTATTTGTTGTTGTTGTTGTTGTTGTTGTTGAGATGGGGTTTCACTATGTTGCCCAGGCTGGCCTTGAACTCTGAGCTCAAACCATCCTCCTACCTTGACCTCCCAAAATACTGGGATTACAGGCATAAGCCACAGTGCCCAGCCTAAAACCCATTTCAAAGTTTAAAAGCATGTAAAGGGATAAAGGGGCATCATTATATTTTTTTTAATGCACATATTAGGGGAATTTGGTGTGAAGAGTAGATAGGAATTCTTATAATTTTTTTTCCTGTCTGAAATTAAGGGAGAAAAGTTTTTTAAAAGAGAAAATTTTAAAGCTGGTCAGGAACTGTGTGCATATGGGTCTGGTCTGTTGACAGTAGGCTTCCCTGGAGTGGGGGTGTTCTGACTGGGCCATTTCATTGGGTGTCTCCCCACACCAACTCAGTACCATCTTCTAGTCTCCTGCCTGGAAGGAGCTGCTAGGAGCCCAGTGCGGCAGCAAAAGGGTGCTGTGCTGAACATGCAGGACATAAACATTCACCTAATCTGTGTTCAGTACAGGGTTCCCACCCCCAAGCACCTCCCCTCCCAGGCCACAGACCCTCTGTTTTATCCTCTCTAAATAAACCTCTAGTCTTCTGGACTAGAGGAGGAGAGTGTCATCTCACTACAGGAAGAAGAATCAAGGGCTCTAACTACTTTCTGTTTTTAGCCTAACCTACTTCTAGAAGTGCCTGAGTATTTGGGGGGGTTCCCAATGTAAACCCAGTTGCTCATGTAGACCTGTTAGGGTGTAAGATGCAGTTTTCTGAGGTCTGTTGAGTCAAATGTCGCTCTCTGCTCCAGCTTCCAAAATGCTGCTTGAAATTTGCTAGGAGAGTAAGCCTTAAATAGTCTCACTACACCAAAAAAGAAAAAAAAAAAAAAAGGTAACTATGTGAGGTGACAGATACGTTAATTAGCTTGGTTGTGGAATCATTTCACAATATATGCCTATATCAAAACACCAGGCAGTACAACTTAAATACATACAATTTTTGTCAATTATACCTTAATAAAGCTAGAAGATTTTAATGCTACCGCTACTGTCTTCGCTGCTGTTCTCTTTGTCCTTGTGGGTTTAAATATTTTAATAAAATTTCTTTGCTGTCATTTCAGTAGAGTATCAGGAAAAACCACATGTCCAACCTGTCATCATCAATTGGAAGTCCTGTGCTATGTTTTCTAATCTTCTACAATGACATGCATTGCTTGTGCAATTTTAAAATATATTTAAGCACATGAAAGAACTAAATGTTGTGAAACCATATAAAACAGTTTAGAAATAGGATGTTCATCAGGCTTCTGACAGGAGGATAATTAAGCTCTGAAAAGCGGCTGGGTGATGTGAAAAGAACTTGAAGATGCCTTGGGCTCACATCCCAAAGCTGTCTGTCACTGGCAGTGTGACATGAAGGTGAATACAATCCTCTGTGAACGCATTTTAACTTTCGGTTACCATATGGAGGGAAGCGTCTGTTGGATGAACTGCACAAGCCTTGAGAGTTCAAATCTCGCTGAATTCTAGAGGCAAAAAAGGAGCTCCTGCACCGAGGCCAAAGCCCTCCTTTGGCGCTGAGGCTCAGGAAAGAGCACCCGCAGTACCCGCAGTTAACTCGGAACTGAGGCTGTAGCCAGGCCTCTGTCCCCTGCGCCAGGAACAAGGTAAAAATAAATCCAGGGAGTGGGTCAAGTCAGGGGCTTGGCGTCAAACCCACACCCCAGGCCCGATGGATGCATTGGCTGGTCTACACCTGTGTCTGCCAGCGCTCACTTCTAGCGGCAAACCCAGGTGCGCGGCGGCCGGGGTACAAGTGGGGCACGCGAGGAACTGACTTTCCATATTACACCACACGGGGGCAGCAGAGGACAGGCGGAGAAAACCGAGAGGGTCTTGGGAAAGGGGTGGGAGAGGGTAGGAGACTGGGAGATACTTCAAAGGGACAGAAAATACACTAAAAAGAGACGGCAGTGAAAAAGAAAGGCGCGGGAGACAGACTCGGAGCGATAAAGGGAGGAAGCACTACTAACGTAGTGATCCCGCACGTGTGGACAGTTACTGTCTGCAAGGTGCTGGGCACTCACTGTGTCGTGGAGTACAGGAGCTCATTTCATAGTTGAAAGAAACAGGATGGGAGGTGGTGTGGACAGTTACTGTCTGCAAGGTGCTGGGCACTCATTGTGTCGTGGAGTACAGGAGCTCATCTCATAGTTGAAAGAAACAGGATGGGAGGTGGCGTGGCCAGCCTTCAGTCACAGCATGGACACTAGCACTTACTGGCAGGGTTATTTAACTTCTCTGTGCCTTGCTTTCCTTATCTACCTCACAAGGTTGTGAGGATGAAATGAGATTACACGTTTAAGCTCCAGAACAGCACCTGGCACACGGTTAACATTCAACAAACGCCAACGATGATGATGATGGTGATGATGATGGTGGTGATGACGGTGATGATGATAGTACTGGTGGTGGTGATGATGGTGGTGGTGATGATGGTGATAATGATGGTGGTGATGATGATGATGGTAGTGATGATGGTCACTTAAATAGTATAAATTATGCGTCATTAAGTAATAATAAATAATAAAGTAAATATCGTAATAAAATAAAGTAAAGTAAATGTAAATAAATGTCAAGTAATGTCGTAATGTAAATAAGTAATAATGTCGTAAAAATATAATAAATGTGGTCTCTAGTAACAATAAAATATAATGTCACGTAATAATGTAATGTCATGTCGTAAATAATAATAAATAATCATAATAAGTAAGTAATGTCTGTAATAAGTAAATGTCATAAGTAATAATAATTCTCATAAGTAGTAATGCATATAGTAATGTGTCATATAATAAAGTAAAATGGTAATAATAAATAAGTAATAATAAAGTAATAAATCCATAATAATATAATAATGTGTGTGTGTCATGTCATAAAGTAGTAATGTCATGTAATGCCCAATAATAGTAAAGTAAACCTCATAATAAGTAATGTCATAGTAAATGAAAATAAGTAAAATGTAATAATAAAATTATGTCTCGTAATAAATGGCCATATATTAATAATCGTAGTAAGCCAATAATGTCATGTATGTATGTGTTAATATTAATATATATTAAAAGCGTAATGCAACTGAGAAATATATTAATATAATGTTGTATGTAATATCATGTTGGCAAACAATAGTAATCATAATTAGGCCAATGATGGTGATGATGATGGTGATGGTGATGGTGATGATGATGGTGATAATTATATTGTTGAATCCTTACATGGAGGAGGACCCTTGGTTTCCAGGTTTGTGGAGTGCTGTTGAAAAAATCTTCTCCCATATTACAGGTGGGGAAACTGAAGCCCAGTAAGATTGCATGACAGCACAGGGACCTACAGTCATGCAATAGCAGGGCCAGGATTCAAAATCAGGTCATTTGACCCTTTCCACCTCACCCTCTACCTCAGCATGGGACAGAAAGTGCCTGTTCATCCCAATTGCTAAAATATGTGCCACACTTACCTGCTGAGTGCAGCCTGATGCCAGGCCCGGGGCTGACACATTTTGCTCTCAAGCAACTTCCTCTTGGGAATGAAAAGTCAAAGCTGAAGAGCAGGTGGGAGGTCTGTTGGATGTGCTTACCATCCCTGTCATGGACAAACAGAAGAGGATCCGGTCCTGCTCATGTCCCACACACCCAATTTCTGGCCTGTCAGGGACAAATATCTGGATAGTGAGCATGCCAAACAGATGGCACCAGGAGAAGGAGCATGTTGCTATGGGAGGAAGCTGCATCTGCTCTCCAAAGCCTGACCTCCGATTGCAGTTGGGAGCCCCTAGGTCAAGTACTTAACCATCCTCCTCTGCCGCAACCTCTTCATCTGCAAAACGAGAATAATAGTGATCCTTTCTTCCTCAACAAGGCAGGGCGAGAAGATGAAATGATGCGATGAATGCAAAGGGCCAGCCTGGCACACAGGATGCTCCAAGCAGGGAGTTCTGTTATCTGAAAAAGGAGAATGATGATATTTTCACTGGGTTATTTCACAGAGTGAGAGAAATTATTGGTGTTCCAGTGCCTGAGACACAGCAGATATTCAATCAGCTCTGCTGCCTTAAATCAGATCTGCTGCCATGTTTCGTAGCACTGGAGGCCCTGACAGGGATGCAACGTCCCAATACAGGTTGGCCTTTTCAGATAACAACAATAACTTGGGGACAATGCCTTTGCACTTCTCAACCATGTACCTCAAGAAGAACATGTGCATGGGACAGTGAAAACTTCAAAGGAGAGTGAGCTTCGGGGCCTCCTTCAAGGAGCCCTGGGTCAGCCCCTGCTGTGCCCACTGGTGACCGTATGGTCCTCTCTCCTGATGCATCCCCTCATTCCTTGTCCCTCACTCTTAGCGGGTGACCCCAGACTCAGATTCACAGAGGTAACTGTGGCCCCCAAACAACCCCTACCCGCTTTCTCTTCAACAGTGGCCAGCAACCTCCACAATCCTTGCCCCTGTCCTCCTTCCCCTCTGAAAAGCAGAGTCCTTTCTCCGTCCCAAAGCTACCCTCTGCCCATGCACCTCTTCATCCACCAGTTCATCTCTCCTGGCAGCTTCCCACCAGCAGTGAAGTTGGCTCCACACACTAGCAGATCACCGCCACAGTCTTCACTTTCTCCCCTCCCACCCAATTGCTCCTCTCCTCTCCCCTGGCTTCCACCTCCACCCCACTCCTCTGAAACAAAGGCCCCTTGTCGCCTCTTGAAGGTTTCTCACCCTCTCTGAAGAGGCTTAGTGAATTTTCCAAACAAGCAATGAAAGGAAACCTCTCTATTTACCAAAGCAGCCCTTTAGCAGCCTGAAGCAGGGTCAACCCTCCCTCCTTCAAAAACCTCCCATGCTCCTTTGATGCCAGCGCTCCAGGTTTTCCTCCTACCTCTCTGACCACATCTCCTTCGACTCCTCAGTAGACTCCTCTTTTTCTCTGCTGACAATTCCCAAAATCTCTGTCTTCAGCCCAAATCTTTCATCTGAGCACAGACTCACATACCCAGCTGCCTCCTCTCCATCTCCACTTGCATGTCCCACAGAAACCTTTGACTCAAAGTGTCAACAACTGAGCTGACTTCCTTCTCCCCTCTTCAGACTTTGCCATCTCCATGCCCTCAGCCAATCAAGCCTAAAAACTCTGCCTGACCCAGTGCTTCTCTTGTTCTCATCCCCATGGCCAGTCAGCCTTCATGTCCTGTCAACTTTGCTCTCCAAAACTCCCTTGGGTCCACCTTCCTCCAGTCAGCCCAGGGAACACTCAAGACTACATTCCTCCAGTCCACCTGCTCTGGGAAGTCTTCCATGCTTGCCCCAGGCACCATTAGGGGCTCCCTCCTTGGAGCCCCCTGCCCTCTGTACACCACAGGTTGTGAACTGGCCACTCAGGGACCCCAGCCAGCCTGCAGATGCGTAGTGTTTTCCCTCACTATGAAGGCCAGCACACAGCTTTTAAAAACAAGTCACTGCCAACTGTTGCCTAGAGCTGCCTAACATGACTAACTGACTTGAAGCAGCAGAAATTTATCCTCTCACAGTTCTAGAGGCTAGGAGCCTGAAATCAAGGTGTCAGTTAGGCATGTTCCCTCCAACGGCTCTAGGGGAAAATGCTTTCTTGCTTCTTCTAGCTTCTAGTAGATACCAGCAACCCTTGGCATTCCTCAGTGGTGGCAGCATCACTCCAATCTCTGTCTCTGTCCTCACATGGTCATCTTCCCTCTGTGTCTCCGTTCCTGCTTTCTCTTCTTAGATAAAGACACATTGGATTAGGACCCACCCTAATCCCTATGACTCCATTTCACATCTGCAAAAAAACTATTTTCAAATAAAGTCATATTCTGAGGTTCCACGGAGACATGAATTTTGGAGGGAAACTATTTAACTCAATACTTTTTTTCTTTACGAGATGGGGTGTCTCACTGTGTTGCCCAGGCTGGTCTCAAACTTTTGGCCTCAAGACATCCTCCCATCTCAGCTTCCCAAAGTGCTGGGGTTATAGGCATGAGCCATGACACCCACCCTCAACTCAATACATTTAAAATAAGGAAATTTCAAATAAATATCCAGATTACCACTTCTCTTTTGAAAAATCAGATTTGGACCCACATCCTGCATCTCAGATTCCTGCATAGTTGCTGGAGCTGAGAAGCGGCCTCCTCAGTCCCATTTGCACCGGGCACATGTTCTCCACTTATCACAGTCCCTTCCACAAGGGATCCAACAACTGCAATAGTGGAAAGTATTAAAGAAATATCCCAAACTTATCCTCCTGGAAACTAGTAGTAACTTTCTGTCAGAGTAAGAGAAAGTGGCAAAGGGGAGAGTTGTGTGCAACTTTTTAAGAGGAACCTGCTGTCACCTCAAGCACTTCTCTCATTTACATTATCTGCCTTGCCCCTGTAGGAATTTTCATCTGGAACATGGCTGTACAACAATGGTATGTTCATGAGACTCTCACTCACTGGATGACCCTGTCCATACCCCTCCCATATCCCCTTGTCCTTATTTACCATTCCTGAGCCTGCCTATTCACCTTCCAACTTCGAGCATCTACATTACTTTACCTAAGGGCTTCCTCTGGCTACCAGAGCCCCTTCTTCCTACCCATGGGCCACCCCTTAACCATGGATTGACGAAAGTTGGTGTATCAATACACCAGCTCCCTCACCCCTCAGGTGCAATCATTCTAAAGCATGAGTTCTACACTGGAGTGCTCAGAGTCCCCCGCAGGGTGAAGCTCCAGCTCTCACTCACAGTGGCAACTTGTTTCTGTACCATACCCTCGGTTGGCTCACTACCTGCCTTCTCTCATTTCCCTTTCTCCTGGGGAAGTGCTTCCTTGAATCCCCTCTTAAATAAGCTATTTGCACATGAGCCCTTATCTCAAGGTGAGCTTCTGGAGAAAACCAAATTGGAGGACAGAAACATGGCCCATTTGCCATATTCATCTCCCTATCCACAGAACACAGCACAATTAATGAACACATCATAAAGAGTACTCACTATTCATCCATTTATTCAGCTATATGTGTCTAGCTCCACTTCATGCCAGGTCTGGGCTAGAGGCTGGGATACATTGATGAGAGGGTGCACTAATTTTCCTGCCCTCCTGAAGCTTCCAATCCAGGAAAAACCAACTTTCAAGAAAACAGAGACTGCTTTCCCCTAGAAGCCAACAACACGGTCCTGAATAAACTTAAAAGTGTTTTTTCAAAAAGTGGAGAAATAGCACAATCTAGCAATACGTAGGAACTAAAATGGGTGAGCTGATTCTTCATTCACCTGGCAAATATCCACTGAGTACCTATTCAAGCATTCCTGGCACAGGCATGAACACTTAAACAGTCAAACAGAATACCAGAAAGTCAAAGTCAGTGTTCCCACAGAGAACACAGAGAATGTGGCAGCACCAGAGAGAAGCTAACTCAGCCTGACAAGCCAAGAGGACTTGGAGGCTTCATCTGAGCTGGGTCTTGAAAGACAGAAAGGTATTTGCAAGATGTAGAAAGGAAAAAGCATTCTAGGTAAAGGAAACTTCACTTTAAAAGATAGAAAGGTGTGACAAATAGATAATCTAAGATCACACCTCAAGGAGCTAGAGAAGCAAGAACAAACCAAACCCAAACCCACCAGAAAAAAGGAAATAACCAAGATCAGAGCAGAACTAAATAAAATTGAAACAAAAAAAAAAATACAAAGATAAAATGAAACAAAAAGCTGGTTCTTTGAAAAGATAAATAAAATGTATAGACTATTAGTGAGATTAACCAAGAAAAGAAGAAAGAAGATCCAAATAAGCACAATTAGAAATTAAATGGGAAATATTTACAACCGATACCACAGAAATACAAACGATCATTCAAGGCTACTATGAACACCTTTAGAAAATCTGGAGGAGATGGATAAATTCCTGGAAATATACAATCCTCCTAGATTAAACTAGGAATAAATAGAAACTCTGAACAGATTAATAACAAGCAGTGAGATTGAAATGGCAACTTAAAAGCTACCAAAAAAAAAATTTTAAAAAAAGTCCAGGACCAGATGGATTCACAGCTGAATTCTGTCAGACATTCAAAGAAGGATTGGTACTAATCCCATTGACACTACTTCAAAAGATAGAGAGAGGGAATCCTCCATAAATAATTCTATGAAGCCAGTGTCACTCTGATACCAAAACCAAGAAAGGACATAGCAAAAAGAGAAAACTACAGACCAATATCCCCAATGAATATATGTGTAAAAATCCTCAACAAAATACTAAATAACTGAATCCAACAGCATATCAAAAAGATGATCAAAAAGACATATCAAAAAGACCATGATCAAGTAGGTTTTATACCAGGGATGGTTTAACATAAATGAATCAATAAATGTGACAGACCACATAAACAGAATTTAAAACAAAAATCACAGGATTATCTCAATAGATGCAGAAAAACCAGTTGACAAATTCCAGCATCACTTTATGATTAAAACCCTCAGCAAAATCGGCACAGAAGGGACATACCGTAAGGCAATAAAAGCCATCTATGACAAACCCACAGTCAATATTATACTGAACAGAGAAAAGTTGAAAGCTTCCCCTTGAGAACTGGAACAAGACAAGGACTCTCACTTTCACCACTTCTATTCAGCATAGTACTGGAAGTCCTAGCCAGAGCAATCAGACAAGAAAAAGAAATAAAGGATATCCAAATCAGTAAAGAGGAAGTCAAACTGTCACCATTTGCTGATGACATGATCATAAACCTAGAAACCCCTAAAGACTCATCCAAAAAGCTCCTAGAACTTGTAAATGAATTCAGCAAAGTTGTAGGATAAAAAATTAATATACACAAATCAGTAGCCCTGTTATACACCAACAGTGACCAAGCTGAGAATCAAATCAAGAACTCAACCCTTTTACAATAGCTGCAAAAATAAAAATAAAATACTTAGGAATATACTTAACTAAGGAGGTGAAAGACCTCTACAAGGAAAACTACAAAACACTGCTGAAAGAAATCATAGATGACACAAACAATTGGAAACACATCCCATGCTCATGTGAAACTGTGAAAATCACTATACTGCCAAAAGCAATCTGTAAATTCTTTGCAATTCCCATCAAAATACCACCATCATTCTTCACAGAATGAGAAAAAAAAAATCCTAAAATTCAAATGGAACAAAAAAAGAGCCTGCATAGCCAAAGCAAGACTAAACAAAAAGAACTAATCTGGAGGCATCACGTTACCCAACTTCAAACTACAGTATAAGGCCATAGTCACCAAAACAGCATGGTACTGGTATAAAAATAGGCACATAGACCAATGGAACAGAATAGAGAACCTAGAAATAAAGCCAAATACTTAGAATCAACTGATCTTCAAGAAAGAAAACAAAAACATAAAATAGGGAAAGGACACCCTATTCAACAAAATGATGCTGGGATAAGTGGCAAGCCATATGTAGAAGAATGAAACCGGATCCTCATGTCTCACCCTATGCAAAAATCAACTCAAGATGGATCAAGGACTTAAATCTAAGACCTGAAATCATAAAAAAAGACAGCATTGAAAAACCCTTCTAGACATTGACTTGGGAAAGGATTTCATGACCAAGAACCCAAAAGCAAACACAACAAAAACAAAGATAAATAGAAGGATAAATAGAAGGAACTTAATTAAACTAAAAAGGTTCTACACAGAAAAAGAAATAATCAGCAGAGTAGACAGGAAACCCACAGAGTGGGAGAAAATCTTCACAATCTATACATCTGACAAAGAACTAATATCCAGGGTCTACAAGGAACTCGAACAAATGAGCAAGAGAAAAGCAAACAATCCCATCAAAAAGTGGGCTAAGGACATGAATAGACAATTCTCAAAAGAAGATATACAAATGGCCAGCAAACACATGAAAACATGCTCAACATCACTAATGATCAGGGCAATGCAAATCAAAACCACAATATGATAGCACCTTACTCCTGCAAGAATGGCCATAATCAAAAAAATAAAAAACTAATAGATGTTGACATGGATGTGGCAAAAAGGGAACATTTTTACTCTGTTGGTGGGAATGTAAACTAGTAAAACCACTATGGAAAACTGTGTGGAGACTCCTTAAAGAACTAGAAGGGATCTGCCATTTGATCCAGCAATCCCACTCCTGGGTATCTACCCAGAGGAAAAGAAGTCATTATACGAAAAAGATATTTGCACATGTATGTTTATAGCAGCACAATTTGCAATTGCAAAAACATGGAACCAGCCCAAATGCCCATCACTCAATGAGTGGATAAAGAAAATGTGATATATACGTGTGTGTGTGTGTGTACATATATGTGTATACATATATATACCCATATGTATGTGTGTATAGATAAACGTGTGTATATATAATATATGTAACATATATAAGATATTGTGTGTATATATAGTGTGTGTATATACGCGCACGCGTGTGTGTGTGTGTATATATATAAAAAATGGAATACTACTCAGCCATAAAAAGGAATGAAATAATGGCATTCCCAGCAACCTGGATGGAGTTGGAACCATTATACTAAGTGAAGTAACTCAGGAATGGAAAACCAAACATCATATGTTCTGACTTATAAGTGGGAGCTAAGCTATGAGGACACAAAGGCATAAGAATAATACAATGGACTGTGGGGACTTGGGGGAAGGGGTAGGAGGGGGGTGAGAGATAAAATACTACACATTGTGCATAGTGTACCCTGCTTGGGTGATGGGTGCACCAAAATCTCAGAAATCACCACTGAAGAAGTTAACCATGTAACCGAAAACCAACTGTTTCCCCAAAACCTAATGAAATCAAGGGAAAAAAAAGAAAGCTAGAAAAGAGTGAAGATCGGTCTATTTGGGTAAGTACAAGTGGCGCAGGGTGGCTGGGACAAAGAAGAGGGCTCTCAAGGGAGGAGAAATAGGCAGAGGCAGAATTATGAAGGAGTTTCTGCACCAATCAGAGGCATTCAAACCTCCTTAAGCCTCAATTTTCTCCTCAGTGGATGAACATCATGAGGCTTTTATAAAGAGAAAATGCACTAATGCAAGGGAAGATGTTTATATGACATCTGGCATCTCACTGGCCCTCAGGGAGCAGTAGTCACTTTATGCTAAGAATTGCAGAATTTTAAACAGCACAACAGCACAGTCAGCTTGGAGCCTTGCAAGATGCCAGTGAGGAGGCTGCTGTGATCTAAAGGGAGACACTGGCTGCCTGGAGTCCACATGCCCTTGGCCTACTCCAGAGGTCACCTGCATAAGTTGCAAACATGCAAACAGATTCTTACATCTTGCTGCCTGAGAACTTGGTCTAGTGTTGGATTCTACTTAGCTACATGCAGGGCAGGCCAGAGTGCTGATGAATTAATGCCCCAGGAGCAACTCTCAACCCATAAGGCATGGGCACTGGTGGATGCGTGTCCCTCAGTGGGACAATTCTGAGGAGTATTCCACACAGCCTCTCAGAGGACCCCTAGTTGGACTGAGCTCCAGGGACCCCTCCACAGGTAACCCGCTCATTAATCTAACCTTTCTTAGCTTCTCTCCCTTTTGTGTCTCACTTCCCCACTCCCTCACAGTGCTTCCTAGGATCACCTCCCAAATAAACTTCTCACACCCAAATTCTCAGGATCTACTTTTGGAGAAATGCAAACTGAACAGTTGGTACCAGATGATCCTGTAAAGTAGAACTCAGGAGAGGATTCTGGAATTAAATCACTAACCAACCAGACAGGAAAAAAATATATCAATTCTGGTAGCAAGTGGCATGCTTTTTGCAACATCACAATTCATAAGACTCCCGTGATGGACTGGGCACATATACAAGTAGAAGGAGAATCAAAGGGTATGTCATAGCTTCAGCACTCCAGCACTTGAAAGACACGGCAGTGGCAGCTACAGGGGCTATGGAGTTGATGAGTTTTTGTTGTCTGCCACTGAAGCCTTAAAGAAAGAGGATCTGTTGAGCTCAGGTAAGTACACCATCAGCTCAGGGCACTTTATGAAACTTGGGAAGTCTCAGAGGCACCATTTAAAGAGACACTCGTCTCCTGCAACTGTAGGGTGGACTGTGCCAAAAACCAGAGCTCAAAATTTTACTGTAAGCATGCTTGAATCATAAAATTCACAGCCTCAGTCAGTTAGGCCCCCAGTACAGCAGAAGAAGTAGGACCATGAGACTTGGGATTCAGACTTCAGAACTTTTGACCCAAATATTCTTCTAAGTCTTGTAGGTTGGCATAAGTGTCTTCCTTCCCCTTCAAAGAACAGCCTCCCATTGCCAGGAGCCCATGCAATAGTTCTCGCCTACAACATATGTCTTCCAAGGTAATGGTTGTCCTCCTGCCTCTCCCTCATCACATCCCACCCTTGGACCAAAAACTATGTGTGGTCTCATCTCAGCATGGCTTGAGGGAAGTGGTGTTTCTTACATGGGACCTAACAGATTATTCACCATCAGAGCTGCTGAAATTAATTAAAATATACCAAGAGGAACTGGAAGATTATGTGTGAGAGTGTGTCTTGAGGACATTGCATCATGGTGGAGGGAGACTATAAAGGCTAGGTAGGAGATAGTTTATTGAAGTGGGTGCTCCTGTAAGTTGCTGCTGTAACTCAAGATTTCACATCCTAACAAGAATGCGCAAAGCCAGTCTTAACACATAGCTAGAATGGTTCCTTAAAGCTTGAAGTACTTTAGAGCTTGGAGTACTGTACAGGCCTACAGTAAATTAGGTAGAAATGCCGTAACTATGTTGGCAGAGTATTACAGAAGGGATCAGAGAACTGGGCATGCTAGAATGGATTTATGGCATAAGAACAAACAGCCACTAAGTTGAGTAAGAGGGCTAGAGAACACTCAGTTTGCTAAATGAGTGTGCACTATGGAATAAAGAATGTACTATGAGAAACTCCGTGGTGGCTTTCCTCTGTAAGCCAAGTTGATGGTAAAGATGTAACTGTGGAATTGAGCTATCTAATGTAAATAGGAAGATTGATTCTGAAGTGTCAGGGTCCTGGTAGTGACACTTAATCAGAGGCAAGGTGTGTGTTATAGGCAGCAAAACTGGAATGGGCAGCAGAGACTCTGACCTTCAGGGATCTGTGGTGATGGCTAATAGAACATGGTGTCTCTAGAGATGAGACAGATGGGCAGCCAACTAGGGTTGACTTACAAACCAAAAAATATACAAAGCATGAAAGCTGAAGACTGACAACCAGTTGCCACAGTGGAAAATCATAATTCATGGCAATTTGAAGACTTGAGCCTATTCTCAGCCAGAGTCCATTGATTGGAGAGGTGCCCAAATCCCCTTGAGGAAGGATACCACAATGACTTAGCATGCGTGTGTAATACATATGAAGCCCTTTCTCAAAAAGCACTATATTCAGTTACCAGAGTAATTGTCTACTGGAGAAAGGAGGATACCCAAGTCTTTTTTCAGCTTTATTGAGGTGTACTTGACCTCCTGGGCTCAAGTGACCCTCCTTTGGTATATGTATATATTGTGAAACAATTATCACATTCATGCTAATTAACATATCTATTACCTTACATAGTTACGATTTGTGTGTATATGTATTTGGTGAAACACTTAAGATCAACTCTCTCAGCAAACTTAAGTGTACAAACCAGTATTATTAACTATAGTCACCATGTTGTACATTAGATCTCCAGAGCTTATTCATCCCGAATAACTGAATCCTAGTACCCTTTGACCAATATCTCCTCATTTCCCCCATCCCTCAGCCCTTGGCAACCACCATTCTACTCTGCTTTTATGAGTTCAACATTTTTTAGATTCCATATATGAGTGAGATCATGCTGTGAGTCTATGTCTGGCTGATATTACTTAGCATGATGTCCTCCAAGCTCATCCATGCTGTCCCCAAGGGCAGGGTCTCCTTTGTAAAGGCTGAATAATATTCCATTGTATATATCTTCCACATTTTCTTTATCCGTTCTTTTCATATCTTGGCTACTGTAAATAAGGTTGCAGTGAACATGGGGGTGCCAATATATCTTCAAGATACTACTTTCATCTCTTTTGAGCATATATGTGCCCAGAAGTGGGATTGCTGGAACATATGCTAACTCTATTTTAATTTTTTGAGGACATCCATACTATTTTCCATAATGACTATACCAATTTACAATCCAATCAACTGTGTATATGGGTTTCTGTTTCTCCACATCCTCACCAGCACTCGTTTTCTTTTGACAATACCATTTTAACAAGTGTGAGGTGATATCTTGTGCTTTTGATTTGCACTTCCATGATGATTACTGATGTTTTGCACCTTTTCATGTGTCTTTTGGCCATTTGTATGTCTTTTAAGAAATGTCTATTCAATTCTTTAACCCATTTTGAAAAGGGGTCTTTTTTTTTCTTTTTTCTTTTTTCTTTTTTTTTTTTTTTTTTTGCTATGGAGTTGTTTGGATTTCTTATATATTTTGGATATTAACTCCCTATCAGATGTATGACTTGCAAATATATTTTCCTCATTCTGTAGGTTGCCTTTTCACTCTGTTGATTATTTCCTTTGCTGTGCAGAGCTTTTTCATTTGATGCAATCCTATGTGTCTCCTTTTGCATTTGTTACCTGTGCTTTTGGTGTCATAGCCAAGAAAACATTTCCCAGACCAATGTAAAGATGATTTCTTTCTATGTTTTCTTCTAGCATTTTATGATTTCAGGCTTACATTTAAATATTTAATCCATTCAAACAGATTTTTCTGTGTGGTGTGAGATAAGGATCCAGCTTCATTCTTCTGCATGTGGATACCCAATTTCCCCAAAATCATGTATTGAAGAGACAGTCTTTCTATTGCTGCTGATGTGAGTAGGCAAAGAATAAAATAAAACCGAGTTTAAAAGTATGAAGAGACCATCCCTGATCCATTATATGTTCTTGGCACCTTTGTCAAAGATTAGTTGACTCTAGATACATGGATTTATTTCTGGACTCTCTGTTTTATTTTATTCCATTGGTTTGTATGTCTGTTTTTATGCCAGTACCATACTATTGTGATTACTGTAGTTTTGTAATATATTTTGAAATCAGAAGTGTAATGCCCTCCAGCTTTGTTCTTTAAGCTCAAGATTGCTTTGGCTATTTGGGGTTTTGTAAGAATTTTAAGACATTGTTTTTCTATTTCCGTAAAGAATGCCATTGGGATTTTGATAGGGATTGAATTGAATCTATAGATCACTTTGGGTAGTATGGACATTTTAGCAATATTAATTCTTCCAATTAATGGACATGAGATGTCTTTCATCTTTATCTTCTTTAATTTCCTTCAGTGTTTTATAATTTTTAGCATACAAGTCTTTCACCTCTTTGGTTAAGCCTATTCTGAAGTATTTTATTCCTTTTGTGGTTATTGAGAATGGGATTGTTTTCTTAATTTTGAATAGTTCATTGTGTATAGAAACACAAGAAGTTTTTTTTTTCTTTTCTCAACTTCTATTTTAGGTTCAGGGGTTACATGTACAGGTTTGTTACACAGTAAATTGTGTGTTGCTGGGTTTGGTATCCAAATGATTTAATCACCCAGGAAGCGGGCATAGTACCCAACAAGTAGTTTTTCAACCCTTACCTCCTGTCATCCTCCCCTCTGAAGTAGGTCCCTATTGTTCCCATCTTTGTGTCCATGTGTACTCAATCACAACAGATTTTTGTATGTTGATCTTTTTATCCTAAAGTTTTCTAAATTCTTTTAAGTCTAACAGTTGTTTGTTGAGTCTTTAGGATTTTCTACACATATGATCGTATCATCTGCAAACAGATAATTGTGCTTCTTTTCTGATTTGAAGACCTATTTCTGTTTTTAATCACTAACTTCTTTTTAATTATTGATTGATTGATTGATTGATTTTTTTACAGATGGGTTCTCGCTATGTTGCCCGCACTGAACTTGAACTCCTGGGCTCAAAGGATTCTCCTGTCTCAGCTTCCCAAGCAGCTGGGACTACAGGTACATGCCACCAAAATTGACACATGTAATTGTGCATATTTATGGGATACAATTTGATATTCCAATACATATATATGTTATATAATGATTGAATCAGGGTAGTTAGCACATCCATCACCCATGTATTTATCATTTCTTTGAGGTGAGAACATTCAAAAGCCTGACTTTCTGGCTATTTTGTAATATACAATACCTTACTATTAACCATTGTAACCCTACTGTGCAGTAGAACATTCCTGTCTTATTGTAACTTTGTACTTGTCTCCCAACCTCTCCCCCTTTCCCTCCTCCCCAGTCTCTGGCAACAACTGTTTTACTCTCTACTTCCATGATTTCTTTCTAAGATTCTACATATGAGTGAGAATGAGCAGTATTTGTCTTTCTGTGCCTGGCTTATTTACCTTAACATGATGTCCTTCATGCTCTTCCATGTTCTCACAATTGACAGCATTTCATTCTTTTTATGGCTGAATAATATTCCATTGTGTATATATAACGTATTTTCTTTATCCATTCATCCATTGTTGGACACTTAGTTTGATTCCATATCTTGGCTATTGTAAATAGTGCTGCAATAAATATGGGAGTGCAAATATCTCTTTGATGTGCTGATTTCATTTCCTTTGGATGAACCCAGTAATGGGGTTGCTGGATCATAGAGTAGTTCTAGCTTTAATTTTTTGAGGGACCTCCGCACTGTGTTCCATAATGGCTGTACTAATTTACAATCCCACCAACTGTGTGCAAGTGTTCTGTTTTATCCACATTGTCACCAACACTTTTTTTTTTTTTTTTTTTTGAGACAGGGTTTCGCTCTGTCCCCCAGGCTGGAGTGCAGTGGCACAATTGTGGTTCACTGTAACCTTGACTCTCGGGCTCAAGTGATCCTCTTGCCTCAGCCTCCTGAGTAGCTGGGACCACAGGCATGAGCCACTACACCTGGCCTATGTGTGTCCTTAAAACTAACATGGGTCTCTTATAGACAGCATATTGTTGGCTTTTTAAAATGCTCCAGTCATCTATGTTTTTTGATTGGAGAATTCAATCCATTCACATCTAAAGTAATTCTTAATAGATGAGGGCTTACTTTTGCCATTTTGCTCATTGTATTCTGTTTTGTAGTTTCTGTCTTTCTTCCTCTCTTGCTGTCTTCCTTTGTGATTTGATGTGGATTCTTTTTTTGACAGTGGTATGCCTTAATTCCTTTTTCTTTATCTTTTGTGTATCTCCTAGAGGTTTTTTCCCTTGTGCTTACCATGAGGCTTACATAAAGCATCTTATAGTTATAACTGTCTATTTTTAGCTGATAACCACAATCACATATAAAAATATACCCAAGTCTTTTGAGAGTTGTTAGATAACAGGTCTGAACTGGCATTTTTACCAGGAAACCTGTTTTGTCATCATTGCTCCCTTGTTATAGTGAGGTCATATGAAAGATGATACATGGAGTCCTGGCCCACGTCCATCTTCTACTAGGGTCCATACTGTGATCATTTCAGTATTGGTTCTCTGAGAAGTGAAAGAACTTATGGGAGAAAAGGTCAAGTGAGAGCCCCTGAAACTTTTCCCCACCCTGGCCAAGAGAGGGAATCAGAAGCAATGCTACATGATGGGTGGAAGTTAATGGGCAGAAATTAATGCCACCCTTAATGATTTAAAGGATGCGAGGGTGGCGATTTTTACTATGTTTCTATTTAACTTACTATCATATCCCCTGCAAAAGAAATATAAATCAGGGTGAACAATGGTGTACTTCCATAAACTTAACCAACTGGTAGATCCAACTACAACCACTGTGCCAGATATGGTGTCTCTACTAGAATCAATCAACACTTAGTTGTTGCTATTGATAAGGCAAATGTATTCTTTTCATCCCCATCAAAAAGGAAGATCAAAAGCAGGGTACAGTTATTTCACATTCACCTAGTGTGAACAGCAGTACACATTGCTGGGGCTCTGATAATTCTCTTTTCTGTCACAATATAAGCCAAAAGAATTTTGATCATTTTGACATTTCTACAAAACATTATGATGGTCTACTATACTGATGACATATTCATTAGACCTGGTGAACAGAAGGAGTACTTTGGATGCCTTGTATCTTAGTCCGCTTGGGCTGCCACAACAAAATATGATACACTGGGTGGCTTCAACAAAAGGAATGTCTTTCTCACAGTTCTGGAGGCTGGGAAGTTGAAGATCAAGATGCTGGCCAGTCCGGTTCCCTGGTGAGGGCTCTCTTCCTGACTTGCAGAGGGCAAACCTTCTCACTGTGTCCTCACATGGCAGGGACAGGGAAGAAGAGAAAGAGGAAGTAAGCCTTCTATGTCTCTTTTCATGAGGGCACCAACTCCACCATGAGAACCCTACCCTCATGAACTCATCTAAACCCAATTATCTCCCAAAGACCCTGTCTCCAAATACCATCACATTAGGGTTAGGGCTTCAACACATGAATTTTGGGAGGACAGATTCAATCCATAGCACCTTGGAAATAAACATGCATGCCAGAAAGTTAGAGATTAACCTTACAACGATTGATATGTCTGTCACATCAATAAGATTGACCTCCTGGGCTCAAGTGATCCATCTGCTTCAACCTCCTCAGTAGCTAGGACTAAGGTGTGCACCACCACTTTGGGCTAATTTTCTTATTTTTATTTTTTGTAGAGATGCGGTCTTGCTGTGTTGTGCAGGCTGGTCTTGAACTCCTGGGCTCAAGCAATCTTCCCGCCTTGACCTCCTAAAGTGCTGGAAATACAGGTGTGAGCCCATGCCCAGCCAGGAGGCCATTGTTTTGGACTAAACTCCTACACTGGGCCCCAACAGACAAGACTAAACCTCAAAATGGAGTTACCTAGGCTCACCAAACCAAAACTGAGCTGTTATGGCCTTTTGAGAAAACAGGAGTGAGAAAGAGCCTAATTGCCCAAACAGGCCAATTTCAACTTTCTATCAGCATGAGAATGAAGTTTCCTGTGTTTTAATCCTTACAACAGAGTAACCTGGAGTAACCTGTTGTTAACCCATCAGTTATCTTCCCATTGTTCTGTCTGTCTTCCTGTCCCTGACTTACAAAGAAAGTAACTTTGAAATGAACAATACACTTTTTGTTATTTGTTTTGCTTTCTTCAGCCCTTTTACTGTCTATAAAGCCAACATCCTCTGCTTGAGCCATGGGAACAATTATTCTAGTTTATGGAATAAGTGTTGCCCAATTCTAGAACCTTGATAAAGCCAACCGAGACCTTTAAACTAAATTTGTTGCAACTTTTTTTTTGATAATATGATATGCAGTTTTTGTGTCCTCTTAATGCTTTTGAGATTCATACATCTCTGCATCTATTAATATTACATTCATTTTTATTGCTGAAAATATAATTCCATTGTATGAGTATACAACAGGTTTTTTTTTTTTTTCTTTTTTCTTTTTTTTTGAGACGGAGTCTCCCTCTGTCATCCAGGCTGGAGTGCAGTGGTGCAATCTCGGCTCACTGCACACTCCACCTCCCGGGTTCACGCCATTCTCCTGCCTCAGCCTCCCGAGTAGCTGGGACTACAGGCACCCGCCACCGCGCCTGGCTAATTTTTTTTTTGTATTTTCAGTAGAGACAGGGTTTCACCGTGTTATCCAGGATGGTCTCGATCTCCTGACCTCGTGATCCACCCATCTTGGCCTCCCAAAGCGCTGGGACTACAGGCGTGAGCCACCGCGCCCGGCCACAACAGTTTCTTTACCCATGATGGACATTTGTGTTTTCCCCAGCTTTTGGCTATCATTAATAAAGCTGCTGTAAACATTCCAGTACAAGTCTTTGTGTGGACATGTGTTTTATTTTTCTCTTGAAAAAAAACACCTAAGAATAGAATTTTTGGAAAATATCAGAGCTGTTTAATTTTATTAGATATGCCAAGCTGCTTTTCAAAGTAGTCGAACAATTTTGCATTCCCATCAGCATGTATGAAAGTTCTAATTATGCCACAAGCTCGTCATCACTTGATAGTATCAGACTTTTTCACTTTAATGATTCCAGTGGTTGGGTAATGGTATTCCATTATAGTTTTCATTTGCATTTCCCTGATGATGGTGATACTGAATATCTTTTCTTATGCAACTCTTAATTTTATAATTTTCTCTTGCACTAAAATTATAATTTTATAATTTTCTTTTGCACTGAAAATGATGGTTGCTAACAGCTGTTTGTTTGCATTAATGGATTTATTTCCCTATATCTTTTGCACTGCTATTAGTTGCTGGCTGTAAGATTCAATAACTCATGGGAAGCAGCAGAGTGAGACAGTGAGGCTTTTGGAGTCTGTACTGACCCTGTACCAACACCTTCAGCTGAGTGATCTTGGACAAGTCCCTTAAGATCTCCAAGCCTGTGTCTCTTATTTTTTAAAGGGAGATTGTTATCATCAATAATAATTGTTATTATTAACTACTGTTCATTAAACACCTTCTAAATTCTAGGCTTTATGCTAAGTGCATTACTTACATAATAAGTATGGTTATGTTATGTAAAGTACTTAGAACAGTGCCTAGAACAGAGTGAGCACTATATTTGTATTATATTTTTAAAATTTATTTTTATTGTAGTAAAATAGTCACAACATAAAATCTACCATTTTAACCATTTTTAAGTGTACAGTTCAGTAGCATGAATTACCCTTACTTTGTTGTGCAACCATCATCACCATCCATCTCCTGAACTTTAAGCATCCATACTAAAACCCTGTACCCATGAAACATCCTCTTTTCCCCTCCCTCCAGCCCCTGACAGCCACTGTTCTACTTTATTTATCTATAAATTTGACTATTCTACATACCTCATGTAAGTGTAATAATACATTATTTGTCCTTTTTTGTCTGACTTATTTCACTTAGCATAATATCTTCAAGGTTCATCTATGTTGTAGTATGTATCAGAACCTCATCGCTTTTTAAGGCTGCCTTACTTATTTTCTGCCTGGTTGTTTCATCCATTATCGAAAGTGGGTTACTGAATACTATGACTATTATTGTAGAACATTCTACTACCTTCAATTTTGTCAACTTTTCCTTCATATATTTTGAGGGTCTGTTACTAGGTGTATAAATGTAGTAATCATTATCATCATCATTATTAATCTTGACGACAAACGACAATTTTTTTCTTTTTTTTTTTTTTTTTGAGATGGAGTCTTGCTCTGTCACCCAGGCTGGAGTGCAGTGGCGTGATCTCAGCTCACTGCAACCTCCACTTCCCAGGTTCAAGCGATTCTTCTGCCTCAGCCTCCCAAGTAGCTGGGACTACAGGCTTTTGCCACCATACCCAGCTAATTTGTGTGATTTTAGTAGAGACGTGGTGTCACCACATTGGCCAGGATGGTCTCAAACTCCTGACCTTGTGATCTGCCCGCCTCAGCCTCCCAAAGTGCTGGGATTATAAGCATGAGCCACCGTGCTCAGCAAAGTAAGACCATTTTTATCCCCATTTTGTATAAGAGGAAAATAATACACAGAGAAAAGAAGTATCTTACCTGAGGTCAACACTTATAATAATAATTTTTTTAAAAAAGAGATTAGGTCTCGCTATGTTGCCCAGGTTGGTTTCAAACTCCTGGCCTACAATGATCCTCTTATCTCACCTTCCCAATGTGCTGGGATTACTGACATGAGCCACTACACCTGGCTCATAGTGATAATTTTTTAAAATGCATTTATCATTATTGGAGATAGCTACTGTGTCCATTCTTAACTCTGAATTTGGCAATTAATGGAAATTATTAAGCATTGACCCTGACTTTCCTATTCAAACTGCATGTCAAATTATATATAACCATATAGCCTTGACTGATGAGGAAATATTTATCTCTTACAAAAGAATTCCAGCTAGAAAGTATTGATGAAATTAGAAAAACACTTTTTTGTAACCCCCTCATGGAATAATGTTCTAGGTAATAATGAACAATGGATACAAAATACATTCGATGAAAGTTCAGTGGATATTAGTTTCCTATTGCTACTGTAACAAATTACCAGAAAGTATGTGGCTTAAAACAATAATAAAGTAAATGTATTATCTTATAGTTCTGAAGGTTAGAAGTCTAAAGTGCATTTCAATGAGCTGAAATCAAGGTTCACACAGGCTGTGTTCCTAATGCAGGCCTGTCCTAGTCTGTTTTGTGCTGTTATAACAGAATACCGCAGATTGGCTAATTTATAATGAATAAAAATGTATTGCCTCACAGTTCTGGAGGCTGGGAAGTCCAATATCTAGGTGCCAGCACCTGGTAAGGGCCTTCTTGCTGCATCATGGCATGGCAGAAGGCATCACATGGTGGAAGGGCAAAGAGAGGCAGAAGAGGGCCAAACTTGCCCTTTTACAATGGCATTAATCTCACCCATTAGGGCAGAGTCCTCATGGCCTAATCACTCCTTAAAGGTGATTTAATAACAATGGCTATTAAATTTCAACATGAGTCTTGGGGAAGATAATGATTCAAACCATAGCCAGGCCCTAGGAAAGAATCAAAGTCTTTGCCTTTTCCAGGTTCTAGAAGCTGCCTGCATTCCTTGGCTAGTTGTCCCCTCCTTTCTTCAATGCCGGCAGTGGAACAGCTTCAAACCTCTCTCTGACTCTGACCCCCTCTAAGCCTCCCTTTTCCACTTTAAAGGACCTTGTGATTAATTGGGTTCACCTGTGTTATCCATGATACTCCCATGATAATCTTTTTAAGGTCAGCTGATTAGCAACTTTAATTCCATCTGCAACCTTTATTTTATCTTGCCATGTAACAACATATTCACAGATTCTAGAGATTAGGGCATAAACCTGTCTAGGAGAGGCATTATTTTGCCTGCCACAATGGGGAACTGGAGACTTATGAGGTGTCAAATTATCAACTCACAGATGAGAGGTTATAAGGTGGAAAATACACCTTAACAGTGAACGAGTCAGACTATCCCCACCTGAACCCACTGGTAGATCTTAACATCTCTAGTGGCGGAACATCAAACATGGCGTGCATTCTAATGTTATGTAATATAAATAACATTGCCTGTGAAATATTCTTACCAAGAAAGCTTGACATTACTTTAAACAACCTTTTGGGACTTACAGTTTACCAGAAATACAGGGAATAGTAGAAAAAGTTAAGTGATACCATGAAGAAACAATCAGACAAATCCTGAAGATGGGTCGTTCTAGCGGAAAGCTGCCTCTGTTTCCTTAGTAAATCACTGGCATTAAAAAAAAAAAAACAGTTGGGGGCCGGGCGTGGTGGCTCACACCTGTAATCCCAGCACTTTGGGAGGCCGAGGTGGGGGGATCACGAGGCCAAGAGCTCGAGACCATCCTGGCCAACGTGGTGAAACCCCGTCTCTACCAAAAATGTGAAAAACAGCTGGGCCTGGTAGGGTGCGCCTGTAGTCCCAGCTACTCGGGAGGCTGAGGCAGGAGAATGGCGTGAACCCGGGAGGCGGAGCTTGCAATGAGCTGAGATCAGGCCATTGCACTCCAGACTGGGCGACAGAGCAAGACTCCGTCTCAAAAAAAAAAAAAAAAAAAGTTGAGGACTGTTCCAGATGAAATGATACTGATTCCTCCAGGAGCCGACCCTGATACATGGATCCGAGTTTATTTGGGAGGTACTAGAGATACCAGTAGAGAAGTGAGGCAGTGAAACAGAAAAAGAAGAGAGTCCACGATGGGTTTGTTGTTGAGCTGGCCGCCACAATGAGCAGCCGGACCTCAGTCCCATGAGAAACTCACAGTGACACAAAACACCAGATTCACAAAAGGCAAAGCCGCCTAAGTTTTATACACTGACTCACAAAAGTAATTTGTAGAGAACTGGTCCTTGGGGGTGTTAATTTGGCACTTTGGGCCTGTGGTAAGCAGGGAAAGCTGTCTTTTACCAGTGGTGTACCTCAGATATTTCACACCTGTGGGGCATTGCAAGTTAAGTCCCTTTCTCTATATGAAAAACTAGGTTCATAAATTATTATGAAATAAAATGAAAATAGTGGGAAAAATTACATAAATAGAAATGCAGACAGTGACAGTTCTTTTGTTGAACTCTATAAGTATGACATTATAAAATAATACTAAATAAAAATTACAAGATCAAAAGGGAAAACATAAACACTTTAAAGATAATTAAAGCCTTACATTACATTAAAGTCTTATATTTCACTTTTTTTTTCTTTAAAAGGAGTGAGTTGTGTACAGAGGGGTTAAATGCTTTTTAGACAAGAAAAAAAAACTGCACTAGAATCAACTTATTCATCATCATCTTCTTCACCTTCATCTTCCTCCTCCTCCTGATCCTCTTCATCTTCCTCCCCTTCCTTCTTCCTCTTGCTCTTTTCAGCCTTGGTGACTCCCTTTTTTTGCTGCATCAGGCTTTCCTTTAGTTCAATATGCAGCAAGATCCTTTTTGTATTTTTCCTTCAGCCTTGCAGCCTTCTTTTCATAAGGCTGCTTGTCATCTGCAGCAGTGCTATTCCACATGTCTCCCAGTTTCTTTGCAACATCACCAATGGACAGGCCAAGATGTTCTTTGATTTGGGGGCGACACTCAGAGCAGAACACGAAACAGGCTGCAGGAGGCCTCTTGGGTGCATTGGACTTGAACTTCTTTTTTGTCTCCCCTTTAGGGGGGATATAGATTTTCATTTCTCTTTCATAACGGGCCTTGTTTGCCTTTGCTGTATCTTCAAATTTTCCTTTCTCTTTAGCAGACATGGTCTTCCACCTCGCTGAGCACTTTTTAAAAATTTTTTCTGAGACAGAGTCTCTCTGTCGTCCAGGGTGGAACCCAGTGGTGAGGTCTTGGCTCACTCACTGCAGCCTCTGCCTCCTGGGTTCAAGTGATTCTCTTGCCTCAGCCTCCCGAGGAGCTAGGATTACAGACAACCGCCACCAAGACTGGCTAATATTTGGATTTTTAGTAGAGACAGGGTTCCACCATGTTGACCAGGCTAGTCTTGAACTGCTGACATCAAGTGATCTGCCTGCCTCGGCCTCCCAAAGTGCTGGGATTACAGGCGTGAGCCACCGCACCTGGCCTCTCTCTGAGCATTTCTTAGAAAACTCTCAGAAGTTGACTGAAGCTTCTTATGCTCCTTCTCACAAGTTTGCACAGGAAATGCATATGATAATATTTTGCCTCTAGGCTTCTTAGGATCTCCTTTGCCCATGTTTAGTTATTTTTTCCTCAGCGAGGCACAGAGTCACCCAGCGTCCATCTGGCTCCCACTTGCCCTGGCGCTGTGTCTATGGAGCTCAATGTACTGTAACAGCTGTGAGAGCAGGCCTCGTCACTCTCTCCACTCTGTGAAAAGTTTCTTTTACATGAAGCAACCCATATATAAAGGGTTTGTCAAAAATTCCCAAAAACCAATTTCACAAATTCCAAATATGATAATACTGTACATTACTTTGTTTTAGGGGGATGAGTTCTAGTGGATTTCAGTGGTCTCCAGAGTTGAAAATTGCCACTAGGTCGGGCACGGTGGCTCACACCTGTAATCCCAGCACTTTGGGAGGCCGAGGTGGGTGGATCACGAGGTCAGGAGATCGAGACCAGCCTGGCTAACACGGTGAAACCCCATCTCTACTAAAAATACAAAAAATTAGCCAGGCGTGGTGGCGGGCGCCTGTAGTCCCAGCTACTCGGGAGGCTGAGGCAGGAGAACGGCGTGAATCCGGGAGGCGGAGCTTGCAGTGAGCCGAGATCGCGCCACTGCCCTCCAGCCTGGGCGACAGAGAGAGACTCCGTCTCAAAAAAAAAAAAAAAAAAAGAAAAAAAAAAGAAAATTGCCACTAGAGAATTTTCACAATTCAACACAAAAACAAATGAACAAACAAACAAACCCTCCATTTTATTTTGAAAATCAGATAATATGGCTGAATGATAGCAAATATTGACATTATTTGAGTCATTGCTTTAAAATGAGTATACAGCTCTTGGTAGAAATGATCAAGTCATTCAAGCATAATCTTTTTATTTATTCTGGCATCTTTTGTCATTTCTCCTGGGATTCTCCTTCAAAGTTTGATTCTTTTTTCCATGTAAATATTCATTCTTTTTGTGTGGCATAGCCAAAAGTCTTCTCCACATTTTTTTATGTGCCAGACTTCAAGACTGAGATTTACTATACATTACTCAAGGCTAATTCTGGCTCTTCACAAAAATTTTTGTCTTATTTTAAGAAATGACCATAACCACCTCAACTTTCAGCAGTCACCAACCTGATAAGTCAGCAGCCATCAGTACTGAAGCAAGACCCTCCACCAGCAAAAAAATTATGACTCGATGAAGGCTTAGCTGATCACCAGCGTTTTTTAGCAATAAAGTATTTTCAATTAAGGTATGTACATTATTGCCTTCGATATAATGCTAGTGCATACTTAATAGACTATGGTATAGTATAAACATAACTTTTATACACACTGAGAAACCAAAATTTGTGTGACTTGCTTTATTATGAATTCACTTTATTGCAGTCATCTGAAACTGAATCCACAATATCTTGAAGGTATGACTGTATTTTGAAAGTCAACATTAACCTAACATCACAACTAAAAGAACTAGAGAGCCAAGAGCAAACAAATCCCAAAGCTGGCAGAAGACAGGAAATAACCAAAATCAGGGCTGAAATGAAAGACATTGAGACACAAAAAATCATTCAAAAGATCAACAAACCCTGAAGCTGATCTTTTGAAAAAAATTAATAAAATAGACCACTAACTAGACTAATAAAGAAGAAAGAGAGAAGATTCAAATAAACACAATTGGAAACAACAAAGGGGATATTAACACTGACCCCACAGAAATACAAGCAACTGCCAGGATAGTACAAAAATCTCTATGCACATAAACTAGAAAATCTAGGAGAAATTGGTGAATTCCTAGACACATATACTCTACCAAGACTGAAGCAGGAAGAAATTGAATCCCTGCACAGACCAATAATGAGCTCTGAAATTGTCAGTAATAGCTTACCAACCAAAAAAAGCCCAAGACCAGATGGATTCACAGCCGAATGCTACCTCATGTACAAAGAAGAGCTGGTACCATTCCTGCTGAAACTATCACAAAAAATTGAGGAGGAGAGAATCCTCCCTAACTCATTCTGTGAGTTCAGCATCATCCTGATAGTAAAACCTGGTAGAGACATGAAAACAAAAAACAAAACAAAACAAAAATACCCACTTTAGGCCAGTAATATCCTTGGTGAACATTGATGCAAAAGTCCTCAACAAAATACTGGCAAACTGAATCCAATAGCACATCAAGAAGCTTATCTGCCACAATCAAGTAGGCTTCATCTCTGGGATGCAAGTTTGGTTCAACATACACAAATCAAAAAATGTGATTCATCACATAAACACGAGTAAAAACAAAAACCACATGATTATCTCAATAGATGCAGAAAATGCTTTCAATAAAATTCAACACCCCTTCATGTTAAAAACTCTCAATAAACTCGATATTGAAGGAATATATCTCAAAATAATGAGAGCCATCTATGACAAACCCACAGCCAACATCATACTGAATGGGCAAAAGCTGGAAGCATTTCCCTTGAAAATCAGCACAAGGCAAGGATGCCCTCTCTCACCACTCCTGTTGAACATAGTATTGGAAGTCCTGGGCTGGGCAGTCAGGCAAGAGGAAGAAATAAAGGGCATCCAACTAAGAAGAGAAGAAGTCAAACTATCCCTGTTTGCAGACAACATAATCCTATATCTAGAAAACCCCATAGTCTCAGTCCAAAAGCTCCTTAAGCTGATAAACAACTTCAGCAAAGTCTCACAATACAAAATCAATGTGCAAAAATCACTAACATTCCTATACATCAATAACAGCCAAACCGAGAGCCAAATTAGGAACACAATCCCATTCACAATTGCCATGAAAAAATTATAAAATACCTAGGAATACAGCTAACCAGGGAGGTGAACAATCTTTACAAAGAGAACTATAAAACACTGCTCAAAAAAATTAGAGATGACACAAACAAATGGAAAAACATTCCATGCTCACAAATAGAAAGAATAAATATCATTAAAATGGCCATACTGGGCCGGGCGCGGTGGCTCAAGCCTGTAATCCCAGCACTTTGGGAGGCCGAGACGGGCGGATCACGAGGTCAGGAGATCGAGACCATCCTGGCTAACACGGTGAAACCCCGTCTCTACTAAAAATACAAAAAAAAAACTAGCCGGGCGAGGTGGCGGGCGCCTGTGGTCCCAGCTACTCGGGAGGCTGAGGCAGGAGAATGGCGTAAACCCGGGAGGCGGAGCTTGCAGTGAGCTGAGATCCGGCCACTGCACTACCGCCTGGGCGACAGAGCGAGACTCCGTCTCAAAAAAAAAAAAAAAAAAAAAAAAAAAAAAATGGCCATACTGCCCAAAGCAATTCATACATTCAATGCTATTCCTATTAAACTATCATTGATATTTTTCACATAACTCAAAAAACACTATTTTAAAATTCATATGGAACCATAAAAAAAAAAAACCTGAAGAGCTAAGACAAACAAACTCCACTCAAACTATACTACAGGGCTACAGTAATCAAAGCAACACAGCACTGGTACAAAAACAGACACATAGAGTAATGGAATAGAACCGAGAGCCTAGAAATAAGGCCACACAGCTACAACTATCTGATCTTCAACAAAGCTGACAAAAATAAGCAATGGGGAAAGGATTCCCTGTTCAATGAATGGTGCTGGGATAACTGTCTACCGATATGCAGAAAATTGAGATTGGACCCCTTCCTTATACCATATGCAAAAATTAACTCAAGATGAATTAAAGACTTAAATGGAAAACTTAAAACTATAAAATCCCTGGAAGACAACCTAGGTAATACCATTCTGGAGTTAGATTTCATGATGAAGACAACAAAAGCAATTGCAACAAAAGCAAAAATTGACAAATGGGATCTATTTATATTAACAAGCTTCTGGACAGCAAAGGAAACGATCAACGGAGTGAACAGACAACCTATAAAGTGGGAGAAAATTTTTATAAGCTATGCATCTGACAAAGGTATAATATCGACAATAATGCAATCCACAATAATGCTATCCACAATAGCATCTATCAGGAACTTAACCAAATTTACAAATAACAACAAACAACCCCATTAAAGTGGGCAAACGACATGAACACTTTTCAAAAGAAGACATACATGTGGCCAACAATCATATGAAAAAAAGTTCAACATTACTGATCATTAGAGAAATGCAAATCAAAACCACAGTGAGAGGCCATCTCACAACAGTCAGAATGGCCATTATTAAAAAGTCAAAAAACAACAGATGCTGGCATGGTTGTGGAGAAAAGGGAACACATTTACATGTTGATGGGAGCGTAAATTAGTTCATTGTGGAAGACAGTGTAGCAATTCCTCAAAAACCTAAAGACAGAAATACCATTCGACCCAGCAATCCCATTACTGGGTATATACCCAAAAGAATATAAGTCATTCTATCGTAAAGACATGCATGCATGCATAGGTTCATTGCAACACTATTCACAATAGCAAATACATGGAATCAACCTAAATGCCCATCAACAGAAGACTGCACAAAGAAAATGTGGTTCATATATGCCATGGAATACTATGCAGCCATAAAAAGAATGAAATCATGTCCTTTGCAGGAACATAGATGGAGCTGGAGGCCATTATCCTTAGCAAACTAACTCAGGAACAGAAAACCAAATACCGCATGTTCTCACTTATAAGTAGGAGCTAAATGATGAGACCACATGGACACAAAGAGGGAAACAACAAACACTGGGGCTTACCAGAGGGTAGAGGTTGGGAGGAGGGAGAGGAGCAGAAAAAATAACTATTGGGTAGTAGACTGAGTACCTGGGTGATGAAATAATCTGTACATCAAACCCCTGTGCCACGAGTTTACCTGTATAAAAAACCTGCATCCCTGAACCTAAAAGTTAAATAAAAAAATAAAAATAAATTATCCTTACTGTGCACACAGCTTAATTTGCCTGGTATAGTCTGTTTCACTGTTATAACTACATTTGGCAGCAGATTTTATAGATGAGGAGAGATTGAAAAGAATGGATAATGTTAGACGCAACAAAAATTTTTTATTGTAAATTGACAATTTATAATTGCATAAATTTACGGGTTACAAAGTGATGTCATAAATTGTGGATACAATGTAGAATAATTAAATCAAGCTAGTTAACATACCCAATACTTCAAATTTCAAATACATTTTTTTTTTTTTTTTTTTTGAGATGGAGTTTCACTCCTGTTGCCCAGGCGGGAGTGTAATGGTAAGATCTCAGCTTACCACAACCTCCACCTCCTGGGTTCAAGCGATTCTCCCACCTCAGCCTCCTGAGTAGCTGGGATTACAGGCATTCGCCATCACGCCCAGCTAATTTTGTGTTTTTAGTAGAGACACGGTTTCTCCATGTTGGCCAGGCTGGTCTCGAACTCGTGACCTCAGGTGATCCTCCCGTCTTGGCCTCCCAAAGTGCTGCGATTACAGGCGTAAGCCACCATGCCCGGCAGTTCAAATACATTTCTGTGATGAGAACATCAATTTTGAAAGGCATAATACTCCACTGTTAAGTATATGCACTACTCAAAAAAAAGTATAACAGAAGTGTACAACAGAACTCCAAAAAAGTATAAAACATATTTTTCCTGTCTGAGATTTTGCACCCTTTGACCATCATTAATTTTTTTTTTTTTTTTTTTTTTTTTTTTTTTTTTTTGAGACAGTCTCACTCTGTCACCTAGGCTGGAATGCAGTGGCGCAATCCCGGCCCACCACAACCTCCACCTCCTGGGTTCAAGTGACTCTTCTGCCTCAGCCTCCCCAGCAGCCAGGACCACAGGCACGCAGCACCACACCCGGCCAACTTTTTCTGTATTTTTATTAGAGATGGGGTTTTGCCATGTTGCCTAGGCTGGTCTCAAACTCCTGACCTCAGGTGGTCTGCCCACCTCGGCCTCCCAAAGTGCTGGGACCACAGGTGCAAACCACTGTCCCTGGCCTAAAATTTTTATGAGACAAATATCAATTTCAAAACAGCATCAAAAAGTGAGCAGGCCAGGTACGATGGCCACGCCTGCAATCCCAGCACCCTAGGAGGCCAAGGAATATTTTTCTGTACTAAAAATACAAAAATATTTGTCTCTACTAAAAAATACCAAAAAAAGAAAAGAAAAGAAAAGGAAAAAAAAGCCTGCTGGGCATGGTGGCGCATGCCTGCAACCCCAGTCACTCGGGAGGCTGAGGCAGGAGAACTGCCCAAACCGGGGAGGCAGAGGGTGCAGCGAGCCAAGATCACGCCACTGTACCCCAGCCTGGGCAACAAGAGCGAAACTTCATCTCAAAAAAAAAAAAAAAAAAGAGTGAGCATATTTTAACCATCCTCAGCTCATAATAGAGCTAATAGGTCAACAGAATAAAAATTCATGCTATTACATGTGTAATGAACTGGCAACAAGAGAAAGTTGGTGGAAGGAAAGGCAGAGGAACTGTGTCTTGTAAGAATTAGAATCGAGGGGCTCCATAATCAACTGGCATCCATTCAATGTTGTATCTATGGTTAGAAACACACATGATAGGAACTCCAGGAATCTTACAGATTCTTCTTTTAAGGTCCCAGTCAACTGTGGCCATAATGTGACACTTATGCTGAGTTACTTCTGTACTAAGCAGTCATCTGCATAGGTTCCTTTGTGTGTACATGGTAATAGTTGAAATCTTGGATCCTTGGTGATCCTTAAAGCCACTTGATACTTCTGCCCCAATTTCTCAGTTTCAGCCATTACACAATCAGTTATACAAGGGATACACTTGGCATACAGACAATCCATCACTGACTGCACTAAGTCCAGTTTGGCTTTTATGGAAAAGTTGATAAAGTTGGTATCAACGAGGATGTGGTAAGGTGGGCTGAGCTGTGTATTATATTGGAAAAATAAGCAGGAAGGGCGTTGGGGAACTCCTCTTTCCCCAACGAGAAGAATCCCCAATCCCAATGGGATTCTTCTTTTCTTTCTTTTTAGATTTTAATCTATCCTTTTCTTTAAGCCTCTGACCTCTGAGACTAAGCATTCGCCTCATGTTTGCATATTTCCTTGTTTTGTTTTGCTTCCCCATGGTCACATCACACTTTTGTTTCTTCCGTAATCACCAACAAAATGAATTTTTTTTTAACAAAGTTTTAACAAATGTCACACATTAAAAACACTTCTGAAAGTGTGAATACCATAAAGATTCAGAAAATGATTATACAAGAGACAAGTAAAGATTTGGGATTAACAGCTTCCAGTTTTACGTGAACTGCACTATGCATACCAAACAAAAATATTGTGCCTCAGAATTCACACTTTGTTTTACTGTTTTAAATTTTTAACACAAATAAAATCTCTAAGAGGGCACATAAAGTAACAGATTTAAATAACTCAGGTTCTGATTCTTCACCTTCAACTCACTAAACTATCATTTATTTCATATCTACCATTTAAATACCATTTAAATAGGAATATGTAGTACAACAGAGGTTGGAGGAACAGACTACACCCTAAGCAAGCGCCCACAGTTCCAAACCTTTATAAACTTACTCTTGAAATAAATGTGGCTCATATGTTGAGTCTACATATGTTGGGATTGACTGTTAACTGGGATTCCTCTGAATTAACTTCCATGTCGAATACAATGCGTAGTGAAGAATATGTAATTTTAAAATTATCATTTGGTTCTGGTTCCAGTTAAGATGAAGTAAGCACATTCCACCCTGTCTCTTACATTGAATGCAACAAAAAATCCTGGAAAAAATGCATGAAGCAGCAATCTGAGGACTCTGAAAAGTAAATAGTAACAAGAGGATTGGAAAAGGAAACCAAAACTTGAAGAATCATTACTATAGTGGTGAGTTTTCTTGGTTTTTATTCCTCCAATATCTCCCAACCTGGACATAGAGGCAGCCTGAATCCCAGAACACCACACCCAGTACGAATACCATATTTAATGGGGAAAGACTGAATCTTTGCACTCCAAAATGGGACAAAGCAAGAATCTCTACTCTCATGACTACTATTCAATATTGTAGTAAAACTATCCTTATTTACAGATGACATGATTATCCATGTAGGAAATTCCAAGGAATATACAAGCAAAGCTCCTATAAATAATAAGTGAATGTAGCAAAGTTGCTTTATACAATGTCAGCATTTAAATATGAAATGTTCATCTACATAATAGTAATGAACAATTGGAGACCAAATAGGTATAAATCTTAAAAAAAAAAAAAAGAAATAGAGTGGTCGGGCATGGGGGCTCGTGCCTGTAATCCCAGCACTTTGGGAGGGAGGCCAAGGCGGGCGGATCACTTGAGGTCAGGAGTTCAAGACCAGCCTGGCCAACATGGTGAAAACCCGTATCTACTAAAAATACAAAAAATTAGCCAGGCGTGGTGATGCATGCCTATAATCCCAGCTACTCGGGGGGCTGAGACAGGAGAATTGCTTGAGGCAGAAGTTGCAGTGAGCCAAGATCATGCCATTGCACCACTGCACCCCAGCCTAGGTGACAGAGCCAGACTAACACTCTCTCTTGCAGGCTGAAATACAATGGTGCAATCATAGCTCACTGCAGCCTTGAACTCCTGGGCTCAAGCTATCCTACTACCTCAGTCTCCTGAGTAGCTGGGATTACAGGTGTAAGCCACCACAACTGGCTGAAACAGGTATAAATCTAACAGAACATGTTCAGAATCTGTAAGCTGAAAACTACAAAATGCTGACAAAAATAAATTTAAAAATCTAAATGGAAGGAAAATATATCATGTCTATGGGTTGGAATACTCAGTATAGTGAGAATTTTAACTCTCTCTAAATAGATCTATAGGTTTAATACAATTCCAATCAAAATCCCAGAAGTTGTTTTTGTAGATATAAACAGCCTATTCTAAAATTTATATGGAAGGCCAAAGGAACAAGAATGATCAAAAACATTTTCACAAAAGAAGAATAAATTTTGAGAATTCATGGTACCCACTTTTAATATTTATTCTAAATCTAAAGTAATCAAAACAGCATGATATTAGCAAAAAAGATAAATACACAGATCAATGAAACAGAATAGAGTCCAGAAGTAGATGCACAGAAAGGGGCCAATTGATCTTTTGACAAAGGTAAAAAGACCATTCAATAAGAAAAAGCAATTTCAACATATAGCATTTAAACAATTGTTCATCCAAATGCAAAAGAATGAACTTCAATCCAAACTTATGTCTTATGCAAAAAAAAAAAAAAAAAAACCCTAAAAATTAATCATAGATCTAATGGTAAAATGAAAAGCTATTAAAATCTTAGAAGAAAGGACAGGAGAAAAATATCTGTTACTTTGAGTTAGGCAAAGAGTTCCTAGATATGACACCAAAACATAATGCATTTAAATATTGATAAATTGGACTTAGTAAAAATTAAAAACTTTTGCTCTGTAAAAGATACTGAGACAATGAAAAGACAATCTACAGACTGGAAGAAAACGTGTGCAAATCATATTCACAAAGGACTTGTATAAAGAATAGTTAAAGAAATGTCAATACTTGAATTAGTCCATTTTCACACTGCTATAAAGAATACCTGAGGCAAGGTAGTTTATAAAGAAAGGAGGTTTAATTGACTCACAGTTCCACATGGCTGAGGAGGCCTCAGAAAACTTACAATCATGTAGAAGGTGTAGGGAAAGCAAGGAACATCTTACATGGCGGCAGGAGACACAGTGCAGAGAAAATAGCCACTTTCAAAACGACATATCTCATGAAAACTTCCTCACTATCACAAGAACAGCATGGGGGAAACCACCTGCATGATCTAATCACCTCCCACCAGGTCTCTTCTTCAAAAAAGGGGATTGCAATTCGAGATGAGATTTGGGTGGGGACACAGAGCCAAATTACATCAACACTCAACAATAAAATGAGCAAACTAAACTAAAAGGAAGCAAAAAGAAGAAAATGATAAAGATTAAAGTGGAAATTAATGAAAAACAATAAAGAAAATTGAAAAACAAGTTTGTCCTTTGAAAGGATAAACAAAATTGACAAACCTTTAGCTAGACTGACCAATTAAAAAAGACTGAGGACTCGAATTACTAAAATTGGCCGGGCACAGTGCTTGTAATCCTAGCACTTTGGGAGGCTGAGGTGGGCAGATCGAATTGAGATCAGGAGTTCAAGACTAGCCTGGCCAACATGGTGAAACCCCATCTCTAATAAAAATACAAAAATTAGCCGAGTGTGGTGGCACATGTCTTTAATCCCAGCTTCTTGGGAGGCTGAGGCAGGAGAATCACTTGAACCTGGGAGGTGGAGGTTGCAGTGAGCTGAGATTGTGCCACTGCACTCCAGCCTGGGTGACAGGGCAAGACTCTGTCTCAAAAAAACAAACAAACAAACAAAACAAAAAACAAACAAACAAACAAAAAAGCAAAAAACTAAAAGCAGGAGTGAAAGAAGGGACATTACTACTGACCTTACAGAAATAATAAGGGACAAATTCTTTATTAAAATAGGAACAAATTCCTAGAAAGACACAAACTACTGAAACTGGTTGAAGAAGCAATAGAAAAACCTGAACAGATCTATAACAAGAGATTGAATTAGTAATCAAAACCTACCCATAAAGAAAAGCCCAGACCCAGATGGTTTCACTGGCAAATTCTACCAAACACTTCAAGAATTAATACCAATTCTTCACAAACTTTTCTGACAAATCAGAGGAGGGACCATTTCCCAACTCATTCTATGAGGCCAGATTATGTTGATACTAAAGCCAGACAAAGACATCACAAGAAAAGAAAACTACAGACCAATATCTTTTATGAATATAGATTTTAAAATTCTCAGCAAAATACTAACAAGCTAAATTCAGCAACATACAAAAAGTATTATACACCATGACCAAGTGGAATTTAACCCAAGATTATGAAGTTGCTTTAAAATTTGAAAACCAATTAATAGACTATACCATATCATGGCAGGGTGCAGTGGCTCATGCCTGTAATCCCAGTACTTTGGGAGGCTGAGGCAGGCAGATCACCTGAGGTCAGGAGTTTGAGACCACCTGGCCAACATGGTGAAACCCCATCGCTACTAAAAATACAAAAATTAGGCAGGCATGTGCCTGTACTCCCAACTACTTGGGAGGCTGAGGCAGAATCAGCACTCGAACCCAGGAGGTGGAGGTTGCAGTGAGCCGAGATCACATCACTTCATTCCAGCCTGGAAAACAGAGCAAGACTCCATCTCAAAAAAAAAAAAAAAAATATATATATATATATATATATATATATATATATATATACACACACACACACACACACACACACACCATATCAATATAATAAATGATTTTTAAAAACCGTATGATTTTCTCAATGCAGAAAAAAACATTTTATAAAATTTAACACCTCATAATAAAAACATTCAGTAAACTAGAATAGAAAGAAACTTCTTCAACCTGATAAAGGACATCTACAAAAAATAACAACTAACATTATATTTAATGGGGAAAGAGTAAATGATTTCACCTGAAGAACAGGAACAAAACAAGGATATCCAGTCTTGCTGCTTATATTCAACATTTTACTGAAGGTTCTAGCCAGGAAAATTAGGCAAGAAAATGAAATAAAAGGCATCCAGATTTGAAATGTATAAGTGAAACTATCTGTTTTCAGAAGACATAATCTTGTAAAAGGAATATCCTAAGGAACCCACTTAAAACAATTAGAACTAACAAATTAGTTTGGTAAAGTTGCAGGACGCTAGGTCAATATTCATAAATTAATCATATTGCTATACATTTGCAAAGAACAATCCAAATATGAAATTAAGGAAGCAATTCAATTTACAGTAGTATCAAAAACAGTAAAATACTTACGAATATATTTAGCAAAAGAAATGCAAAACTTATGCTCTGAAAACTACAAAGTATTGTTGAAAGAAATTAAAGAAGACTCTAATAAATAGAAAGACATCCCATGTTCATGGATAAAAAACTTAATATTGTTAAGATGGTAATACTTATCAAGTTGATCTACAAATTTAATGTGATTCACATCAGTTTCCAGCTAACTACTTTGTAGAAATTGACAGGCAGTTTCTAAAATTTATATGGAAATTCAAGGGACACCATGTGGTCAAAACAATCTTGGAAAAGAAGCTGGAAGATTCATACTTCCCAATTTCAAACTTACTACAAAGATACAGTAATTGATACAGTGTGGTACTGGTATAAAGTAGGTATATAGATCAATAGAATAAACTGAGAGTTCAGAAATAAACCCTCACATTTATGGTTAGTTGAGAAATTCTTTTTGTTTAGATTTTTTGTTTTCTTTCATTGTCAAAGCTCTTCTCAGGCTTAATTGAGTTTTGATAAGGGTCCCAAGACAATTCAATGGGGAAAGAACAATCTTTCTTTTTAAAATTTTTGTACTTTTTTGTGGGTACATAGTAGGTGTATATTTATTTGGTATATGAGATATTTTGATACAGACATGCAATGTGTAATAATCACATCATGGGAAATGGAATACCTATCCCTTCAAGCATTGATCCTTTGAGGTATAGTTTTTTCAACAAATAATGCTGGGGCAATTGGATATTCACATGTAAAAGAATGAATTAAGATAATATCTCATACATATGCAAAAATTAACTCAGAATGAATTAAAAACTTAAATATAAGATCTAAAACTGTAAAACTATTTGAAGAAGAAAATATAGATGTATATCTTCATGACCTTGGTCTAGGTAGTAGTTTCTTAGATGTGATACGAAAAATACAAACTCCAAAAAAAAAAAAAAAAAACCGATGAACTGGACTTCATCAAAACTAAAAACTTTTGTGTTACAAAAGACACCGCCAAGAAAGTGAAAAGAAAAACCACAGAATAGAAGAAAATACTTGTAATTCACCTAACTAATAAGGGGCTTGTATCTAGAAGATATAAATAAATTTTACAACTCAAAAGTAAAAAGACAAATACAATTTCAAAGTAGTCAAATGACTTGAATAGACATTTTTCCAAAAAAGACACACAAATGGCCAGAAAGCACATGAAAAGATGTTCAACATTATTAATTGTCAGGGAAATACAAATCAGAACCACAACAAGATGCCACTTCACACCCACTAGGATGGCTAGAACTAAAAAGACAGATAAAAATATCCAGGCAAAGTAGCTCACACTTGTAAGGCCATCACTTTGGGAGGCTGACGCAGGAGGATTGCTTGAGTCCAGCAGCTCAAGACGAGCCTGGGCAACATAAACATAAGAAGACCCCAAGTCTACAAAAAATTTAAAAATTAGCTGGGCATGGTGGCATGCATTTGTAGTCCCAGCTACTCGGGAGGCTGATGTGAGAGGATCACTTGAGCCCAAAGGTCAAGGTTGCAGTGAGCTGAAATCTCGCCACTACACTCCAGCCTGGGCGATAGAGTGAGACCCTGTCTCAAAAAAACAAAACAAAAAAAAGACAGATAAAAACAAGCGTTGGTGAGGATGTGAAGAAACTGATACTACCCTATTGCATTGCTTGTGGGAATGTAAAATGATGCAGTTGCTGTGTAAAAAAAAAAATTGGTAGTTCTTCCAAAGGTTAACATAGAGAAAAATGACCCAGCATTTCCCCTCCTAAGTATATACCAAGAGAATGAAAACATATAGCAGAAGTATTCATAATAGCCAAAAAGTGGAAACAACCCAAATGTCCATCAACTGATGAATGGATAAATTATATATATATCAATATATATGAATATTATTTGGCTATGAAAAGGAATGATGAACTGATGCATGATGCAACATGGATGAACCTTGAAAACATTTATGCTAAGTGAAAGAAGCCAGTCACAAAAGGCCATATATTATATGATTTTATTTGTATGAATTGTCCAGACTAAACAAATTTATAGAGACAGAAAGTAGATTAGATGCAGAAACTCCTCTAGGATTGGGAGGTATTTTCCTGGAGAAGTGAAAACTTGTAATCACACAAAAGCCTGTTTGTGAATGTTTATAGCAACCTCATTTGTAATTACCAAAAACTCAAACAACCCAAATGTCCTGTAACCGTGAGTGAATAAACAAATAGAGGTAGATCAATACAATTGAATATTATCCAGCAGTAAAAAGGAATGGGCTATTGACGCGTGCAACAATTTGGATGGATCGCAAAGGGATTATGCTAAGTGAAAGAAGTCAGTCTCCAAAGGCTGCATACTGTCTAGTTTCGTTTGTATAACATTCTGGAAAAGAAGAAACTGTAAAGACAGAGAACAGATCAGTGGTTTCCAGAGATTACGGGTAGGGGAGAGGGTTTGATTATAAAGGGGCAGCACAGGGACGTTTTCTGGGGTGACAGAGCTGTTCTGAATCCTGATTGTGATGGTGGTTAGACAAATCTATACATACGGTCAACCTTTTAGAAATGTACTATGAAAAAGTCAATTTTACTGTATGTAAACAGAAAAATAATAGTTGTGACGATTTGTGATATATGTAAAGAAATATGTATAGTGTGGGTGTGTTTGTGTGTATACACACACACATAATTTAAACTCAACAATCACTGCAGGGATTGTTTAGAATTTAGACCACCAACAAAAGTTCTTTGAGGTGAGAAACATTTTATCTCTGACATTGTTCAAAATTGCTGGGAAATGGTAATAACTTAAAAAGCAGACCAACTTTTAGTATTATTATTGTTTTAAATATTCTACAAACAATAAACCTTTTATCACCTTCTCTAGGAAGGATGGGTCTCATCGTTACAACCCTGGTATGTCTCTCCCTTTTGTGATTCTAAAATAGAAGCCTTTAGGCCCAGAGAAACTGGTCTTGAAAGTTGGAAATCAGTAGACTGAAAGGTCCAAGGGCTATGGGTGGGGCTCTGACAGTGTCTGCTATAGGCAACCAAATCCTGGTTTGAACAAATCAACTGTTAAATTTATAAAGTATTTCAACTGGGGCAATTAGGTAAATTTTAATATATATTAAATATTAGGTTATATAAAGGGATTATTTTTAATATTGATAGTATACTAATATATTGTGGCTTTGTTTAGAGATGAAGTATTCATATTGAGGTATTTCATAGTGACATTTCACAATGTCTGCAATTTGCTTTTAAATTTGTCAAAAACTAAGGTGGAATAAATGTGACAAAATGTTAAATAGTTATTAAATTTATATGATTAGTATACAAATATTCAGATTTATTATACTATTCTCTACTTTCTTATACACTTGAAAGTTTTTACAGTAAAAAGTTTTTAAAGTAAAAAGCACATTGGAAAAGCATTTCTTAGTGCCAAAGCCAGTGAACCCTCACTCTAATAAGATCCCATGACCCTGTTATGGCACATCGCAATATGCTGAATCAAAGAACACCTGGAGCATGTCAGTAGCCTTCGGAAAAGAAAATGGAAAAGTAAGTAACATCCTTCTAAAGCTCCTACCCTAAAATGCTAGAACAAAGACTATTTAGGGCTGAAATGGGCAAACATTCAGTTATCCTGAAAGCTTGATTTTCCAGTAGGTCCCATTCTCCATTGGTTCTGGGATGGAAAGATGACAAAAGTCTAGTCAATGAGTCATTTTCAAAATGTTTCGTTTAACTACAAAAGAGAAAGTAGAATGCAAGCCTGAGGCCACTGATGGCCATTTGTACTTCATTTGGAGAAAGTCTGCCTGACATGAAGACAACTTAGAGTACAGCTGATCTAAGAGATGGAGAAAAGCAGCTCAGCTGATGGTGTTTGAACACCTGATTCCTACTCTCCCTGAGATATACTCTGGAAATTTTAGTTGTAAATGTCTATAATTATTATTATTGTCATTACTATGAAGAAGAAAAAAAGAAAATTCCTTCTTTTTAAGTCAGTGTGACTTGAGTGTCAATCACTTGCAAATAATACACTCTTGTCATATCCTCTGACCTATGAGGTTAGGTCATAAAAGGTCATGTAACTTCCACTTTGCTCTCTGGGACATCTGCCTTGGAACCCTGAGTCAACATGTAAGAGGTCTGATATCTTGAGGATACCATGATGGAAGTGCTCCAATCAACTGTCCAGCTGAGCCCAGCCTTCCAGCCATTCATACCAAGGAGTCAGACATGTGACTGAACCCGTCTTGGGATCTCCAGACCAACACATCTACCAGCCGAATACCACCAAGAGATCTTGGTCAACAATAAAAAAAGCTCTGCCCAAATTTCTGACCCATAAATGATACAATAAAATGGTTATTGTTTAAACCACTACATTTTGGGGTCATTTGTTATGCAACAGTAGTTAACAGGAACAGGCAGCCATGAGGGTGCAGCTAAACTGGGCAGTGGCAGATGCAGTTTTTTTGTTTTGTTTGTTTATTTGTTTGTTTTTTGTTTTTGAGACAGAGTCTCGCTCTGTTGTCCAGGCTGGAGTGCAGTGGTGTGATCTCTGCTCACTGCAAGCCCCATCTCCTGGGTTCCCGCCATTCTTCTGCCTCAGCCTCCTGAGTAGCTGGGACTACAGGCACCCACCACCACACCTGGCTAATTTTTTGTAGTTTTAGTAGAGATGGGGTTTCACTGTGCTATCCAGGATGGTCTCGATCTCCTGACCTCGTGATCTGGCCACCTTGACCTCCCAAAGTATTGGGATTACAGGCGTGAGCCACCGTGCCCAGCGGGCAGATGCAGTTTTTAATGGAGCCTGAAGTTTTAAGATAGAAGTCGCTTGACTGTATGCACAAAGTGCAAAACCTTGAGAGGAATATGCCAGGTGTGGAGCCCTGAAGGTTAAGCTTCACTGGTTCACAGTAAGTCCACCTGTGAAACTGGACCCTAGGGAAAGTGAGGAGAATCCTTAAAGAAGAGGAAAATGAGAAGAGCTTTCCAGGCAGAGGTGATCTCCATGGGCAAGGCATGGTCTGTTAAGAGGCCAGTCCTCTTGGCACCAAGAGACATGGTGAGAGGGTCTCAACACCTCTCCCAGGGCCATGGCCTCCACTAACGGAGTCCTGTGTCTTCTGGGGACAGTTATGTAGGTCTGAGGAGCACAGCATGGCCAGAGGGCAGAGGCATAGGGAGGCAGCGATGGACAGATGGGGAGAGGGGAGAAAAGCAGCTGAAACTACAGCTTCAGGGAGCAGAGGGCAGGGACAGGTTGAAAGGGACTTGTACCGGTGGGGAGCCCTGACATTTAAGATTTGGTGTCACAATTGACCCAAGGACAGGCTGTCTGCCTCAGAACAATGACCTTAACAGGGTGCAAAATTTTAAGAGAATGATTTTAAGAGGCCAGTCCTCTTGGCACCAAGAGACATGGTGAGAGGGTCTCAACATCTCTCTTAGGCCCATGGCCTCCGCTAATGGAGTCCTGTGTCCTCAGGGCCAGGGAGCTGGGCCACCTCATTCCTCCCAAGACAACAGTTGACTCTTTCTACAATTTGGTGTCCATGCTGAGAAGACCTACATGTCCCTCAAACTCTGAAGTTGAACACAAAGCTTCTCCACGCCCTCCAATCTTGTCTCTTCTCCAGATGGGAATCAGCTCTCTTCCTCACTTACTCACAACACCGGATCAACAATGGGTTGTTTGGCTCCTAGCAGTTCTTGCAGGGGCCCTCTTCTCTCCCTCTCCCTACTTCTACTGATTCCTTTTTGACACTACTATTTGTCATGGCTCCTGAGGGAGAGGTTGGGCTATCTCCAAATAATCTACCAAATCCAGATGCAAATCTTACCAGGTCCTGTTGTCAACAGCTCCCAGTACTGAAGTCCAGGCCCAGTTTCTGGCACTCAAGGTTCTCCATGATCTAACCACTGACTCTGTGCGACCTCAACAGCCTGTCTCCACCTCCTCCCTTTCCAGTTGCTAGTCCAGCGGGACCCCTGACTGCTTCCCCAACCTCCTACCACAGATCACAGTGCTGCCCCTGGCCAACCCCCTCAGGACTCACTTCCTCTGAGGCATTTATAGAACCACACTCTCCCATCTGTCTGTGTGGCCCCTTGCCCTGGGCGGGGATGTCTCCCATAATCTGTGACACTTTAGAGGGCTCAGAAGCCCCATTTGCTCTAGTCACTGGATCTCTCTGAGCTGTTGACTCCTTTGTTGAATGAGACCACACCATCCACACCAAAGGATATGATAATTGTAATAGTGAACACCTAGTGAGCAAGCACTGAGCTGAGAGCTTTTGGATATTATTTCATTTACTCCTCACAGCACCCACAGAGACAGACCTTACTATTCCACCATTTAACTGAGGCCGAGTGCCTTGCCGAAGGGGCCTTCCCCGGCCAGACCTCCCTTGTGTGCACTTGTGCATCACAGGGTCCTAAGACTGGGCCTGACATACAATGAGTACTTAGCAAATATTTGCTGACTGAAGTAATTCAAGAATGAATAACCCAGCCGGCGATTGTGCCTGGACCCTAGCTCTGGGCTCTTCCTTGCCCACTGAGCAGGAGTCTGCTGGAGAACATGGTTGGGACAGAACTTGGCATACAGTAGGTGCTAGTGTGTCGCTGCTGCTGCTGCTGTTGTTGTGCAGGAGGGGTGCGGCGGGGAAGGGAAAAGGACGGCTTCTACTTCGAGTCGATCTCCCCCACCAGTCGGAGCTACCCGCGGCAGCCCGGGTTCGCATCCTCCCAGTGCCCAGGCCGAGTGGGCTCCAGCTTGCTTTGGGAAGCATTCAGGAACAAACGTGGACAGTAGCGGTCAGGAAGGGGATTCCCTTTCCCCCTTCTCCCAGGAGGAAAAGAAGTAACGCTGCCGCCACTGCCCTCTCTTTCCAGAGTGCGAACGCCGCCCGCGACCAGGGTACCACACATTCCTCCCTAGCGCTAATCCCAGCGAAGCTCAGGCCGCAGTCCCCTCCTGCCGGCTGCGGAAGCTCCAAGAAGCGGAGACTCACTCGCCCCCCTGCCCCTGCCACCAGGCCAGAGAGTCTGGAGTTCCGATTCTGGCTCCCTGGGGCCTGAGTGTGCGACCCCAGGCCGGTCATTGTAGGTCTCTGTGCCTCCCTGTTCCTGACTGTGCAATGGCAGCGGGTCAGGGGCGCGCCGTGGGCGCAGGACGTTCCCAGGCGCCAAGGGCTGTGACTGACCGACCTGGGCTTCCACCGTGGGGCTTGGGACATGCAGACGCTCCGGGCCGGGAAGTGGGGACTTCGGGTGCCCCACTATCCCACTCCTAGAACGCCCACTGCTCACGAAGCCTTCCTGAGCTCTACCCGAAGGAGCTGACAGCCTGGAGCCGAGGCCTGGGCGCTTGGGGGCCCACTGCTTCTCTTTGGGCCTCCTATGTTCATGGAAGGGGAGTTTCCGCAACCCTCCCACTCTCGACCAGCAGATCCCGCTTCATGAGAGAGGGAGACCCACCAGGGGCGGTGGAGAGGCAAAGTGATCTAGGGTCCCGGAAAATTGGACAATTCCCTAGACCAGATGGCCCTCAGTTTCCTCCTCTGTAAAATGGGGCCTGTAATAAGCAACTCTCTAGATTCACCCTGGTTTGCTGTGAGGATGAACTAACATACTAGTCTTGAAGTCTGTGACGCTCCAGATGTTCTTGGGAATGATGAGTAACGCGGGTCCACAGGCCGCCCCCTCGGGTCCGGCCAGAGCACCCGCAGGAACCGAGGAGCCTCGACCCAGCGTAGGTCCTTCCCGAAACAAACACCTTGGGTGCGGTGGGGCAGAGGACCGGGACGAGGCGGCCAGAACTGCCCTGCGGAGAGAGGCTGGGAGGCTCCGAAAACCTGCGGTAGGGGGAGCGCACCGGGGCTTTAGGGGGCGCAGCGGCCAAGGGCAAGAAAGTTTACATTCCCAGAAGCTTCTGCACGCTTTCTCCCGCCTTCCTCTTTTCTAACGCTTCCCTCTCCTCTCTCCTCTCTCCCTCTTTTTTCTCCTTTTTTGTCCCCTTTTCCTCCATCGCTTTTGCCGGCATCTTTCTTCTCTGGGTCCTTCTCCCCCACTTTCATCTCATCGCGCTCGCACTTCATCACCAGACAGCCAAACCCCCTTTCCAATTAAAGTGGAATTAGGCAACTCAATCAAATTAGTTCCCCATTAAAGCCCTTCTTTATTAAACCGTTTTCTTGTCCTGCTATTAAGTTTCACTGCCTGGCGGAACTCGAGCCGGCCCCAGAAGTTTACCTTGGGATGTCGCCGGACCCAGCCGAGGGGAGGAGTCACTCTTTTCCTGGAGCGGGGGAGTCACCCTGCGGGGAGCGGGAAGGACTGGAGGTTGAAGGAGAGGGTCGGCCCAGGAGCGGCTAATTTGCTCAGCTCGGCGTGAGGAGGGAAGGTGAAAAGGGTGAGAGACGAGGTCTGGCTCGAAGTCGCGTGCTCACGGCCACTCTCCCAGATTACACCTTTTCAAGGAAGGCAGCATGCCACCCCCAACCTCCCAGAACCCCGTAACTCCCAGGCTGTAGCCCTTGTCAGGAGAACGGTAGCAGCCACCCTGCTCAGCCGTCGCCTTCGCTGCCTGTGGTGCCAAACCTGAGATGGGGAGCGCGCAGTGTGCGACCCGAGTTACATCCAAATCCGCACCCGGGAAAGAGCGGGAACTGGGCCCCCAGCCTTGCAAGATCCCTGTGACGACTCCGGCCCGCGATCCAAAAACTAAGAGCCCTGGCAAGGCGACCCCTCCGCAGCCTGGGTGCCCAAGCTGGGGTACACACTGGGTTCCCGCTGTTCAGCGGTCGCGAACCCTTCGGGAGTTGTGAGCTCCGCGCCGCTCTGGTGGGATAGGTCCTCCGGTACCACAGGAAGCCTCCTCTCCCAGTAGCCCCGAGGGTCGGAAATCCCACGGGACCTCGGTCTAGCGTCTCCTTAGCGCCGCGGCCTGAGCGGGAAATCAAGACCTTCTCCCGCGACCCCCCGACCCCCTACTTCTCGAGGAGCGGGACGGGATTCGGCGTCGTTTTCTTAGAAAATAACATTTATTTCTAGCTCATATCTATGCAAAGGAAAGCACAAAGTGCTGCTCCGGAGCAGCGTTTTCCGCTGCCGGCCCTTCAGTCAGGGCGTTTGGCGAGTCCCGGGAGGCGAGAATGAGCCCGCGAGCGGGCGGTTCTGGCTCAGTCACACGTCGCTCTGTTCCTGCTTCAGTGCGCACCTTGACGGCTCCTTAGGGACAGACCAGCCGCAGGCAAGAGGGGTAGGTGGGCAGGATTCGTCCCGAGTTTCCAATATATTTAATCTATAAACCTGATAAGTACAATGAGCGCATAGTCTAATTTTTTTTCCATTTTGTCCTTTTTTTTTTTTTTTGCTTGTTTTTGAATGTTTCTCACGTTAATATCGAGGTCACCTACAGATTACAATTAATAACTTAGAATTCCATTTTATAACATTATACACTGGCTTGTATATATATATGTATAGATTATATATAGATTTATACATATATAAAAACACACTGCACCAAGGAAACCCATGCTTAACGGCGTAAGCAACAAAGAGAGCGACAAATAACGCAACTAGGAAAGTGCACCTTAGAACTTGTTTCCTTTTTTTTTCACAATTGTATCGATATATATGTGTGTCCCAAAGACTCGACTCAGTGCCAAGAGATTTATACATCCTAAATTTATATTTGTTAGAGCGAATATTTAGATTTTTTTTTAAAAAAGTGGGGGATGGGGAGACACAGAAAAGACTCTCGGATTATCCTGCCATCCACTGAGAGCCGGATGAGCACAGCTAAGGAGCCGCAGGAGCCTGCGCTGCTGTCGCAGCCTCTGAATTCTCATGAATTCCCGGCCTTTTGGAAAGGGGGCTGGGTGAGGCTGGAAGAGGGATCCAGAGGTGGGAAATGAGAACCCAGGCCGCGTACCCTCTCCGAGAACACCTTCATCTGTCTGTAGCTGCTCCCCCTTCGCTCAGCCTTCCCCACCCACCCTCCTAAACAAACCCCAAAAACCATCTTGGAGTGAGAAGACCCCAGCCAGGGCGCAGAGAGCGCGCTGGGCGAAGAGGGGTCGGCGGCCCGCGGAGACAGGGCTGGGATTCCTGTCTGGGGAGCGGCCGGCTGCCAGGCCCCTTGCCCTACTGCTTCTCCGGAGCGCCATTGACCATAGGCCCGTACAGGCCGCCGCCATAGGTTGGCTCCTTGTGCACCGCCGCAGCAGCGGCGGCCGAGCGGTCACGCATGAGATCGCTGAAGGCGTAGTCCATGGGCGGGCGGAAGCCGAGCGTGGGCACCAGGCCGGCAGTGGAGTAGGGAGCCATGAAGGCCAAACCGCGACTGTGCGCTGCCGCCGCGGAGTAGGCCAGGCGCAGCGGACTGAGGCCGAGCGGCGCGCCCAGCGGGTAGGCGCCCGCTTCGGCACCGAAGTGACTGGCGTTGGGCTGCAGTGGCGAGAAGGCTGAGCGGCTGCTCAGCGATCCCAGCGCTCCAGGCGCCATGGCGCCGGCCAGCAAGGGTCTGTGGTGTGGGGGTGCGGCGGGCCCGGCCTGCAGCGGAGCGGGCAGCCCAGGACCCCCGCTGGCGGCGGCGTCGACGCGGCCGGGCCACGCATCGTCTGCTGCTGCTGCAGCACCCACGGCGGCCTTATCCGGGGGCGCCGTAGGGCCCAGGCCGGCAGCCAGGCCCCCACGGTGGTGGTTCAGCACCTGCTCGATGGCCTGCACCACGTCGCCGCCGCAGCCCTGCAACACCAGCTCCAGGACGCCTCGGCGGTGGCCCGGGAAGACGCGTGTCAAGATGTCCAGCGGCGTCCGCTGCCGTGGACCCGAGCCTCCGCCCAGCCCCGGCGTCGGCGCGGCCTCACCCTCTTCTTTGTCAGCCTCTGAACCGGATTCAGAGCCCAGAGGGCTAGCGGAGCCCGGGCTGTCCTCCTCGCCGCCACCGCCACCAGGGCCGGCGCTGCCTGGGCAGCTGCCACCTGCCTCTTTGGAGGCCCGAGCTAGGGGCGAACCCGAAAAGGACTCGCCATCACCGTTCTCCGAGCCTGAGCCGGGCCGCACCTCTGGGGACGACGTCCCAGGCCCCGAGTCTGCGCCGTCGGGTGATAAGGGCTTCACCGGCGGCGGCTGCGGGCTGCCCGGGCGGCCTGCCTGAAGCAGCGTCTTGGGAAACAGGTCAAACTTCTGCAACTTGGCCTCTGGGAGGGGAGAAAACGTGTCGTGAGGAGCGGTTAGCTAGAAGACAGCAGTCACAGCACCTCGGCCCTTTGGATCTCAGTTTCCTCTCCCTCAGCCCCACAGCCCTTATTCACTAGGCTCCAGTGCTCCCCTTTCTTTTTGCTCTAGCATTCCTTCCGCTCTGAGCCCCTACAGCCTTGTCTCTCTTTCCCTGACCCCAGGGCTCCCTCTCTTTCTGTACTCCTCAGAACCCCAACTACCTGTGCCCTGTAAACTCGATGTTCAGTGCTGCTTTCCCCCACATCTGTGCCCCAAAACATCCACCTTTAACTTCCTTTCCAGGCCTGCCCTGCCCTGGAGAAGTGGCCAGGTCCAGGGTTCAAACAAGAGACAACATAACTTCTGCCTATACCACGCTGTACAGAAGAGCCCACTGTACATTAGATGCCTGCCCCGGCAGTGCAACCTGTAAGGAAAAGCGCCTTGGTTATCTAGGAGGTCCCAACCTTCTCTACAGGCAGAAGTAGAGCCCCTATTTCTAATCCACCCTTTCCAAAATTGAGACCTAAGAAGTTCTTCCCTCCCAAGTTTAGAGCGATCCTTCCTTTCCCTCAATGGCCCTGGCCTAATTTCTTTCCTCCCCACAAAAAGCCACGGGGGTCCAGAAAAAGAGGGTGGGGCTAGGCAGGGTGTAGGAAGCGAAGAGGAAAAGATATAGGAAAAAAGACCTGAGAAACCAGGGAGGGTGCGGCAGAAGCTAGAAGGAGGGAGGGCGCAGCAAGCGGTTGTCCAGAGTATTAGGAATGCGAGAAGGGGAAAAGAAACTAGAGCGTCTCACTTCCTAGGGAAAGCAATGGGGCGGGTGTCAGTTAAAAGAGGGGAGGGATTCCTTAAGAGAGTTGGGAAGGAGCAAAGGGAAAGGGCCTGTGGAGAAGCACGGAGGGAAGGAAGATGCGCAGGTTTCCACCTGGGTAGAAGACGAAGCAAAGAAGCAGGGACCTGCCTGCCTTTGGGTAGAGGCGAGTGAAAAAATTAAAGCGTGTCCGTTTGGGCCGGCTGCAGGAGAAAGGGGTAAAGTGCAAATGCTACAGAAGCGGGAGGAAGGAGAGTTTCTGTATCCACGCTCCATACCCGAGGCCGGGCGAGCGGTGAACCCTAGCAATCGGGGCGACTGGACACGGGGTTTCTACTCTTTCTGAACGGAGACAAGCCCCTGGGCCAGGCGCCCCAGAGCTACGATCCTGCTGCCCCTACCTGCGGCCTGGCCGCGCTCTCACCTGAACCGCCTGCGCCAGCTGCTCCGCCTCCGGTCCCCGCGGGCGCTCCCGCTCCGGGTCCCCCGCCGTCGGCGGCGCACACTGAACCGAAGACCTCGTAGGCGGGCCTCGGGGGGATGATGCCGTTGGCTGCGGCCAGCGCCAGCCCCTCGGCAGTACCGTAGAGCAGCTGCAACTCGCGCGCCTCGTTCTCCTCCTGCGCCTGCTGCCTGCGCAGCGCCACCTGCGCCGCCATGACACGCTGGCGCTCCGCGATGAGCGTGCACTTGGCGCACAGGCAGTCCTTCCAGCGACAGTAGCGTTTGTGGCCCTTGAGTGCAGACACCACGCCATGGTTGCGACAGCGCGCGCACTTGGGGGTCCGCGGGTACTTCTCGGCTGCCCGCAGCAACAGTGGCGGCCCCCGCAGCAAGCCGCCTGCCACGCTTACCGGTAGCGATGCGGCGGCTGCCGCGGCGGCCGCCACCGACGCCACCGACGCCACGGGCGGCCCAGTGGCTGTAGCCGCCGCTGCCGTCGCCGCGCCGGGCACGCTGGGCAGCTCCGAGCGCAGCTCCATGACAGGACCTGACCGGAAAGAAGGTGGGAGAGGGGAGAGACCGGGTGAGGAGCACACCGCGCACTAGGCCAAAGCGCAGCCTTGAGGAACCCAAGTTGGAGAGGGATATTTGGGCCACGGAGGCTGGGCTAGCGGGGCCAGAATTGCTGGGAGGAGGTACAGTCGGAACCTCCTTGTGAGCCCTAGCGCCTTCACCCCAGTCCAGCCACTGCTGCTCTTAGAGCTGATTTACACGCTGGGGTTAAGATTTTGTCTGAATCAGTAATTCTGCTGGAAAAAATAAAGAGACATGTAAAGTGTGAAAGTCACTGATTCAGGTGGTTGTAATGAGGATTTGGAAAAGTTAAGATGATACCCCAAAGCTTAGCCTAATTGAGGTGAGACGGGTGAGAAAAATGTTCGTTTGACAGGACTGGGATTAGAGCCACAGTTTTGGCCCAGAACTTAGGCCGATGCCAAGGGCAAAACAGGAAAATCCGGAGCAAAACGGCCAGTCTGGCGGAAGGGTGAAGAGGAGAGAGATGTGAAGGAGCAGAGTTGAGCTGGTTGGGCCCGAGTTTTGTTTCTTTTTGTTTGTTTATTTTTAATGCAGGTGGGGGCAGAAGCTTTGGAGAGAAAAATCAGCAACAGAAAGAATAGCTTTAGGAAGTAGAGTGGGGGCGAAGAAACAATTCGGGCAAAGTTAGGCCCAGTGGCTCTGGGACCGGTAAAAATGTGAGCCCCAAAAGTTCCACGGTGCGGGCCTCCAGAGAGGGGGAGAGAAAATGTGTGTGGAGTTTAGTTTAGGACTGGGAAGTATTAAAGAGAAAAATTCGGCCAAAGAAACTTTCTGTATAGGCAAACCCAGCCCAAAGATGAGCTTCATGGGCAAGGAAAACAGCGAAAAGCAGCTGATCTGGGTGTCCAGGATCCAGGGTCCGCGCCCAGGAGAGGGGAATGTGTAAGTAAAAAACTCCACAGGCAAAGGCTGGGGGAGGGGATTGGGTAAAACCTGCGGTGCAATTTTTTAGCTTCGCAGTCTGGAGTAGAAGTCGGGGCGGAAGACGTATCCTGCGGAAAGTTAGGCATTTCGGGAGGGGGATCTTTCTCGAACACCACCTCACACTGCCCTCCCCTCCCCTCCGGGTTTAGGGACAGAGTCGTCAGACACGCCCTCCCCGTCTTGGGGTCCCAGGGGACCCCGATCGAGCGCAGGCTCCTGCGTCCTGATCTCAGAGTTGGGGTCCTAGGACGCGGATGGCCCAGCGGGCCGCACCAAGCCAGGGAAGTCGCAACTGGCCATAAACGGACACCAGAGTCCCACCCGCGCCGCAGCCCCACAAGGCCCAAGCAGGCCCAGCTCCCCGCTTCTGCCGCAGTCTCCTCTGCTTCCCATGTTCCCCGTCCCTGCCAGAGCCCGGGACAGAGTCCTTGTGTCTCCATCCGAGAGTCCCAGACCTCCTCTCTATGAGCGTTGCCTCCTCTCCCAGACCCCTCGGGCCGCGCCGTCCCTAAGCCCACGGGGCCCAGGCCTCCTCAACAGGGGCCGTAGACCAGGTCGCCACCCCCTGCTGTCCCGGCGGCTCTCAACTACCTGCCTTGGGTTCCGGGATCCTCCTCCGCTGGCGCTGCACGCGCCTCCCGGCTCCACTGGCGACGCTGGCGCTCTTGGCCTCTTCCCTTTGCCCCCGGCCCCTTATCTGACCACGTCACCCTCCTTCAGTCACCATGTCCGAACTTCCGGACCCCTCAGAACGTAGCGCAGTCCAACCCTTCCTTCAGAGATCCGGGTCGGAGGCTCCTCTGCCGGCCGCCTGGTTGGAACCCGCAACCTGACTCTCGCAGTGCCGGGTCCCCTCGCTGAGCGCGCTGGACGCTGCGCGCAGCCGGGGCCCAGTTGCCCCGCACTGCCAGACTCTCAATGAGAGGCTCGCCCGCTCTATTGTTGCTCCTTAGGGCTCCATTAGACAGAATTGGACAACAATGTGGAGCCTGCCATTGGCCAGGGGAGGCAGACGGCACTCTGATTGGCCGGGCCCGCGCCCGGGGAGCCCCGCATTCTACAGTGTCCGAAAGATTCGAAACTCCAAAAGCTCCACTGTGTGCTCCGGGAGGGGAGGGGGCGCGCCAGGAAAGGAGTGGAAAAAAGTGGGCGAGGAGGAACGTTGAAACTTTCGTGACAAGTAGTTTCCGTGCGCCCGAGAGCGTGTGAATTGCTCCTAATTACCGTGTCCGGTGCGCCTCTCTGCGTAGACTTGTGTAACCCCTCGGCTTCTGGGGCGCCGACTCGGCTGCGCCGCTCTCACTGGCCGGGGGCGCTTGGCAAAGCTGAGCTTCCCAAGTGGCCCTGGAGCCCTGGGGCGGGATGGGGGGCAGGTGACAATTCAATTACTGCGATCGGGGTGGGGGCGGGACAGGGGTGCGGGGGTGGGGAAGGGAGGGTGTTCAAGGCATAAATGCCAGGACGATTTTTCCTGCCTTCTTCCTGCTACGTTTCGGCGCGCTCCCAAGTCGGACGAGTTTGGGGTAGTTGAGGGCTGCTTTGGTTTTTTCCTCCTGTCACCTTTAAAGTTCAGTTATTTTGTTTAAAAGTCCTGATACGCTAGTCATCCTGGAGGGTAAGTGTGGTTTATGAAGATTTTCGTGTTTAAAGAGAAGCTCAGCGAAGAGAAACGAGATTGCGCTTCCTGTCGGTGCCCGCCGCATCCGCATCCCTCGCGCCCTGAGCCTTTCCTCTCCCTGCCCATCTTTCGCGTCCCTCGGCCCCTTTTGCTCTTTCTTTTCCTCATTTTTCAGCATCTCGATTTCTTTTCCTTGGTGATGGGATTCTTTTTGTCTTTATTGTAAATGAACAAACAGCCCTCCTCCTTTTTTTGTTTCTTTTCTAAACGAAAGTAAAAAGTGGCCTCTGTGTCTCCGCAGCTTCTCTTAGACTCAGGACGCGCATCGGTCTGTCCGACCTTCCCCGCAAGAGACAAAGTGACTGCTGGGAGGCCCCCGCGGACAGTTTTCAGTTTTAACTTTCGCCTTATTCTCATCCTGTCCTGATGTCACGGCCCTGAGGAACAGCTCATTCTGAAGAAGAGGTAACAGGTTTCAGATTTTGTTTCCTTTTTGAAAGGCAACATCTGGAATTAATGCCGCGGCCCTCGGGCGGGTCGCCCTCGGTTCCTGTAGCTCTATCTCTGTCTTTTCATTCTGTTTTTCCCTCTAATATCTAATGTTCTATCACTCTCGTTTTTGTTCTCTACTTTTCTCTCTCTCCTTCAGAGTAAAGAAAATTCGTTTAAATAATGAGGAAAATGAGCGTTCCTGGCGTTCTCCGTCCACTCTTGACCGTGCGTCTCCGCGTTGCTCTTTCGAACCTCCAGGCCGGCGGGAATCTGGGCGCGTAGATTCGGCCGGGGCCGTCGCGGCCTCAGGACGCAGCCCTCCCGCCTGGCACGACTACTGGGCCGCGCCCTGTCAGTCTATCCGCTTCTGAGCCCAGGGGTGGGGGTGGGGGAAAGAAGGTGCGACCAACGGGCCCCCACCCGAAGACCGCAGAACCTGGCGCCCCGGGAGAGCCTTGGAAGAAGCCCACCCGGAGGCTGAGGCTGGAGGGAAAAGGGGATGGGGGTGATGGGCTGGAGGACCGGGCGGAGAGCTTCCAGAAAGTTCACCAGGCCCCGGCGCGAGGGCGCTCTGACACGAACAAGGTCTGTGATAGCGATAAAAACCTGGTCACTAGCTCCCAGAAAATGCCACTTGCTGGAGTCTGTGAATGGGTTTAGGAGAGAGAAGGGTGTCAGCCCCCGCGAGGGTCTCCCGCGTGAAGCGAGGATAAGGGGGTGCTTCAGGGATAATATGTCCTCTAGGAGCGCAGGACCCAGACCCCACCTTCCAATACCTGGAGGTTCCCAGGCCAAGTACGTCTAGTAGCCCCGGCTGCACCTGGGGAGGAGAGCCATGAGGTTGGGGGAAGAGCGCCGACCACCGCCGGATTCCGCGCCAGGGCCGTCAGGTGCCTTCTCCCAGAGCTCCTTTGGACAAAGTTTTCGGGAAATTATATTAAACCGAAAACGAAATAAACTATATAAATCTGCCTAGCTTTTCGGGGGGGCGGTGGCCCAGGTATCCTTCGCGCTTGAAGCCAGGTCACCGTGAGATTTCCCCACTCCGGACGGGGGATTCCTCAGAAGCCAAGGGTGTAACCACGAGGACTCGGGAACCCTAGGCGGCCCCACAGATGCGTGAGGAACTTCATTTTCTAAGGAGTGGGAGGAGGAGCATCCTGGCATCTAACACAGCCCAACCAGAGGGAATCCGCCCACCCCTAGTGGAGGAACCTCTCTCTTCTCTCGCCCCTCTTTCCTGGCATTCACATCTCCACAGGTCTGGGACCCACAGCCTTTTCTCCCACTCCCCGGAGGTTAGGGTTTTCATGTGAGTGAATGTGTTATGGAGGGAGGCAAAATAAACCCCAGGTCATCTCACCCACACTTTGACCAGGCAGGAATCCTCTGCCCAGCTTCCCAGGCCACTCCAGGGCCAGTTCCTCCTGATTTGGATTGGGTCGGTCGAAGGGGAAAGGAAAGGCATGGCCGAACTGAGCCGTCAGCACGAGAAGAGCACGCTCAGGTTGAGTCAGCAGGGTCTACCCGCTCCCCAGCCTGAGTGTAGCTTCACACTTGGACACACCCCCTCCCCCGTGCGTGTGACCACTCTCTGCAAAGTATGGGACACACTGTCACGCCAGCATTCAGAGAGCACCACGGGGCCCAGGCTCAACTCTGATACTACCCTCCAACCCAAGGGGACCCCTTCAGTGAATTTGACCTCAGTGTTCTCATAAGCATGTCCCCATCCTGGGACATCCACTAGGTGTGTGACGTTCCCAGACTCCCACAGATTTCCACATCGGTGACAGCACACGCCGACAGGAGCACATCCTCACGCACGTATGCCCTGGTTTATGCGCGGAGCCCCAGCCTTACTTCTACAGTTGGGCCCCAGGCAGAAAAAGCCACAGCCTTCCGGGACAAACGAGGCGGCTGAGAGCAGAGGGTCTTCCTCACACATTCACACGCGTACTCTTAGCTCAGAATCATTTGCTGACGCCTCTGCTGTGCCAGGGGCTAGGGGTCCGGGTGAGAGGGCCCGGCCAAGAAAATCCACCCCATCCCTATTCGCCCCTGGCGCCATCCCCCACGCCCACGCCCAGGCACTGGTGGCGTCCAAAGGGACTGCGCTGGGGTGAGGCCGGGGTTGAGGGCCTAGGGCGTAGAGCCGGCTGTAGGCGCGGCGTGGGGAAGGGCGCCGAGGGTGAGTAGTGTAACTCTGAGTAGAAGAGCCAGGGGCGCCGATGGGGGACCCGGGAGGCACTGACTTTTGCGCTGTTTGCCCGCGGCCTCGGAGCAAGCAGACGCCATCTGTTTGCCGGCTGCGACGCGTCCCGTTTAATTACCCTCCCGGCAGCCTAATAGAGATGATATTAAACTAAATCTTTCTGACATTAAAAGTAATTATCCCCAAACCGGTGGCTCCGGGACGGAATGGCCCCTCCCGCACCCACCCCTTCCCTGGCTGTGCCGGATTCCGTTAGTTTGGCTGATACTCTCCGCCCGGGAATGGGGCACAGAAGAAAGGGGGAACGTGCCTTTGGGAGAAGGAGCCTCCACGGGTTGCCTGACACGCGTTTTCCCGCAAACCACACTCTCCTGTTCCTATGTGGACACAAGCACGTGTACACACAGACACGTAGCGATATTTTCCTCCAGATCAACTCATGAGTCACGCTGATTAAGACCCTCAGCCGTGCACACCCTCTGTGAACAGGGAGACGCGCAGCTTGGTTTCCTGTCCCGTCCTCTGACACCGCTAAAATGGTCATTTTCCATGGTCATAGCCACGGATCTATGCCAGGACCGGGGACCGGGCATAATTTCGGAGCCAGAAAGAACTCCTATGGTGGCGCCGGGTTTCTCAGGCGCTGTTCCAGCTAAGGGCCAGGCGCCCAGCAATTTCTCTACAGTTGCTTACTGAAGTCGCACCACTCTCTGCGAGGCAGGTCCGATTATTCCACTTGTCAGGTGAGAGACTTGGAGCGGTGAGATGACTTGTTCCACATATCACAATTAGTGCGTAACAGAGCAAAAATCAAACCCGGGAGTACCCTCATTCAACGCCGGGTCAAGGCACCCCTCCACACCCGTTGGCCGGGAACCCGCTGGTGCTCAGCTTCTTCCCGGGCCCTGGACCTAAAGGCCGGGCCGAACAGCCAACTGAAGGTGGAGGAGAGAGGGCACTGGCTCTGAGTGAGCGGCAGGAGGCCCCGAGGCGGAGCCCCAGCGGCTGCAGCCCTCCTTTGGATCAAGCCCTCGCGTCTGCGGGGCAGGCGAAAGCGAGGCGTCTGCCCAGTGTCGCCAGGCTCCTCAGGATTTTCTGGTTGGGAGCATCTAAGCCTGAGACAAACGCGTGGAGAGTGGTGTTCACCGCCCCACTATTTGTTTCTATTTGTGAGCGCCTACTGAGTACAGCTACTCTGCTAAACACTTGGTGTGTGCTGTCTTGCTTGCCACGCAGTCCATGGGGGAAGATGCCATGGTCCACGTTTCAGACACAAGGTAGCCAAAGTTCAGCAAGGCGACACAACTTGCCTGGGGCCAGAGTGCTGCCGAACTTCGAAAAAGACAGAAATCCAGATCCAACTCCCACTCTCAGGTTTTTTTCTCCTCACCTTCCATGGGGCGGAGCGGGGAGGGGGGGGGGCAGGTAGGATCAGACCTAGGAGCTTCCATTTGGTTCGGTTTCATTCAGTTCACTGATCGTTCACAGAAACATGAAAGTAGGAGTCATTCATTCATTCATTCATTCATTCATTCGTTTATGTAACAGCATTTGTTGAGCATCTAGTATGTGCCAAGCTCTGTGGATCCGAGACAAATCAACCATAATGGGCCCTTACAGAACTTGTTAGCCAACTGGGGACACAGTCCCCTATCAGTGACCTCACAGTGAGAAGTCTAATCTTGGGACTGGGGGAAGGAGGATGAGGGGAAGCTTCCCGAAGAAAGGGACCTCTGATGGTTAGGTTTCCCAAAGGGAAACACTGTTATTGCTTGTTCTGATAGAATAAAAGTCTTATAAAACATTTTAGAAAATTCAGCAAAATATATTTGGTGAATTTTGCTATTTTTTTCCCTGTCTACCCACACTGACAAAAACATACTTTACAGTACTTGTTTTTTGTTTACAATTATAAGGATTTTAATATTAATCTATCTACATAAGCTTTTAAAATGATTGTTTAGTGTTCCATTGCATGGATCCATCTTTCTTTAGCCATTTCCCTGTTAATAGGTATTTTGTTTGTTTCGAGTTTTTGCTCTAATAAATATTGCTACCACAAACATCTTTTGTGCATTTGCCCAATTATTTACCTAGGATAAATTCCTAAAAATAAGATGGATTGGCCAGAGGCTTTTTACATTTTTTAAGGCTTTTGATAGCTATCAAATAGCCCACAGGAAAGGTATCAATGAACACACTCAATAGAAGGACATCTTGCTGATATTTTAAATCTTTGCCAATTCAAACAAGAAAAATAGTGTATCATTGTTATAATTCGCATTTCCTTAGTTATTCCTTACTTTTTCCTACATGGGTTGGTCAGTTGAGGTGTTTTAAAAATTATTTATATACATCATTTGCTTATTTTTCAATCATAGAGCTTCTACTTTCCTTAATTTGTAATCGTAATTTATATATCAAAGACAATAGTATCTTCTGTTTGCAACATGTGCTGTTTCCTCACGTTTTTGTGGCTGTCTTGCTATTGTTACACTGGAGTTTTAAAACGTTTATGTAGACCAAAGTTTATAGTTTCTTTGTAGACTCTATTTACAGTTGTATATGTAAGGATTTGTATATGTAAGGATTTGTAGATTCTATTTACAGTTGTATATGTAAGGATTTCTCAAATCCAACCTTCTAAAAGCATTGGCCTATATTTGTATTATCTCTTTTTTCATTATTTACATTTATATCTTTAGTTTATTAGAAATTAATTTTGATGGAAGGTGTGGTTTGTAGCTTAATTTTCCCCAATGATTAGCTATTTATCACAGCCCTCTTCAATGAACCATTTCCCCTACTGACCATATGCTATAGACCAAATTCTCAGGTGGCTGTAGGTTGATATCAGCATATTCTCTTCAAGGGAGCTGTTTACTCTTGCACTAGCCTCACTATTTTAATTATTGTAGTTCTGTAGTATTTGGGAGGGCAAGTCATCCTTCTGATTTTTCTTTTTTCCACATTCTCATGGCTATTTTCAAAATACAGGCTTCTGAATAAATATTTTAGGAATTTTAAAGCTACTTCCAAAAAAAAAGTAAAAAATATTGCGGGGGGGGGGGGAGATTTAAGTACCTTTAGAAATTAATTTGAGGGAGATTGTGCATCTTCACAATGTGAGACAATTCCATCTAGGACTTGGTGTGACGTTATCATGACTTATGTCTCTTGGTAACTGCTGTCACTTTTTCTCAACAATTGTGTTTCTTAAATTTCTCCCCTCCGTATTTTATATAGCTATTGTGAATGGAATCTTTTCACCCATTACAGCATCTAACCGGTTATGACAGGAGCATAAGAAAGTTACTGATAATAGTATATTTATCTTGGAACCCGCCTCCTTTGTGACCTCTCTCCCATTAACAATTTTTAAGTTACTTTTTACAGTCTTCCCACCCAGCTGAGTTTGGAAGGACCCGGAAATGACCAGGAGGAGGGAGGGAGGAGGATGTACAGAGTGATTTGTAGGTCTTCCTGGGGCATTGCGGATGGTGTGCACCGGCTACGTGGTCTTCTTTGTGCCATCCTTCTCCTGGTTTCCATCTTCCAAGAGGACCCCTCGAAATAGCGATTCTGAGAATCGGCTCCGGGGCTGGTGAGCCATCCAGATACAGAGCTTCCGCCGCGCTGTGTGACCGTTAGCGAGTCCCCAGCCCTCTCTGGGCTCGCCTCTCGGCCACCCCGGAGTCAGGCCGCCTGGAGGATAGCGCAGCCAGGCCACTACAGGTGGAGAAAGGAGACTGTAGACAGGAGGGGCATTCGAGCTGGTTCCTGGGCCGAGTCAGCCTGGGTTTGAGTCCAGACTCCCTCCCTCCGTAGTGCAGCGAGTGACCTTCGGCAGCCAGGTACTCCCAGCCTATTCCCAGCCTGTAACCTTCGGGTCACCCACCAAACTGGAGATAAGGGGAACAGGTCTGGGAGGGGGAAGCCTAATACACACACACACACACACACACACACACACACACACCTGTTGGCGGCTTTCCTTCTACTCGGACTTCTTCCCCCAACCTTCACATTTCATGGTAAAGTAAAACTTTCATTGAGTCATTGTGAGGACTCAATAATGCAATTCATGTAAAGTCCTTCTCACTGCCTGACATATAGTAAACATTCAATAAGTGCTGGATACTATAATTTATTAGGCAGTTACTGAATGAGTGAATCCCTCTCTGCCTTCAGTCCGGAGAGGAACAGTTCCCTTCTCAGCACCCTTCTGCCTTCATGAGAAGGAAGACTGGGGAGCTGGGAGCCAGCAATAGGAGGTGCCTACTCAGGTGCTTCTGATTTTGAACCCTAATCTTAAAACTCCCTTCAGAACCAGAATTCTGGAAGATTTGCATGGCCCAGACTCTTCACTGGCCTGGGATGCTCAAAATCCCAGAGAGAGTCTGGGCCATCTCCTTCCCTAGGTCACTTCACCCACTCCACCTACCACCCTCTCCAGAGGCTCCATTAACCGGAACGTGTTTGCCACATGGCACAAAGTGGTACTGCCCCAGTAAATAGGGAGATGCACAGCCCCGGGCCCCAAGCCTCTATGGGAAGTGCACCTGCCCCCCTTGACCTCATCTCTTCTCAGGACCTCCACTCTTTGGGGCACACGCTGGCACTGCTGGTTCCTAGTGGGGCTCCCCAAAGGCAGTGGCTGGGCTCCATGCCCCCATAACACAGTACCACTTTTATTGCAGAGAATGTGTTCTTCTCTCTGAGCCCCTGACCTCCTGCAACATGTAAAAGATGCATACAATGCACAGTTGGAAGAAACCAAGGCGTGCAAGTGATAGCTGCACAAACTAGTTCCTCACTGATGCTTGCTTTGGTTAAAGGCATGCCAGAATGGAGGCCGTGGCAAGTCACTTCACTGCTCTAAGCCTGTTTCTCCATCTATAGAATGAGGAAAGACAGACCTACTGCATCTGGAAATGATCTGAAATGAGACAAGCAGACACAGGAAGATTATGATTCTTGTGTGAGATGCTCAGCTGAGCCCTTGGTGCCCATCTCTGGGAATATACCGAAGTTCCCGGCTGCCCACCTGACCCCCAAATCAGAGAAGTTTCAGTAAGACTCTCCTTGTTGTCTCCTCAGAAGTCCTATACAAATGTTACCAGTGTGTAAAGCAGGTAACATTTCCAGGAGTCTGGAGATCTTCTCCCAGAAGGGCAAGCTCCATTCTGATCCTGTAGGATGCCTCCTTTTTCTAATTCCAGGATCTCAGATTACCAGGTTCCCAGATGGGGTTTACTAATCCCCAGAAGCCTTTCTGAAGCCCAGACTGGGGGCCTCCTCTGGGTTCCCACAGCTCCTGGAACTCTTTCAGTACCACCCTGAAATTAGTGGCCCCAACCCGCTCCAGCTTGGAAGTTCTGGGTCAAAGGTAGAAGCTGAGGATCCGGTGTTTAACTAAAGACCTCAACAATGAATGGATGAGTCAAAGCTAACCTGTTCTCCATAAGGCAAAGGTACTTTGGTATTTAAATGCTGGTTTGCCAGAAATGCATGGTGGGAAAAATATTTGCTTTGGAGATAGACAGGCTCACTCATGGGTCATGGATATGTCATATAGTAGTTATGAGACTTTGGGCAAATGATTTAACTGCTCTAAGCCTCAGTTTATCAATGTATGAAACAGGTACGGTATGATCCACCTCATAGGGTAGTTTTGGAGTTCATTCATTCATGTAACACTTACTGTCTGTGCCCTGTGTCAGGTCCCATGAAGATGGACCTGTCAGGGTCTAGAGAGGGAGACTTCTGTACAAATAATCACAATAATGTGATAACTGCTCTGCTAGGGGCAAAGAAAGGGACTAGAAGAGGCCTTTGACTTGTCCTGGGGGTTCAGGAGCCTTCCTGGAGAAATAGCGAAGTTTAGTACTAGCCTGAACTCTGGAGCCAAATTGCCTGTGCTTGAACCCTGGCTCTTTGGTTTACTAGCTTTGTGAATGTGGGCAAATTACCACTTGTGCCTCATTTTGCTCACAAATAAGGTGAGGATAATAGCTCCTTCTTTATAAGGTTGTTGTGAGGAGTGAATGAGTTAATACAAATAAATCTCATAGTGACTGGCATACAATAAACATGATATAAATGATATACGTATTCACTATATTACCAATAGGTACTTATCAAGCACCTACGCAGGGTCAGACCTGTGATGAGGATAAGACAAGTCAGACTGACCCTACTCTCACGGAGTTTAGACCTTACGCAAAATCGGAGCCGAGTCTCAAAGTACAAATTGCCTCTTATCTAAGGAGAGTTTGAGAGAAGAGCAGCGAACTGAGGAAGGAACTCAGGGGCTGCTGACATTTAATAGGCAGGCAGAAAACCCTACAAAAGACACAGAGAAGGATCTTTCAGGGAGGTGAGAAGAAAGTGAGGGCAGTGCAGTATCCTAGAAAGCAAGGGGGGTGGGAGTGTGTGAGGATTTTCATTATACTCTACTCTCTGTGCGTTAGAAGTTCTACCACTGAAGCATCTCAGGAATGGGGACCTCATCAATGAGGGAAAAACGCAAGCATGAGCTTTGGGCATAGATCCAGAGTAGAAGCCCAACTCCTCTCCCTACTACCTGTGTCTCTGAGACAAGTGACCCAATCTCTCTGAATGTTTTCTTAGCTGTAAAGTAAGGATAATAATAGTATCAACCTCACAGAATAGTTCTGAGGATGGCATGGGAGGACAGAGTATATTAAGACCCTAGCATTGTGCTGGGCTCACCTAGGTACTCAAAACCAATTCCTTTACTCTTTTTCTTTCCTTAGCAGCTCCAGTTGGTTTTGCTTCAGCTCCAATTAATGGCTTCAGTAACCATTGGGTGTGTGACTATTATGTGCCAGACCCTGGGCTGACTCTGGAAATAAACAGATGATTAAGATCTGGTCTCTGCCCTCTCAATGTTCCCACATGAGTTGGATACTAGAGATGGAAGTGGCCATCTAATTAGTACATGGATGCCATTATTTATAAATTCAGTTAATAAATCCAAATGTACTGTGTGCTTTTTATGTACTAGCCATTTTACTAGGCTTCAAGAATATGAAGTGACTCAGGCCCTTTGTGGGAGTCCCAGTCTGGGGGTTAGGGGAGAAAGAGTATCTAAGCTGAGAATTACAGTTCAGAGTGATCCAGTACTACGAAAAGGGCAGCAACAAGTCTGAAGACTCACAGCACTCCTGTGTTTGACCCGAGGAGTGTGAGGAGGGTGTGGCAATGGTCAAGAAACCATCTTGAAGGACGTGATGTATAAACTGAAGGTGAAGGATGGATGGATGGTAGAAGTCTATTAGGGCAGAGGACACAGTGTGCAAGGCCAGAGATGACAGAGAACTGGCACTTTCAGGAAACAGCAGGTAGCTCAGGATGTGTGTTGAGGGCATGGCTGGAGATACAGATGGGGAGGGAAGTAGAGGCCAGATGACAGAGTTTTAAATCCAAGCCAAGAGTTTGGATTTTAATTGGAGGGCAACAGCAAGCCTTTGAGAGGATCAAAGCAGGGTGTGACACCGTGAAGCAGGTGTTTTAGAAAGCTCTTTTTGGCAGTTGTGTGGTAACTGGTCTGTAAGAGAAGGGACTGGAGAAAGGGAGATCAATCAGGGTGTAGTTTTTTGTTTTGTTTTTTGAGATGAAGTTTCACTCTTGTTGCCCAGGCTGGAGTGTGATGGCATGATCTCGGCTCACAGCAACCTCTGCCTCCCGGGTTCAAGTGATTCTTCTGTCTCCGCCTCCAGAGTAGCTGGGATTTCAGGCATGCGCCACCACGCCTGGCTAATTTTGTATTTTTAGTAGAGACAGGGTTTCTCCATGTTGGCCAGGCTGGTCTTGACCTCCCGACCTCAGACGATCTGCCTGCCTCGGTCTCCCAAAGTGCTGGGATTACAGGCTTGAGCCACCACGCCCAGCCTAGGGTGTACTTTTATAACCCAAGTGACAGACAATAAAGGTCTGAAGGGAAGAAAAGGCAGTGGGATGAAGGATGAAGGAGCAGAGAATGGATTTTGAAGATGTCAAATAAGTAGAATATATAGGAACCTTCTTAAATCACTGCATGCACTTATAAGGTGTGCTTAAATTCTGGCTCCTGACACAACATTTCTATATAATAGTAGCACTAAGAACCGTTTGAAGAATGAGTATTTTGGAGAGCTGAGTTTACTATAAAAATATGACTTTACCCCTCTTAGCATCCACCAATACTTTAAAAAATGTTATTATTATTGCCATTATTAATTGCAACGCCTTAGGCTGGGTATGGAGGCTCACTCCTGTAATCCCAACAGCTCGGTAGGCTGAGGCGGGAGGACTGCTTGAGCCAAGAAGTTCAAGACCAGCCTGGGCAACATAGCAAGACCTTGTCTCTACAGAAAGAAAAAAAAAATGCCTTGGTCATATATGATACTTTCCTTGAAGACACTGCATTGTCATAAACACAGCAGGGGTTTTTGAGTCAAAGGTCTTGGTCCAAAACTCTGCTCTGTTTTTCACTACCTGTTGAACTCAGGCAAATCATTTCACCTCTTTGAGCTTGTTCCCTCTTCAAAATAGGGTCAAGACCACCATCTCACAGTTATTGTGAAGTTACATGAGGAAAGAGGTCTGTAATGCTCCGAGCACAGTACTGGGCACATCGTAAGTGCTCAGCAAGTCAGTTCTCCTCCTCCTCCTCTATCATTTAATCATGTCTAGGCTTATCCTTAGACACCCGTAACACAGTGACATTGTGTAGGGCTCTCTGACCCTTCTATGATGGGTCCTAGAGCAGTGCTCCTGGACCTCCTGTGTCTACTTTTCACATTTTCTGTGTCCTCGCCCATAAACAGACACTTCTCACTGCTGCCATCACCCACTCTCCTTTCCTATGATAATCCCATGCGTTTACAGAACAGATAATAGCTTCCTAACTGCTCCACATTAATTCACTGAATCTTCATAAAACCTTATCAACCAGGTACTGTTATTTTCATTTTATAGTTAAAAAGCTGAGGCACAGGAATGTGAATGTGACTTCTTAAGGACACGTTGTTAGTAAGTGGAGGAGTGGCTCAGACTCAGGCAATATGGTTCCAGAGGCTATGTTCTTAACCACACATCATACCACCTCTGAGAGCCAAGAACCACAACTAATAGACAGTGTACAAAGAGTTTATAGACTGAAGACTGAAGATCATGTCTCTTTTATTAATATTTTCTTTCAGACCAACTTTCAAAATGCAGCAATGAGGAGCTGTATGGCCAGTTGGGGTTAAGTGTCACCTTCCAAAGCAGATTATTTGAGACAATGACAAAATACTAAATGCAGAGATATTCAAGGCAAGAAAGTCTAGTGATTGTATTTCATCCTCTGGAGGTTTCTTTTAGATAAAAATACGGCTTGATAAAAAGAAGGGATAGATTCTTCTTCCCAAATAGAATGATGTAAATGGTGATTCTTAAAATTTTTTGATTAATAGGTCCCACTGAGAATCTGATGAATACAGATTCCCTTTCCAGGAAAATGCATGTTTAACTTTTTTTTTAAAGAGATGAGGTCTTACTCTGATGCCTAGGCCAGAGTAGCAGTCGCACTATCATGGCTCACTGCAGCCTTGAACTCCTGGGCCCAAGCGATCACTCTGCCTCAGTCTCAACAGTAGCTGGGACTACAGGCAAGTACATGCCTGGAGAATTAAAAAGGTTTTTTTTTTTTTGTTTTTTGTTTTTGTTTTTTTTTTAGAGACAGGTCTTGGTATATGGTAAGTGCTGGTCTTGAATTCCTGGCCTCAAGCAATCCTCCTACCTTTGCCTCCCAAAGTGACGTTTTAACTTTTTATGTACAACTGTAAAAGATTCCAAGATCCATTCTTGAATATAAAATTTAGAGATTCTTGGCCGGGCACGGTGGCTCACGCCTGTTATCCCAGCACTTTGGGAGGCCGAGGTGGGCGGATTACCTGAGGTCAGGAGTTTTAGACCAGCCTGGCCAACATGGTGAAACCCCGTCTCTACCAAAAATACAAAAATTAGCTGGGCATGGTGGCACATGCCTGTAATCCCAGCTACTTGAGAAGCTGAGGCAAGAGAAATGCTTGAGCCTGGGAGATGGAGGTTGCAGTGAGCTGAGATCATGCCACTGCACTCTAGCCTGGCCGACAGAGTGAGTCTCTGTCTCAAAAAAAAAAAAAAAAAAAAAATTACAGATTCTTTATAGACAAGCAGTGGAAAATTAGAGTCAGTACTTTAAATCCTGATTCTTCTACTGACATGCTGTGTGATTTTAGGCAAGCCACTATCCTCTAAGCCCCTTGTGCAAAAATGGAATCAACATCTTTGCCCTGCTTGTGTCATAGCAGTAGACTATTATGAGTGTGAAAGGTGCGGACAATTGCAAAGTGCTATCAGAATGTTGTAAGGATGCTGAGGTTCAGAGGTTACTTACCTTAAGGTCACACAGCTACTAAGTGGCAGAAGAGAGGTTTGACTTGGAAGACACTGAAGTCTCTGGAATGTGTGTGTATGTGGTTGTGGTTATATGTATGTGAAGATCTCTCTTCCTCTAAGAATTTTAAAAAGGATCAAGAGAGAAAATACAGGTGAAAGGGTTACACAGACTATAATGTGCAATGCCTATATGAGTTACTCCTGGACTGAACTAAAGACTCCAAGTCTCATCCACTTGTGGGGACGCAGGACTGGGTGGCTAAGGGATTGAGAAGGATGGGTAGAAATGTGTCAATCAGTGATGCTGTTGTGGAGAGAATTAAGACCCTCTCCCACATCCAAATGAAAAAGTCTATATTTTGGGGGAAATTTGCCAGAGCTCTCCAACCTCTTAAAAACCTATTCCATTGACCAGCACACTTAGATGTTGGTATGTGATTAATATGTTTCTAATGTCAGCAACAAGTAAAATCTATAAAAGCCTAACTCTTATTCTCTCATGTTAAAAAGACAGATTCCATAAAAGATGCTCTCATTCAACTTTGATTCTGGATGCTTACAATCCAGAGACGAACATCTTTGTGTGCTATAAAACTAGTAGTGCCAGAGAATGGCAACATCCCAAACCGGAAACCTCCAAAAAAACCCCTGCACCTTCTTAAAGGCAATGAGAAATCGGCAACACTTCCTTTAACTTTCAAACTAATGCTGCAACTGCACATTCAGCAGTCCAAGAACACAAGGGAGTAAACTGGAATAGGGGATGACAAAGAGTCCTGGAGCTTCACTGTCAACAGCTGGGCGTAAGAATGCCGAGCAAATATTCAGATTGACTCTGGGCCTGGAGGCTGGGATGTAAAGCCCAAGGAAGCCTAATGGTAGGAGGAAGAACTGCAGAGGACACTGTGATAGGAAGTCATTTTAATGCTGTGCTTGTATGAAAAAGTATACAATTGCTTTGGCCTTTTGTCTGAAGCTTAGTAGACCATCATGTCTTTTTTTTTTTTTTTGAGACAGAGTCTCGCTTTGTTGCCCAGGCTGGAGGGCAGTGGTGTGATCTCAGCTCACTGCAAGCTCCGCCTCCCGGGTTCACGCCATTCTCCTGCCTCAGCCTCCTGAATAGTTGGGATGACAGGCACCCGCCACCACGCCCGGCTAATTTTTTGTATTTTTAGTAGAGACAGGGTTTCATCGTGTTAGCCAGGATGGTCTCCATCTCCTGACCTCGTGATCCACCCGCCTCGGCCTCCCAAAGTGCTGGGATTAGAGGCGTGAGCCACTGCGCCCGGCTCATCATGTCTTGAGTGAACAGTGACAATTAGCTGAGGCCTTTCCCAGTTATGAGGCCTAGAGTATAGGAAATCATGGGGCTGAGTAGGCCAGACTGAGAAGAACTTTCCAAGGCAGGTTGAAAAAGATTGTGTCAACTTCATACACATTCAAGTAGCATTTAATAACTTTTATGAAATTGGCTTTAGAGTAAAGTCTATATTGTTGTAATACAGAAGTGAAGGTGAATGAGAGGGAGCAATATAATGAAGAAACCCAAGTCAGATGGAACAGGTTAAATATGAAGGTGAATTCAGAGTACCTTCCCTCAAACCCCAACCACACCCCTGCTGCTGTTCCTGAGTATGACCTGAGTTCAGGGCTGCAGTTTCTTCACAGCAGCTACAGAACAAGGTCTACCTAGAAAAAAAAGAGGTGCTGCCCTGGTGCATCTGCAGCACTGGAAATGACTATCTTGTAGAGCCATTAGATTAGGAAGACAGGAATAGAGCTGGAGAGAACTGTTCTGTTTGAACTCCCCTGAACGATCTCCCTTCCTTTCAGCCTCCCTAGAGAGAGCCCCGGTGCCAGAGAAAGGCCACACCTAGGCAGATGTAGCACTAGTCTGTGCTAGATAGTAATCTGGAGAGGTCTCTGGTTAGAGCATCAGAGAAGACACAAGGTGTAATTTTCCTGGCCAACATTCACTTCTGGGCAGAAGGAGAATGAGCAGGCATATCTCCAGCTTTGGTTAGAGTCTTCTGAGAACCCTTTGGCTGAGACTGGGGGAAGAAACCCAGCACTTGAACTCTTTTTTGGACAAGTACAAAATGTCAAAATCAGGATCCCAACCCCTAGGATAAAAACCACAGGTGACACAAAAACAGATATGGAGAAATATTTCAAGACTAAAAATAAATCATTGGCTGTGAACGTATAAACGGTGTTCCCATGATCTAAACCCCAAACCCCAAATCTGTAGATTAAGAAAAATCCACACTTACTAAATCAAATAAAAAATTATTATATGCAGGTTTCAGGCAACACATGTCTTCTGAGTTGAGCCCCCAAGTTGGCTCTCTTCAACATATGAAGTCTGATTTTTCAGCCACAGAATGAGATCCCTTTCATTTGAGTCCAATATCAAATACCAAAACATTAAAAGAATAAAACAGTAGAGCAAGTTCCTTATTACAGGAGAGTCCATGGGGCTGCTGATCAGATTTTGTTGATAGACAAGGTGCTTAAACACCAAGTGACAAGGTCCAAATGTGTGAGGGAGTAGAGAGAGAGAAAGCAAGAGAGAATTCTGTTCAGTTTACACTGCTTTCATTTGAGGTTCCAATATGCCCAAATACCAAAACATTAACAGTAGAATCAAAACAGTAGAGCAAGTTCCTGTAGTTACAGGAGAGTCCATGGGGCTCGCTGCATCATGATCTTTGTTGATAGACACAGTGTGCTTAAACAGTTTCCAAGTGCTACAGAGGATCAGCAAATACGTCGTGAGGGAGTACCTGAGAGAGAGAAAGCAAGCAGCAGTAATTCTGTATCTTGCATATATGTCAAATTCAGTCCTCAAACAAAACCTTACATCTTAGTAAAGCCTTCAGAAAGTACTAACAAAAATGGTATACCTTTTTTCCTACGTTTAATCTCCATGCCGACAATGTCTCAGTTGACTTTTTTCCCTCTGCCCCTTAAAATTAGGTGACGAAGTAGAAATTCAGTCATGAAAATAAAAAGACATATATCAAATATACAGCATCCTGGTGTCACAGAACAGACAGAACTGTCCTAGACACTGGGGAAAAGATGGGCACTGGAGAGGTAAAAATGCTATTTAGTGACCACTCCCACTTGCACAATGTATTCATTACTGAAGGAGGGTGAAGTGCAGGGGTAGGGGAGGGTGGCAGAGTTGTAATTTTCTGTAATGAGGGTTGGGAATATATACTCATGGATGGGAAATCTTAAGTAGCTATATTTATTATTACTTTTTCCAGCAATTTTGCAAGAGGCAGAAGTGTGACATTGAATTGAGTGAGACGAGCGTGTGGGTGGGTTGGCGAGGAGCCCTTCTCCTGATGCAGGCTGCTGGCTTGTCAAGGAATGGCTGGTTCCACCGCTGGGCCGTGTTTACTCTTTTGCTTCAAGGAAAAGGGTTTCTTGAGGGAACAACTTTACCTCCAATAATGACTTATTTGGGTCCAGTTGAGTTACCTAAAAAGACAAAGAACACATATTCAAGAGACTGAAACAAGCACCATAACCTCTACACGGCATTCATTTTATCTATGCACACTGATTCTGAAACTATGCACTGGCATGAAGAGTCTCGCAGTATCTTAGTTGATCTTCAAAATAACCTGCAAGGCAGCTGTTGTTATTCTCATTTTATAAGTGAGGAAACCAGGGCTCAGGAAAATCAAATCTCGTAGTTGAGTTTGGTGGAGGTACCTTGCCTCCTGCACAGCTCAACCTGGCTGGCAGAACAGGGGCCCTTTGGAAAGGTGCTGGTTAACAACTGACTGGCATTCCTAGGGACCTCTGCTTGGTTAACCCCTAATAGAGGGGAGGGATTTTTCTGCTTGGTGGGACTGCAGCTAAGCCTTTGGGGCTGATCTTCCTATTAGAACTACGTTATAAAGTGTAGAATGGCCATTCCACCATGCCCAACGATGACTATCTTCCCTGGTGAGGGGAGGCATATCATATCCTTGTTGACGGTTTATTTAGTTTGGAAAAAAAAGAGTCAATATCATAATACAACTTTATATTTTCAAAATTAAAAAAATCATAATTTTGTAATATGAACTATTGAAAGTCAAGCTAGACAAAATCTTGGCTCAGTGGGATACGTTAATCATACAGGGATCCTAAATTAGGTTTATGCCTTCCTAGGCAAGGGGCAGGGATGGGACATGAAGGTTTTTTGAATTTGCGACTGAGAGAAGAAACAAAACTTTCCTGTTTATCAAAAGAGGTCAGGAATGTTTAAAAGTTGAGTAATACTGGTTTAGTGGAAAGGACACAGGTTTTGGAATTAGAAAGACTCTAAATTACAGCTGTGTTGGCTATCAGCTTTGTGGCTTTGAAGTTAGTATCAACCTTGCAGGACTGACTGTGAGAATTAAATGAGAAAAAATATATAATTAGCAAAGTGTCTTGCCCAGAACAGGTGTTCCATAATGATTGTGTGTGTGAGAGCAACTGTAAAGATGGCGGACACACAGATAAATGGGCAACTCCAAGTGTGTGATGGGAGGGCAAGCAATCTCTAGTCAGGCCTGAGGCTGCTGCTCTGGGCCTGACTGCAGCACCTGAGGCAGGCGATCTTATCTTCTGCTTAACTCAAGCTGCTCCTGATAAGATGGTTCTGGTGTCTTCTTCCATGGTGGGGTGGGGGATATGGGGAAGGGGAAGCCCTGGGGGCCAATGCCAAGTATCAAAGCCATGCTGGCAAGGGGAAGGGGAAACTATCTTCAGCTGTATCTAGATGGAAACCTGGTATGCTCAGGAGCGTCATGAAAAAGACACATCCACCCTTGGAATCCTCTCTGCTTGTAAGGAACTCAGAGCAAAGCACACTGTATTTGTATCTCTTGGCTTGTGGGCAGATGGACAGGCAAGGAGTGGGAAGGGCCTAGCCTGCTGTCTATCTTCCAATGCACTGAGGGGCAAGCTGCTGGCAAATGTTTACCCACTTCCCCAATTAACGTACAATACTGCATTGGCTTCTGTCAACAAACAGAGCTACACTGCCTCTGCTTCTCACTCGTTGGCATTTTCTGTCCAGCTGCTTCTGATATTGTTCTTAATTAACATGCCAGAGCTCTTCCAGCATCTTCTACTTTGTTATTTATGGCTTGTAAATATGGTGTTTGCTGGGAGAAACGATCATTGTAATAGTGTGCTAGGAAGCAAAAGAGGGTGGAAGGCTGAAGTATCAGGCCTGAGTTGCACCATGCTGGGGTTGTCATATGCAAGATTAGAGATTCATAAACCACACCCAGTTTTCATATGAGAAAGTTGTGTCCAAGAAAAGTTAAATGGCTTTCTTCGGTCACTTTGAGTGGGAGAGCTGGAATTTGAGAAGGAGGCAACTAAAATTTCTTGAATGCCTACTATATGCCAGACAACATATCCATACAACCACCATGAAAGACAGTGGAGATGATTACATTGAAGCTCAAAGTGGTTACCACTTGTTTACAGCCATATGGTTAATAAGTGTTTATACAGCACAATGGTTAAAAAGAGTGAAGCAAACCTACAGTCAAATCCTAGCTCTGTCACTTCTTACCAATATGACCTTGAATAAATTATATAACCTGAGAGCCAGTTTTCTCACCTGCAAAATGGGAATCATAGTTTCTTCTTCCTAGGTTGTTGTGATGATAGTTAAATGCAATAATGTTGGTGCAGCCTCTGGTACAGTGTCTGAGCCAGTGAGTACTCAGTAGGTTGCAGCCATTACTGACTGGGTAGGGGCCCTGATCTTTCTAACTTCAAAGCTGCAGCTCTTTCACCAAAAGCTCCTGGAACCCTGATCTACACCAGGCTATCTTTCTTGTTTCTTCCCCACTTCCCAGCAAGAGTGCCCCCCTTTTCCTGATCAGGTAATGCCTCCATCTCTGGAGACCCCTGTCTACAGGTTCGGTGAGGCTATGTCACCACTGGACTGCCCGAAGCAAATACGGCTGTGCTGACTGCTCCCTCTGGTGCCCTAAAAATAACATCTAGCAATGTTTTTTCTTTGAAGGCCATTTTAGGTAAGAATTTCAAAGTGAGCAAGACAATCTCTATTTCCATTCTCATTTGCCTGGCTGGACAAACTGATTGAGGGAAACCTAGGGGAATGTAGGACATCATGTTTCTCCCCAGCAAGATGGTGGCCACACTGTGAAACTGTCCTGCAGCGCTCTGGGCCCTGTTCAAAAAGGATATGGAGCATGCCAGGAGGGACCTCCTGCTTAGGGAAGAGCCTAAAAACTATGTTCTCTGAGAGACAGCTAAAGAATGGAAGATATCTCCCTGGAGAGGGGGCACTGAGAAGTGGAGGTGGCGATGTTGCTATACAGGTAGGGAAGGGGCTGTGCTAGCCCTCTTTGAATATCTGAAGGGCTGATAAGTAGAAGATAGAGCAGATGTGTTCTGTGCAGCTCTGGTGGATAGACCTAGGGCTGGTGAAATAAAATCACAGGGAAGCAGAACCCAGCTAGTCAGAAACAACTTTTTACAGACAGATAGCAGCTGCTGGTGTGGCTACTACTGCTTCTCTTATCTTTCTCTCTCCTCTCTCTATTCTTTATTTTCTTGTTCTTCAGTCATCATCACAGCAGCAACTATCATTTACTGAGTGCCTCGTATGTAGCTGGGAACCATGCTAAGTACTTTATGTACTTTTTATATAGTATCTTAACTAGTCCTCACAACAGTTCGGTGAAATAGGTATGATTCTTTCCATTTTACGGATGAAGATACCATAGGTTATCTTGCCCAAGGCTGCAGACAGAATAAGGTTTCACACTCAGGTCTGACTCTAAAGCTGATATGAATGATTCTGACTAACATGTCAACAGGCTGCCCTGGGGAAATGGAGGGTAGGGAGGGTGGGATGGATGGATGAATTCTCTGCTGTTCCCAGAAGCACTCAAATAGGGGCTTACTTGCAGATGATGATTATAATAGTTATTGTTTATTGAGCATTTACTTTGTGCCAGGTATATTCCAAGCACTTTAATATAAAAGGTAGGTTATCTGAGTTAGGGACAATTATTTTAATTGTACTTCAGTAGTTTTTGGGAAACAGGTGGTTCTTGGTTACATGGGTAGGTTCTTTAGTGGTTATTTCTAAGACTTTGGTGCACCCATCACCCAGGCACTGTACATTGTACCCAATGTGTAGTGTTTTATCCCTCATCCCTTGCAACCTTCCCTCTGAGTCCCCAAAGTCCATTATATCACTTTTATGCCTTTGCATTGAGGTAAGGACAATTATTATCCCCATTAAGCCAAAAGCCAATGGAGAAACTAAGCCCTGGAAAGATTAAGTAACTTGCCCAAGGTCTCAGAGCTATTAAGGGCAGAGCCAGGCTGTGAATCAAGGCAGTCTAGATTTGGAACCCACTACATTATATTGTCAGAGGTATTGCTGAGAGTAGGATTCACATAGAGAAAGAAGTTGGATGAGATGATCCTGAAGTTGTTTCTAACCAAGCTTCCGGGATATAAGATCTTCACTTTAAGAATGGCAACAGGTCAAGGTTCAGGAAAAAAAGTCCTGAAATATTTATAAAATATGAATACAAAAACCCAATCTGAGCTTGTGTTGTGCCATTTACTTGGGACTTTACTGAATTATTGACTCTCTAAATCAACAAAGCCCACCTTTTGGGACTCCTTGGGGGAGAAGGGTCATTCTCAGATAAGAGGTATGGTTTTTGACTTTGTCTATAGTTAGAAAAGAAAAGTCAGTCATCTTGACATTTTCTTCACTGTACTTGGAAAACCTGAATGGATATATTTTCTCATTAGTTTAATAATTTAGCAAATTGGCTTTGTGAAATACGTTTATGTAACAACAATGAGACAGGTGTTCTTTGCCAAACAGAGCTATTCCTTTCTAGATCAATTTTGTTAGTAGACTGAAATTTCATATACTGTTTCTATTACTTCCCTGGGCTTCGGTTCCTTTTCTAAAAAGCCTATCAGCTGTAAGAAAAATGTGAATCCATGTGACAGATTCTCATCCTAGGCCACACTGCGAATCCTGGAATGTTTGGGGGCAGAGGGAAGCTCCTTAAATGCCAAATTACCTAACCCCTTCATTTCATAGAAGGGCAATCTGAGGCTTAGAGAGGTCAAGTGACTTAGCCGAGGTCACACGGTTGAATAGGAGCAGATGCACACTCTACCCACAGAGTTTCTGACTTCTGTTTTGGGGTTCTTTCTAGTCACATCATTCTGCCTCTCACTTTTTAGTATCTGAGCATAAATATAATACTACAGGATGAGTATCACTAATGAAAAAATTCAAAATATTTCAAAATCCAAAACTTTTTGAGTGCTGACATGATGCTCAAAACAAATGCTCCTTGGAGCATTTCAGATTTTGGATGTTCTGATTTGGGATGCTCAACCAGTAGGTAAATGTTACAAACTCTGAAAAAAATCCAAAATCCAAAACATTTCTGGTCTCATGTACTTCAGATAAGGGATACTTAGCTTGTACTATTAGGTTGGGAGCTACCTGAGGGCAAGAGCTGAGTAATACGAAAAAGAATAGCAGCAGCAATACTTGCATGGCCCTTCAGAGTTTGTAACGAATTTACACAAACATTAACTCACAATCATGTGAGGAAGCTAGATCTTTTACATTTAATTTTGCTGAGGTAATGCTTTTATTTTGAAATTGAATAGAAGAAAGTCTGGATCTAGTATTTTACTTTTAGAAAAAAATGCTAGATTGGACTTTTTTCTTCTTTTTCTTTTTAATGTTCCTAATGAATTTAACAGTTTATGGGGGAAATGCATTGCAGTAGTTCTTGGAAATCAGCCCCACTCTGTAGGTTAGGAAACAAGACCCAGAGACTGGATTTGTCTATTATCACATAGGAAGTGGTAGAGTTAGAACCAGAACCCAGGCCTTCCGCTGGTTCCCTAATAATTTTCATAGTAACTCCCCACCTCTTACTTCACCTAAAAGGGTTCTCTCTCATTCCATGAGTTACAGGCTTCAGGTTCAATATGTGGAACTGGAAAACAATAAACCAACAGAGGCTTCTCAAAATGTATTCCTGCTTTTAAAGTAAAATTTGCACTTGAGAAAGTTCCAGCATCTAAAAGGCAGAAGAGCTTTCGTTACCAAATTTTGTCTAGTATTTGTTTGCTTGCCTCTGGTGACCAAGAACCTTCATTCTCTAGACTGTGCTGGCAGCACTGTGAGCTGAGGGGACCCTGCATAGCCGGACTCCCAGGAGCAACCCTTTGCCACACTGGCAGAAAATCTGTAAGTCTCTTTGAGTCCATACAGAGATCAAACTCCGGAACCTCATCCATTCTCGTCTTACCTCTTACACCAATGTCAAGGACAAGCAGGTCCCATCCTCTACATTAGACACAGAGCAAAATCAGTTTCTCCAAGCTTAAGGAAATCCATCCCTTCGGTTATGGACTATGTACTTCAGAAAACCCTCCCCTCTCTGAATTCCTCTGTGCTGACTGCCAAGGCTGTACGTTATCTAATGTTATCAGGATATAAAGGACCAGACTATATGGATTCCAGTCCTGACTCTAGCAGTATGACTTTGGATGAGTCACTTTTCTTGTCTAGGCTTTAATTTTTGCATTTTTAGAAGTGTGAGGGTGAGTCAGTGGAGTAAATTGGATTGCAGTTGAGCTTTGGAAATAAAATACAAACACTTAAATTCAAATCTCTTAGCCAAGTCAGTAAGATGCTTGCTCGTGCTCCAGTTTCCTTCTCCACTGGGTGAAAGGTTATTATAAGGATTGAAATAGCCATCAAGGGCCTGACACATGGAAGCTATTATGATTCAGTGCCTTCTTTATGTGTAAGTAGATGTCATCTATGTGGTTTGAGTTCCCCAGTTGAAGTGGAACTGTTGAAGTGTGATCCCAGGGAGGGATACCTGGGTTGGATTCCCATTGCTGTAACATCCTAGCTGTCTGATGACCTGGGCAAATTCAATGTTTATTTATAAAATTGAGACCTTTTTTGCCTCCCAGAGTTGTTGTGAGGAGTCAATAATATAAAACTTATAACTCTCGTTGGGGGAAGTATTTATTTCACATTTATGTATCCATATGGAATGACTTCTGGATGTGTTCCCTATCTCCTATACAGGGGTGAGAACAAACTTATTTGCCTGGTGAATTTGGGAGAAGGATCTGAGCTCAGCCCCATCCTTTCCTTTTTCTGGAACCAACCTGCTCTCATGTTACAAGGTACGAGGGCCTGCAGTGTCCAGCTATACCATGGACTGGGTGGACAAGTCTGTTTAATTTACAGGCAAAGAACACATCAGCTAGCCCCTTGGCTGCTTAATCGCAAACCACAATCTCCGATCAACTTTTTTGGTAACAAAGGTGATATTTTTATCCCCACCTGAGTCCTATGTCTATCTTTCAATTGGTCTTATGTCTTTTAATTAGTCTTGAACTAGTTAAGTGAAAGGGTATTATTTAATGGCCCTTAAAATCCCAAATACCTCAGAGCACTAAGCAAGTACTTAACAATTAGGTTTTGATGTAACATGATACAAGGGTCACAGCCATTTCTTTTTTCTTTTTTTTTCAAGTTCTGTTTGGTCTTGATTAAAAGATGGGAAAATCAACTAGTCAGGGCATAAATAAATTTTAAAATAAAGTTTCCCATCTGTAACATAAAGCCACAACAAAGACTATTCTTAAAGAGATGCTTCTTTAAAGCCAAGTTATTTGAACACAAAAAGAATGTGCTACTAAACTTCCTTCTGAAGAATGCATACATAATAATATTATTTTACAGTTCTCAGAACACTTTCACATATATTATCTATAAAGCTATCCTAAGATTGGATTCATTTATCCTGAATTTTTACAGATGAGAACACCAAAGCTCAAATAGGGACACTTCTTATGTACAGTCGTACAACTAGAAATTGTCGGGGCTCAGATTTGAACACAGGTCCTTTCCTTTTGAATACTAAGCTCTTTGTACTCTGAGGCATATTTATGGGCTGCATATGTAAGTTCCCAGATATAGTGAAACTGACTATATTTGCTTTTGATTTTGTTCAAAATTAGCATTTACTTTGAACTTGGGAGAACAACTTTTTCTTTTTTTTGTTTTGAGACAGAGTCTCATTCTGTTTTCAGGCTGGAGTGCAGTAGCATGATCTTGGCTCACTGCAACCTCCGCCTCCTGGGTTCAAGTGATTCTCCTTCCTCAGCCTCCCAAGTAGTTGGGACTACAGGCATGTGCCACCACGCCCAGCTAATTTTTGTATTTTTGGTAGAGACAGGGTTTCACCATGTTGGCCAGGATGGTCTTGATCTCTTGACCTTGTGATCCACCTGTCTTGGCCTCCCAAAGTGCTGGGATTACAGGCATGAGCAACGGCACCCAGCCTAACTAATCTTTTTGGTATTCTATGAGTAACCTATTCTATTAGTTACTCTATTAGGAAAACATGCTATTAAATATCAGAAACTTAATAAGTAATTATTAACATCATCACTATAAAAAGTTATCATGGCTGGGTGTGGTGGCTCATGTCTGTAATCCCAGCACTTTGGGAGGCTGAGGCAGGCAGATCACTTGAGGTCAGGAGTTCGAGACCAGCCTGGCCACCACAGTGAAACACCATCTCTACTAAAAATATAAAAATTAGTTGGGCGTGGTGGTGCACACTGTAATCCCAGCTACTCGGGAGGCTGAGGCAAGAGAATTGCTTGAACCTGGGAGGCAGAGATTGCAGTGAACCACGATAGTGCTACTGTACTCCAGCCTGGGTGACAGAGCAAGACTCTGTCTAAAAAAAGAAAAAAAAAAAAAAGCTACCATTCATTTGGTGTTAGGTGCTAGGCACTATGCTAGTTGTTCTATATGTTATCTAATTAAATGGTCACAACAATTCTATGAGATAAGTACTCCTATTATTTCCATTTTACAAATGAATTCTCTGAGGTCAAAAATGGTTCAGAGACTTGCTCAAGATTACACAGCTAGGAAAGAGAAGGCCAGAATTGTACCCTGGTTTGTGAGCTTCCAGCCTATATCCAATCATTACCCTTCACTGCCTCTCAACTTCTGACCTACTTCTAAAGGGGGGACAGTTAACATGACTAACTGGCTTTCTGTTGAGCATAAAAAATGCCACACTCTGCTGCTATGTCACGGCTCATGTCCCTAATGGGCTTTGCTGTTCCACACAGGAACTCAAGCTGTCTTTTGTTACTGTCAACTTAGTCCTAACAGCTAATCATCTATTTTCTTTAAACACCTTTTGATGAGCTAGGAATCCCTAAAGAAAGCAGTTATACCCACAAAGTATCCGAGGGGAACTTAGGGGAATTGCTGGGCATATGCTGAGTCGGGGTATAAAAAAAGCTTTGGTAACGATAAAGTCCTTTGCAACATAAGGGATTATGATTATTATTATTAATAATAATTATTGTAAACAACCATGACAACAATGCCAGTTGTAGCTCTTAGCAATTTCTTCTCTACCTTTGCTGCAGGTGGTAACACACCCCAAAATGAAATTTCCAATCTGGAAGGGTCCCACTGTGAGACTACTCTATGGTTTATCTTAGCTTCCTATGCAGTTGCTAGGCCAGTCTGTCTCACAGGACCACAGGAAAGAAGTGGCACTGGGGTGAGGGCTTCCAGGAAACAGTGACAGATGCTCCTCTTTTCATTATTGAACTGTGACAGAACAATTGGGGTGCTAGAGAGTGAGGTTGGGTGGGCTTCTGTGGCTGCAAAGCATAGGTGTCGAGGGCATTTTCTTTCTTTGATGACTTTTTTAAGGTGGGAAAGACAGAATGAAAGAAAAATTAAAGCAAGAACAAAGGGAGAAAAGATTAAAATAAGAGAGGAATAGAAATTGTGTCTTGTAGGCTGCCCTGTTTGTTCTTTGTTTTATTAAATTATAATAAAGGTAAAAAGAGCTAACATTTATTGGGCGCTTACTAGGTGCTAACTGTGCTACGTGCTGTATAAGCACCACTGCAGCTCTATGGGGGAGGTATATTACCTCCACTTTAAAAATGAGGACAAGAGGCTCAGAGAGATTATATAATCTGCCTAAGAATGCACAGGCAGGAAGTGGCAGAGCAAGGATTTAAAACTAGGTCTGACTTCAAACTCTTGTGTTTTTGTAGATTATTTTAGTACTGTAGTCATGTACTAGACTATTTATTCTAAGTCCCTTGCTTGGGAGCACTGTACCCTTCGTGTAACTGAAATGCATATTTCCCCCATAACAGAGTGTATTATTACCTTAGGCATTCGGGCAAAATGTAGTCATTCACTTATGACAGAGCTAGTAATTGTTAGATCTGGATGGGTCTTTAGAGGTCATCTCTGTAGCATATGGGGACAGAAAAGCCCAGTGAGTGGAAAGACCTTACCCAAGTTTATTCAGTATTCATGGCAAATCTGGATTCTTCATTCCTAGCCTGTGCCTTTAGATGGACTGTATAGTGAAGACACCAACTCTAAGGTATTATAATGTTAAAATGGTCTCAAACTTGGCACACTGTCAGGGACACCAAAAAGAGCTGTAACCTTGCAGTGGTATCCCTGATGGTGGCTTTGGTCACTGTACTATTAAATGACAATATAAATGGGGAAGGCCCAGAGGGGATTGATTCTATTAAGAATGGAATGGGAAGGAAAAAACCTTCTTAGTCTAAAAACAGGAGATGATCCAAGTCTTCAGAATGAGAATAAAGAACATAAAATGAATATAAAAAGAATGAGAACAGGCATGTTTCCCCATCCTGGAAAGTCCTGGAATCTGGAAGACATAATTTCAAGTACATAAAAGGAAGTCCTGCTTTACAGGACAATTTGCAAGTTCATTGTCCCTGAAAGCACAAACTGGATACAGACAAATTCATGAGTGAAGATTCTGTAGTGTGGCAAGACAAACCTAATGCAGATGAGCCCCAGCAGTGTGCCCAGCTTACAGGTATGCTAAGATACTGACTCTTCTCAACACTTGGGGCAACCAGGATCCTCAGAGCTGAGTTGCTTTTGACTCTGAGCAGCCTAGTATGGTTGGTTCTCCAGTAAGACACACAAACACTATTTTCAATGTGTGCAGTGACTTGAAAAAGACCGGGAATCACTGAGTTAGCGGACATGCCTCACTTTCTGAGGCCAATACCATGGAAGCAGCCAGGTCCTTGTATAAAAGGTTGGTCCATAATGCTAACCACTGTGTTTGGAACAAGACATTGAGAGACAAATGAAAGAGGAGACACCTATTTTCTGGTTAGGTTTAGAACTGTTAACTCAGTTTAAAAGCCTTCTGAGAGATCCTGATTATTGTCAGTCTCAGAGTTTCACTACTAGGCATGGATTAAGTGCTAATTAGGGAGGCAGTAAAAAAAAAAAAACACTGATGGCTTTTAAATCTTAGCACTGCATGTGTGCTCTTGAGTAAGTCATTTAACCTCTTACCATGAGATAAGATCCAAATTTCTCATCTGTAAGTTGGTGACAACATCACCCAACACCACATGGTCTCTTAATAGACCATGTCCCTCTGGGTCTATCTCCTTCACATTTCCACTTGTGAGAGAGTTGAACAAAATGTCTGATCCTGTCCTTCTCCTTCTCAACATTCTTAAATGGCTCCTTGCCAAAAGAGGATAGTCCCCTTTTGCTTTGGCCTCACTTTCCCAGTTTGTACATGGTAGTGTTTCTGAGAAGGCTCCCAGCAGGCCTTCAGTAAAACACATGGCTGGAAAGAGTTTGGACATAGATCATGAAGAGCTCAAATACCTTATTAGGTGTCATTTAAACTTCTGAAAAAATATTTTCTCCTTGGCTTCAGAAAGATCTGGAGTGGTGGGCTAGATGTGCTCCTCAGGCCGAGTGGGCTAGGGAGAAAGTGGCCATTTTGAATGAATTTTAATATCCAAGCAGGGCCATGTGAGCTGGTGCGTGCATTACTCTGCACGCAAACACCACTCAAGAGCTGGGGCTTTGAACAGGAGTTAAAAGAGTTTAGTCCCTAACGACATACAAAAGACTTGCCGGTGTGATTTATTCTGATGTATTTACTTATCCAATTACCAAAACAGCAGGAGATCATTAAATTTTCTAGTTACCAGATGCAGCACGTTCAATATCTTAAATGTTACCAAGGCTCTCTCTGAGCTATTTTGATAGTACATTTCATCTGCCCAAAAGCTTATAAAACTGGAAGGCAAGAATCATGAACAGAGCAGGTGTTTTCTTTGAAGGCTGGTCCAGCAGCGGCCTGTACAATATCAAACCTATACCCAAATTCCCAAACTCCCGGGCTTAAGCAAAAGTACCATGATGAGAAAGAAAAGTACTTAGGAAGAGAGGATGCTAGGAAAGTGGTACTTGAAGGTGGCTAGAGATATGCATTTTACCTGGCCAGCCTTTTCTTCATGCTTATTCCCTATCAGTTTAGTTGCCATATCCACAAAGGGTCAGGGCTCAGAGCTGGGGAGGACAGTCAGGGAACAAGCATCCTTTGGGGAACGGCAAACCTGCCTCCTGACCCTAGCATACTGCTCTGATTACCTGTGTGGTCTAGGACAAGTCACTGTTCATCCTCTGAGTTTCCTTGTCTGTTAAACAAGGATGTTGATATCTGTCTGGTGTACCACCTTATGGACCTGCTATGAGCATTATCACAGCTTGTCACAGTAACAACATTTTAGAAGTGGCAAAATATTTTCTCTCAAAAAATACATCAAATAAGTGAAATCTGGGTCTAAATTTTCGAACGGGTGGTAGTGGCTTGGCCCCAACATTGCTTACTATGCTGATCTCTAAATATTATCCTCTCATAGACCCTATGTGCCAGACAATTAGAGCAGTTTGCTATTCCTCAAATATGTCTTGTGCTTTTCCTCCCTGAACCTTTGCTATGTTGTTTCCTCCACCTAGACTGTCCTTTCTCTCCAGTTCTACCTGTCCTAACCTACATATCCTTCAAGGCTCAGCTCAGATGCTACTTTCTCCATAAAATCAGGCCTGAGTGACAGAGCCTAAATTAATCTTTCTCCTATTCCTGTAAGAGAGTTAATCATAGCTGGCATCATTCACTAGGCCACAGGCTCATGGAACACAGTGACCATATATGTTCATTGTGGTCTCTCCCTCATATGGCTATCCCATTATCCTGCATGTGGTCAATCCATGTTAACCAAACTAATACCTTAATTTCACCTTAGGATCCTCAGACAAGGAAGTTGCCAAGGTCTGCTGGCTGACTCAAGGTGAGTGTTTAAAGTGGAATGCAGGTACTGGCAATGCCAACCCTGTCTTTTGCTAAAACAGCATTTTTATACTTTGACCAGGCAAGAGATCCTACAGGATCTAGCTCAAGGGATCAGCTACGGTCTCACACTGAGTTATCTGTTGTGCCTTTTGATTATTTGTTTATGAGTCTGTCTCTCCAGTCAGGTTGAATTTTGAGGGCACATAAGAGATTTTACTGGCCAACTATCCCCAGCTCCTAGCATACTGCTGGAAACAGTGTAAATTCACTGCATGTTTGCTGAAAGACTGACCTACTGAATGACTGAATGGAAACTCCCCACTCCTCCCTAGAGCCTCCATGAATCCAAAGAAATGGAGTCTAGAGGAGCTGCATCCTCAGACCTCTTCCCCTAGCCTCATTCCTACAGCAGGCAGACTCCGTTGGTGATACCATCAGCAGGTCATCCCAGCAGCTCCCTTGGCTCTGGAAGCTCTCTAGCTCTAGCTTCTGTCAGTTCTGCTGCACAGACACAGGGGCTGACAATAAGTCTGCATCAGTTGCCTTTTCAGAGGGGACAGAATTTTCCCTATTTAAACTGCTGTTGGAATTGGCTAATTAGAAGGATTTAAAAAATCTTAATACTCTAAACAGAGAAAACTGGTTCTGAATTATTAAGCAACATTTTCAATGCATTTGAATAACCTTAAATGACTTAGCTGCCACCTGATCCTAAGCTCTAGTTCAGATAAATAAATGTGAAATATTGTCAAAGCCTTGGCTTATAGGAGCCTCCAGCTACAGTAAATAAAAGCTTAAGTCCTCACAAACTGCCTGGGACAGAGACACCGTCATATAAAATGAAAGAAGATGATCTTAAATAAAGACAGTAGGACCAGGAAGCCAATGGTTTTATTCTAGTTTTTGGAAGAGAGTTGTCAATGGGGCACGTATTATCAACATCCAGGTCACTTAATCATAAAATCACATAATATCAGAGCTGAAAGAAAATTAAGAAAACACTTAATCTCTTCATATTTCAGATAAAGAAAAAACACCCAAGAGACTTGTGTACCTTGCTTGAGATCACATAACAAGTGGCTAGAAGAATTAAAAATTTGCGCCAGGAGACATGGCTCCCAGCTTAGCCCCCTTCCCACTGCACTACATTCTTCTCACTTCTGTTTTTTTTTAATAAAAAAATTTTGAGGGCCAGGCGCATCACTTGAGGTCAGCCGTTCGAGACCAGCCAGACCAACATGGTGAAACCCCATCTCTACTAAAAATACACAAATTAGCCGGGCAGTATATGGCATGCACCCATAATCCCAGCTACTCAGGAGGCTGAGAAAGGAGAATCACTTGAGCCTGGGAGGTGGAGGTTGCAGTGAGCTGAGATGGCACCACTGCACTCCAGTTTGGGCGACAGAGTGAGACCCTGTTTAAAAAAAAAAAATTATTTTTTTAGAGATGAGATTTCACTATGTTGCCTAGGCTAGAGTGCAGTGGCCTATTCAGGTTCAATTATAGTACACTACAGCTTGGAACTCCTGGGCTCAAGTTATCCTCTTGCCTCAGCCTCCTAAGTAGCAGGGACTACACTGCAGGCTTGTGCCACCCACATTCTTCTAAGAATGTCTTGCTGGAGATATCAAAATGATAGGCTGACAACTGGCTATAAAAACACATCTGAAAATTTTAATCAGATGGGTCACTTCTGGTGCTCGAGTTCTAGAAACTCCATGCTCCTGGCATGCTTCCTCCCCCAAACCTGGGAGTTTTACTTCCAAGAACATGTAAGGAGGGGTAAGAGGAGGGTGAGAGAGAAAGAAACCAGGAATGTCAGTATAATGTGGCCCCTCACTTGCCTGTCCTCAAGCTATGAAGATATCATGAGTTTCTGACGGGTGAGATGGAAAATATAAAACCAACCAACCAAACAAACAAAAACAGTGGATGCATGAATAGCTGGGAACATTTTATTTCTTCTAATTTATTTATTAAACAAGTATTTCCTGAGTGTTTACTACATGTAAGAAACCATGCTAGGTCCTGGATTATAACAGTAAACAAGACACTATTTCTGCTCTCAGGAGTATACAGTCTAGGGTAGAATGCTGACAAGAAAAGAATTTAGAACCCTGAAATTCGGAACAGTAAAGGGCCACAGGAGGGAAAAGGGTACCAGGAAACCACAAGGAAGGCAAATGCCTGACTCAGCCCTAGGGTGTTCCACATTTCTCTTTCCTCCTTGTCTCAAACTTCGTGTGTACTGTTTTCTGTTTAAAAAATGTACACCTTACCTTCACTTTGTGACTATGTAAACTTGAACCAGCCATTTCTGCTTTTGGTTTTTCTAAGCCTTGAGCAAGTTACTTCCCATTTCTGCATCTCAGCTTTTTCATCTAGAAAATAGGAGTTTTCCCCCTAGTTTTCACAGTGAAGAATGCATGCACGAGGAAGGCTTGTTCACACAAGGTCTTACATAAAGCCAATTAGAGGAAGGAAAGTGAAAAAAAAAAAAAAAAAAAAAAAAAAGGAAATAGCAAAAGAATCTTCAGGTTTGGGATACAGCCAAACCTGAAGATTCAGATTTAGACATTAAACCTGAAGGCTTGAGGTGCTGGTTCTGGACGAAGAACAGGGTGCGGTTTTGGTGAAGCATGCTGGGGCTGCAGTTGGCACTGCAGTGAGATCTGGTATTTGATGCATGTGCTAATGCACTCTAGAACTCCACTACTGGCTTTGAAAATTACAAGGAGTGTCTAGAAAAGGTTAATCTGCGCACATACACATTTGTTTGTGTTTACAATGGGGTTATTATACAGACTTTAAGTGAGCAAAGTGTCTGCGAAAGCAACTAGAATACGGAGCACAGAACTAACAATTTTTAATTTATGGCTGGATAGAATCAGATTAAATTGTATGTACAGCTTTCAAAAGTTTATTTGATTTCTTGGTCAGGTGTGGTGCCTCATGCTGTAATCCTGGCACTTTGGGAGACTGAGGCAAGCAGACTGCTTGAGGTCAGGAGTTTGACACCAGCCTGTGCAATGCGGTGAAACTCTATCTCTGCAAAAAAAAATAAAATATACAAAAATTATCCAGGCATGGTGGTGTGCACTTGTAGTCCCAGCTACTGGGGAAGTTGAGGCTGCTGTGATCGCACCACTGTACTCCAGCCTGGGTGACAGAGTGAGATCCTGTCTCAAAAAAAAAAAAAAAACAAACAAAAAAAAAAACAAAGAAAAAGTTTATTTGGGGAAGGGTAAATAATTTTGAAAATGTTATCGACCGGGCATGGTAGCTCATGCCTGTAATCCCAGCACTTTGGGAAGCTGAGGCGGGTGGATCGCCTGAGGTTGGGAGTTCAAGACCAGCTTGACCAACATGGAGAAACCCCGTCTCTACTAAAAATACAAAATTAGCCGGGCATGGTGGTGCATGCCTGTAATCACAGCTACTTGGGAGACTGAGGAAGGAGAATTGTTTGAACCTGGGAGGCGGAGGTTGCAGTGAGCTGAGATTGAGCCATTGCATTCCAGCTTGGGCAACAAGGGTGAAACTCTGTCTCAAAATAACAATAATAATTTTGAAAAGGTTTAAGTATATCAATATACATAAACAGTAATAGTCCCTCCATTTTATGTTCAGCACAGTATAGGGAAAGGACCTGGGTTTTGAGAATCAAACACTGATATTGACACTAATTGGACAATATTGAGAAATTTAAACTCTTTGAGCTTCAGTGTTCTTATTTGTAAAATGGAGACAATATCTACCTTTCAGGGAACTAATACCTGGCATACAATAGGCACAAAAAGAAATAGCTATATTCATTGTCATCGTTCCCCAACATTCCAAGTCCTTTGTAAATAAGTTAGAAAGTGGTAAGGGCAAATTTTTTAAGGCTCTGAATTCTACTCAGCTCATCTGAAATGGTTGCAATAACCTCAAACACATTTAAAAAATTCCTTCGTGCACTTCTTTGATCTGGTCAGAAGCATACAATGATGGGTTTTCTCATATAATACCACTGGTTCCCTCAATATGTCTGTGGTTTAGCAACTCTTTCCTCTTTCTGCTATCAATTTCATCATAATAGCTTAGAAATGCTGAGCATTTACTATGCTAGTGCTTTGTGCATATCACTTCATTTTATTTTTACAACAGCTCTATGAATTACATACTACCATTATCCTTATCCTACAGATGAGGAAACTGAGCTACCTAGAGGCTAAGTCATTTACACAAGATCAAACACCTAAGATATGGTAAAGATGAGATTTAGTCTGGGACTCCAGAACTCAGTCTCCTCCGCCCCACCTTTTTTTTTTTTTTTTTTGAGACAGAGTCTTGTTCTGTCACCCAGGCTGGAGTGCAATGGCAATATCATGGCTGACTACAGCCTCAACCTTCCAGGCTCAAGCAAATCTCCTGCTTCAGCCTCCTGAATAGGTGGGACTACAGGCATGTGCCACCACACCTGGCTAATTTTTTAAAATTTATTTTTAGTAGAGATGATGTCTTGCTACATTGTTCAGGCTGGTTTCAAACTCTTGAGCTCAAGTAATCCTCCCACCTTGACCTTCTGTAAGTGCTGGGATTATAGGTATGAGCCACCATGCCCAGCCCAGAACTCAGTTTTTTAACTACTACCCAATAAAGTCTCTCTGTGGCTTATCTTCAAATCTGCTCCAGTCACTGCCAGGAGCTTTTTCTGGTGTTGAGCCATCCTCACAGTTTAAATCTATATTCTCTGCTAGAAAGTACCATGTAGACTTTCTCCTGGCCCCTCAGACTCAACAAATCCGAAAGTGAACCTGCCTCTCCATTTATCTTCCTTGATTTTTGCCTATGGTACTATACCATCTTTTTAGTCGTTGAGGCTGGGGACCTCTAAGTCACCTCTGAAAGCTCCTTCTTCTTATCCTCCCCCAACCTTGGCATAGCCAATTATTAAATCCCACTGATCCTTCCTGCTTCCTGGCTCTGCTGCCTTCTCTTCATCCCAAATTGTTGCCATCTTAGTACTGTCTCCCACAGCCTGTTTACTTTTCTACTGCAGTAGTTCTATCTGGTCTCCCTTTCCCATGCTTTCACTACTTTAATCCTTCCTAATCAGGATAATCAACAGTGTTGAGACAGTGGGGAAAAGGCAAAAATGTGGAATTAAAAGACCTAGGTGAAACCACTGCTCTGCAACTTAGCTATGTCAATTTGTATAAGCCACTTGGCAGCTCTAAGTTCAAATCTTTCATCTTTATCATAGGGCCTAACACCTACCAACAAATTAGCATTAGAAATGGTTTTATGAGGGCAAGAATTCTGTCCTCTATTACTGGATGTATAGTAGTAAAGAATTCTGTGGAGCACTATGCATAGAATATGAACTATACATGCATATTTTCCATGTATAGTTCTTCATAGAATTATTCACTACCATATCTCCAATGTCTTACACATAACAGGTGCTCAAAAATATCTGTTGGATTGATGAGTAGAAAACTCTTCCATATTTTTTCATCTCTTATTTTATTTCCCTTTATACCTGACTTCATAGTCTAAATTCCAATCACAGAAAACTGTATGCAATTCCCCAAACATACACTGATTTATATTTCTATGGTTTTGTTCACATTTCTTCTGCTTGGCAAATGCCCATTCCTCTCTTTCTGTTTTCAAAATGTCTTTTTTTTGCAGTATATTAGTGTCATGTTTTTCCATTTGTGTGCTTTTTGTTAGTGATTTTGCTGTTTAAAATGGTTCCCAATCATAGTGCTGAAGTGCTGTCTGGTGTTCCTAACTGAAGGAGGGCTGTGATGTGCCTTGTGGAGAAAATACGTGTGTTAGATAAGCTTCATTCAGGCACGAGTTTTTAGGACTATTAGCTATGAAATTCAATGTTAATGAACCAACAGTATGTATTAATGTGTCTTTACATATATGTGTGTGTGTGTGTGTGTGTGTGTGTGTGTATACGCACATTTTCTTTCTTTTTTTGAGGCAGTCTGGCTCTCCAGCCCAGGCTGGAGTGTAGTGGTGTGATCATAGCTTACTGTAGCCTCAACCTCCCAGACTCAAGTGATCCTCCCATCTTACTCTCAAGTATCTGGAACTATGGGATGCACCACCATGCCCAGCTAACTATTTGTGTGTGTGTGTGCGTGCATGTGTGTGTAGAGAAAGGGTCTCGTTATGTTGCCCAGGCTGGTCTCAAATTCCTGGGCTCAAGTCATCCTTCTGTCTTGGCCTTCCAAAGTGCTGGGATTTACTGGTGTGAGCCACAGCACCTGACCTAAGTAAAGTGTCTCTAAACAGAAACACACATAACATACATAACAAAATTATGTATTGAGTGGTATTTCCCCTAGGAACAGTAGTTGAGTATCCACTAATTCAGAGTTTGTGGCAACATTATACAATACAACTACTGTGAGTAATGGGAATCAACTGTATTTCCCAGTTTTAAAACCATTAGCTCCCCACAGCCTATAGAATAATACTGTAATTTCTTAACCTCAGGTATATTATTATAGTCTGCACCGCTGATAGAGGACTTTTTGTTCAGCGAAATCTGGGTATTTTTCATGTTGTATCTAGCTTGGCAGTATGTGCCACAAGTCTGCCAGGATGATCTTCTCATATTGTATCTGCCCTGCCAGACTTGGTTGGCCTTTATAGACAAGACTGTGTTGTAATTATCATCACACCCTTCAAAGTGTATACCTGTCATTCTTCATCTATCTATCCATCCACCTACCCACAACTCAGCGAGCCTCTACTCTGTGCTAGGCCTGTGTAAGTCCTGTGCCAGGAACTGGGGGTACAAAGGCAAATAAGACAGTATAGCTACTGCCCTAAATGAACTTATACAGAGCAATTCCCAGAGGGCCCTGACATAAACGAGGTAAAAAATCTCTATGAGGAAATACACCTGTCTCTCACACTAGGAAAAACACCATAAACTAATTCAGGAATATTTTCACTTATGAAAGAAATCTGCTGGTTTGGTAAAACAGAAGACAAATGTTAAACTCTAGATATTTCTAATTGAACACCATTCTCAATCTTTCGTTATTAGGCATGTAGGGCACATTGTTTGATATCTTTACTTGAAAACTGGTAGTTTCCAAACAGTTAATATTGGACAAAGATTCTTTGTCTTCTTGAAACCAAAACACTGAAAAAAAAAAAAAAAAAAAAAAAAGAGGAAGGAGGGAATGGGGTTGCAGAGAAAAATAATCACCATTACCATCACACCAGCTACACTATTAGATTCTTACCCTGTATTAATTTTATATATTATATATTTTATATAAATTATATATATACATTATATTTATAATATAATAATGTAATGTATATTATATATAAAATAATATAAAATATTATTATATATAAAATAATATAATGTATTATATATAAATATAATAATTATTAATATTATATATACACACACACACATATATATATAAAAAACCTTGGGAGGTTGTGCCTGGTTTCTCCTGGACTTTACTCATGTACCTTTTCTCCTTGCTGATTTTGCTTTGTATCCTTTTGCTCTAGGAACTCATAGTCCTGAGCATGATTATATGCTGAGTCCTATGAATCTTCCTAGGAAATGACATATATATGAATGAAACATTTTATATAGATTTTTAAATGCTCACTACATGCCTTTGAAGTACGTATTGCTACTTCCATTTTACCAAGAAATTAAGTAACCTAAGATCACTCAGTGAAGAGTTGATCCATTTGACTCCACAACTTGTGTGTTTTCTTGTTTCAGTCTACAGTGCCTATGCAATGTGACTGAGGAGAGGTAGTATTAAATAAATCATCCTTACAGTGTTGATCTACATTTGTTTATAGTGGCAAGCAAGAAAAATAAATATCAACAACTCCTCCCCTTTTCAAAGTAGCCAATTTGAAGAAAGTATTCTCCCTAGGCAGGGAAAGTGGCTGTAGGCTCAAGGACAACAATAGGGGTTCAGAGCAGACCATTATAGAATTTGGGGCAAATCTGCACTGAACACGCTGATACTCTACAAACTAGGTGATGGCTATTTCTAAGGATTGTCCCTCATGATGTCTTGAAAATCTCCTTTGAAAATACAGGTTGATTGGTGCTTGTTAGGATTCTTCTGAGACTACTTTTATACCCTTTGCTACAGGACTAAGTTATGTTCCAAGAGAAGGTGGGAAGTTTCCCTGTTTACAGAGGTCCCCTTACATATCTAGCAGTAAACTCCAGAAGTGAATTTGAGACATAAATATCTTAGAAAACAAAGTTATACGTTCAGAGAAGGGTTAACACAGCAGGACTGCTAGTGTTTGAAAGGCCTGCTTACAAGGTTGGCAACTAGAAACCTAGGTTTGAGAAGGGTTACCATTATTCCCAGAACTGATAAGAGTGGCTCATTATGCATAAACTGTTTGTGCAAACAATATAGTTTATGAGGAACACTGCTTTCCTTCTGAGAGTCTGGCATTTTGGTATATGTCTGGCAGAGTATACCTATGTGGTCAGCCCCCAATAAAAACCCTGGGCACAGAGTCCCTATAAGCTTCCTTGGTTGGCAACATTTCACATGTGTTGTCTCAAATCATTGCTGGGGGTAATTAAGCATGTCCTCTATGATTCCATTGAGAGAGGACCCTTGGAAGGTTGTGCCTGGATTCCCCTGGACTTTGCCCATGTACCTTTTCTCTTTGATGGTTTTGCTTTGTAACCTTTTGCTGTAACAACTCATAACCACAAGTGTGATTATATGCTGAGTCCTGTGAGTCTTCCTAGGAAATCACTGAACTTAGAGATAGTCTTGGGGGACCCCCAACACATTATATGAAAATGTTTTGTTTAGGGTAAAGAGCATAGACTTTGGAGGTTAGAATCCCAATTATATCAGTTACTATGTGTGTGGTGCTGGAAATATCACTTAACATCTCTTAAGCCCAGTTGTCTAACCTGTAAAATAGGACTACTATCTATGCTTTAGGGTTGAATGAAAATTAAATGAGAGAATACTTTCTGAAATGTCTGCACAAGGTCTGGCATGGAACAGAACATTAATAATTGTTAATTCCTCTGACTGAAAGCTGGAAAAGGCTGTAAAAACTGAAGAGGTCCTGAAATCAGCCATAAAAATTTCAAATAAAACTTTCACATCAGAGATCCACCACCTCTTGGAAGGCTCAGGCCCAACTGTTCTTAAAACTAGGCAGAAAATTCTACCAACAAAAGTCACTGAAAACTTCTTGGATGTTTGGTCACATTTCCATGTAACCCTAGCTGAAAGGATTTTGCTTTGTGGAAAAAAGTAATGTGGAGAGAAGAGAGAATATGCTTCCTTAGAGGAAAGTAGGAGTGAAAGTGAGATGGTGTGGTGTCATCCTATACACCCAGGGGTATGTCTAGTTGGTGAGCTGTGCTATTCTCTCCCAGCACAAGGTCTACACATCTTAAGGCTTCACATGTCTTGAATGCACCATGTGCCATGTCTGTGTCCTCACATTACCTCACTTAATTCTTTATTTTTAAATTTTCATTTTTTATAGAGATGGGGCGGCCTCTCTATGTTGTCCAGGCTGGTCTTGAACTCCTGGGCCCAAGTGATCCTCTTGCCTTGGCCTCCCAAAGAGTTGAGATTATAGGCATGAGCCACTGCACCTGGCCTTCACTTGATTCTTACAACCAGCACAAAGGTGGTTATTATTATCTGCCTTTTACAGGTAAAAGAACCAGTTTAGTGTGGTTATGTGACTTGCCCAAGGCCCCCCTAATAGTTGGTTCTTTGTATTATATCATCATGCTGTCTCCCTGTCATGATTGCCAAGGCTCAGAACACATTTTTACTGCATTTTACTAAGGGGACTGCAATAAACAGTGGATTTTCTTCCAAGGAAGAGTCTGTTATAATGCAACTGGCAAAGTGCAAGTCACTGTCATATTAAGAATGAAGAATGTGTCTAAAAACTTATTTTTTAAAAGGCTAGAGACAGGTCAAAAGTAGTGACTTTTGGGACATGGATTAAAGAAGTTTAGCCATTACCAACTCAAACGGCATGGCCCTCTGCCAGTTACCAAGTATTTTCATTATCACTTTTGATCTTATCATCACAATTTATCTGTGAGGACACATGACATTATCCTCACTTGAAAGATGAAGTAGCTGAAATACAGAAAAGAGAAATGATGTACTCAGAGCACCTCAGCTAATAGGTGGAAGTGCCAGTATTAGAACAAAGATCTGTCTGACTCCAAGTATAGAGAGGACAGGAGAATCTATGGGCCATTTACCAAATACTTAGTCTAGGCATTGGTAACCTTTACATCCAACCATCTCTCCAATCTTCCCCTGCCTGGTGGTATTTCTATCATCTCATTTTAAAGACTACAACATCCTTAATTATTCTTATGGCTTCAGTCTTTATTTCATTGTCAATTCATCTTTCCAGGTTACTAGTGAGATATAACAGAAAGAATCACTACGGTCACATTTAAGTGCCAGCTCTGCCACTGCTTAGCTATGTGATCTTGGTTAAAACACTTAATTTACAGTTTCAGTTTTGAAGCTATAAAATGGAGATAATATCTGTCTGGTATAAAAGGTTTTGGACATGAGTTTGAAATCTGCTTCTTTGAGCTTTTGATTTCTTAACCATAAAGTAAGGATACCCCAATCTCATGGGGTTGTTGTAAGAATTCAATTACATGATACCTGTAAAGTGCCTAGCACTTTAACATATAATGGGAACATATAAGGGGAACTCAATAAATAGAAGACAGCATTATTATTATTTCACAGGCTGTTTGTTCATTTGCATCATTCATTCATTCATTCATTCATTCAGCAGGTATTTACTGAGCATCAGTTAGGTTTCAGGTACTGACCTAGGTGCCAGGATTAGTTAACAAATAAAGTTCTTGCCCTCTAAGAGCTTTTATTCTAGTAGCAGGGAGACAATAAACAACTATATACCTATTATGTCAGAGAGTGAACAGTTCAGTGGAGAAAAAGAGAGCAGGATAAGAGAAATAGGGGTTGTCAGTCTGGCAGGGTGGGGAAGGTAGGGCAGAGAGGGGAGGGAAGGGAGACTATTACTTTATATGGGTTGGTCAGCAAAAGCCTCAAAAAAGGCAGTATTTGAGCAGATACCTGAAGGAAGTGAGGGCATAAGCACTATCTAGAGGAAGACTATTTCAGTAGAAGAAAGTGCAAATGCAAGGCCCTGAAGTAGGAACATGTTTCATGGTGTTGTACAAATAGCAAAGATGCCAAGGTAAATGGAAATGACTGAGTGGGAGAGGGGTCAGAGAAATGCCAGCAAGTTAGATCAATAAAGGCCTTTCATTCTGAACTGATGGGGAGCTATTACAGGGTTCGAAAAGAGAAGTGACATAATTTGCCTTATTAAAAAAATATCATTGTCTTTTTTGAAAACAAGATTGAAGGGAATCACAGATGGAAGCAGAGGCCAGTAGGACATCATTATAATAATTTGGATAACAGATTATAGTGGCTTGGGCTAGGGTTCAGTTGTAGAGGTACTGAGAAGTAGATTCTGGGTATACTTTGAAAGTAAAACCAACAGATTTTGCTATGAGTTGGATGGAGAAAGGAGAGAAAGAAGAGTCAAGGATAACTCTTGAGGTTTCTTGCCTGAACAAAAAGAATGAAGCTGCCATTTAATCAGATAAGGAAGACTATGGGAGGAGCAGGTTTTGGGGGAGAGTAGGAATCAGGAATTCAGTTTTGACTATGTTTCATGTGAGACACCTACTGGATGCAAAGTGGAGATACTGAGTAGACAGCTGTATGTAGAAATGTTTGGAGTTGGAGAGAGAATTTAGACTGGATATATATATTTGTGAGTTGTAACTGTGTATATTACGTTTATTGCCACAAGACTAGATGAGAGCTATTAGATAATGCCAGTAGAAAGAGATCAAAGGACTGACATGTATTGAGCATCTGCTGTGTGCCAGGTAATGTAAATCTGTAAATTATGGAATAATGTATGTGTTATTATTCTTACTGTGATGATAATAATGGATGACTATATCATTGTTACTCAATAAATTTTACCTGGAATAAAGCCAAGCTCCTTCTCCTGGTATTCCAGGTTTTATATATCCTATCCCCAAACCTCCTTCAGCCTTTTCTCAGGACTTTGTTAGACAAAGCCCCCTCATTTCAGCCAGTCTGGTCATGGCTTTGTGCTTTTCAACATTAGCCCTTTTACCTCAAGCTGTCCTCGCTGCTGGAGAATGTTTTCCTCTTAGCAACCTACCAAAAAATCCTATCTACCTCAGTTTTGTTCAACTGCTATCTCTTTTACACAACCTCTCTTGGTTACCCATGCCAGCAGGGATCTATTGCCCCTTTTGCTTGACTATTCTTTGGATCCACTGCATGAACTGCAGTATGAGGACTGTTTGTATGAGAGGCTGAAATGTTCTTAAATGTGGCACCATGCCTTATTCCTTGGCACTAAGCAGAGAGGCTGGCAAAATAAAACTGTATTGGATAAACAGGGTGTGGAATACAACTAAGCATATATTTTACCAGCATCTAGCAGTGACCCAGAAATAGGAATTACAAGGTGAAATGAAGAAATCAGAGATGATAAAATCTTTCAAAATATGTAACGCCGAGCTTTATTTACACATTGAAAATATTTTTCTTTTTTTTCTATTTGAGACAAGGTCTCACTCTCTCACCAGGCTGGAGTGCAGTGGTGCGATCTCAGCTCACTGCAACCTTTACCCTCTGAGTTCAAGCGATTCTCCTGCCTCAGCCTCCTGAATAGCTGGGATTACAGGCACCTGCCACCGTGCCCGGCTAATTTTTTGTATTTTTAGTAGAGACGAGATTTCACCATCTTGCGCAGGCTGGTCTTGAACTCCTGACCTCGTGATCCACCTGCCTTGGCTTCCCAAAGTGCTGGGATTACAGGTGTGGGCCACCATGCCTGGCCTAAGTTTTGTATTTTTTAGTAGAGGCAGGGTTTCACCACGTTGGCCAGGCTGGTCTTGAACTCCTGACCTCAAGTGATCCGCCTGCCTCAGCCTTCCAAAGTGTTGGGATTACAGGCGTGAGCACTTGGCCAACAATTAAAATTTAAAAAATTTAAAACTTACAATTCAGAAAATGAATTTCTTAAACAAAATGAATAACCTAAAGAAATATAAACTGCCCTTGCTAGTATTTTTCCCTTTAATTAGGTTGCTGTTGTGTCAGATTAGAGTTTCATATACAGACCTATTTAAGCAGCACCTGTATTAGTCTCTTAAATCTTTTGCTGTTTACTTTTTTTTGAATGTTGTAAATATTTTGTAAACAGTTTTTACCAAATGACTTCTACCTAAAAATTCAGGAGTCCTGTCGAATAATCCAGGATCATTTTTCTTCACAACATAACTTCTGAAAATAAGGCAATCAAGAGGCCTGGGCTGCAGTCCTCAGTGGTCATTAATTAACTGAATGTACACTCTCAAGCAAGTAACTTCACCTCAAGACCTCATATTCACCATTGCTGAATGATACTAACACCACACCTGTCTTGGTATCTCCCAAAGCTGACAGAAGAGGAGTGGGATAATTCTGTAAATGTATTTTGTACCTTAGTGAGGTCTCTTGTTTCTTTCAGTCAAGCAGTTTATTGTGGTTTAATGGTGAGATGCATGTGGCGAGGAGGTAATCAGAAGAAGTGAGAACTGAGCAGGAAAAGGAAATGGTGTGAAACTTTGAAGATTTTGTATGCCATGGTAAGGAGTTTGGACTTTTTCTGTAGGCCATTAGAACCACTGGAGGCTTTTAAGCAGGAGAGAGAGAGAGATCATCAAAGTTGTTTAAAAAAATAACTCAAGAGACAGTGGGGAGGATAGATGTGGGGAGGCAAAACTGGAGGCAGGGAGATGAATTAGGAAGCCATAGGTTTAACTTGGGCTATGACGAGTTGGGCAGTGGTATAGAGGGAAAGAGAAGAAAAGAACAGATTTGAGAGAAGTTTAGAGACAAAATTAATATTGCAATCGTCTAGATACTAATGTGCTCCATTACACGATCATAGTTCTTTTTATCTGAATCTTGATTATTTAGGGATACTGAACATTTCCAAATAACCAGATATAGTGATATAAAATACCTGAGGGGAATGGGACAAGCTCAGCAGTAGGACCTTTAACATCAGATGCTTCATCTTGGTTTATTTTGAGAACAAAGCTTTTAAGATACAGTCGTTCAATGGCATTAAAGTTTTTTCTTCTGGCTCTTGTTTTTTTAAAAAATAAAAGTCTAATATAAATTGAAAATCAATCCAACTGCAATATTAGAGGTATTACCATATGAAGGTTGTTGAAGTACAAAATATTTTAAAATACTGGTGCTTGCAGCTGTAATTTATTGCATTTATTAGGTGGTCTCTATTGTTGATATTTCTAGTTCTATGACTCTAATTTTAAAGTGGAACTCTATAATTTATTAAGTTTTTTAAAAGGACTCAATAATCTCAAAAAGCAATGATCATAAGAAAACTTGGATGTCACCATCAGCTCTGTTTTTATAATTGTTCAAGTGACTTAAGTGCTTAATTTTACTAGGCTTTCATTCTCCCACCAGTAATGTGGCAGCATTGGCCTTCATATCTCTGAGATCCTTTGCAAATATCAGATATTTGCAAGATTTCAATGATATATTCTTAAACCTGGGTTACAGCCAGATACTTGTAACTCAAATTTGATATCCATCACTGTTCTAGAGAAAGAATTCACTGCTGCCACGTTTTCTTTAACTGTAAGCCCTTCCCACCTCTTCTGCCTCTCTCTATTTAGGATTATTACAGCAGATACTGTTTTATGTGCTATGAATATAGTAATTTATATTCACTTTATATAACTCTTACCATGACCATCTCAGATATTATCATTTCTCTTTCAAAGATGAAGAAATGAAAGTTCGGCAGGGTCAAGTAAGTTGTCCAGTGTTCAGTATGATGGAGTGGGATGCACATGCAAGACTAACTACGACTGAAACATTTACTTCTGACTTTGCTATTCTGCTTCCACTCACTGAACATCTCTCTGTGCAAGGATCAGGTAAAATTCACTTCCTTTGTAATACTTTCCCTTATCACTGCTGGCTGAAATTACTTATCCTTCTAACTGTGGGTGTAATTTGTAATGCAATTTGCTTTAGATGTGTGTTTTTACTATAATGTGAACTCTTCAAGGTCAGCAACAATTTTTTTTAAATTTCTGTATCACCAGCATCTGGTATGAAGGCTGAAACAGAGAGGTTGCACAGCAAATGTTTTGCTATAATGAGAGAACAAATACATGAATTAAATGCGAATTAAATTTCTTCTATCTCCTTATGGTGGCAAATAGTATCCACGTGTTACGGATGAAGTCAAGTCAAACTTCATCTAGCTGTAGCTTCTGGATTCAGACTGTAAATTCTACAAGGGTTAGATCTATGCCATTATTTTTCTTCACTGTGTTTGTAGTGTTTAGCTTGGTGCTTAGCATAATAAAAGTGGATGGGTGACAGAGAAAGGAATTTGTATACCCCAAATTTGAAAGGCTTTTCCCCCAGTACATTTAAACAAAACCTTACTGAAGGTCTACTCTAGAAAAACGCTGCTGGAGCTTGTTTACACTCATTCTCCTGTTCATTTAAGTCTTAGAGGGAGAAACAAAAATTACGAGTTATAGTTACAGAGAAAAAAACCTAGAAAGCTGGGGCAAAATATAAATTCCCTCATTACTTTGTTTTAGATATATAAGAAAACAGTTATTCCTGAATGCATGTCTGTCTGTTTGGGGATTCATATCTATAGATCTAGAAAAAGGCATGTTCTCTAGGCTAGAACGGGGGCTGTATGATTATATCAGTGGCAAGACACATGGGCTATCAGTGGACTCTTAGAGCTCACTTGCCATTCTTCATCCTCCTTTCCTAGTGCTTTCCAGTCATTTTATAAATTGAAAGATCTCACTTTCCAATCGTAGATAGAGCTCCTCTGAGGGATGTGGATATGGGTAGGCAAAAAATAGAAAAAGAGGAGGCAGAAAGAAGAGTTGTGGGATAAAGAAATAAGGAGAAGAGAAGAATGGAAAGATGGGGGAGAAGATAAAACAGGTAAAATAGGATTGGAAAAAAGGGAAGGGGTAGAAAAGGAAGGAGGAGAGAAAAGGGAAGATAAGGAAGTGGCACAGAAGAGGAAGGCTGGGGGATACTGACAACCTCTTACCAAGTGGCATGAGTGATAATCAGCTTTTCTGGGAAGGGCCTATGTCTGGGCTACTGTAGGTCTGGAGGGGAGCTGGGGGAGCTGGCAGCAGTCCCTTACTCTAACTCAGAGACAGGAGTTGGCCTATAGGAGGAGTAGTAGGGTGAATATCATTATACAGCTTTTAGGACTCAACTACCTCATTTCCAAGGCAATGTCCAAGTAAGGCAAATGGACCACTGATGTTCACACGGCTCTAACATGTCCAAGAGGTAGAGCTCTGGAAATAAATACTACTCCTTCTCTTGGTAACTGTTATTAGCAAAATTGGGGAAAACATACACACACACATACACACACACACACACACACACACACACACACACCCCCCAAAACCAAGTAACTCATTGCTTCCACAACTTGAATCAGCGTTTCTGGGGAAGGCCTATGTCTGCGGCTATTTTGGTTGTCCTACAGTGTTCAGTTCAGGGAAGTATGCTCAGCAGACATTTACTAAATGGTTAGACAGCTGAGAATTCTTAACATGAAGTATTGTTTTGGTTGGGGGCGGGTGGCAGGCATGGGAGGTACAGAAGAACACTTAACTGGTTCCTCTGCTGAGAAACCAGTCTCTGCTTTGTGGAGAAAAGGCTGAAGACACAATTAAGACTCCTAGAGTTAAGGCTTATATTATTTGTTATTAAAAAGGCAAGGCCTTAAGATGCGCTTTTTAACAGTCTTTAGTTTGGCTGTAATTTAAGATGACTTTTACAAATTAGATCCTAATCCTAGGACACACAGATGGCTGTTACAGAATAGCCTTGCAAAAACACTAGTCATTTGACTTGAAAGAGAATTCAGAGAAGAATGAAGGGCCTTTAACTCTCACCCCACCCCTGGCTCTAGGAGGCCTAAAGAGTCTTGGGTGGGCTTTCTTAGTTTAAGTCTGGAATCTGGGTGGGCCTAGAGCATCTGTTCTCATTTGGACCAGCCTCTCTGTTCATTCTGGAACCAGAGATTAGGGGAGTCCGAGCTTATTAACATTCAACAACAGTTACTGATGCTTATGTATGAAGCACTATGCTGGCAACTGCAGGGAGATAGTCACAGGCCCAAGAACACTCTGCATTTCACATCACATCTCCCCAGTTTCCTTTCAACAGCAACTTTCCACAGTTCAGAGTTTCACCCCGTGGAAAGAGGTTCTTAATAGTGATCAAAAAGCCTAGCTCCTTTTAAGATATTTTCACCCCATCCCTGTCAGTAATAAGCTTTAAAAAATAATTTGAAAGAAAAAGTTTAATTTTAAAATGCAGAAAGTCTATTTCTTCCAGTACTTCCATTTTTAAAGACGAGACCCATTCAGAAAGGGAGTGACTTAAAACTAAGGGTTGGGAAGGGCAAACTTAGCTCCTAAGTTTTTTAAGTTCTCTGAGGTGAGATTTTCATTACAGAACATAAAGTATGAGAACCAGGCTGATCTTGAACCCTTTGATATTGGTTCTTTGTTAAATGTTCACACACTGAGAGTTCAACTTCAGTGACAGAAGTTAAGGTAGTTTTCATACTTGGCTGTGTGGTAAGAACATATGCAGGCCTGTTTTCCCTTGTGCATGTTTGTGTGCCTTATATACAAATAAAGGGAATGACCTTGGAGCAGGAGGCAGGACCAGTGAAAAAAGGAACAATAGTCAGCACCTGGGTTCCACTACAGTCTCCTGGGCTTAGAAATAAGTGGCAAGATCCTCATTCCACCCAGAGGGGATATTACTAGTTTCTCTCTCTATCCTGTAAACCTGACAGCCAATGTGAGAGACTCAGATGTGCCTTAATGAAATTCTTGGTTTTTGTATGCTAGGTTACTATGCCTAGATCATAATGGAATCACAGAAGATTTACTGTATATTTTAGAGCTAAGGAAGTCTAAGTCCCATCCCATATCAAGCAGGAATACCAGGGATGAATCCCTCTCCATATATATCTGTTATTCCTGAAAAGAGTAGTACTTGGTAATCTCCAATGATAGGAAAATTAACACTTCACGACACAACATATTCCTTTCTTATAAAATGCTTTGTTACACTATGCCAAATTTTGTCTCATGTAACTTTCAACTCATTGGTCCCAGTTCTGCCCCTGGAGCCTCAAAAAATCAGATCCCTCTTTTACAAGGCATGCCTTCAAGTAGCTGAAGACAACAATCACATCTCCCATGGTCCTTCCTTCTTTAGAGGTAATGTTCCTTAAATGACACGATTTGCAGCTCCCTCACCTTCCTACCAGCCCTGCTCCTATTTCTTCAGGCTTCGTTTTTCAGCGTGAAGCCTAAAGACTATTTCAGGGGTAGTTTTTTTTTTTTTTAATTTTTTATTTCCATAGGTTTTTGGGGAACAGGTGGTATTTTGTTACATGAGTAAGTTCTTTAGTGGTGATCTGTGAGATTTTGGTGCACCCATTACCCAGGGGTAGTTTATCTTAGTGCAGAGTTAAACAGGACCATTAAGTTAACCTCTGGTTGGGATTATACCTCTAAAACAGGAGCTAGCTTTTTTGTTGGCAGCCACAACATGTTATTAATGTGTATTCAGCTTAATTCAACCATAACCTCTACTAAAGGAATCTATTTCTACACGTTTCTGTAAAATTTCTGCAGCTTCATTTTGTGTAAGTTTCAGTATTTTAAGATTTTCTTGAATCTTATTTTTCATAACCTATAAATCTGATAAAGTCTTCATGTAGGTTGCTAATAAATATGGTAAGTAATAAAAGATTAAATACAGAGCCTCTTGGTTCCCTACAAGGAAATGGTGGTTAACATTTTTTGGACGCAACCATTTAATCAGCAATGAATCTAACACATCTATATCTCTTTACTTTGCCCCAGAATACTATGAGAGACTATCAAATATTGTGCTGTAATGCAAGCACACAGTGAATACAGGTCACCCTCTGTAACCTCCCAGGGTATAGTAAGACTATCAAATCACAAAATACTCTCTGTTTTGCATGAGTCATTCTTAGTGAACCTATATTCGTTGACCCTGATATCTAACTGTTAAGCTGTTAAACTTACAATTCTCAGGTATATTCTGAGGTCTACAGAATATATCTCATTTGAGGAATACAGATGAGACCTCGGCAAAGACTGGAATGATGGAATAGGGAAAACAGGTAGGAAGGAAGATCTGTACCTAATTTCTTACATAGGCTACTGGGTACACATGTCTGCTGGCCTGGGAAGCCATACTTTCTCCAAAGGCTAAGGACAGAGTGGTGTGCAGAACAAAGAAGGACTTCTGGATGTCTGGTAGTTGCCTGCACCATAGGACTTTTCTTGAACTACTTCGTTCAGCTTTAATGATGGCACATCTCCCACTGGGATATACTTCCTGCGATAGGTATGGGAACTTACATCTCTCCTAGGAAAGGTGCTCAGTAACTTGTACTCATCCCATGGAAATCCTTTGGAAGCTACAAAATCAAAGACAATCTGGAGCTTGCTGCTGGCCAGGAAACGCCGCTCCAAGAACTCGCCACTGGGGGTCCGGATCCGCAGTTTGCTCACAGGCTCAGCATTTTCTTCCTTTGGCTCAGGAGGCAGGGCTTGCTCTAAGGACAGCCGGATGGCCTAGGGAGAGCAAAAACCAGGTGTTAAAATGTGGGAAGGACTGGACTATGGAGAGTGGGGAGGAAGAGACCAGAGAAAAAGCTGCTGCTTTCTAGAAATTCATAGAAAAGTCACTGCCCCATTTATTAGCCAAGCCTAATGCTTGAAAAATAGAATCACGTATTTTTCATTTTCTTAATATTAGCCCAATAGGCAAGTAATTAAAATAAATTCCACCTTAATGACACATATTATTAAATATATAGGAAACTACACAGAAAAAGCATTTTTTTTAACTGAAGGGCTCAGATATTTGTGATCAAAGACATTCATATCAAATACCCAATTGATACCTTTCTAGGGTATGAATTAAAGCTATTAGATGCATTCAGAAAAGACACACACACACAGAAAGATATTTATATGAGAAATACATTTTTCAAGTAGATGTAACTGCAGAGTTTGTAGAATACTGGATTATTATGTTTATGTCAAAATGGAATGGGGAAATTCTGTTTAGGGTGATGAAAACATTTTGGAAATAGTGGTGGTGGTTGGATAATACTGTGAATACAATTAATGCCACTGAATTGTATACTTAAGAATGGCAAGTTAGTGTACATATATTTTGCCACAATAAAAGAAAAGTTTTAAAACATGGAAAGAACTTCAAATATCAGGTTTATTGGTAGAAGAAGACCACAGTCCTAGTTCTGGCTTTGCCACTAACTCGCTATGGGATTTGGCCAAATCTTTGTCATTGATTTCTGGACCTACAGATGGACCAAACCCTTCATTTGACTTAAGCAGGTGAAGTAAACTGCTGGAAGGCCTTATAGCTAGCGTGGGCTTGAATCCAGGTTTTAGTATTACATTGTTTCGCATTTCTGACATTCCATTAGGAGATGGTCTCTGAGGTCCCTAATAACATTGGAATCTATAAAAATTACTAAAACCTTTTTTGTCTAGAACCCTGAGAAAGACTTCATGTTAGAATCCATGAAATTCATCTAAAGCAGTGCTCTGAGGAAATTCATAGCCTTAACATTCTCATGCCATTATAAATTAAAGAATAAAAATAAGTGAATTAAGAATTAGATTTTAAAAGCTAGTGAATTATCAGTGTCTGGGTACAAAAAAAATTTTAAAACTAGTGAAAAAAAAACCCAATAAAATAAGTGGAAGGAAAGCTGATAATAAAATAAAAGTATAAATAAATAATTTAGGAAAACAAGAAATATAAAACTAGTCAGCTAATAAATAAGCTGGTTCTTTGGAGGTAATATACTTACACAAATAAAAAGAAACAAAAATGGTAACCTACAGAGGGTAGGGGAAACAAGGTGGAAGAGGTGACAGCTAGTGTTTTCTGCATATATGCCTATTTTGACCTATGCAAATTATCTGTTAAAAAATGTTTAAAATAACCAACAGAAAAAGTTGGCTCAGACACAAGTATGGATAAGAAATTAAGTAATTTGTGTCATGCAGGTGAATTTGGTTGGCTCTAATACTGAAGTATTTTTTTCAAATCATTCAAAATTTCTGCAATGTATAGAAAAAGCTAGTCTCGCCTATGACTGAGGTTATTTTCCTTCTGGAGGCACTGAATAACCACCTACCTTATAGGGGATTAGAGAGGTGGGAATTATATAGGCAATATATATAAAATTTTCAGTATGGCATCTGACACATAATAGGCTTCAGTGACAGTTGCTTTTCTTATAAGGAAGAGATCTACACAGAATATCAGATCTGGAAGGGGCTGCATTTGTCAAACAGCCCAATACTCTCATTTTTTATGTGGGGAAATTGATGTCCAGAAATGGAGACATAAGAAATACAGTTAAAAATATATTTTTGCTTTTTTTTCAGTCACTTTTGCCCTTTTTTCTGACAGCATGAGTGGCAGTTTACCTGATATTGGTGTTCTGTGACAGCAATGAGTTTCAGCCGAATAGTTCCAACTATTAAACTATTTCAGTAACATTATCATATATTAGTAACCAAATGAATGGATTAACCTGTGTATATCAAAATAAAATGCTAGTTGATATGCCAATTACAGCATTCACTATATAGTACCATAGTTATTTATTTAATGCCTGGCCTTCTTACTAGCCTGCAAGCTCCATAATAGCATGGGAGCATGTATTACTTCTTATTCCAAATATAGTGCATAGTATAAAGTAGATGCTCAATATGCCCTTGGAAGGGAAGGAATAAACTGACATGCTAACTGAAATAATGTAGGTGAAAGTGCTTAGTATGATTATAGGCATACAGTAGGTGTTCAATAAATGCTAGAAGAATGTGAATCTCATAGCCTCTACTTTTAGTAACTAAGAATTAAACATCTTACTTCTCCTTTCTCTGAGGTATGATTCCTCCTTGCATTAACTGTTCAGATTAATTTTCCACATGTGTCCCTTAAAGGGAAACCATGAGTTGCTTTTAAGCATAAACCTCTGTGGATTAGAGTTATATACATTTTCTAAACTGTTAATGGGATCATCCATTTCTCAGTTAACAGTGGTGGTTCTTTTTTTTGAGATGGAGTCTCGCTCTGTCACCTAGGCTGGAGTTTATCTCGGCTCTCTGCAACCTCCATCTCCCAGGTTCAAGCGATTCTCCCACCTCAGCCTCCTGAGTAGCTGGGATTACAGGCGCATGCCACCACACCTGGCTAATTTTTGTATTTTTAGTAGCGATGGGGTTTTGCCATGCTGGCCAGGCTGATCTCAAACTCCTGACCTCAAGTGATGCATCTGCCTAGGCCTCCCAAAGTGCTGGGATTACAGGTGTGAACCACTGCGCCCAGCCACAATGGTGGTTCTTTACAAGCATATCTTTGAGATTATAAAACATTTTTCCCAATTACAAAAGTAATATAAATTCATTGCAAAAATAGATTAAAAGAAAAACATTAAAACTAATCTGTAGATTCACCATTAAGATAGCCATCACCAAGATTGTTTATGTCCACTAATTTTTAAAATATTTTAACCATTAAGTGTACAATTCAGTGGCATTAAATAAATTCACAATGTTGTACAACCATCACTACTATTTATTTTCAAAACTTTTTCATCGCCCAGATACTCTTCCTTAATTTTTCAGGCATATTTTATATAAGTATATTTGAAACTTTTTTCAAAATTTGAGTCAGTGTTGTATTGAATAAAGCTTTATCCTTTCTGTTCAAAGTCATGTATTTTGTAATTGTTTTAAAGTTTTTATTAAAGTATACCACACATATGAAAAAGTACACAAATCTTAAGTGTACAACTTGATAAAGTTTCAAAGTCAACATATCTGTAAAACCAGAATGCTGATCAAGTATCTCAGAAGCATACCCTTTCCTGGGAACTACTTCCCCTTAAAGTCAGTATTCTGACTTCTGACAGTGCAGTTTAAAAATTTTTAATTAAATGCAATGTTATGGTTAGAAACATAGGTTTTGGGGTATGGCAGACATGCATTCAAATCCTGGGAATTAGGCAAATCACAGTCTTTATGAATTTCAGTTTCCTCATAGAAACAGAGCCAATAACATCTTCCTCACAGCATCCTTCCGTAAGATGCAGAATGTTTTTAGGTGGGCTGCCACACCACACTGCTCTTCCTTCCTCTCCGTGGATAACGCCAGCTGCCTAGTCAGTTCTGATGAGAGAATCTGAATACTTTGGTTGCTGATGCAGGATTCACACGCTAATTATGGTTCTTTTTGATGGGAGCCTCTGCTTCTAATCGGCCATCTTGGCCCTGTCCCTGACGCCACTTAGCAAATGCTGACACTTGGTCGGCACTCAGTGACAAATGCTGAGCATTGATCCTCATGCTATACGTAATACAGTGATCAACATATGACAGTTTTTGGTGCTATCATTTTTGTCATGATTATTCCTTTTCACCTACTTTAAATCAAAACTTAATGTGATATTTCTTGGTTTTCCCTCATTCTCTCCCTTTAATCCACCTGTCTGCTTGCTTTCTGTTTTGACATTTCCCTGCATAGTATAACAACAGATGCTACACTATTGTCTGAATTCAACCAATTATATTACAGAAGAATAAACAACAGTAGCTCATTACTCCATTCATTGTACAGACAATGTCTGCTCCTCAATGTATACAGTCTCCAGGGCTTTTCCCCAGAAAGAAAACAGACCTCATATATCCCACACCAATGGACCAACGTGGAAAACAATGAAGAGATATGAGGCAAATCAGCAACCTTGAGATTTGAATATCCAACAGTTCTACTGGCAAAAAAAGAACAAAAATATATCAGTAGTTCAGTTTCAAACATACTGGCTAAGAGCTAGGGCCTCCTGTAAGCAAACACTGTTGTAAAACAACAACATAAAGGACACCTACACTCAAACGAGTCATAGTAAACAACAGTGTTAAACTTCAGTTTGATTTGCTCAACAAATATAGTTTATTTGCATTATTTTTGGTTTGCAATAAAACAAGGAAACCTGGTATAAGTTAGAAATATGAACTAATCTGGGACTTCTTTTTCTACTAAAAATATGTGACTATTTAAAGCATTCATATCTGAGGGATGAGAAATGGCGCTATTTTTTGAAGTGAAATTAGGCAGCTAAAATAGGCACCCACAAAAGACTGTCGCTACACGGTTACATTTTTTAAACAGAAAGAATAATACACATAATAGTCTCTTACAATAAGAATCAAAGACTGCCTTAATTTACTTTTATACACACACAGATGTATACATAAATACATACACACACATAACCTCTAGGCTTCTATGAGTATGTACAAATAACAGTTTATAGCTGGCTGAGGCACAGTGTTAAACAGGCTAAAGCTAACATTCATTAATTCCATGAATTCTTACTGAGCATCTTCTATGAGTCAGGCATTGTTCTAAATGATAGGAAAATAGCAGTGAACAAATAGATAAAAAATTCTGCCTAAATGGAGCCTACATCCTAGTAGGGTAGGGATAAAGACAACAAAGACACACATAGGAAGAGACAGTATGTGCCACATAAGGACTTTTCAGTCAACAATGGACTGTATATACCATGGAGGTCTCATAAGATTATAATGGAGCTGAAAAATTCCTATTGCCTAGTATTTAGTGCACTATACTTTCAATCGTTATTTTAGGGTATACTCCTTCTATGTATTTTTTAGAAAAGTTAGCCATAAAACAACCCCAGGCAGGTCCTTCAGAAGGTATTACAGAAGAAAGCATTGTTATAAGAGATGACAGCTCCATGTGTGTTACTGCCCCAAAGACCTTCCAGTGGACAAGATGTGAATATGGAAGACAATGATATTGACGATCTAGACCCTGTGTAGGCCTAGCCTAACGTGCATGTATCTTAGTTTTTAATAAAAAGTTTAAAAAGAAGGAAAAATTTTTAATAGAGAAAAACATATATAAGGATATAAAGAAAGAAAAATTTTGGATAGCTGTACAATATGTGTTTTAAGCTGTTATTACAAAATAATCAGAAAGTTAAAAAAAATTAAGTTTACATAAAGTAAAAGGGTTATAGTAAGCTAAGGTTAATTCATTGCTGAAAAAAGAAAATAAGTAAACCTAGTGTGGCCTAAGTGTACAGTGATTATAAAGTCTGCTGTAGTATAATGTCTTAGGCCTTCATATTCACTCACCACTTGCTCACTGACTCACCCAGAGCAACTTCGGTCTTGCAAGCTCCATTCACGGTAAGTACCCTACACAGGTGCACCATTTTTTATCCTTTGTACTGTACCTTTTTATCCTTTTTATTGTGCCTGTTCTATGTTTAGATATACAAACACTTACCATTGTATTACAGTTGCCTGCAGTATTCAATACAGTAACATGCTGCACAGGTTTGTAACCTAGGAGCAACAGGTTATACCATATAGCCTAGGTGTGTAGCAGGCTATACTATCTATGTTTGTGTAAGTAATGTCTAGGATGTTCGCACATCAACGGAATTGCCAATGACACATTTCCCCATCCTTAGGTGATACAAGACTGTATATCATTTTTCACAAAGTGATGAGTGCTATGGAGGGAGTGCAGGGAATGCTGGCAGAAGGTAGGGGGAAGGGTAAACATTTAAATACTGTAAACCTCAGTAAGCAAAGGTCTAAAGGAAAGAGGGTGCCACATGGATATTTAGATCTAAAAGAAGTATATTATACGCAGGAGTCACAGTAAGTAACAAGGCCCAGGTGCCTGGCTTGATTGAAGAATAGCAAGGCAGCCAATATGGCTGGAACGGAATGAGCAAGGGGACAGGGGTAGGAGTTAAAGTTACAGTGGAAATAAAAGAGAGGGGTGATTAGATCATCTATGGCTTTGGGAAGGACAATTAATAATTATTTTCCTATTTTAAAATTAAGGTATAATTTATATACAGTAAACTCTATCCTTTCATATATTTGCATAACTACCATCACCAACAAAAAAGAGTTCTGTTACCTCTCTCAAATTTTTTCATCCCTAGTTCCTAACCTCTAACCTTTATTCTGACCCTAGTTTTGTCTTTTCCAGAATGTTATATAAATATAACCATAAATGTTATATGAATGACTTCCTTCACTTAGCATAAGATATTTGAGATTCATCCATGTTGTTGAATATATCAGTAGTTTGTTACTATTTATTGCTGAGTAGTATTCCATTGTATAGATACACACACAGTTTGATGATCCCTTCTCCAGTTGAGGGACACCTGAGCTGTTTCCAGGTTTACGTGACTACAAATAAAGCTGCCATAAACATTTTCATACATATTTTTGTATGAATGTAAACTGCTTTGTGTGAAAGCAGTTTACTGTTACTTTCATTTCACTTGTGTAAATACATACCTAGGAGTGTGACTGCTGGGTCATAGGGTATATATATATTTAACTTTACAAGAAAGTTTCATGCTAATTTCCAAAGTGGATGTACTATTTAGCATTCCCATCATTAATGTATAAGAGTTCAGCTGCTCTTCATCTTTGCCAGTACTTGGTATTTTCCCTTTTTCTTTTAAAAAGCTTTCTAAAAGGTGTACATATATTGTGGTTTTAATTTGTATCTCCCTAATGGCTAAAAATGTTGAGCATATTTTGATGCACTGTATATTTTCTTTGATTAAGTGTCTTTCAAATATTTTGCCCATTTTAATACTTGGGTTGCTTTCTTATTACTAAGTTTTGAGAGTTCTTTATGTATTCTGGACATTAGATATATGATTTTCTCCTGTCTATGGCTTGTTTTTTTCAATTTTCTAGCAGTATTTTACAAATAGTAGAAGTTTCTAATTTAGATATTTGTTATTTTATAGGTTGTGTCTTTGGTATCAGATTTAAGAAATCTTTGCCTAACTCAAGGTCATGAAGATTCTCTCCAATGTTTTCTTCTGGGACTTGAATAGTTTTAGATTTTACATTTATGTCTATTACCGATTTTGAATTAATTTTTGCTTGTGATGCAAAATATGAATTGAAGTGTTTTAAAACTGGTTTTCTATGGGATTTTTTTGGATATGAATATCCAATTGTTGCAGCATCAAGTGTTGAAAAGACTATCCTTCCTCCATTGAATTGCCTTTGTATCTCTGTTGAAAATCAATTGACCATATATGTGTAGGTCTATTTCTGGACTCCACTGACTCATGGGTCCATTTTTTTGTAAATACAGCTATGTCTTGATTACAGTAAGTCTTGCACTCTGGTGATGTCCAACTTTGTTTTCTTTTTCAAAACTGTTTAGACTATTCCAGTTCTATTGCTCTTTCATATAAATTTAAGAATCAGTTTGTCAATCTCTACAATCTTGTAGATATTTGATTAGAATTACTATAAGAATTCAGGTTTTATTTTGAGATGTAAGCCACTGCGAGTTTTTGAAGTGATGTGATGTGACAAATGATTTTTAAAGGATTTATTAAGACTATAGGAAAGGCAAAAATGGAGACATGGAATCAAGGTGGGAGGCTACCAAAGTAATCCAGGTAACAGACAACGGTGGCTTAGATGAGGGTGATAGTGGTGGAGTTAAACATTTAAATTTTGCATATATTTGCAGAGCCCACAGGATTTGCTCATTAAATATGGATGTAAATGAGAGAAGTCAAGGATAATTCCAAGGTTTGTGGCTCTAACAACTGGAAAGATTTTCCATTTATTGAGATAGGGAAGATTGTAGAAAGAGCAGGTTTGGGTGGGGAGGGTAGGATCAGTTGTGCAATTTAAAACATATTAAGTTTCTGATGCATATGAGACATCTAAGTAGACATGATGGGCCAGTAGCTAGATATTCAAGTCTGGAGTTCAGGAAAGGAAGAAGCTGGAAATACAAATCTGGGAGTCAAACGTATAGAATATAATATAGTCAATATAATAGTCATAATACTGGATGAGATCAACAAAGGAGTAGAATGGATCCCATATAGGGACAGTTGATTTGACCCGATTCTGCAGTCAATCTCTGCTCCTGGCAACCTGGAGAGTATGGATAGCTTACTACTATTATGACCTCATTTCTGGATAAAGTAAATAAGGCAAATGATCGTATTTCCTAAATCAAAATTCAGATAGATGACTTTTGGTTGCTTCTGGATATAAAGAACAGCCTGTACCCTGTGATTTGGACACCATGAAGCTAGAATTTCTGGTCTGTTTTAATGGTTCATGAGAACAACGGAACACTTCAAACTGGAACTATTGAAGAAATTGTGGATATATAGTCTCCATAATTATAATAAGGTATATTTATGTATTGGCACCTACCTTATTGAATTGTAAAAATTCAGTAAGATAATTAATGCCTATAAAGTGATCACCACTGAGTTTAGCACATATTAATTGTGCAATAGATAGTGGTGATGATGCCAATGATGATGATGACAGGGATGACTATTATTATGGCCCAGTGTGGACAAAAGCAACTTACATAAGATAAAAATACAAATTATAAAGAGCAGTTTTACCTTAATAACCAGTTTACGGTCCCAACTTCATTCTTTGAATATGGAGTGATAAGTAGAATGAATACTGGATAGAAGCTCTGGTTCTGCTTTCATCAGGCTTATGTTAAGTAAAAATTTTAAGGTAGGCTTAAAAATATCTTTCTAAATTACTATTATTTACTTTTATTTATTTATTTTTTAAAATACAGACAGGGTCTTGCCATGTTGCTCTGGCTGGCCTTCAACTCCTGGGCTCAACTGATCCTCCCACCTCAGCCTCCCAAGTAGCTGGGATTACAGGTGTGTGCCACTGTGTTTGGCTAAAAATAGGCTTTTAAATCCTGCTATGATCTTACTCTCATCTTCTGTAAAACAGTAATAATCCTCACCAATTGTATCAGTCTGTTTGCACACTGCTATAAAGAACTACCTGAGACTGGGCGCGGTGGCTCACGCCTGTAATCCCAGCACTTTGGGAGGCCGAGGCAGGCAGATCATGAGGTCAGGAGATCAAGACCATCCTGGCTAACATGGTGAAACTCTCTCCCTACTAAAAATACAAAAAATTAGCCAGGCATGATGGCAGGTGCCTGTAATCCCAGCTACTTAGGAGGCTGAGGCAGGGGAATCACTTGAACCCAGGAGGCATAGGTTGCAGTGAGCCGAGATTGTGCTACTGCGCCATTGCATCCCCAGCCTGGGCGACAAAGCGAGACTCAGTCTCAAAAAAAAAAAAACAAAAAAACAAAAAAACAAAAACCAAAAACCAAAAAACTGACTTGAGACTGCGTAATTTATGAAGAAAAGAGGTTTAACTGACTCACAGGCTTAACAGGAAGGATGACTGGGAGGCCTCAAGAAACTTACAATCACGGTGGAAGATGAAGGGGAAGCAACGACCTTCTTCACATGGTGGCAGGGGAGAGAGACAGAGAGCAATGGAGGAAGTACCACATTTTTAAACCATCAGCTCTTGTGAGAACTCTATCATGAGAACAGCAAGGGGAAAGAGCATCCCATGATCCAATCACTTGCCACCAGGCCTTTCCTTCAACATGTGGGGATTACAATTTAACATGAGATTTGGGTGGGGACACGGAGCCAAACCATATTACCAATTTTGTAGAGTGGTTGTGAAGGTGAAATGAAAACTCCTTGAGGGCTGGACTATGCCTCACACCTATAGCATAATGTCCACAGCACCTGATTTAATAATTTGCACACAGAAGGAGATTAACTAAATATTTGCTAAATATTGAGTGAATAAAAGATCTGAGAGTCAAAAACCTTAGCTGAAAATTTCTCTGCTTACCAAAAACTCCATAGAAAAAAGTAGTACTCGGGAAGGCTTTCTTGGAGTATAGATAGTTCACACATTTCTCTAGTTACTATAAAGTCCATCCCTTAATCAGAAAAAATGTATTATTTGGGACTTTGCAGGGATGATTTTACTATATTGTGCTTTAGCCTTATGACATTTAAAAAGTTTTAAGGTGCTGTCATACATAACTTGCCATTGTCACAGTAGCTATTAGATATAGTTGGGATTTGTATTCACCACATTGCACAGCTTACTCTTGAATAGGAATACAGGAAACGTTGCTCTAAAATCTCAGTGCTAGAAAATGTGGAAACTTTCTGAGAAACTAGCCTTTAGATCTGATGTTATGCACAAAGTAAAACTTGTAAACTATCATATTTTCCTTTGTTTTGGCCCAAGATAAGTATAGAACAGATTTTATGGTACATGTGGAACAAACGTACAGCACCCTATCACATGGATTTGGTACCTATGCTAGATTATCTGTTGTCAACATGTTAAGTCTTATCTTTGGCATTATCTTCCTTTGTCCTTTTCCTTTATTTCTATATCTATTCTTTCTTAATCCCTTTTAATTGCATGTATTCATCATGTAAGTTTCTTGAAGCTGATTTTGGAAAGAATAAGTACATATATAAATTAATAAAACGGGGGAGATCTTTGCTGTTGTTTGTTTTTCCTTCAGAATAGCCTTTCACCTTATTAGGGCCAATGACCAGATCAATATGCTTTTCTAGATTTTTTATTTCACTCCAACAGTTATTGCACAGCAAAATGAGGCTAACCATTAAGGAATTTCCCTGCAATCAAGGTGATTTGACTGTTGAATACTTCTTTTTTTCTAAAGGATCTTAGAATATTGAAGATAATCAAAACAATAAAAGTACTCTTGTTTTTCAATGTAATTATATGGGTTAGGATTTCCAGTTAGAAGACAGGTAGTGTTGCTGTGAAAAGTCAGGTGACCTGGTTTCTGATCCAGATTATGTGTTCAACCAGTTTGGTGACCATAGGTAAACCATATAATCTTTCTGGGTCTTAGTTTCTTCAGAGGTTGCACAATACCAGCTTTTCCCAAACAGTGGTTTGTGATACACTAGGATGCCATGATATGTTAATTGTTGTTCCATTAAGAAAAGGGGCAAATAAGTTTAGACAAGATTGGACTAAATGAAAATAAACCGTTTCTTAATGCTGGGATTTATAAGAGCCTTTGTGACACTTGGCTGAGGGAGAATAGAGTGCATAGTATTATCCAAACTTGCCTTTTATGGGAGCATATCAATAGAAAAATTTAAGTAATGACTAGGTGCAAAATATAACCTGTCCTCTCTCCCACTGTACCCCAACCTCTCACATGTTAACAGCTGGAATATATATATTGAATTATGCAAAAAGGTGTTGACAGGGTCTTCTGTAAGATGATGGACTTTATCTACATTTAGAAAGAGAGAAAGTTTCACCTCATGGTAAATTAGGTAAATCATCAGATGAAATTACATATGCTGCCAAGCTCTAGATCCAGAACATTGAGTTAATTGGGTACCCTTGACATTCTGGCAAGCCAGTATGGGTGACGATATACTAATACACAGATACACACACACAAACACACACAGAGCAAGAGTGTGCATGTGTGAACAACAGCATAAAGCAGCAAGAATCCTAAACTATATTGCTTGAAATAGCTTAAAAGGATAGTGGCTAATCTCTCCCTTATCTAAACTTCTGTGAAACTTGGCATATATGACTCCTATAGACACAATGATATATGGCTTTGTACTGGAATGGAGTATGAGAAAGAGCTTTATAGTCATAAAGTCCTGGATGAGAATCTCAGCTGTTCTCATTTCTGTACATGTAACTCCTCAATGAACTTCAGTTTTCTCACTTATAAAGATAAATCTCTAACCCTGTAGCTTGTTTTAATGGTTAATTGATAAGCATATGTAAAGCAGCTAGCAGATTACTTAGTACACAGAAGACACTCAACAAAATATTTTTTACCTTCCATTATTGATAGTCCTCAGAGTACAGAGACTAGGGTTTGTCAGGCACAATATCTTGTATGTATGTGATACATACTCATAAGAGTTTTGACATGAGGCCGGGCGCGGTGGCTCAAGCCTGTAATCCCAGCACTTTGGGAGGCCGAGGCGGGTGGATCACGAGGTCAGGAGATCGAGACTATCCTGGCTAACATGGTGAAACTCCGTCTCTACTAAAAATACAAAAAATTAGCCGGGCACGGTGGCGGGTGCCTGTAGTCCCAGCTACTTGGGAGGCTGAGGCGGGAGAATGGCGTGAACCAGGGAGGCGGAGCTTGCAGTGAGCCGAGATCACGCCACTGCACTCCAGCCTGGGAGACACAGCGAGACTCCGTCTCAAAAAAAAAAAAAAAAAAAGAGTTTTGACATGAATAAACTTTGATTTCTGAACAGTTAAGTTTCACATATCTTTCAAGACCTGACTCCAATATTACTTCTTCTGTACATTGTCTGATTATCTCAGCTGTAAAAAATTTTTCCTTTGGCCTTGAACTGTCTAAGTATTTTGCTTTTATTTCTATGTCATTTAGCACATTTTTTCTTCATTTCCTGTTACTCCTAGACAGCCTGTATTTTCCCTCTAAGATGTAATATCTTCTTATAGGCAGAAAACATTTTATTATCCTGTTTCCCTTGCAGTGCTCAGCACAGGTCTTCTTCAAAAAACATTTGTTAAACAAGTGAAAGTGGTGGCATACTTTGACTGACAGTAGTAACTAACAGAGTTTTCCTCAACCCCAGTTAGGGCCCTTCAGGCCTTTCCATTGCTTGTTAGATGGCTTCCTCTTTTTATAAGTCAATCTTGCCATTAATCCTACATCTAAAAAAAAGTTCTGAATGTTCTTTTCTACGAAGCCAGCCTGAGAAGTCATTCGACCCCCATTCTGTTTGTGCCTACTGTACCTTAGGCATACCTCTATAATAATGTTTACATATAGTATTATAATTCTATTTTTATAAGAGTAGGAACTTCTGGAGGGCAGGATCCATGTCTGCATCACTGTTCCCTAACAGATTTGGGGCACATAGTACATATCCCAAAAATGTTTGCAAAATGAGTGAATGAAAAATCCTCTATATTGCTATGGACATGACATGAACTCAGAAAATCTATGAAGCTAAGTGAATTTCCCACATTTGGGGGCTAAAAGCAAAATGTTACGAAAGTAACTCACAGTATCTTTTGGTGGGTAAAGTGAGGCCTGTGAAAGGGAATAGAGATATAATATTTCTATTCTTAGGGTGAAACAACACTTAGGAAGGATGAGAAATATTTGTCAACAAATATCTGTTGGCAACAAAAGGGGAAGATTATAGAAAATCATGAATCTAGTACAAGATCAAGTTTTCTAAGAGTTCCATACAACAGATCAGGAATGATTAAGAAAATGTTAGGTCTTCCATACTAAAATGAGTCTAGGAAAAGTAGAGAGAAATAAGTTGTAAGAAATATTAACAGTTTCGCAGCTGGGCGCAGTGGCTCACGTCTCTAATGCCAGCACTTTGGAAATCCAAGGCGGGCGGATCACTTCAGGTCACGAGTTTGAGACCAGCCTGGCCAACATGGTGAAATCCTGTCTCTACTAAAAATACAAAAATTAGCCAGGCATGGTGGTGGGCGCCTGTAAACCCAGTTACTTGGGTGGCTGAGGTGGGAGAATCACTTGAACCTGGGAGGCGGAGGCTACAGTGAGCCGAGATGGTGCCCCTGCACTTCAGCCTGGGTGCCAGAGCGAAGACTTCATCTCAAAAAAAAAAAAAAAAAGAAAGAAAGAAATATTAACGCTTCAGTATCAAATACAGTGGAAATACAACCCACTTTTGAATAACTTTTCTTAAAATTATGCCCCACCTCACGTTCCTCTTCTTGTTCTTTGCGAATCTGCTCCAAACGAAACTGTTCTGCCATCTCTCTCTCATGAGCTTCCCTCTGTTGATAAAACAGAAAAGAAACAAGCACTTAACACAAACTTGTTTACAAAGAAAGAAAGAGAGAAATAAGGAAAGAGAAAGAAGAAAAGAGGAAAGAAAGAAAAAGTAAGTTACATTCAAAGGCTCATTGTCAACATGACTCAGAGGTATATTGTGGTAATAGAAACGTCTCTTTCTACAAGAATGGAAAGCAAAAACAAAGCATAGGTCTCTGATAATGTTAGGTTCCTATTCAAACACCTTTGATAGCTCTGAGTAAAGTGGCATTCAAGATCCTTCAGGACATCCTTTGGTCTTCCTTTCTGGCCTTTCCTATCTGCCCTGTACCCAAATCTAAAGCTATTTAATCAGCCTCTATCCATTTTCCATGCATTCTGGACCCTTGATGCTAGCTTATATTGCTTCCTCTTCCCTCCTACTGCTCTTTTTCTGTCCAGTTCACATATACCATCTCCTCTTTGAAACATTCCCAGTATTCCCTGGCTCTCCAAAAAAAATAAAACCTGGAAAAAAGTTTCCACTGAAACTCCTACTCACTGAACTCTCACAGAACTCAGTGCTTCCCTTATGACACTTAGGATTCTTGGCTTATATTACAGCTACTTGTGTTCTTTACTTAATCAACTCTACCACATTGTGAAACTTCCTTTGAGAGCAGAAACTGTGGCCTATTCATTCACCTCTCCTTCAAAGCTCAACACAAAAGCAGGTACTTAAGAAGTATTCAATAAATCAATAGTTCCCAACCCTGACTACACATGAGAATCACCTAAAGAGCTTTCTAAAAATTGCTGGGTTCTATCATAGACCAACTAAAAAACAAATGAAATAGATACTAGGTTCATCTTTGTTTTCATTTTTCATGAAACAAACTTTATTTTTGTCAAAATGAACCATGCTTTAATAACCGTGGATAGGATTATATTCTTTCTGTTAACTAAATCTAGCTTTCTCTATTGCAAACCCAATATTTTTAGGGATCAAAGTGATAAAGGGTTGGCATTTAAATAATGAACAATTGAGTTATTTATCCCAGAAGTACCTGACCAAGCCTACCTTTGCTCTGTCAGCCTCAAGTGAAAGGCGATAGGCCTCATCTTGCTCTCTCTTCACATTTTCTCTGGCTTCACGTTCATCCTTAAAGAAAAAGATTGAAGCATTTTTTGACATATTACTACTTTTTTTTTGAAAAAAAGAGAAAAAAACTAATGGTAATCCTCTTTTTTTACTCCTATATGAACTTACAATTAAATAAGAGACTTTTAAAGTGTATAGGACATAAATAAGCAAACAAACAGTAAGATGAGCAGCATGGTACATAGTGGAAATAAGAATATTTGAATCCTAACTCTATAAACTGTGTGACTTTGTATAAGTTATTTAACTTCTCCAGGTCTCAGTCTCCTCACTTGCAAAACAGAAATAGTATTTGTCTTACAGGGTCACTGTGAGAATTAAGTGCAATAATATATAAACTATCTAGCAAAGGACCTGGCACTTAGTTCATTTTCATTATTAGTTCTCTTCTCCCTTTCTCCTGATTTTTCTGAGATAAACTTGGAGACTGTCAGTATTGGAACTAAGGACTGAGAGGGAGAACAAAGACTAGGAAGTAATCCCTGGATCAGTGTAGAAAGAGGCCGAAAGCAAAATACTCTGGTTAACCTCATTCCATACCACACCACACCACACCACTAAAGCTCTGGTTACCAGTTAAGTATTTCCCCATTACATTCACACTCATGAAGTGTGAATAACAAAAGTTATCTAAGTTGAAAATCTCTTAGAATATTTTTAGCTTCTGAAGTGATTATACCATCTGCCCATATTTAAATCACGAATTCATTTAAAATTAAAAGTTAATTCATGAACAGAATTTCTCATCTGTTATAGTCAGAAGTATAGACAATATATACATATATACTTAACTTTAATAATAAATACCTACACCTGTCCACACTAGGGTGTAGGTTCCCTTTTTGGTCATTTATTTATTAGGCAGAACCATATAAAGTCACCAATATTTGTGACCTATAAAACTGGAAATTTCATAGCTAATTTCTCACTTTTTGTCTCCCCAATATATGCTTACTCAAGGCTGAATATATGCTCAGCATTCTCTTAGGTGAAATACCTAATCAAGACTGGCCTTATTCCTGAAGCCTAATACATTTTCTAGTTCCGATAATTCAATTAATTCTTAAAAGCTCTGGTATGAATAGGAACATTTCATTGCTTCCTAATCTTTCAAATAAAAATTAGAAAGAATTAGATGTTGCTGGCCTGAAGCTAATTGCTATAGTACAAAATAAGAAAAACCATGTTAAAACTGATGTCTACCCTTTCAGACATCTAAAAAGAATTAAACTTTTTTTTTATTTGAGGGGGAATCTTGCTCTGTCACCCAGGCTGGAGGGCAGTGGCGCGATCTCCACTCACTGAACCTCAGCCTGCTGGGTTCAAGTGATTCTCCTGCCTCAGCCTCCCGAGTAGCTGGGATTACACGCACCCAGCATCATGCCCAGCTAATTTTTGTATTTTTAGTAGAGATGGAGTTTCACCATATTAGCCAGGCTGGTCTTGAACTCCCGACCTCAAGTGATCTGCCTGCCTTGGCCTTCCAAAGTGCTAGGATTACAGGCGTAAGCCACCACGCCCAGCCAAGGGTTAAACTCCTAAGGATCCTATGCCTCTGTGGATAAGTCTATCTTTTCAAATTTAGATATCTCTTGAATGTAATCAACCAACTATGAGAATAATCTTACCTTTCTATATTTTAAATGGGGGAAATGCACAAGATGTTTAAAATTTTAATTTGACCTTACTTTCCTGACTTCACCCTTTCAAGTTATTTAAAGCTTCTCACAACATTCTGTACTTTCCCTCTAAAGCACTTACCATAACTGTAATTCATTATCATGTAATTATTTATTTAATGTGAAACTACCCCATGACACTGTAAGCTCCACAAAGGCAGAGAACTTGTCTATATTACATATGTCTGTATTCCACATACTGCCTAGTCTTTGGGAGGTGTTTAATAAGCATATGTTAAATAAATGAATTATCTTTCCAGGCATAAACTACTTATTGTCTACCGCAAAAATTAAAGAAAAAGATATAGCTCATCTACAAAATGGCTGGCCCAATCTGAGTCTGAAATTGACTGGCTGGGCAGGAATGACTTGTTATGTCATTATGTACACATAAAAAATGGACCTTCTAAAAGCAATCACAGCTGGAAGCCCTTTGATCACAAATATGGTTTATAATAAAAGCATTCTAAGTAAACAGCTCTGCTGAAAAACAGACTACAGCAGATATGAAAGGCCATCAAATACAGGGATCTCTGCCACGAAATGTGGCACCTGGTGTATGTTCTTTACCTTGCTCACAGCTCTTCCTGACCATCCTGATAGATGGGCTGGCTTCGGCATGTGGCTCAGGATGAATTTTCCTAAATTTATCATGGTCATAGCTTCTTGTATGTTTGGTAGTTGTTGGTGAATAGTTATCATTTCTTCTTATCTGCTCCTCAGATTTTATACTTGCCTCTCTAACTGTCCTCTTCAGAGTCATCTCCAGTTTTGAGAAAGAAAACTGCTTATGTGTTCCCCCCATATTATTCTACATTATTAGATTTTTTAGAAAATCCCAGGTATTGTAGTTAACACTTAATGTATAAATTTGTTCTCATAACCTGTAGATTTGCCTCTTGAACTTATCTTGTGTCCTACAAATATTGTCCTTGTAGAGGTTCCCTTTGCTAAATCTAAGAGGGCATACCAAAGTAACTAGAAATTTTTACACATTGATTGGGTGGAGGTAGAACCGCTAGATTATGAGATTCAGAAATAGGTCTTAAGTGTTGCCTAGACTATGGCTTGGGTTACTTGTTATTCAAACACTCCTTGTCACACCAAAGTGAGAAGCTGGATTGCTCAGAAGTAAGTAATGGCCCCAGTAGGTAGCTTTCTTTGTAACATACTTGTCACTGCTCTCATATTGTGCTGTGCTACACTCATTTGTTTATTTGTCTCACTGCTCCCTACCTGAGCTGTACACTCCCAGGGGTAAAAGACTCTACTTCATATGTCTTTGTATTTCCTATAGCATCTAGTGTACTATCTTACATATGACAAGCATCTAAAATATATATTTGTTGGATAAATAAATGGAATTATCAGTGCTCAACAGTTATATACCAGAAATTCAGGAGCCTGTAAGTATTCTTCAATCTAGTAACTTTTATTTAAATATATTTTCTATCCTGAGTATTATAATGAGTTAGGAAGTACCAGAACTATAATTTACTTATTTTTAGTTAAAAATATTTTTTGGAGTACATAGTAGGTCAATGTATTTATGGGATATGGGAGATATTTTGATACAGGCATGCAATGGGTATTAATCACATCACAGAAAATGGGGTGTCCGTCCCCTCAAGCATTTATCCTTTGTCACAAACAATCCAGTTAGAAGTACAATTATTTTGACTATAGTTACCCTGTTGTGCTATCAAAGGCTGGTATTATTCACTGTTTCCATATTTTTTGTACCCATTAACCACTACACCTTCCCCCTAACCACAGACCTTCTCCCACACCCCACTGCCCTTCCTAGCCTCTGGTAATCATCCTTCTACTCTCTATCTCCATGTGTTTAATTGTTTTGATTTTTACATCCTACAAATAAGTGAGAACATGTAACGTTTGTAGTTCTGTGCCTGACTTATTTCACTTAACATAATGGCCTCCAGTTCCATCCATGTTGTTGCAAATCACAGGATCTAATTCTTTTTTACAGCTAAATAGTACTCTTGTGTATATGTACCATTATTTTCTTTATCTATTTGCCTATTGATGGACATTTAGGTTGCTTCCAAATCTTGGCTACTGTGAACAATGCTACAACAATTATATTAGTACAGATATCTCTTTGATATACTGATTTCCCTTCCTTTGGGTATATACCCAGCAGTGGGATTGCTGGATCATATGGTAGCTCTATTTTCAGTTTTTAAAGGAACCTCTACACCGTTCTCCATGGTGGCTGTACTAATTTACATTCCCACTAACAGTGTACAAGGGTTCCCTTTTCTCCACATCCTCTCCAACATTTGTTATTCCCTGTTTGGGGGATAAAAGTCAGTTTACCTGAGATGAGATGATATCTTACTGTAGTTCTGATCTGTATCAGAATTAGAATTTAAATATAGTCATTCTCACCATAAAGCCTGTTTTTTCCCCACTGTGGCACACTAGGTAGTTCAGCATAGTCCTCTATCTCTGAGACAATAGCCATTGAATTTTACTACAATTCACTGAAAATGATGTCTATTAAAAATAAAATATTTTATGAGTTGCCAAATGGTTCCTAAAGTAAGAATTTAACAAAAAAATGAAATTTAGATGTAATTTATTACACCCTCAGTAGTGTTAAAGATTAATAATCATCAGTTAATTCCTAAAAGACTAATTCAAAATTCCGAATTATCAAACTGAAGTGGCTATAGACTTTTTTCAAATACTTAGCAAATGCATATACACATAGAACATTTACTGGTTTTCTGAATGCCCAGGTTAGAATGCATACTCTGCTCCTTGCTCTACCAATAGGTCCTTGTCAACAGAGACATGGCCCTGCTATCTATCTCTAGAGATACAGATCAAGATAACCTGAAGTTCTCTCAATATAAATACTTAGAGATAATAGGTAAAATATAACAAATATGTTCAAAAGTATTACTAAGCATATCAGAAAGAAAGAAAGAAAGAGAAGTTTCTAGGTACCAGAAATAAAGAGGAAACTGAAAGTGAGAGATATAAATGATGAGGTAATTCAGAACCTGACAAGGTAGGTCATCCGTCTTGATAACCTAGAAGCCCCACTGTGATCAGAGATCTCATTTTGGACTTAAGCAAGGTGAGGAGGTATAAAAGTCATCTCTGGAGACCAGGCGCAGTGGCTCATGCCTGTAATCCCAGCACTTGGGAGGCCAAGGCGGGTGGATCACCTGAAGTCAGGAGTTTGAGACCAGCCTGACCGCCATGATGAAACATGTCTACCAAGTACAAAAAATTAGCTGGGCATGGTGGCATATGCCTGTAATCCCAGCTCTTTGGGAGGCTGAGGCAGGAGAATTGCTCGAACCTGGGAGGCAGAGGTTGCGGTGAGCTGAGATTGCACCATTGTACTACAGCCTGGGCAACAAGAGTCAAACCCCATCTCAAAAAAGAAAAAAAAAAAAAGTTGTCTCTGGGATAACTTCTGCAGCCTAATGTAAGTGAAATTGGAGTCTGGGAGTGAGGTGTGGGGATGAGGGGAAGAAAAGTTACCTTAAGAAATAATGGTTGAAATTTTTTCAAATTTGATGAAAATGAGAAAGCCACTGATTCAAGAATCTTAACAAACATTAAGCAAAAGAAACATGAAGAAACTACACCAAGGCACATCATAACCAAATAACTTAAAGTTAATAATAAAAAAAAATTTAAAAGCAGCTGGAGAAAAGAAAAGACATAATATGTACAGGAAACAATGACAGCAGACTTCGTCAGAAACAGTGCAACTGAGAAGACAGTGAGGCAACATCTCTAAAGTACTGAAAGAAAGAAAAAAAAAAACAACCCTGTTAACCCCAGAATTCTATACCCAGTGAAAATATTTTTTAAAACTGAAGGTAAAATGCTTTTCAAACATATAAAACCTGAAAAAATTCATCAATAGTATGTGTATTACAGTAAAAGTTAAAGGAAGTCTTTCAGGTAAAAGGAAAAGGATACCACAAAGGAATGGCTTTGTGTTTAGACAAAGGAATAAACAAAACTGGAAATGGGAGCTTTATAGGTAAATTAATAGACTTTATTATTCAAAACTCTTTTTTTTTTTTGAGACGGAGTCTCACTCTGTCGCCCAGGTTGGAGTGCAGTGGCACAATCTCGGCTCACTGCAACCTCTGCCCCTCTAGGTTTAAGCAATTCTCTGCCTCAGCCTCTGGAGTAGCTGGCACTACAGGCCTGTGCCACCAAGACTGGCAAATTTTTTTTTGTATTTTTAGTAGAGATGGGGTTTCACCATCTTGGCCAGGCTGGTCTTGAACTCCTGACCTCGTGATCCACCCGCCTCAGCCTCCCAAAGTGCTGGGATTACAGGCGTAAGCCACCGCGCCCAGCCTCAATACTCTTTAAGAAACAATTGACTGTATCTCAATGCCATTTTTTTACAGAAACAGAAGAACCCATCATAAAATTCATACAGAGTCTCAAGGGACCCCTAATAATCAAAACAATCTTGAAAAGTAACGAAGTTGAAAGACTCACGTTTCCTGATTTCAAAACTTACTATAAAGCTATAGTAATTGAAACTGTGGTATTGGCATAATGATAGACACACAGAACAATGAAACAGAATAGAAAGCCCAGAAAGAAATCCTCACACATATGGTGGATTGATCTTCAACAAGGGTGGCAAGACCATTCAGTGAAGAAAGAACAGTCTCCTCAACAAATGATGTTAGGAAAGCTGGATATCCACATGCAAAAGAATAAAGCTAGACCGTCATCATACCACATATTAAAAAAAAAACAACTTAAAATGAATCAAGACCCAAATTTAAGAGCTAAAACCACATCATTCTTAGATAAAAATATAGGTGAAAATCTTCATGACCATGGATTAGGCAATGATTTCTTTCATATGTCATTGAAAGCATAGGTGTAAAAAAGAAAAAAACAGAAAAATTATACTTCATCAAAATTAAACCTTTTCCACTCAAGAGAGTGGAAAGATAATCCACAGAATGGGAGAACACATTTGCACGTGATGTCTGATAAAGGATTAGTATCCAGAATATATAATAAACTCTTGACAACTAAACAACAAAGAAACTAAACAAGCCAATTAAAAAATGGTCAAGGGCTGGGTGCAGCGGCTCACGCCTATAATCCCAGAACTTTGGGAGGCCGAGGTGAGTGGCTCACCTGAGGTCACAGGGTCGAGACCAGCCTGACCAATATGGTGAAACCCCGTCTCTACTAAAAATACAAAACAAAAACAAAAACAAAAACACACACACATGTGTGGGGGTGCCTGCCTGTAATCCCAGCTACTCAGGAGGCTGAGGCAGGAGAATTGCTTGAACCCGGGAGGCAGAGATTGCAGTGAACCGAGATCGCGCCACTGTACTCCAGCCTGGGCAACACAGCAAACTCTGTCTCAAAAAAAAAAAAAAAAAAAAAAAAAAAGTCAAAGGACTTGAATAGACATTTTCCAAAGATGTATAAATGGCCAGTACACACATGTTCATAGTGGCATCATTTACAATAGTCAAAAGGTGGAAATAATCCAAGTGTTCAATAGATGAATGGATACACAAAATATGATATATACCTATAGTGGAATATTATTTAGCTATAAAAATAATTTTAATTATCATATATACTACAACATAGATGGACCTTAAGGACATTGTGCTAAATGAAAGAACCCAAATGTGAAAGGACCAACATTGTGTTTCCACTTACATAAGGTACCTGGAATAGGCAAACTCACAGAGACAGAAAGTAAATAGAGGTTGCCAGAGGCTGAGGGGAAGGAGAATGGGGAGTTATTGCTTATTAACTGTAGGGTGGTTTTTTTTTTTTTTTTTTTTTTTTTTTTAAATAGATGCCCTCTTTATCAGGCTAAGGAAATTTTACTCGATTCCTATTTTACTGAAAATTCTTATCAGGAATAGATTAGCTTTTGTCTGATGCTGTCTCTGCATCCACTGAGATGATTATATCATAAATCACACTGATTTTCAAATCTGATAAGGTAAGAAAAATTAACAAAAGGCATCTATAATGAAAAGGAAATAGAACTCTCTTTATCCACAGATAAAATGATTAGAAATGTGGAAAATTCTACGGATTCTACCAAAAAGCTATTATAACTAGTAAGTGGGTTTAGTAAAGTTGCAGAATATAAAACAGATAACAAGCAACCCCCTCCCATCTCCTCCCCTTCCTTCTTTCTTTTTTCTAGTCAAGTGACGCAGTGGGAGTGCAGAAAGAACAAAAAAATTTGTTACTGGTTGTGGTCAATTAGTTGTAAACACTACTTCACTTCGACCAGCCTATATTTCTATATACTGGCAACAAATACTCAGAACTTAGAGTTTTAAAATATCATTTATAATAGCATAAAATATACGAAATACTTGGGGATAGATTTGACAAGATGCAAACAATCTGTATGTCGAGCATCAGAAAACACTGCTGAGAGAAATTAAAGACATAAATAAATGGTGAGATAAACAAATCATTCTTGTGGATTAGAAGAATCAATATTTTTATGTCAATTCTCTCCAAATCATCTACAGATTTAACACAATTACAATCAAAATACTACCAAAAATTGTTTTGGTAAGCTGATTGTAAAATTCATGTGGAAATGCATAGGACCTAGAAAAGCCAAAAGAATTAAGAAAAAAAAAATAACTAAATTAGAGGACTTACACTACTTGATTTCAAGATTTATTACAAAGCTGAAGTAATAGTAATTCTGTATGGTACTGTTGTAAAGATAGAAAAAACAAATGGGAAAAAAAAAGTACAGATATAGACCCATGCATGTATGATCAACATATACGTTTGACAAAGGTGCAAAGGCAATGCAGTGGAAAAAGGAAAACCTTTTAAACAAATAGCACTAGAACTACTGGATATCCATCTCTTCCTGACCCTGAAAAAAAAACCTTCAACACACACATCACACTATATACAAAATTTAACTAAAGTGGATCACAGACCAATGTGAAATCTAAAGCTATAATACTTATAGAGGAAACATAGGAGAAAATAGTGACCTCGGGTTAGGGAAATATGACCCAAAAGCATGATACATAAAAGAAAAAATGTTGGCCGGGCGCGGTGGCTCAAGCCTGTAATCCCAGCACTTTGGGAGGCCGAGACGGGCGGATCACGAGGTCAGGAGATCGAGACCATCCTGGCTAACACGGTGAAACTCCGTCTCTACTAAAAATACAAAAAACTAGCCGGGCAAGGTGGCGGGCGCCTGTAGTCCCAGCTACTCGGGAGGCTGAGGCAGGAGAATGGCGTAAACCCAGGAGGCGGAGCTTGCAGTGAGCTGAGATCCGGCCACTGCACTCCAGCCTGGGCGACAGAGCGAGACTCCGTCTCAAAAAAAAAAAAAAAAAAAGAAAAAATTTTTAAATTGGACTTCATCAAAATTTTAAACTTGTTTTCTCCAAAAGACAATTGAAAATGATATTGAGTGTGCCTATGTTAAAATATCACATGTAACCCATAAATACGTACAACTATTATGTATCCATAAAAGTAAAAATAAAAAAATTAAAAATCAAAGTTAAAAATTAAATGTGAGGTAAGTAGAAGACAAATATTACTACTACAATTATAAGCTGTTCATCTAACAGTGGAATTAAGAGTTACAAAACATTTCTTGACCAGGGAAATACTATCTGATATTTATTCTAGTGAATTATCATGATACAGTAAGAAATATTTTTGATTAATAAGCAACAATAAAACAAATCTCTGTATATTATGCTCCCTCAATAAAACTATAATTCTACTACTAAATGCAAAATATTCACTGCAGAACACATTGACATAAATAATTGGTATTTATGAAAGAGAAAGTAATAGTGACAAAACCACAGACTGAGAGAAAAATCTTTGCAAATCACATTTCAAGTAAAAGACTTGTATCTAAAACATATAAAGAACTCTCAAAATACAAAAATAAAAGGACCCCAATTTTAAAATGGACAAAAGATTTGCAAACACTTCATCAAAAGACACATAGCAAATAAGCACGCTAAAAAATAAATGCATCTCATTAATCATCAAGAAAATAAAAACCAAAACCACAGTGAGATACCACTACACACCTATTAGAATGTCTCAGTTTAAAAGACTAACCAGGTCGGGCATGGTGGCTCATGCCTGTAATCCCAGCACTTTGGGAGGCCCAGGCAGGCGGATCACGAGGTGAGACCATCCTGGCTAACACGGTGAAACCCTGTCTCTACTAAAAATACAAAAAATTAGCTGGGTATGGTGGTGGGTGCCTGTAGTCCCAGCTACTCGGGAGGCTGAGGTAGGAGAATGGTGTGAACCCGGGAGGTGGAGCTTGCAGTGAGCCGAGATGGCGCCACTGCACTCCAGCCTGGGCGACAGAGCAAGACTCCATCTCAAAAAAAAAAAAAAAAAAAAAGACAAGACTAACCATACAAAGTGTTGATGAGGATGTGGAGGCACTGGAACTCTCTTATACACTGCTGTTGGGAATGTAAAATGGTAAAACTACTTTGGAAAACACTTCGGCAATTTGTTAGAAAGTTATGCATCTATCTACTGTATGATCCAGTCATTCCAATCTTAGGTAAGTAGTTACCCAAGACAAATGACCATATTACCATATGTCTATACAAAATGTGTACACAAATGTTCATAGCAGCTTTATTTGTAACAGCCAAAAACTAGGAAATAATCCAAATATCCATTAACAGGTGAACATTCAAAAAATTGTGAAAAAAACACTATTGAAAGCAGCAGTAGTGGTTTTTATTGTACAGAGTAGACAGGTATGGGAACCTCTGTTGTAATGTAACAATTTATCATCATAAGATTTCAAAAAATAGGCATAATAAGCCTTTTATCAGTGGCTTTTACATCAACTTTAAGCCAATGATAACTGGGTTTGGAGAACTGAGTTCTCTAATAAAGACCAATTCTCACAGACTCAAAGGAAGAGTGTGCTTAGAACTGAGTGACTTAGGGTCAGCAACACAAAGCAGACTCTTAAAACTCAAGACAGCATGGAAACGCAAGGTTACATGAGACTGCTCAGCCTTATTCCTAAAACAAGATATGAAGAGAAGAAACAATTTAGTGAGAACTGAAACTACCCATTCATAGCTTAGCCCACTTGATTTTATTAACAAAAATATTGATGGTCACATACAGGCTTGTATCAAAGACTGACAATCTTTTCACTGGAGGCTGGGGGCACATCAGTATTCAGAGTGAATTAGGTAAAAGTACTGTGTTGGTTTCATTGACTGCTTGACAGGAACTAAGGTCAGGCAGTTGACTCACATGTATAAATTGTATAGCCATATCATAGTGCTCAGTGGTTGCTGGAGGCTGGACTTGCTCTATATGGCAGCAGCCTGTTTTAAGATCCAGATTAGCTAATAATAAAGTATTGGGGTCTGTTGGAATACTGTTTTTTAGCATAGCTGAACAGCTGAACATTCAAGCTTTCTTGGGTGTATGTGTGCATGATGGGCTACTCAGAAAGAAAAATACAATATATTGTATTTGAGCTATTTTGCTGTGTTTTTAAACTTTTTTTTTTTTTTTTTTAAAGAAACAGGGTCTCACTCTGTCACCCAGGCTGCAGTGCAGTGGCATGATCATAGCTCACTGCAGTTTTAAATTCCTGGGTTCAAACGATTTTTTTTTTCCTGCCTCAGCCTCTGAGGAGCTGGGATTACAGGTGTGTACCACCATGTCAGGCTAATTATTCTAATTCTTATATTAAAAATGTTTTTAGAGATGGGGTCTCGCTATGTTGTTCAGGCTGGTCTCAAACTCCTGGCCTCAAGCAGTCCTCCTGCTTTAGCCTCCTGAGTAGCTGGGATTACAGGTATGAGCCACTGCACCTTGCTCTTATTTTTAAAAAGGCATTTGTGTAAAATTTTAAAATACAAATGTTAAATTATCCTATAAACACTGTTAATAATTGCTAGATGGTAGTTGTACAATATTGCAAATACAGTAAATGCCACTGAATTGCATACACTACAGTGGTTAACTTTATTTTAGGTAAATTCTATTTCCATAAAAAATGTATATATATTGCTAATGGGCCAGGTGCAGTGGCTCATGCCTATAATCCCAGCACTTTGGGAGGCAAAGGTAGAAGAATTGCTTGAGGCCAAGAATTTGAGATCAGCCTAGGCAACACAGCAAGACCCCTGACTCTACAAAAAATTTAAAACAGTCAGCTGGGTGTAGTGGTGTGTGTCTATAGTCCCAGCTACAGGAGCCTGAGAAGACTTACTTGAGCCCAGGAGTTTGAGGCTGCAGTAAGGTATGATTGCACCACTGCATTCCAGCCTGGGAAATTAGAGTGATTCCCTGTCTCTTTAAAAAAAAAATTGGTAAAACCAAAACAAAAAAAAAGTAACATTGTGGTATATTCATGTGGTGGAATACTATTCAGCAAGTAAAAGGAATGAATTATTGATATATGCAACAATGTGGAGAATGTCAAAATAATTACACTGAATGAAAGTAGCCAGACTAATGAGTATATACTGTATGATTTAATTTTTAATAAAACTCTAGAAAATGCAAGCAAATCTATACTGACAGAAAGGTCAGTGGATATGTGGGACTTGGCCTGACAGACAGAGACAGCAGAGAGGGACGACAAAAGTACAAGAGGAAGCCCTTGAGAGTGATAGTTCACTATTTTGATCATGGTAAGGATTTCATGGGTGTATACATATGTCAAAACTTGTCAAATTATATACTTTATATAGGTGTGGTTTATTGTATATCAATTGTACCTCAACATGGATTTAGAAAATAAATGATTAATACTGCAAAAAATTAACAGATGAATGAAACAGTAGCTTGGACATAGGTAAAAGGAGAATTAATGAAATGTGAGTAATCTCAAGAAATTATCTAATTGCAACACAGAGATACAGAGAAATAAAATGTGAAAGAGAAGTTAAGAGACATGGAAGACACAGTCAAGAGTATCTAATATGCATCTAATAGGAAGTCTAGAAGAAGAGAATACAGTGGATTAAGCAATACCTAAAGAGACCATATTTCTGAATTTTCTAGTATAGATGAAAGACAAGTACTCAACATCAATTTCGATTAAACAGCAGCTTGGACATAGGTAAAGGGAGAATTAATGAAATGTGAGTAATCTCAATAAATTATATTGCAACACAGAGATACAGAGAAATAAAATACGGAAGAAAAGAGACATGGAAGATACAGTCAAGAGTGTCTAACATGCATCTACTAGGAAGTCTAGAAGAAGAGAATACAGTGGATGAAGCATACCTAAAGAGATCATATTTTTGAATTTTCTAGTATAGATGAAAGACAAGTACCCAACATCAATTTCGAATGGCAACCCCCAGTTTTAAAGAAACTCCTAAACTGAATAAACAAATAAATTGGTTGGCCTTATCATAGTCAAGGACTAGATCACTGAAGCTACCTCACCTATAGAATACCAGCCCTGATTCTTAATGCTGCTGATCCAATGATAAGACCCTGGACGACTAGGTTGTAGTAACAGAAGTAGTACTTAGAACCTTGTTAACCAAAGTATGGTCCAAGGACAAGCAGTATTGAAATCAATTTGGAGCTTGTCACAAAAGGAGAATATTGGGCCCCATACTTCAGAATAACTGCATCAGAAATATGAACTTTAATAAAATCTCCAGGTGATTCCTATCATATGCAGATTAAATTTTGAAAAGCACTGCTTATAACACTGTAGAAGTCTTCTGAGTGGGGGATCCTATTGATCTTGTAGAAAGCAAGAAAATTTTGATTAAAGTAATGTATCAACACTGCTTAAGACTGCTTGGGATGTTATTTTTGCTTTCAGAAAAGACATAAATGGGGGAAGTTAATCCACACTGGGGGAGAAGAATGGTTAAATACCAGAACTGGGACCTAATCCTTTAGCAGCCAGTCAGGAGTTTGGAAGACAAGACCTGTGCTTTTGAACAGACACCTCACAATAGGTTCCCAAATGGATATGCAAATTCCTTACATAGGAACATGTTCACTGAGAGAATACATTCTGAGAAAGGAAATAGAGAGAGACAGCCAAACACCTATTCCTCTCCAAAATATCAGCCTTGTTATGTGGTATATCCGGCTAAATGGTCTACAGAATTTTGGGGGTGTGTGTATGTGAGTGTAACAAAGAGATGATATAATGGTCACTGATAAAAGCTGAATACTACGTTCTATGGAGACTTCTCCAGTCAGGATTCCTCCCTGAAAGGAGACAGATAAGACAATAGAAAAATGTTTACTTTCAATCACAGGTTAGTAAACTATGTATGGTCTTTGGGCCAAAGCTGACTTGTGGTCTGCTTTTGTAGATAAAACTTTATTGAAACATGGCTATATCCATTCATTTGCATATTGTTTATGGCCACTTTTGTGCTACAATGACAGAGTTGAGCAGCTGTGACAAAAGTATATGGTCCCCAAGGCCAAAAATATTTACTATCTAGCCCTTTATAGAAAAACTTTGCTGACCTTTAAAATCAATATAAATGTTGGTGTCAGTCTTTTAAACTTTCAACTTTCAGTAAGTAGGGAATAAAATCCTAATGGGATTTAAAGTTTATAAAATCTATGGACAGCTTCAGGAAAAGGAAAGGTCAAATGGAAAGAGTAACTAATCTGTTCATTACAAAAAATCAGAAGCTATAATTTAGTTCTGACACTAGTGTGAAAGATTTAGTCAAAGCTCTCCCAGTAGCCTTTACATGTGCCAACAGTAGAAAGTCTTGAAAGGGATTTTGCACCACAGATAAAAATGATTTGATTAAGCATATGAGGGCAAGCGAAGAATGGACAGGTTTCCAGGTATCTAGGAAAAGTGGAGGAATCATTTTTTTTTTTTTCCTCAGACGGAGTCTTGCTCTGTCACCCAGGCTGGAGTGCAGTGGCGCAATCTCGGCTCACTGCAAGCTCCACCTCCCGGGTTCACGTCATTCTCCTGCCTCAGCCTCCCAAGTACCTGGGACTACAGGTGCCTGCCACCACGTCCAGCTATTTTGTATTTTTAGTAGAGACAGGGTTTCACTGTGTTAGCCAGGACGGTCTCAATCTCCCGACCTCCTGATCTGCCCACCTCGGCCTCCCAAAGTGCTGGGATTACAGGTGTGAGCCACCATGCCTCGCCTGAATTGTATACTTTAAAATGGTTAATTTTCTGTTATGTGAATTTCACCTAAAAAAAATGATCAAAATTACAGAGGGAGGCCATACGAGCTGCAGTCTTGATGGCTACCAAGCCAATGGCTAAACAACAAAATGTGGTATTATCCATACAATGGAATATTATTCAACCATAAAAAGAATGAAGTGCTGATACTTTATGGCTAAACAACAAAGCTGTCTGTAGTGAAAAGAGAGAGAGATATATTTTAATCTTTCTACATTTAAAGTATAAATGATGGCATTGCTTAAAAAAAATGTTAAATTGGCACTCAAAGGAAGTGCAGGCCAGATGCAGTGTCTCATGCCTATAATCCCAGCACTTTGGGAGGTTGAGGCAGGAGGATTGTTTGGGTCCAGGAGTTCCAGAACAGCCTAGGCAACACAGTGAGACCCTATCTCTACAAAAAATTTAAAAATTAGCTGGGTATGGTGGCACATACCTGTAGTCCCAGCTATTTGGGTGGCTGAGGTGGGAAGATTGTTTGAGCCTGGGAAGTTGAGGCTGCAGCGAGCTGTGACTGTACCACTGCATTCCAGCCTGGGCAATGGAGTGAGAATGTCAATAAATAAAATAAATAAATACCAAAAAAGCAAAAGAAGTGCCTGGTGGTATGGGCTTCATGGTATATTAGGACAAGGACATTCACCTTCCAGCCAAATGACTTGGATTCCAGTCCTCCTTTCATCCTGGTGGCCGAACAGTACAGGGAAAAGGTCATGGGCTTCAAATACAGACAGCCTTGGTTTGAATTCTAGGTCTGCCACTTAATTTCTGTGCCCTTGGGCAAGTTCCTTGACCTCTTCCAACACTGATCAATTTTATCTCTAAAATTTAAAAAAATGGCCAGGCGCAGTAGCTCACGCCTGTAATCTCAGCACTTTGGGAGGCTGAGGTGGGCGGATCGCCTGAACTCAGGAGTTTGCAACCAGCCTGGGCAACATGGTGAAACCCTGTCTCTACCAAAATACAAAAAATTAGCTGGGTGTGGCGGCATGTACCTGTAGTCCCAGCTGCTCAGGAGGCTGAAGCAGAACTGCTTGAACCTGGTAGGCGGGGGTTGCAGTGAGCCAAGATGGCACCACTGCACTCCAGCCTGGGTGACAGAACGAGACTCTGACTCAAAAAAAAAAAATTGAGAAAAAATTTAAAACTCCAGTAACTAGATTAATGGAAGGATGAAATGAAATCAATATATCACACAGCATCTGGGACTATGGTATGTATTTGATGAATATTATCCTAATAATAATCCAATAATATAAATCTTCATCCTTCTAATAACTAGACGTGTGACTTTAGGGAAAATAGTTGAATTTCCCCTAAGGACCGTTTAAGAAGGACCTGGGGCAAATCAGTTGTCACTAAATAGCATCATTTTTCTATAGGTAAAATGGAAATGGTACGAGTGAGGGGAAGCAAGGGATGGTTCATGAATAATTACATGAACATGAACCTCAGGTCTCTGAAGCATCCTTCCATTAGTCCCTAACCGACTGTTACACCCCACCCCCCAAGTCAGTCCCTATGTGCCAGGGCTCTGATAAGTGTCCCAGGGCCAAAAATAAGAACATTAGAGGTCTTAACCACGGATTATGCACCAGATGTAATTCAGAAGAAAATACTTAAACTGTAAATGCATTTCAGAAGTCTGACAACATTCTTATTTTTCTCACAATGATTACTTCGATTTCTGAAATACCAAATTTCAAAAAGGTTTCTCTCTTTTTTTTAAGGACATACATAAACGAGTAATTTTAATATACTAGTCAGAATAGAGACTACATATAGAGGCAAAAGATATTTGAGAGGGTTACTAAAGCGTTTCCAAAGTATTGTTATTAGTCTACTTTTTAACTCAATGTTGAGTACATAGGTGTTTATTACATTTAAAACTCTGCCTATATATTACACACATTCTTTCATATGGAAGACATATTTTATCTATTAAAAAGTTCCCAAATTCTAGAAAGTTAATTTCTTGTCTTCCTAGATTATACACTGAGTAAAAAGTGGGAAAAATTATGTAAGGCTCTCCAAATGCATTTAAATACAGCAAAAGCAGTAACAGCCATGGTAGTAGTCATCTCTTCACCCTAATTAGTGATGGCAGTTGAGACAGATTAGTAAAGTGAGCCAGAAGACTAGTGACACAAGTGTCATCTTTTTTTAAAAAATTACTTATTATTATTATGCTTTAAGTTCTGAGATTTTATTATTATACTTTAAGATCTGTGCAGAACATGCAGGTTTATAACATAGGTATACACATGCCATCATACGTTGCTGCACCCATCAACCTGTCATCTACATTAGGTATTACTCCTAATGCTATCCCTTCCCTAACCTCCCACCCCTCCATCAGGCCCCGGTGTGTGATATTCCCCTCCCTGTGTCCATGTGTTCTCATTGTTCAACTCCCACTTATGAGTGAGAGCATGTGGTGTTTGGTTTTCTGTTCTTGTGTTAGTTTGCTGAGAATGATGGTTTCTAGCTTCATCCATGCCCCTGAAAAGGACATGAACTCATCCTTTTTTATGGCTGCACAGTATCCCATGGTGTTTATGTGCCACTTTTTCTTTATCCAGTCTATCATCGATGGGCATTTGGGTTTGTTCCAAGTCTTTGCTACTGTGGACAGTGCTGCAATAAACATATGTGTGCATGTGTCTTTATAGTAGAATGATTTATAATCCTTTGGGTATATACCCAGTAATGGGATTGCTGGGTCAAATGGTATTTCTGGTTCCAGATCCTTGAGGAATCGCCACACTCTCTTCCACAATTGTTGAACTAATTTACATGCCCACCAACGGTGTAAAAGCGTTCCTATTTCTTCACATCCTCTGTAGCATCTATTGTTTCCTGACTTTTGAATGATCGCCATTCTAACTGGTGTGAGATGGTATCTCACTGTGGTTTTGATTTGCATTTCTCTAATGACCAGTGATGATGAGCTGTTTTTCATGTTTGTTGGCCACATAAAAGTCTTCTTTTGAGAAGTGTCTGTTCATATCCCTCACCCACTTTTTGATGGGGTTTTTTTTTTCTTGTAAATTTGTTTAAGTTCTTTGTAGGTTCTGGATATTAGCCCTTTGTCAAATGGAGAGATTGCAAAAAATTTCTCCCATTCTGTAGGCTGCCTGTTCATTCTGATGATAGGTTCTTTTGCAGTGCAGAAGCTGTTTAGTTTAATTAGGTCCCATTTGTCAATTTTGGCTTTTGTTGCCATTGGTTTTGGTGTTTTAGTCATGAAGTCTTTGCCCATGCCTATGTCCTGAATGGTATTCCCTAGGTTTTCTTCTAGGGTTTTTATGGTTTTAAGTCTTACATTTAAGTCTTTAATCCACCTTGTGTTAATTTTTGTATAAGGTGGAAGGAAGGGGTCCAGTTTCAGTTTTCTGCATATGGCTAGCCAGTTTTCCCAACACCATTTATGAAGAATCCTTTCCCCATTGCTTGTTTGTATCAGGTTTGTCAAACATTAGATGGCTGTAGATGTGTGGTGTTATTCTGAGGCCACTGTTCTGTTCCATTGGTCTATATATCTGTCTTGGTACCAGTATCATGCTGTTTTGGTTACTGTAGCCTTGTAGTATAGTTTGAAGTCAGGTAGTATAATGCCTCCAGCTTTGTTCTTTTTGCTTAGGATTGTCTTGGCTACAAGGGCTCTGTTTTGGTTCCATATGAAATTTAAAGTAGTTTTTTCTAATTCTGTGAAAAGAGTCAATGGTAGCTAGATGCGGATAGCATTGAATCTATAAATTACTTTCGGCAGTATGGCCATTTTCATGATATTCATTCTTCGTATTCATGAGCAAGGTTTCTCTTTTTATTTTCACAGTCTATCTATTGATTTGGTAAATCTGCTCTGTTGGTTCCATAAGAGCTTAGTCTGCCTTTAGGTAATCACACTCTAAGTGCAGAAAGTAGGGACAGATAGAGGAGGAAGTTACTTTTTTTGTGTGAAGGCCCAGAGCAAGCCTCTAGGTTTGTTGTACATTAGGGTAGCCCAGACTTTGAGGATCAAATGGAAAAACAGATGGTAGGATTCTGCTCTGAAATGTACTAAGCATTTCCAGACTGGAAGGAAAAATCAGCAATGACTTAGAAGGCCTCAACTATGTGATAAAAATGAATTCTCACTGGCGAGGCATGGTGGTTCACACCTGTAATCCCAGCAGTTTGGGAGGCCAAGGCGGGCGGATTGCTTGAACCCAGAAGTTCAAGACCAGCCTGGACAACATGGAGAAACCCTGTCTCTACCAAAAAAAAAATACAAAAATTAACCAGGCATGGTAGTGCATGCATGCAATCCCAGTGATTAATACTTGAAAGGCTAAGGCAGGAGAACTGTTTGAGCCTGGGAGGCAGAGGCTGCAGTGAGACAAGATTGCGCTGTTGTACTCCATTCTGAGTGACCACAGTGAGACTCTGTATCAAAAAAAGAGAATTCCCTGGCCTAGGCCTAACTTATCACTGTGGTTTCCATTCTGTAAAAAGTTCTCATTTGGTTTCCATTCTGTAGAAAGTTCTCATTTCCTTGTTTATCTCACCAGATCTACCATTAACTAAGTATTTGCAAATCCTTTAAAGTCTTATATTTCAAAGTTTACAAAGCACTTTTACATGTGATACAACAATTAGGCTGGCCAGGAAGGGACTTTTATCCCTATTCAGAGATGAGGAAACTGAGACTCAGAAAGCGTAAGTGATTTTCCCAGAGTCACACAGCTTGTTAGAATGCAGGCCTCCTGATACCTAATCTACAGCTCTTTCTGTTATTTAACTTATCTTGAACCTACATGCTTATTGTATTTCTCCACCTCTACATTTTCTTCCTTCCAAACAGTGCAAATACAATCCTCGAATTAGTGTAGCAGACTGTTATGGAATGATTTTCTTGGGTGTGTAAGGAATAATCTGTTTCAACTTGCTGAATGAATTGTATAGGAAAAACAAATACAGGTTTAGTTCATTTAATTCTCAATGGATTCTCCTTAGAGAAAGGCAAGATGCTAAGGAATGATATTTACCTCCAGTCTTACGTTATTCTGCAGAGTTGTCACCATTTATTTATAAGTCTATTTCTCTTTTCAGACTTTAAGCAAATTGAAGAGACTTTGTCATATTTATCTCTTTATTCTGACCCCCAAGCAGTGCTTGGTGCTTGGCAGATTTTTAAAAAATGAACACCAAATGAGCATTTGGTCCCACATACATCTACATTATAAGTTCATATCTGCTAAATGGATTTGTCTGTAAAATCATTATCTGCTGGTGCTCAAAAACAGTGAAATAAGGATTATGGCAAATCTGACATGACATTCTTTCAGGTTACTACTTATTATATCAAAGATTGAGCCTTTTATATAATGTTAGACTAACTGGTTATTTTTTTAAACTCCAGTAATCAACAGTTTTAAACAGAGAAATTTCAAAATAGTCTGTGTAGGACTATAAAAACAGAGATGAATTCACAAGCAGCAAGTAACTTCCAAGTCCTAACTGAGATTGTCTTGCTTTGCTAGAATGTAAGTCTCTGGAATTTCCGGTGGAGCTGTTTAGAAAAGATTCTTTTTCATCTGGATAGAAGTGGTATGTGGGAGTCAGCTAAAAAGCTGAATTTAGGACTGGCTTTACTAATTTCTTTAGTGGGAGAATTTCAAACTATGGCTTGCCGTCTCAATGTCTGCTTTACGTGAAACTGGCTAACTAGTGAGAGTTCATGTTAAGGCTAAATCAATCCAGAGACAATGTACACGTCTGCCTGGTAACCTAGGATGGAACCTGTACATTTTTCAAGAATGATGCCTCAGTTTAGATCCTGTCATCACTAACTCAGAGATTACGGCATTAGCCTGTTAATAAGTCTCCTAACTTCCAGTTTCTCCCCATAAAATTTGTTCATCCACTTACATATTTATAAAATACTTACTGCACACCTACTAGATGTAGGCCCTGTGTTAGAAACTGGAGATAAGATGAGTAAGACAGTTTCCTTCTCTCATTAGTTGTATGAGATGGATATATAAGCTTAGAAAGGAAGTCAGTATACAGGAGGGCCTATTATGGGTTATCATTTTACATATGCTATTTCTTTTCATTCCCACAATACCACAATGGGATATTATGTCTACTTGACAGATGGGGAAACTGAGACTTGAATTGGCTATGTAATTGCCCATGGTGTATATCTCATAAGGAACTGAATCGGGTTTTGTATGTAGGTCTGTTTCTAAAACCTATGTTCTTTCCACTAAACCAATGGCTCTTAAATTTTAAGATACATAGAAATCACTTGTTATATAGGAAATTTGTGAAAACATAGACTCTCTGGCCCACCTGCAGAGATTCTGATTCAGTAGGTCTAGCTTGGAAGCCAAAGGTATGCTCAAAGACCACAGCTGGAAAAGCAATGTAGTTCAGAAAGCAAACAAAATAACAGAAATTACAACAAAAAGGTATTATCATAAAGATAGGAACAAAGTGAGTAAGCAAATGTCATACCTATCAAATTAGTTTCCTAAACTGCAAATTTAATCTTGCTAATTTCCTGCTTAAAAGAAGCAATGAATGCTTACTGCCCAGTTTAAGGTTCAAGCTTTATAGCAGAACATAGACATACCTTCAAGAAAAATGTGCCCTAATGCACATTTTCAGTCCTCTCCCTCCTCACTTCTGTCTATGAATAACTCCTTCTTGCCTTGTTGAATTACTTCCTTCCCACATATCCTAAGCCATTTGACACTTCCAAGCTGTATCACATATCCCAATTTTTATAATGTTCTTCTTTCTTAATCCAAATGATTCTTCCTACTCATTCTTCCAAACTTAGTTTATATTATTAGTATTATTGCAGATAATATTTCCTGTTTATTTACTAGATGTCAGGCACCAGTCTAAGCACTTTACATGTATCAACTGATTTAATCTTCACAACAATCTTATCAAATGGCTACTAAATGAAGTAACTGAGGCACAGAAAGATTAAGTGACTTTTCTCAAGATTATACAGCTGCTAGGTAGAAGAGCTAGGATTTGAATTCAGGCAATATAGCACTACAAACTCTTAACCATTAACTTACAGCTATCTCTCATGAGTCATGGACTCTTCCATTTACCCAGGTCCTAATTCAAACTCTCTCTCTCTTTAGATTCACCTAGTCTATCCTCATCTCTTATTCTTCTGAACTTCCTTCCATTCCACTTGTTCGTGGACCATATCCCTCTGTTTTGAACCAGTCTGGTCTCTAACTGCTTCGGGTACTGAGGTTTCAGTTTTAGAGATAAGTGGCAAGTACCCTAAAGGCAGAAACCATATTACCCTGTGTACCTTGGCCTGGACTTGTCACATGGTAGACACTGAATGAATTTTTCTTGGACCGAAATACAAAGCACGCATTTTACCAAATAAACTATATTCAGTGGTTAAAGATATAGCACATGAATGGGTAATTAAAGTCCCTCCAAAGTGAAGAGGGGGTAGTTAGGCAGGTATATGTTAGACAGCTCCTTTCTTGACAAAAGACTGAGAAGCAAATGCAAACAGGTTCTCAAGCATATGTAGGTTTGTTCTCCATGGTTGGCTGGTCCTGACTTTCAAAGTGAAATCCTGTAGTTCAATCTTTCAGTAAACAGTAATTAGATATCTACAGCTATACATTCAAATTGATCTTTGGATTAAAAAGCTGCATAGAAGGTTTCACTCCCTTTCCAGATAAGAGATTTTCACAAACACTTTGGATTGGCTGCAAAGCTGAATCTATCTACTGCTTTGCAGCATGAATAAACTGGTTCAGGATTACAAAGTGTATGTTCTTTGTCTCAGTTACACCTGGAATATTTGCAGTGAACAGATTCCATAGGTTGTATTCTTTGTATTTACATATTGTTATTCTAGTATATCTTTTCCTCAGGGTAAATATTTTACAACTGCTAAAGTGGTATAATCAAATACATTCATGTGCATGTAAGAGCTTTATGAAAAAGATAATTTAAGGCAGTATTTTTCTAATAAAAGTACATGGACAAATTTTTTAAAAGAAAAATGCTATTTTTTGGGAGTTATACCTGATGTAAATGACGAGTTGATGGGTGCTGACGAGTTGATGGGTGCAGCACAGCAACATGGCACAAGTATACATATGTAACAAACCTGCACGTTATGCACATGTACCCTAGAACTTAAAGTATAATAATAATAAAAAAAATGCTATTTAAAAACAAAATGCTAAAATTCAAAATCATTTGCAAATCTTTTTCCCTAACTCCTGCCCTTACCTACTGGATGCCCCATTATAAGAGAACTATTTAATTTGAATTAAGATAAAATAACACTAAAAGGAGAAAAAAAAAACAACACAAAAGGCCTGACTCTATAAGTGATCTTGGGCAAATAATTTATACAGGTGTCAGTTTCCTAAACTACAGAATAATGAAGTAAGATTAAGTAAATTCTAAAGTTCCTTCCAGATCAGCCTAGATTAAAAATAACAGCAATAATACTTTTATTTACATAGTGCTTATTACATACTAGGTACCAGTGCATGTTACTCTCATGTAGGTACTATTACTATGTCTATTTTATTTAAGAGGAAATTGGAAACTGGCAATAGGTCAGAGGCCCAGGAATGTATTTTAAACAAGCTCCCCAGGTGATTGTGATGCTAACAGTCACTGTACTATATTTTGACAACTCCCACACCAATGACTGCAGTCTATAATAGGAAAGATTGTGCAATCCCAACTGTTATCTGTTAAATAAGATATTTTTCCAATTAGTATATGTCTGTCAAATAAGATATTTTTCCAATTAGCACATGACTTGGGAAAGTCATTAAATGTTCTGTGTTACAGTTTCCTCTTCTATAAAATGAGTATAATGAAACCTGTCTTACAGATTTTGCAAATGGCCTAGTCTTATGTATATAATGGTCGCCATTATCAAAGACATCCAAAAAGTTACTAAAACAAAGGAAGGAACAATAAAATTTTGTTAAAACCCATTTTAAAGTCCATTCCATAAACTGTCACTTTTCCTTGTTTTTAACTTTATTTTTAAATGAACATACAGTAAAATGGATTACTTGTAATGTACACTTCCATGAATTCTAACATATGTACAGATTCATGTAACCACCACCACAATCAGGATACAAAACAGTTTCATCATACAAAAAATGTCCCTTGTGGTATCCCTTGCAGTCACATACTTTCCTGAATACTCTCTAGCAACCGCTGACCAGTTCTCTGTCCCTATAGTTTTGCCTTTTCAAAAACATCATATAATAGAACTGTACAGTAACTATTAGAGACTGATATATTTTACAAAGCATAATGCCTTTGTGATACATTCAAGCTGCTGTATGTATCAAAAGTTCACTCCTTTTTATTTCTGAGCAGTATGCTTATTTGTTTACCCACTGAAGGTCAATAAAGGATACTTAAGGACATTTGGGTTTAGTTTTGGCAATTATGAACACAGCTTCTATAAACACTCATGCACAAGTTTTTGTGTGAATCTAAGTTTTCATTTTTCTACGGTAATACTGAGCAGTAGGTTGCTGGATCATAAGTTAAATGTATGTTTAACTTTCTGAGAAACTGTCATGAAACTGTTTATCAGAGTGGCTGAACCACTTTGTATTCTTATCAGCAATGAATAATAGTTTTGGTTGTTCTCCAACCATTGAAATTCCCAAAGCTGTGCAAAGCTGTGATGTGTATCTTAGCATACTAGCAGTGAATTTCTTCAATGAAACAACAGTGGGCAGTTGAGAATTCCAAAAGCAAATCTATTACAATAGTTTTCACGGCCGGGCACGGTGGCTCATGCCTGCAATTCCAGCACTTTGGGAGGCCAAGGTGGGCGAATCATGAGGTCAGGTGTTCGAGACCAGCCTGGCCAGCATGGTGAAACCCCGACTCTACTAAAAATACAAAAATCAGCCACGTGTAGTGGTGGGCACCTGAAATCCCAGCTACTCAGGGGGCCGAGGCAGAAGAATCGCTTGAACCCAGGAGGCAGAGGTGGCAGTCAGTCCAAACCACACCATTGCACTCCAGCCTGGGTGATAGAGCGAGACTGTCTCAAAGAAAAAAAAAAGAAAGAAAGAAAGAAACAAAGAAAGAAGAAAGAAAGAAAATCGTTTTCACTAGTCTGCTATAATTTTTTATAGGAGTGTTTTGCCTATATATGTCCAGGCATAAAACCAAAAACCTCTAACACGTTTTGGTGTGGTTTATGCTAAAAATACTCTGCAAAGATGAGTATAATAGGAAATGAGAGGTATGTATGGCTATTGTTAAAGTGAAATATCTAATCTGAAATTAGAATCTTTCTGCCTAACCAAGTAGCCCTCACTTAATTATGTGTGTTATTGGCTGATAGTGTGTTCCTCCAATCTAGCCATCAATTGGAAAAGTACCCTTCTTTCTTCCAGAAGATACTTTTCCACAAGTTGACCTGCCACAATGCTGCTAATTTTTTGTCTCAGCCTTAAAAAATTTTCCCTGGTGAGGCCTAACTCTGCTAGGCAGATCTGATACCCTACATGTATCTCCATCATGGAATTTATGTCATAATACATGCAATCCTTTGTTTGCATGTCACTGATCATCTAAAGGAATGCATCATCCTTATATCTCCTGATGTTGAGCACAATGCAGATATATAGCAAGTCCCTAGAAAATGTGTAGATTTAGTGGCCAAAACAAATTAATGGTAGTTTACTTACTAAATGTCTACATATGATCCTTTAAGACTCAAATGTTTACTCCTTAAGAAGTATTGTTTGTGTCATTTCTGTATCATACTTATTGCCATTGCTGTTTTTCATACCATATTGCAAGTACCTGTTTCCTGGGATAATAGGTAATTGGAAAGAATAACCAGGGTCAAGACAAATCTGTAACTGGAAGAAAAATGCCAGATAATTCTCAGTATTCCCCATGAGAGGCATGAAAATCAGGATAAAGTAATTTGGAGAGGTAAAAGTGACTTGTCAAAAATACTAATGGAAGGCAACTGAATATCTTTCTCTCTGATATTTTTTTCTATACAAATTGTCTACTTTCTGCAAACTGGACCAACATGATTTCAACTTCTTTACACACTGTTCCTTTGCTCATGTTTTCCCAACCTTGTAATGATCTCTCCTCTTACCTCTGCACATGCAAACTGTACTTGTGCTTTCCAGAGCCAGATCAAATCTTACCTCTTAGGCCGTGCACAGTGGCTCACTCCTGTAATCCCAGCACTTTGGGAGGCTGAGGCAGGTGGATCGCTTGAGTCCAGGAGTTCAAGACCAGCCTGGGCAACATGATGAAACCTCATCTCTACTAAAAATGCAAAAAATTAGCTGGGTATGGTGGTGCATGCCTGTAGTCCCAGCGACTGGGAGGGAGGCAGGAGGATTGCTTGAGCCTGGGAGGTCGAGGCTGTAGTGAGCCCTGATTGTGTCACTGCACTCCAGCATGGGCAACAGAGTGACACCCTGTCTCAAAAAACCAAAAAACCTTACCTCTTTAGAAAAGTCCTTTTTGACTATAAAGATTGTTCTTTCTGAATTCTTCTAGATCATATAACAAACCTTTGCTAGGGATACTTTTTGTAAGGATATGCTTTGGCTCTCCAACTTTAGATGACAAATTCCTTAAAGAACAGGACTGGCACTCATACTGTTTTTTGTATATTAATTTTTAATTTACAAAATTTGTATATATCATGTATAATCTGATGTTCTGAACTATATATACATTGTAGAATGGCTATATTGAGCTAAATAACATATGCATAACCTCACATACTTATTGCTTTTTGTGGTGAGAACTCACACTATTTTTTTAATGTTCCCAGAAACAACCAGTGGTAGTCCCTTAGTTTGGCAGCAAACAATGTAAAGGTACAATGCACATGAAAGTGTACTTTCAGCTCCCAAATTCTTGCAAACATGGCCATATAAGGCCCGATGGGAAATAAAAATTCATGAGGGATATGACTGTCTCCAAAGATAGGAATTTAAGTTAGTGTTATATTTAAGACAAGAACAGTTTCTTCCAATTCTTTTAAAAAGAATCTGTATAAGAAGAAAAAATGTTTCTAGGTGCCTGTCAGGTTTATGACATTGGGAAGGTCTCAACAGCCTCTTGAGAAGGCTTTAGAAGGTTTTAATTTTTATTTGGAAAATACTAAGATGGCTACTTTTTAAATGTTACATAAAAGAAAATACAACTAGATATATTATCCCCAAAGCCAGCTAATATTTCATAACTAGAAAATTAAACATACTTTCTGAGCCCTCGCCATTACTGAAAACAAAAAGTGGACAGGTTGGGCCAGCTATTTAACAATGAATGCTTTTACAGTAATAAATGGTGACAGCCCAAATCAAAAAAGAATGCATTACTGAGATATCATCAATTGTGTTCTGTCATTACATGGCAACTCCACCCAGTCTAAGCTTGTCAAAAAGTGTTACTGTAATCCATGAAGAAGTCTTCACCTCAGGCAAAAGGGAAAAATGTAGAGGGCTGGCTCTGAACAGGTATGCTGAATTGTAATGCCAATGTTGAGTCACAAATCTCTTTACATCAGTTTCATATATGACAATTATTAACTTCTACTGTGAGGTGTCAGACATGGATAAACTGATCTATCAGCAGGCACTGCGCCTGTAGTCCCAGCTACTCGGGAGGCTGAGGCAGGAGAATGGCGTAAACCCGGGAGGCGGAGCTTGCAGTGAGCTGAGATCCGGCCACTGCACTCCAGCCTGGGCGACAGAGCGAGACTCCATCTCAAAAAAAAAAAAAGAACAACAAATGTAAACAAGGAGGGTATGGCTATATCTTTTTAAAAGTGAGCATTATTCCATGCACAAAAGTAGAGGTAGGCAGATATGAGAAACTTTCTTATTCTAATCTAATAAATATAATATTTGTGAATATGGGAATGTCTGATCTGGCCTTCAGGTCATCCCACTCAGATCCTACGTAATCTTGGTAAAAAGCACTGATCCAGTTTATCTCACAAGTCTTTAATATAATTGTACCTCAGTTTTACAAGGGATCATGGTGTATCAAAAGCAGGTAAGTGTGTATTCTGGCCTTTACACAGTTGTATTACCTTGGGCAAATTGCTTAACCTGTATAAGCCTCAGTTTCCTCTCTCCTCAGTAAATGGGGGCAATTACTATCCCTTAAGATTATCATAAAAACTAGAAGGGATGATTCAAAGGAAGTATCTAACAAAGTGCTTGGCCCTAGCGATTTGCAGCACAAGCTTAGTCCCTTCTTTGAGATACTTCACCTGACTCCTTACTTCCCTATGAAATAAAAGTTTGGAATTTAATACAGAGTAACAAACTGCTGAGGATTAAAGTTCATAAAGGCAGAGCTTGAATCCTTTCCACTCTATGTCAGTTCCCAGTAGTACCCAGTAAGTACTGAGCCTAAGAATCAATAATAACTTTTCCAATTTCCAGCCCATAGTAACCTGTCACTTCTCTGCACTCAAGAATTGAAAACTATGTGTATTATTTGTGCTCTTTATTATTATTGTAAAATATACATAACATACAATATACTATTATAAATATAAAATTTAGTGGCATTAAGTACACTCATAATGTTATGAAACTGTCACCACCATCTATTTCCTAACATTTTCATTACTCAAAAAGAAACTCTGTACCCAAGAAGCAGTAACTTTCCAATTTACCCTACGTCTTCAGTTCCTGGCAAACTCAAATCTACTTTCTGTCCCCATAAATTTGCCTATTCGATTGTTTTCAGAAATTTGCCTATTGATGAATCATACCCATTTGTCCTTCTGTGTCTGGCTTATTTTACTTAGCATATTTTCAAGACTCATCTATGTTGCAGCATTTATCAGTACTTTGATCCTTTATTAAGGCGAAATAATATTCCACTGTATGGCTACACCACATTTTTATCCATTAATCTGTTGACAGATACTTGTATTATTTCCACTCTTTAGCTATTGTGAATAATGATGCAATGAACTTTCAGGCATAAATACCTATTTGAGTCCCTGTTTTCAGTTCTTTTGGGTATATGGCCAGGAGTGGAATTCCTGGTTCATATGGTTACTCTATGTTTAACTTTTTGAGTAATCAACAAACTGTTTTCCATAGCAGCTGCCATTTTACATCCCAGTCAGCAATGTACAAGGGTTCTAAATTTGTGTCTACATCCTCATAAATTCTTATATTCCATTTTAAAAATTATAGCCATCCTTCTAGGTATGAAGTGGCATCTTATTTGTGGCTTATATTGTATTTCCCCAATGACTACTGACATTTAGCATCTTTCCATGTGCTTGTTGGTCATTTGTGTATCTTTGAAGAAATGTCTATTCAAGTCCTTTGCCCATTTTTTAATTGAATTAATTTTCTGTTGTTGAGTTGTAGGAGTTAATATATTTAATATATTCTGGATATTAAACCCTTATTACATGTATGATTTGCAAATATTTTCTTCCATTTTTGGGGTTATCTCATTCTTTTTTTATGGATGTATAGTATTCCACGGTGTATATGTACCACATTTTCTTCTAGTCTCCCATTGATGGGCATTTAGGTTGATTCCATGTCTTTGCTATTGTGAACAGTGTTGCAACGAACATAGGCAAGTGTCTTTATAACAGAACAATTTATATTCCTTTGGGTAAATACCCAGTAATGAGGTTGCTGAGTCGAATGGCATTTCTGCCTGTGTCTTTGAGGAATTGCCACACTGTCTTCCACAATGGTTGAACTAAATTATACTCCCACTAACAGTGTGTAAGCATTCTCTTTTCTCTGCAACCTTGCTAGCATCTATTTTTTTTTTTTTTTGTCTTTTTAATAATAGTCATTCTGACTGGTGTGAGAAGGTATCTCATTGTGGTTTTGATATGCATGTCTCTAAAGATCAGTGATGCTGAGATTTTTATTCATATAATTGTTGGCCACAATGTATGTCTTCTTTTGAAAAGTGTCTGTTCATGCCCTTTGCCCACTTTTTAATGGGGTTGTTATTTGTAAATTTAAGTTCCGTACAAATGCTGGATATTAGACCTCTGTCAGATGCATAGTTTGCAAAAATTTTCTCCCATTCTGTTGGTTGTCTGTTTACTCTGCTGATGTGTGTTTTGCTCTGCAGAAGGCATTTAGTTTAATTAGATCCCATTTGTCAATTTTTGCTTTTGTTGCAATTGCTTTTGGCATTTTGTCATGAAATCTTTGCCCGTGCCTATGTCCTGAATGGTATTGCCTAGGTCGTCTTCTAGGGTTTTTATAGTTTTGGGTTTTCTATTTAAGTCTTCAATCTATCTTGAGTTAATTTTTGTATATGGTGTAAGGTAAGGGTCCAGTTTCAACCTTCTGCATATGGTGAGCCAGTTATCCCAGCACCATTTATTGAATAGGGAGTCCTTAACCCATTGCTTGTTTTTGTCAGCTTTGTCAGACATCAGATAGTTGTAGGTGTGCGGTCTTATTTCTGAGCTTTCTATTCTGTTCCATTGGTCTGTGTCTGTTTTTGTACCAGTACCATGTTATTTTGGGTATTGTAGCCCTGTAGTATAGTTTGAAGTTGAGTAGCATAATCCCTCCATCTTTGCTATTTTTGCTTAGGATTGCTTTGGCTATTCAGGCTCTTTTTTTTGGTCCCATATAATTTTTTTTTTTTTTCTTTTTTTGAGATGGAGTCTTGCCCTGTTGCCCAGGGTGGAGTGTAGTGGTGAGATCTCAGCTCACTGTAACTTCTGCTTCTTGGGTTCAAGTGATTCTTCTACCTCAGCTTTCCAAGTAGCTGGGATTACAGGCACCTGCTACCATGCCTGGCTAATTTTTGTATTTTTAATAGAAGCAGGGTTTCACCATGTTGGTCAGACTGGTCTCAAACTCCTGGCCTCAGGTGATAAGCCTGCCTTGGCCTCCCGAAGTGCTGGGATTAAAGGCGTGAGCCACTATGCCTGGCCTCCATATGAATTTTAAAAGTTTTTTCTAGTTCTGTGAAGAATCGCAATGGTAGTTTAATAGGAATAACATTGAATCTATAAATTGCTTTGGGCAGTATGGCTATTTTAACAATATTAATTTTTCTTACCTTTGGCCATGAAATGTTTTTCCATTTGTTTGTATCTTTCAGATTATTTACAGCTAGTGTACAGAGATACAATAGATTTGCGTGTTAACTTCATATCCTGCAAGTTTCCTGACTTTGTTTTAAGCTCAGTTTTTTTTTTTTTTTTTTTTTGGTGTGGAATCTCTAGAGTTTTCTACATATAAGATTATGCCATCCACAAATGGAGATTATTTTACTTTTTTCTTTCCAATCTGTATGCTTTTTATTTCTTTTTCCTACCCTGGCTAGAAGTTACAGTTAAAAGGCAGCAGGGAAGTTGGAATCCTTGCTTTTTTCCTGATCTTGGAAGAAAAGCTATGAGTGGTTCACTATTGAGTATGATGTTGGCTGTGGGTTTTTCATATGTGGGCTTTATTATGCTGAGGAAGTTCTCTTTTTTTCCTAGTTTATTGTGTGTTTTTTATCATGAAAGGGTGTTGGATTTTGGCCAATGTTTTTTTCTGCATGCGTTGAGTCTTGTTAGTATCAGAGTTACAGATTATGTTGCATAATAATGTGAATGCAAAATATCTGCATGCATATTTCCAGTCCACTCTTTCATCTTAATTTGTCCTCCCTATAATTCGTTGGTAAAGAAGCTGACATGAATTCCTTTAATACTGAGTACATGATACTCACCCAGATGCAAACCACAAATTTTAGGAAAATTTTTAAGATCAAAACTTTTAGATAATAAAAATGAAACATAATATTTAAATAATACTAATGACAGTTTCTAAACAGTAGAAGGTAATTGATATTGTTTGTGGTATTTCACAAAGGTTGTTTATATCCAGTTTAATGACTCCTGTTGTGACCCGTAGGTTAGCTTTAGTATCTCATTTTTTGTAGAGATAGGGTTTTGCCATGTTGCCCAGGCTGGTCTTGATCTCCTGGGTTCAAGCAATTTGCCTACCTTGGCTTGCTCATGGTGGCATGAGCCACCGTGCCTGGCCAAAACAATTTTTAAATTATTTATTATTTCTAGGCTAGGCATGGTGGCTCACAACTGTAATCCCAGCACTGTGGAAGGCTGAGGTGGGAGGATCTCTCGAACCCAGGAGTTCAAGACCAGCCTGCACAAAATAGCAAGACCCTATCTCTACTAAAAATAATAATAATACTAAATTTATTATTTTTAAATAATTTAAAAATATTTTCATAGAGATGGGAGATTTTCTGTGTGGCCCAGGCTGGTCTTAAACTCCTGACTGTAAGCAATCCTCATGCCTTCGCCTCCCAAAGGGCTGGGATTACAGGCACGAGCCACTGCGCCCAGCCTCCACCTTTTGGCTGTTATGAACAACACTACTATAAACAGTCATGTACAAATGTTTACATGGACACAGATTTTCATTTCTCTTGAGTATATAACTAGGAGTGGAATTGCTGGATTACATAGTAACTACATTTAAACCATTGAAGAGCTGCCAGACTGTTTTCCAAAGCTGTTGCACCATTTTACATTCCCACTAGCAGCCAATGAGGGTTCAGATTTCTCCACATCCTTGCCAACATTTGTTGTTACCTGGAGACTTTTCTTTTTTTTTTTTGAGACAGAGTCTTGCTCTGTTGCCCAGTTGGAGTGTAGTGGTATGATCTCAGTTCACTGCAACATCTGCCTCTCAGGTTCAAGTGATTCTCCTGCCTCAGCTTCCTGAGTAGTTGGGAATACATGTGCATGCCACCATGCCCAGCAAAGATTTTTATATTTTAAGTAGAGATGGGATTTCGCCATGTTGGCCAAGCTGGTCTTGAACTCCCAGCCTCGAGTGATCTGCCCACCTTGGCCTACCAAAGTGCTGGGATTACAGGAGTGAGCCACTGTGCCGGGCCCCTGATGACTTTTTTGATTCTACTAATTGTAGCAGGTATGAAGTGGTACCTCACCGTGGCTTTGATTTGCATTTGCCTGGTGAGTAATAATGTTGAGCTTCTTTTCATGTGCTATTGGTCACTTGTATTTCATTCTTGGAGAAATGTCTTTTCAAACCCTTTGCCAGTTGTTGCTGGGATAATTTGTCTTTTTGTTATTGAGTTGTAAGAGTTCTTTATATATTCCAGATATAAGTCCCTTATTATTAGATAAATGATTTACAATAATTGTCTCCCAATCTGTGGGTTGTACTTTCACTTTCTTGATGGTGTCCTTTGAAGTAGTTTAGTCAACAGTACTGATTCTGCCTCATCTTTTAAATTTTAACTCAGCTTGCAAAATAATCACTCAGTGAAAAACTTCTCTTGTAATATATATTTCTCATTGATAAACAGAATAAAGAGTGATGACTACTTCCACTTTTTCAACATACATACAGCACATATGACAAGAACTGATTCTTACTTTGCACACATTAGTAGTTTCATCCAACTGTAATCTCTCTCTCTCTCTAGTAATGTCCAGAATATAGTTATCACTCTTCCATCAACCACTCCATTACCATTGCATATGCCATTCGACAGTGTCATTTGATGAAGTATTTAATCCAGAACTAATTCTGCTGTCTCTCTCTCTCTCTCTCTCTGAGAGAGGGTCTTACTGTTGCCCAGGCTGGAGTGCAGTGGTGCAAACACAGCTCACTGCAGCCTTGACTTCTTGGGCTCAAGCAATTCTCCTACCTCAAGCCTCCCAAGTAGCTGGAACTACAGGCATGCACCACCATGCTTGGCTAATTTTTTTCCCTCTTTTTTGTAGAGATGGGGTTTCCACATATTGCCCAGGCTGGTCTCAAACTCCTAGGCTCAAGTGATCCTCCTACCTCAGCCTCCTAAAGTGCTGGGATTACAGGCGTGAGCCACTGCACCCAGCCTGCTGTCTCTTTTGAGCATTAGCTTCTAATTGCCAATTTTGCAGCTAGCTTTACAAGTTTCTCAGCAATAGTAGGATTTGCATCCATTTTTACCTCGACTGTACTTGTAAACAATTTCTCCTTTGGCATTTTGCATCTTCTCTGCTTTTAGCAATAGATTTCTTAATTTAGTGGTATTATTTTTCTTCTGTTCTGAAAAAATTCTATTGATTTAACAGAGAGGTAGATCATTAGGCTTTATTTAATAATGAAGCAAAAACTTTGAAGGGCTCATGCTTTTATCAAAAAATGTTCTAAGAGAGAAACACTGACAGTAGGGGTAAATGGATTTCTTCTCTTATATGATCAATTTTTATATATTCACTTCTTAATCAAATTCTTTTATGGAAACTAGTATAAGAATAATCACACTCAGATTCAGCTGCCTTGGCATCTTCTATACTGGTACTGGAGTTCTTTGAATTACGTCTATACTAATGTTGAACTACAGTTGACCCTTAAACAACATGGGTCTGAATGGTGTGAGTCCACTTATGTGGAGAGTTTTTTCAGTAGAAGTTATACTGAGTATGTCTGCCTCTTTTGCCTCCTCTTTCACCTCCTCCACCTCTTTTGGTTCTGCTTCCTCTAAGACAGCATGACCAACCTCTCCTCCACCTCTCTCCTCAGCCTGCTCTATGTGAAGGTGACAAGAACAAAGACCTTTATGATAATCTGCTTCCACTTACTGAAGAAGCAATACATTTCTTCTTCCTTAGGATTTTCTTAATAACATTTTATTTCTAGTTCATTTTGTTAATGCGCTATATAATACAAATAACATACAAAATATGTGTTAATCGATTATGTTATTGGTAAGATTTCTGGTTATCAGTAGGCTATTAGTAGTTAAGTTTTGGGGGAGTCAAAAGTTATACTTGCATTTGACTGTGTCAAGAGTCGACACGCTAAGCTCCATGTTGTTTAAGGGTTAACTGTAGTTTGAACTACACTAGTTTGTACTGGTTTGCAGTAATTATTATATTATATTCATCATTAATTTTATGCTTCAATGAACCATTGTTGAGACATGATCCATTTTGGGAAGCTAAGAATATAATTAACTTAAGCAAGGAAAAATGAATGTAAATATAACAATAACATATGAATGACATGAAGTTCAGATGTCAGAGTCAAACACCTCTGTTAAATGAATGCTTGCCAAGACAAAACAATCAATGCAATCAATTCTTATTATCTATTAACAGTCTAATAAATTGTAACAGATATGATAAATTAAACGGGATCTGAAGAATGTAATTCTTACATTTTGTATGATAAAATGTAAGAAGTATATTTTATATGATAATTCTTATCATATAAATGTTTATAGAATAACATTTTATATGATAAATTAAACGGGATCTGAAGAATGTAAATCTTACATTTCAAAATGTGAAATAAATGTGAACAAAATGAACCTGTTGCTTATTCATACCTAACTGCTTGGGAATCTTAGTAGATAGGTACTCCAGTAGTTCAGGAATCACACTGAGAAACATTGCCCCAGAAACCAGAACCTAGCATGTAGCAGGAACTCAAAGAGTAGCTGTTATTATCTATATTCTTACCTGTTCTACCTGCCTTGAAGCTTGAGAACATGTCTGGCTCACCCTGGCTAGGTGCTCCCTGGGCTTCATCCACCTGATTAGTTGATAGACTTTATTGGAATTTCTGGGTTGTAAGCCTAAGGACCTTGTTTATCTTGCTCACAGCTGTGTTCTTAGGCCTCACACAGTGTCTGCTATACAGTAGAAGCTCAATAAATATTTACGAAATGAATATATAAATCAAAGGGAGAGAAATTAATTTTCTGTGATTTGGGCCTAAGAAAGGAGAAAAATCACTGGATAAATAACTATTTTTCTAAGCAGAATGTAGCTACCTACAGAAAGGCACCTACGGTGTGGTTGGCTAACCATTTAGTAACCTACTCATCAACAATTAACACAGCGCTTTCTCCTTGAAGTTACTTTTAAATATTAGAACTTTTATAACTTTAGCATTTTCAGTGGAATTCTAATGTTTAAAAATATCATATTTTTGGGTTTTTAATCTCACATATAAATTTATATACAGCTATCTCACAGAAAACTCTCTTAACAGAACTACTGACCAGTGAGTAGTTTTGCTAGCTTTAAGAAGTGGTGTGTGTGTGTGTGTGTGTGTATGTATATACGTATGAGTGTGTGTGTGTATTTTTTAAAGAATAAGAGTAAAATCTCCTTTTAAAGGTCTGTTTAGTAAGTTTTGCTTTAATTTTTGTACCAAGAGATTGTTTTTGTTCTCTGTGCCTTGAGACGATTTATTCCTGCTTTATAGAAAACAGCAATAACTCATGGTCATAGAGAGTAGAAGGATGGTTATCAGGGTGGTGCGGGGAGGTGGGGATGTTTAACGGGTGCAAAAAAAAATAGAAAGAATGAATAAAGCCTACTATTTGATAGCACAACAGGATGATGACTACGGTCAATGATACCTTAATTGTATATTTTAAAATAACTTAAAGAATGTAACTGGATTGTTCGTAACTCAAAGAATAAATGCTTGAGGAGATGGACACCCCATTCTCCATGATGTGTTTATTTCACATTGAATGCCTGTATCAAAGTATCTCATGTGCTCTATAAATACCTACACCTACTGTGTACCCAAAAAATGAAAAATAAAAAACAAAAACAAACAAACAACAACAACAACAAAAAAACTACAACAGAAGCCAGAATCAGTATTCTGTTTGTCATTGTTAGCTTTGCAAACAGAATGGGTATGATGGTGGTGAGATTTTAAACAGAGGAAAGGAAAAGGAATGCACTGCTGAAAACAGACTAAGACGAAGCTTAGGGGAAAAAAGTTACACATTCCATGTAGCAGACAACAAAGCCAACAATTTCCTTTGGCAACAAAAAGGCTGCTGTTAGGTAATAAACGTATCTTCCCTACAGTGTGGCAATGCAGTTTTTAAATCCTAAATTAGAACCCTTTAAAATAAGCCTAGCATGCCCCTCTAGCATATTTTGTCCATGTTCCACTAATGTATTCTTAGAATTCCTAGAGATGAGAATGATGTAACTGCCCTTGAAATCTGCCCTGATCTCCAACATCTGCATTGTGGTAATTACCGAGCTATTGTTCAGATACAAGTTAATCACAGAGGTAAGCCTGGAAGAAAGTAATCCTTGCAAGCAGGATAGAGGATTATAAACAAATTTGTGTTGAATGAATAAACAAATGAAACAATAAATAGATCACAAACTAAGTATCACAAACTCTTGGTTATCAGAGGTTTCTAGGTAGCTTGAAAAATAGTGCATATAAAAAAAATCAACCCATTTACATGTTAAAAAGCATCTATTATTTGGAATCAGGCTTTAGGCAAAAATAGATTCTAAAATGTGGCTACTGTAATGTAGTAATACTTGTTTTCCTCCTCACCCACACTTTGCCAATAGTCTCTCATTAAAGCAAAAGATTTCTTTGTCCCAAGGACCTAGTCCAGTGACATGTACTTGGTAGGTACTTTGTAAACCTTTACAAAACCAAACTAACATGATTAATGAAAATGTCTAAGAGAGAAAGCTATAGGCGGTTCCGTCAAAAACAGAGATCCATATAATGTATATACCCTAGTTAAAAACGGAGCAATCAGTGATATAAAGGTTAGTCTTTTCTGGGCCACTGAAGAGTGATTCAGTGTATAAATACGGTTCAGGTTTGGGTTTATTTAATAAAAGTTTTAAACACAGGAATCTCCGGTTGAAGTATGGAATCATCAAAGTGATGAATATAATTTAAAGTTAAATTTAAATAAATTCAGGCCTAGGAAGCCAGCCTCCAAACCTATTCTCCGTTTTTAATTTCAAACTTAAGTAAAGTCTTATTTGTAATTTTTTTTAAATAAAGGCAAATTCACAATTACAAGGGACAGTGCTTCTTGTCACATATTCAGCAGATACCAAATCATTACGGTCTATGTATAGTACGAGAGAAGTCTTTAAAGTTAGAAATGTTTTTCTTAGGAACTCTATTATAACTTGAGCTATAACTTTCATGAAGACACTCTAAAAACAAAGAGAAATCCTTACCTCTTGCAATTAAATTTCAATAAAAATTTCAATTATATAGAGCGCTGGATTTTTCCTGTAACCCTCATATTAAATTTTGTGCTCAGTATTAAAGGACTTAAAGTCAATTTCTTTACCAGTGCATTATGGGGAACACAAATTAAGATGAAAAAATGAACTGGGAATATGTATGCAAATATTGTGTATTCATATTCTTATACAGCATAATCTGTAAATCTGGTACAATGAGACTCAAGATTTAAATGGCTGAAGAATGTTTTTAGTGAATTATTGTCAATCAATGCCTCTGTTCCAGGATAAATGTAATCTTGAAAGGTAAAACACCTATTATTACAAATTCCTAACTAAGTACAGTACTTCATTATTTCAAAATGTCACTGTCAATTTATAGAGTAACAGATAAACATCTTTCTACCATATATCTGAATGCCTTTCCTTCAGAGTAAATGAAACACTGATTATTAAGAAAAAGTATAAACAATATTTTTATAGCAATAGAAGATACCTAGTGAGCATTAAAAATCTATAAACTGGCCGGGTGCAGTGGCTCATGCCTGTAATCCTAGCACTTTGGGAGGCCGAGACGGGTGGATCACAAGGTCAGGAGATCGAGACCATCCTGGCAAACACGGTGAAACCCCGTCTCTACTAAAAAATACAAAAAAACTAGCCGGGCAAGGTGGCGGGCGCCTGTAGTCCCAGCTACTCGGGAGGCTGAGGCAGGAGAATGGCATAAACCTGGGAGGCGGAGCTTGCAGTGAGCTGAGATCCGGCCACTGCACTCCAGCCTGGGCGACAGAGCGAGATGCTGTCTCCAAAAAAAAAAAAAAAAAAAAAAAAAAAAAAATCTATAAACTAGTTACAGTGTTCTACATTTTCATATTTGTTAATGTGGATATATTGGGTTTCATTTTTAAAAAATATTTAAAAATTTATCTTTTTGGTTTGTTTGTTTTTAAGAGACAGGGTCTCTGTCACCCAGACTGGATTATAGTGGTGTAAGCATAGCTCACTGCAGCCTTCAACTCATGGGCTCAAGTGATTCTCCCACCTGAGCCTCCTGAGTAGCCAGGACTACAGGCATGTACCACCATGCCCAGCTATTGTTTCTACGATTTTTTTGTAGAGATGGGGCCTTGCTATGTTGCCCAGGATGATCTCAAACTCCTGGCCTTAAGCCATCCTCCTGTCTTGGCCTCCCAAACTTCTGGGATTACAGGTGTGAGTCACTGTGCCAGGCTACACTTGCTATAGGGTCCCACATTGTTGCCTAGGCTGGGATACAATGGCATGAACATGGTTCACTGTAGCCTCAGCTTTCCAAGTAGCTGGGACTACAGGCATGCAACACCACCCCTGGCTAATTTTTGTATTTTTTGTAGAGATGGGGTTTCACCATGTTGCCCAGGCTAGTCTCTTAACTCCTCAGCTCAAGTGATCCACCCACCTTGGCCTCCCAAAGTGTTGGGATTACCAGTGTGAGCCACCCCCCAGCCCTGGCCAGGTTTTATATCATTGTAATCAAATATTGTTTTTTTCTTCCAAGTTACTTTATTTTATGTAAATTCAGATGTTCATTTCTTCAATCACTTAACAAACATTTACTGAGTGCTGACTTTGTCCTAGGTACACTGTTAGGGGACAGACTTACAAGCATGAATATGATATGACTCTTGCTCTTAACAAACTCACAGTTTAATGTAATACAGGGATAAATCAGTAAAATACAATAGTTCAGGGTTATATTAAAACTGTCTATATGTTTCACATTTGCAATAACTAAAGGATAGTCTATTAAAACTATCCTTAGAAACTTTTCATCATTGTTCAGAAATAAAACTCTCCCTTACTTGTTCTAGGGAAATCTTTTAAAAAGAAATTTAAAACAGATATATTAAAAATGATAATCTTACAAATATCTGTGAACATAACATCTCAGATTAACAAATGCTAATATTTGTTTCATATTTTATTTTAAGGCTGTTTTCTAAATCCAGAAATCTCTTGAATGAACCAAGCAATAATGACTTCTTGAGATAATTACTTATAGCTCCTACCAGCTATACGGCCTTGGGCAAATTTACTTAACTTTGACTCTCAGTGTTCTCATCTGAAAAGTACAGATAGTCATACCAATCTGTGCTAGATTATCTGCCATTTACCCCCTCAGGATCCATGTTCTCTACACAGCTTTTTGCCCATGGAGGTTCTCCTACCTTCCAGCTTCTGATTATGCTAAATTAATAGGAGATACTAGCAAAAGATCAGAGAAGGAAGGTGAAGCTATTCCCTAGTTTCCTCCCTACTGGGCCACCAAGGTTGGCTATATCCCTCTGTCAGAAGCAGTCCTCTCCATATAGCACTCTCTCCTAGGCTTTCAGGCCTAGAGATGATAATGGTTCCCTTTAGCCTTGGGTCTGTATTATCTTCTGTTGATTATTTTTTTGAGACAGATTCTCGCTCTGTTGCCCAGGCTGGACTGCAGTGGCATGATCTTGGCTCACTGCAACCTCCACCTCCCAGGTTCAAGAGATTATCCTGCCTCAGCCTCCCAAGTAGCTGGGATTACAGGCACACACCACCATGCCCAGCTAATTTTTGTATTTTTAGTAGAGACAGGGTTTCACCATGTTGGCCAAGCTAGTCTTGAACTCTTGAACTCAGTGATCGATCTACCTCAGCCTCCCAAAGTGCTGGGATTACAGGTGTGAGACCCCATGCCCAGCTTCTTCTGTTGATTTTTGAAAACCCTGCCCACATCTTTAAAAATGGTCACTTTATTAAACTCTTCTTAAATAACCTAGCTTAAAAGTGTCTATTTACTGCCAGAACACTGACTGATCACAACTTCATGGGTTATTCTGAGGATCATACGAGATGATTAGTGCTTAGCACAGTGCCTAGCACATGATAAATACTAGGTAAGTATTGAACACTATTGTCATCAATAATGCTTTTATTATTGTTTTATTTGAGGTTCTATGTTCATGTTATCTATAACACCTGACTATGTTTAGGAGGTTGAGAAAACACCTGAATATGTTTAGGAAGTTGATAAATTCAGAATGCTAGAGATCTTTTGCTAATTCTCAAGGTACTTCAAACATATATTCAAATATAAAATGTGTTTATTGCTAATTAATCTCAATATTTAAAAAGAGTAAGAGGACCATAAAAGTGAGTGATAAAATCCATATAGTAGACATCATTTCCTGGACTATAGTTTCTTCTATAAAAATGCTTCTGAACTAATTTCTTGGAAATTGACTTCCTGTAACCACCCCAAATCTAGCAAAGTGTAAATAGTCCATAAACTAAAACAAATCACTGGGTCTTGGGGTCATAAAAAGAATGGACTGAAAGGTAAACTTCATAGCATAAAAACCCTTGGTAAATTTGGAAATGCATCTTCATCATCTTTATTTATCGATCATATCACAGGCATGTACCATCATTTGACAAATTACCTCATCAAAATCCTATTAAAGATCTGCTTAACCTTACCTCGTCCTTTATATCTTCCTGTTGTTGGGCTGTGAAGATCTCCATTGCAGCCATGAGTCTCATCATTAACTCATCTACTGTTGTGTTCCCTAAAAACATATAGAGATTGCCAAACTTTATATAAGCTTTTTATATATAACTTCAAATTATTAAAGTATTAGAAACTGGAAAGTCATTCTAGAATTAACCAGAAAGGAAAACCAGTCTAAAAAAATTACAGTTAAAATACTTTTGTGGTTTTATTGAAATGTTTCATATGTTCAATAAGAAAGAGTAGTATACTGGCAGTTGAAATTTCAGAACAGTTATATTTGAGGGAGCAGTTTCTTAATAAGAAGGACTTTTAGCACTATATAGATGAATGTCCAAATCATGAAGTTCAAAAGTTCTGTCAAATTATGAAAACATATCTAGTTAATAACACTAGCAACAACTACCAGTTGTTTACATACCACTGATTAGGCTAAGCACTTCTATATTATCTCATTTAATCTGTACAACAATTCTACGAAGGATTAAGACTTAGTTTTAAAGAGAAGAAAAATGAGTCGCAGAGAGCTCAAAAAAACTTGTCTGACTAAGGTCAAGCTGGTTAAGTGGTGAGGTCAGAATCTGAAACCAGAAGAGGCTGACTCGAAGCCTGGCCTCTTTGCCACCCACCTCAGTCTATTACCTTATTTAGAATTATCTTCTATCACCAAAAATCCTCTGGTGAAACAAACAGTAACTCAATTTCTGAAAAAAATGATTTCTTTTTTTGCCCAATTGATATTTCTCCCTTTCAGCTGCTTTTAAATGACTCTTATGATCTTTATAAAGAAGATATTTTAAATGTTTGATTTTCCTTAATGTCATTTTATTCCCTGACCAAGTCCATAACAAACATATGGCACATACATGCCATTTCCTGAACACATTTAAGTCATTGTTATTTGCTTGGGATGTACCTACAAGAGAAAAAGTCATGAGGATATATAAAGATATGACAATTCTCTTCTCTTAAACCTACAGGCAGAAAGAGTTAGGCTTTCTCCATGGCTTGAGAAGGGATCTTCTTCCCCATTAACGAAATGGCCACCAACAGGACAATAAAGACCAAGCATTCTTGCTGGCATTTTTCCAGAAGGCATGATCTTTCAATGGTGCTTTCCCTAATTATCCTTATGACCATTGGCAGCATGGGTTAAGGGAACATCTATGGTCCTTGGCAAAAGAAATGATCTAATTTGTTCACATCAGTACTACTCACTCAGTAAATGAGCTACAGGACAAACGTTATCTTGGCACTAAGAAAACAGAACTGGTTTTATAGTTAGAGTTCTAACTCTAATTCCATTACTTATAAGCTATATAATCTAGTACCTGGAAATTTTCTGGCACATGACAAAGGCTTTGACGAATATTTATTCAGTAAACAAATAAATGAACAAGTGAAGAAATGGACTGTAGCTCTCTAAGGATCAATTTCCTTTTCTCAAAACGGAGATAACACTATGTAATGTTCTTAGAAGGAGTGGAGATAATGTAAAGTATACACAAATCGTTGGTAGTTAATATTAATAGATATGACACATGACAAAAGAAGTTCAGGAGCACCTTCAATACAGATATTTTATTCTTTTGAGACAGGGTCTCCTTTGTTGCCCAGGTCTCAAGTGATCCTCCCACCTCAGCCTCCCAAGTAGCTGGGATTATAGGTATGTGCCACCACACCTAGCCAATGTAGATTTTATTATTGGACAAGTCTCTGGGTTTCTATGTTTTATTTAAAAACTGTAGTGGCTAAGACTCAGAGCATGGGAAATGGGTACTATATGGAGTATACTGGAATCATCAGTGGGAAAATACTACAGTTGTATAGGTTGACTACATACTGGCCATTAATTTTTAGGCTTAAGTCACTACTTATAAGCTATGTTTTAGCCCTAACTGGAAGGATCCACGGCCAAACTGAACTCGTAGGTACTTCATACTTAAGCCCTTATTGATCAAAGACAGAGAAAAAGTGTACTAGTTAATGCAGTTCAGGGCAAACTTACTCTTTATAGTTGATTGCAGCAGTTCTCAAACTTTTTGGTCTCAGGACCCCTTTACACTGTTAAAAATTACTGAGATACCCAAAGAATTTTGTTTATATGGATTATGGCTATTAACATTTACTGTGTTTGAAATTAAAATAGAAATATTTGAAATAAATTCATAAATCCATTTAAAACTAACAATAATAAACCCATTGCATGTTAATATAAACATTACATTTTTATGAAACATGACTATTTTCCAACAGAAAAAGGTTAGTGAGAAGAGCAGCACTGTAACATTTTTGCAAATCTCTGTAATGTGTGTGCTTAATAGAAAACAACTGTATTCTGTATTCTTGGACATCTACACTAACCAGTTACAATATCTTGTACTGATTGAAATTTACAAAGAGAATCGGGTCGCACAAAGATATGTAGTTGGAAAAGGGAGAAGTATTTTCATAGATAAGTGTGGATATTCTTTGATACTACACTTAAACTGACAAGTGTAAGTTTTCTTCAAATTAGATGCACATGGAATTTGAAACCATATCAATGAAATCTGTGTACTACGTTACATTAAAATCCATTGCCCTTTGAAAGGATCTTTTATCTGTGTATGATTTTATAATATGCACTGATCATTTGTAAAACATTGGTTCACTGAGTTATGTATTTCTCTGCTGAATGCTGACACACTTCATTATAGAATATTAAAAAAAAAAATCACAAAAAATGTCTGGCAACTACCCAGGCTACATATGCATAGTTTGCCTGTCAGTAATATTTTCAAGTAAAAATAATTTCTATAAGAAATAAATCAAGTAGTTCAGTGTAAGCAACCACACCAGTGCTTTTCTTCGAGACCACCAGTATACTTTAGTATGCAGCAGAAGTGCTTTACCCATACCTCCCACGGTGCCACACAAACTATTAAAAGGGTTAAAATTTAATAAAAGTAATAATTTTTACTGCTTCATCAAGGACATTTTTAAGGCTTTTTCTTTTTTTTTTTTTAACTAAATACATGGCAATTAAGAATATGACTACTAGTACAGTTTTGTGTTACGGCTTTGATTCGTGCTAAGGTGCCAAGAGTTTTTATAAACCATTCCTTTGGAGCCACTAGTGCAAATGTCAACACAGTAAAAAAGGCAAAAAAAAAAAAAAAAAAAGTCTTATTACAGTTAGGAAAATAATTTTGACCTTACAGATACCCTAAAAGGGTCTAGTCTGAAGTCTACAAACCACACCCTGAGAACCACTAGTTCTTGCAATGTTGCCTCTGACAGGGAAAGCAGGAATGAAGTGTTATCTTCATTATTCATTTACCCTATGCAAATCAGTTCCCCTGGAGGTCTTTTTAAACACTATTTATGAAATTGAATGCTCTAGTTATAGAGAAAACATAAAATGCTAGAGGTCTGGTTTTATTTGGGTTTTAAAGGCACTGCAATTTACACTTATCCCCTCCTCCCAACCAGACTTAAATGGAGGCAGAAATCAGTACCCAGATACAGTTTTAGCTTGAGGCACTTGAAAAACCTTTTCCCCAGTGGCATATAGAAGATATACTGTTCAACCTAAGCTTTGTAATGAACAAGGTAATATTTTACACCAACCCCTGGAGTGCATTAGTAACAGTAAACAAAACAAAATCATTTACTTCTTTTTTGGTAAAGAATGTGCACTGTGGTTAAATTCACAGGCATCCGACAGTTTCCTGCTTCAGGGTTGCTTGGAATCATACAAATAAGAAGAAACAATTGTCATTGTGAAAAATTCAATCTTCAATATACAGTGACTGGATTTTCTAGATAACTAAAGATAAGTACTTCTTTCAATTAATCAACATTATAACAATAAATCAATATAAATAGAAATTAAGTACTTTACAACTGATTATGTCCTAATTGCTAGATTATAGAATTTAGCAATTCTGAACATTTAACTTGAACATCCTGTGTCCCAAGGGTTGCGCAATTTTATTAAGATGTTTCTGTTAGATTTTCATGCAGCATATTATTTTTTATAGCACCTATACTTTTTGAAGACATTTTTCAGGATGTTCTATATTTTCAAATGCAAATTTACTAATAGAAATATTGTCAGCTTTGGTGGAAAAACTATAAAGTTATCACATACCAAGAAGGCTTTACTCTCCTTGTGACATGTACTTTACCTTGTATCACATTCAACACTTCATTAGATGATCGCTTTCCCATAATAATCAGGAAAAGCGGAAACTGATCTGTTTTTTGAGTTCGAATGGTTTGTGCCACAACACTGCCAAAGTGTCTATTGCACATAGTCAGAAATCTAAAAGGAGACAAAATACAAAGTAAGTTTTGCTTTGTAGTTTAATAGATTTACTAGTACTTCAACAAAGAACTCATTGTGTTGTTAGTTATGTTAAATTAGACAGCCTACCTGATATCAGTATGTAAAATCTTGCTATATTGAGTTTTCAAACATATCTGACATGATACAGAAGTGATTATCACATAGAAAAGCAGGAAGCATACCCTAAATGCTGTCTGGGGCTGACAGCATAGGATTCTTCGTTTTTTTTTTTTTTTTTTTTTTTTTTTTTGAGACAGAGTCTCTCTCTGTCGCCCAGGCTGGAGTGCAGTGTTGTGATCTCAGCTCACTGAAACCCCTGCCTCCTAGGTTCAAGCATTTTCTGCCTCAGCCTCCTGAGTAGCTGTGATTACAAGCTCCCACCACCACACCTGGCTAATTTTTTTTTTTTTGTATTTTTAGTAGAGACGGGGTTTCACCATCTTGGCCAGGATGGTCTTGAACTCCTGACCTCATGATCCACCTGCCTTGGTCTCCCAAAGTACTAGGATTACAGGTGTGAGCCACCGTGCCCGGCAGGATTCTTAGTCTTAAACACTACAACACTACCCTTAAACTATGAGAAAAACAAACTAAATTAATTTCAAGAGGATAAAATTTGTTAAATAGAATAATACAGTGTTGTACAAAGACAGACAGACTAGCATCATCCTAAAAAACAGATTTTAGCAACATTTTCATAAGTCTTTAGAATCAAGAACTGTACTTTACAATTATGTTTTCTCCAGTAGTAGCAGGTCGTCTAGTTTCATACTCAGCATGAGATAAAAATAATAATTCTAAGCTTTTGACCAAAAAAAGCTCTAAGATATTAGCATACTGAAGTCTAGCATTAGTATTCTTAACACGATCTGGAATAAATGAAAAAACTGATAAAGCTTTTCTCTTCTATTAGAGGACTGTTTGAAATTAGCATTTCTTTCAAGAGAAAAGGGTAGCTTATGATATGTTTTCAGATCTGATGGTAAAAAGTAAATGTCATAATAATAATGAATTATGAAAGACCAAATGCAAATATAGAATGCTTTAATAAGATCCAATTTAATAAAGTCTGTAAAAATAATGGACTTTTAATAACACAGGTCACAAAAGGCAAAACAGTGGAAATTCTGGGGACTAGCCACTGGTACTGGCTTATTAATTCTTAATTATGTTCATGAAAGGCAACTTAAATCGTGTGTTTTCTTATGCCTTATGATAATATTTTAGGTAACAACTCCTCTGAAATGTATGTTCTAGCTGATGAGCAAAGTCCTGTCATCACATGCATTAGAAGGTAAATCTATTTGAAAAGACAAACGGCATCAAAATGTCATGCGTTCAGACTCATTTGATATCCAAATTCAAAACAGAATCAAACCTCTTAATTTTTAAAGCCAATACATTTTCTCTCTACAGAAATTCATCTCAGAAATTTAGACTGAATCTTCCATAAAAATCTGTGCTTTGACTATAGAAAGTAGGTGCTGTTAAGGGCAACTAGAACTGTGGGCAAGAGTGTTAAGTTAGCACCACTGCAATAAGTTCATTGGAAGGCAGGTTTAAATACACACTTAGAAGAGCAATAACCAGACCTCATGGCAATTTCAATGCCACCATGAAAATTCAAATTCTCACATTCCACAACTATGATGGGATAAAAGGTGCTCAAGCAGCCTAACCTTCTATGCCAAATTTCACACCCATATAGCTTAACTCATCGATGGGGATGTACAGATCATGAGACTAGAAAATTAGGATATTGTTGTGCTTTTTTTCTAAAATATTTTAAGTCAGTTTTGACTCTGACCTGATCATTGGCAACCTCTAAAATAAAAGATGTCAAAAAAAAAAAAAATAGTTGGAACATCATTTCCCACAAAAGGGAGTAAGTCCTCGTTGCTTTCACATTGATTGGATTAATTAAGCAGATATAACAAATTACCTGTCCATAAGTGCTATTAAGTACTAGCTAAACAGGATACCTACCAAAAAGAGAAAAAAAAAAAAAAAAAGAAAGAAAGAAAGGAAAGGGAGAGAGAGAGAGAGAAATAAAAGGGAAAAGCAGGCAAGTTTAGTGATTTTAAGAATTCCATCTCAAGATAATTTTGCCTGGAAATTGCGTACTTCCCATATTCTTTTTGTGAAAATGAGCAAGAAGATAAAATAATTATGAAAATACAGTTATCTTATTGGGTATAAAATATTATATAACAAAACTTTCACCACTATACAAAGCACATTTGAGGTGCAGATCTCAACGCACACAGCCATTCAATAAATTATAAAAAAACAACAACAAAGTGATCAATTTTCTACAAGTTATTGGAAAATCACTCTAATTTTTTGGAAGTAGTTGGGAGATACACAGGGATCACACAGCCAGCTGACACTTTATGGTAGCCTTAACCAACAATTTATTCTAATCAAAGAGAGACTTAAAATTTTAATTAATCTGATCAATCTTCCCAAAATATGAATTATGTTTGAGATTTTCAAATTGCAATCATCAAGAGCCTGTGGGGCCAATGGACAGTATGAAATTGTAAAAATTCCTACTTGTCAGTTCATTCCGTTATAATTAACAAGAAGGTGGTACTTCACAGCACAGATGTCAAATCTTTTTCATGGCTAGGAGACTCTGCTTCTTCCTGCCAAGATCATTCATGCACAGGGCTACCATTCATAACACACTACCAGCAGCAAAAAATTCAGTTCACATTAGAAGGAAAATGGACGGGGGAAAAACCAGTCATTTTAAGAGAAAATGTGTGGTTCTCATAATTGTGGTATTTTCTTCCTTTTGAAGAGATAAAAGTGTACCAGTGCATCCAGTGGCAGGGCCAAAGCTGTCAACCAACTGCACATGGCATTCATCAGAGTTAGAAGTCATGAAGGGATAAATGGTTTCCACAAGTAAATTCCTGCAATCTCAAACCCAAAGTGGGGAAGCAAGGGCAAACCATTCTATAACAAAGGGAAATGGCTCTGTTTTTAAATAATAAAATTTCTGAATAAATCAAACAGCCTACCCATCATATAACATTTGAGGACAGGACTAACAAGTTGCCAAATCAACCCAAGGCCAAATGCTAAAATTACAAATTTGAAAAGACAACGAATAAAGGAATGATACAAGGGAAGAAGGGAGAGAAGGAAGAAGGAACGGTTGAGGCAATGAGTGAAACGAAATAGTTAATCATAAGTCAGATATACTTTTTTATTTTCCAGTTCTTGCTATTAGAAAATTGGTAAGATAAGACGAAATGGTTTTAATTTAAAGTTTGGAGAGAAATATAAACAGAATATCTGATGGTTAGCATATATTAATCACTTGTAAAATTTTTCATTGCTGAAGCATAGATATTTCTATCTTGTTAATGGAAACCAGGATTACTAATAAATCAGATATGGCAAAAAGTAATCTTGTTTAAATTCAAAACAGGATATTGTTTAATTTCTTTCAACTTAAGTCATAATTACCTAAGTCACTGACTTTTACCAAGCTGTACTGTAACATAAAATATATGTTAAATGGAACCTAGCAATTCAGGGGAAGGGAGGTGAAATTCCACAAATGCTCACTGCCTACCTACCATATACCAGGTGCTGTAAAAGGAAGAATATTTGATAAAAATTAGAAGGCACAAAACTGTCAACTACTCTATTTAAGGGTTCCTGATTACTACATTTCAGTGTGATTCCCATGAGTTTAAAGGAGCCTCAGGTATAAAGTGGGAATAACACTTACCTTTAAAACACTTGTCTTCTTGTAAGGACAAAATAAGATACAGAAAACACTTGGACTTGTGCCTAAAATATGGTAGGCCCTTAAAATTGGTCGCTATTTTACTATTATTAAATGCATAATAATATTTAACACTTTTATCATCATTTCTTTTAGGATTAAAAATGATGGTTTATACCTACAGGCCAGCACTAAGAGACTTTATTTTGCACAGGAAGATATGGTAGCAAAGATTTGTTGACTAAACAAACACTGTCACTGTTTTTTTTCATTCAGAAAATGAATGGGCAGGTATCAATATTTAGAAAATAAGACATTATAGATGCTACATTTGTGCAATACCACAAAATTTTAAACATTTACAACTGGATACAAAACTAAAATCACTACTTCCTTTTAAATACATTTATATTTAATCATAACATGGCGAAAGGTCAAGGGGGAAGTGGACCCATGTGGAAAGGACATCCTCCTTTTATAACAACTTGCTCTCCTGGGAAGAAACCCATTCCTGGGATTACTAAACTAGCTTAATGAGAACAAGAGGGAGAACCCACTACCATGAGAACAGCCAAGGACATGGTGGGTCCATGACCCAGACATCTCCCATTAGGCTCCACCTCTTAAAGGTTGCACCTCCCAACATTTCCACACTAGGAATTAAGGTTCCCATATGAGTTTTGGTGGGGACACTCAAACCATTGCATAATCCTAAATCTTTGGTTTAAACTAAACTAAGTTAGGAAAACAGAGTGTATGACTAAGCTAGGGGAAACTAAAGGTGACGGTCGTGATCCTCAACCTTTGGTGGCCTATAAATCACCTAGGGAATTTACTTAAAAGGCAAGTTCCTCAGCCCCATTCCCCCAGAGAAGGTGATTCAACAGATTTGGGGTAAGGTTCAGGAAACAAAATAGGTCTCCAACCCCACCCCAGGTAATTCTGATACAAGTGATTAATGGCCACACTTTGAGACACATTGCTTTCTGGACACAGGACTTTCTTTGTAAGACTTTAATCTGTCTCTGAAGGCAGTTCTTAAAAGAAGTCGTCATAAAAATGTTTTGGGTAATGATAGCTTCACTGGACCGAGCGTCTAGTCTCCTGAGGCAACCACTTTAAAAATATTCATTCCCACTCGCTTCATTTGTATGGGTAAACTCCAATCTGATCTGAAAAAATACTAATAAATACCTCAACAGTCTGTGAGCTCCATGTGATGGAGGGAAAACAAAGCAGGGAAGGGGAAGTTGTAATATAAAATAGAGTGGTCAGGGAAAGTCTCAACGAAACGCTGACATTTGATCAAAGACTCTAAAGAGGTGAAGGAGGAAATGAAATATTTATCTCAGGGAAGAGAATTTCAGGTGTAGAGAATGGCAAATAAAAGACCTTGAAGTCGGAAAGTATCTAGCATATTTGAAAGGTAACAAGGAGGTTACTATAGCTGGAGCAGAGTGAAACATAAAAGACAAAAATTGATGAGTTTTACTAAACTTACATGGTAAAACACACACACATCCACCACAGAAAAAACAAAAACAAAAACACCATAACTAGGCCAAAAGATAAATAACAAATGGGGAAATTTTCTGAATTCCAAACCACAAAAAAGCAGCTCATTTACTCATTATACATAAAATTCTTACAAACTAGTAAGTAAAAGATAAAAAATATATAAAGAAAGTTTCTAGAAATGGACACAGTAATAGCACATAAGTACGTTAAAAAGATATGCAAAATTACACATACTGAATTTGCTCCTAATAGCTACATATGTATATTCGAGATGGAGATGGAGTCTTGCTCTGTCACCCAGGCTGGAGGGCAGTGACGCCATCTTGGCTTACTGCAACCTCTGCCTCCCGAGTGATTCTCCTGCCTCAGCCTCCCAAGTAGCTGAGATTATAGGCACATGCCACCATGCCTGGCTAATTTTTGTATTTTTAGTAGAGATGGGGTTTCACCATGTTGGCCAGGCTGGTCTTGAACTCCTGATCTCAAGTGATCCACCCGCCTCAGCCTCCCAAATTGCTGGGATTATACAGGTGTGAGCCACCATGACTGCCTAAAGCTATATTTAAAAAAAAGAAAAAAGAAAAAGAAATTTTTTTCACCTGTCAGATTCGTAAAGAAAAAAAAAACAAAACTGGCTTTGGCAAGGTTACAGTAAAACCAGGAAAAAGCCACTACTATACACTGTTAGTATAAGTGAAATTGAAACAATTCCTTCATGGGAAATTTGCCAATTAAAATTATAAATGCATACATACTCTTAACTAAGCATTTAGTCTATAGATGTATTTTCATGTGGAAATCACCTATGTACACAGTTACTGGATGTTTGTAACAGAATACTGGGTGTAATCCATCAATAATTGGATGCAGTAGCTCACACCAGTAATCCCAGCACTGTGGGAGGCCAAGGTGGGGGGAGGAAATTGCTTAAGCCCAGGAGCTGAAGACCAACCTGGATAACAAAGCGAGACCTGCCTCTACAAAAAATAAAAAAATCAGCTGGCATGGTGGCATATGCCTATAGTCCCAGCTACTTGGGAGGCTAGGGCAGAAGGATTGCTTGAGGCCAGGAGTTTGAGGTTACAGTGAGCCATGATCATGTCACTGCCCTCCAGCCTGGGCAACAGAGTGAGACCCTGTGTCTAAATCAATCAATCTTGGTTAAATAAAATTATAGAATATTATGGAATTTAAAGAGATACTACGTAGCCATTAAACAGATTTCTTTATTAACTGATATGGAATATCTTTATGAAGTAATGTTAGTGATAAAAGGAAGGTATTAAATTGTGTTTACCATTTGTGTAAAACTGGGGAAAAATAAATATATATTAATTTGGTTTCTTTTTTTTTTTTTTTTTTTTTTTGAGACAGTCTCGCTCTGTCGCCCAGGCTGGAGTACAGTGGTACAATCGTGGCTCACTGCAACCTTCGCCTCCTGGGTTCAAATGATTCTCCTGCCTCAGCTACCTGCGCAGCTGGGATTACAGGCACGCGCAACCACATCTGGCTAATTTTTGTATTTTTAGTAGAGACGGGGTTTCACCATGTTAGTCAGGTTGGTCTCGAACTCCTGACCTTGTGATCCGCCTCCCTCAGCCTCCCAAAGTGCTGAGATTACAGGCGTGAGCCACTGAGCCCGGCCATTAATTTGTTTATATACAAAATAAACCTCTGGATGGATAAACAAGGACATTGCCTCTGGTGAGGGTCACATAGATACAGGGTTAAGAAGGAGACTTTTTACTAGATACCTTTTTATGCCTTTGAATTTTGATTAATGTGAATGTGTTAGCCAATCATAAAACTGGTAAAAGAGCAAGTCCCTTACATGAAGAAAAACTGCATGTAATCCCAAACCTTTAACATTGTTAATCACATTTTTCTATTTTATATGAGTTTTCTGTTCAAATCTATCTTTTCTGCAGTGGTGTGATCTTGGCTCACTGCAACCTCTGCCTTGCGGGCTCAAGTGATCCTCCTACCTCAGCCTTTGAAGTAGCTGGGACTACAGGTAAGCACCACCATGCCCGGATAATTTTTGTATTTTTTTTGTAGAGATGGGTTTCACTGCATTGCCCAGACTCGTCTTGAACTCATGGGCTCAAGCAATCCACTGGCTTCAGCCTCCCAAAGTGCTGGCATTACAGGCATGAGCCACTACACCCCGACCTCAAATTTTTTTCTAAATGGACAGTATAATGCCTCACCATGCAAATGCACATATTGTATGCATGTTGGAGAACACAAACCAAAGGTAATTTTAAGAAAACACAGGATGAGATTTTGGGAGAATGTAACTTAAAAAAGCATATCTCATCTGCCTGAGGCTTCCTGTAATAGTAAACTGTTAAATTATCTCAATAGATTAGTAGACTTTTAAAAAGCCATGCAATTTTTTTTTTTTTTTCTTTTTTTCTTTTTGAGATGGAGTTTTGCTCTTGTTGCCCAGGCTGTAGTGCAATGGTGTGATCTCGGCTCACCTCAACCTCCACCTTCCAGGTTTAAGTGATTCTTCCGCCTCAGCCTCCCGAGTAGCTGGGATTACAGGCATGTGCCACCACGCCCGGCTAATTTTGTATTTTTAGTAGAGACAGAGTTTGTCCATGTTGGTCAGACTGGTCTCGAACTCCTGACCTCAGGTGATCTGCATGCCTCAGCCTCCCAAAGTGCTGGGATTACAGGTGTAAGCCACCGAGCCCAGCAAAAGCCATGTAATTTCTTAATCTTTCTCTTTGTTTCCATCTATAAATCACTCAAATGCAAAAGACTTTGAGGCACTGAAAGTTTAATAACAATGTCTAGCTAATTTATAGGAGACTAATTTATCCTAATTTTTTTGAGGAACAATAATCATAAATAATAATTGGCTTTTTCTTACCACTAAGAACATAAACATTTATTTTAAGAACTTGAAAATTTCTTAATAAAAAGGGTGTTTACTTTTTCTCAAGTGTTGATCCTAGACTCTTAGGAGGGATAATAGAGAACATCTAATTCAATCTCTTACCAAATGTAGAAATTTCTTCTGGAGTAATGTAAAGAAAAGATTAATTTTCCAGGGCGTGAATAAGAGAGCCAATTTATGTTTAATGCCATATAACATTTCTTCTGTGTTTTGTCTTTTATCAATAAATAAATATTTGTGAGGGCCCACCAAATACATGATGAGATAAGACATGGTTTTTGTCTTTAAATCAAGGCCTCCAAACAGTAAATGTAATCTAGTATATTACTGGGGTCTAGATTTAGTGGTTCAGATGAAGTGCTGGGGAAAATCAGAAAAAGGAATGGGTGCTTAGAAGTCAGGGACAACTTGATGATGTACTGTGCAACTCCTAGGACGGCTAGTAGAAGAAGAACCATCACTTACTCACCTCTGCATTCCTAGCACCTACTATATTTGTTGCATGAATGGGCCAATTCATGCTTCAATAACCTTTATCTTCACTATGACAATGTTGATTGTACAATCTTCCTTTTTCTCTTCCAACTACTTTTGAAATCAGTTTAATTCAAAGACAGTCAGTGTGAATAACTAAGTTTCAGGGCCCTTTTCACTGTGTTTCCACCTCCACAGGTCACTTGAACCCTCAAAATAAGCAGGTGTTGGTCCACAAGTATATGATTCTAAACTTACTGTCTGATTTTTAGCAAAGTGCACTTTTTATATAATTTCATCCTGTCTCCACCCACTGACTGAAAATGTGACTTAGAAAAGGTGTAAAATATCCAAATATTAATATATTAGAGAAATTAGGAATTACTGCAAGCAGCACAGTATTGTGGGAAGAACAAAGACTATGGAGTTGAACAAATCTGATTTTGTAAATTAGCTGTTTCTTTGGATAATTTAAGGGCCTCAGCTTTCTCATCTATAAAATGAAGATGATACCTACTCTTGGAATTGGTCTGTGGATTAATAAATACTACTCCTTTTTCTTTCTTTTTGTGTGCTTCAGAGTCAAAATTGGTTTTTCCACCCCCATCTCTCCAAATTAAGGATATGGTGAAATGTTTCCTAAAATAAGTTACAGCACCAATCTCAGACTCAGATCACTAAACAGGAAGTTATTCTTTACACCATGCTTGCCACTGTATTATACTGCTGCATAACTTCTAGAATATGCACCAACATCATTGGAAGATAATGTCCTATTCAGAGCAGAGATTTAAAGTATATGTATCTCTACTTTAAATCTATCTATATATTTAACATTGTCATGTTCTCTAATTTTTTCTAGCTGCCAAATTTAGAGACTTTGTTTTTGTTTTCGTTTTTGGATTTTTTTAAAGGGATAGGGTCTCACTCTGTTGCCCAGGCTGGTGTGCAGTGGCATGATCATAGCTCACTGAAGGCTTGAACTCCTGGGCTCAAGTGATCCTTCTGCTTCAGCCTCCCGAGTAGCTGGGACTACTACAGGCATGCACCACTGTGCCCAGCTAAGTTCTAAAAAAACAAAATTTAAGGCTGGGCATGGTGGCTCACGACTGTAATCCCAGGACTTTGGGAGGCTGAGGTGGGCGGATCACGAGGTCAGTTCAAGACCAGCCTGGCCAACACCGTGAAACCCCGTCTCTACTAAAAATACATAAAGTAGCCGGGCAGGATGGTGGGCGCCTGTAATCCCACTTACTCGGGAGGCTGAGACAGGAGAATTGCTTGAACCGGGGAGGTGGGGGTTACAGTGAGCTGAGATCTCACTATTGCACTTTAGCCTGGGTGACAAAGCCAGACTCCATCTCAAAATAAATAAATAAATAAAAATAAAAATAAGAGACACAGTCTTGTTATATTGCCCAGGCTGGTCACAAACTCCTGGGTTCAATGGATCCTTTTAAGTAACTGGGATTATAGGCATGAGCCACTGCGCCCAGCCAAATTTGGACACTTCGTGATTTTATCATTATATAAACTGTTTCAGCATCATTTATTTCAGGGTTGGTTGGTTTCTCTTGGAACCTTGACATTTACACATAATGTCCTTATGTATTTGAAAACAACTATCACCCTAGTGGATATAAAAATGTGGGAGTGCATGGCTGGGTGCTGTGGCTCACGCCTGTAATCCCAGCACTTTGGGAGGCCAAGGCGGGCGGATCATGAGGTCAGGAGATCAAGACCATTCTGGCTAACACAGTGAAACCCCGTCTCTACTAAAAATACAAAAAAATTAGCCGGTCGTGGTGGCAGGCGCCTGTAGTCCCAGCCACTTGGGAGTCTGAGGCAGGAGAATGGCGTGAACCCGGGAGGCGGAGCCTGCAGTGAGTCGAGATCCGCCACTGCACTCCAGCCTGGGCGACTGAGCGAGACTCCGGCTCAAAAAAAAAAAAAAAAAAATGTAGGAGTGCTTCAGTTGCAATCTCACCCACAGGAGGAAAGTCTTTAACAGATAAGTGACCAGGAAAACAGAATATTGGCATCTTAGTCACTCATCAAAGCTTTCAAGCAAGAGCTGATTGTAACCCAGCATTTATTATGGCTCACTTGAGACAGCTGATGTTTAACACAAAGAGTTGAATAGACAGGTTGACTGTGTAGGCTTTTCCTCTAAACTTTATATCTGTTATGAGTTAGGTAATCAAAAAGGAGTATTTAAGGATCACATCACCTAAACTCCCTAAAGAATTATCATTACTGAAAAAAAGATTAAATACAAAGCTCTCTGCTTTTACAAGGGATTTATATTTTAAAAATCTATTTAAAATAATCTGTCTTCTGCAAAACAACATAAGTTCATTGTCTATTACTTTTCCTATGGACTCTCAAATAAAATCATGCAACAAAATTCTCCCTTGACTTCAGTGTCAGGAAATCTTGAGAAGAACTATTATGATTCCATATGTCAGATGAGAACTGTAAATGATAAAATGTAAATGCTCTCAGGTGTATGATCTGGCACATAAGAGAAATACAATATATATATATGGAATGGACAGATGAAAAACTGATTATATGCCTATGACATTTCCTTTCTCTCCTTTACCTACTGGAATTCTAGAGCTAAACTTCAACTCAGGTTCTTATAAATATATCTATTTGCTACTTTTAATTGGTTTACATCTAATTTTATTTTTTATTTTCCTATTTTATATTGTATGTACAGAGATTATGAGATTATGTATAGAGATTGTATCAATTTTTTAAAGGAGGCAAACTGTAAATGCTAAATGGAAAAAACCCCAGACATATATACAGAGAGAATATAAGAGGAGCAAGAATTTTCCCAATTCAAGCACACTATATGGCACACAGTTATGGTACACAGTTTAATGGTATATAGTACACAGTATATGGTACACATATGGTACATATCTTAATAAATACTTTTTTGGATAAAGAAATGAATAGATGGTAGAATGAATGAGACAGTAAAAAGCTAAAATTAATGATAATGAAATAACTATCATGAGGAATCTGTGTCCTTAAAAACATGTAAATACCATGATTTTAAAATGTATAAACCAGTAAACTTGCTCACAGTACCCTATAAAACTTTAAAAATTCACTTAGAAAGATGGTTTATGAATAATTAGAATACAGTAGTGATGAACGGCAGGCAGCACAGGCCATTAGGAACACACTATTCCCAAAACTAACTGTGAGTTTCCTAGACTGAGAATGCATCAGCATTCCATAAGTTCTGACTATCTGGATTTCAGTAAGGCATATAAAAGGTGTTCCAAAAGATCCTTTAGATAAGATTTAGAAATACAGGATAAGGTAGATAAGTTCATTTGTCATCAGGAAATTGAATCTATAGAATGCTACCAAATTGAGACTAGTCTCAAATAGTTTACTAGCTGGCTTTGTCCTGTTAACATTTTCATAAATATCTGAGACAAATAAAATATTTACATGTAGATAAATGCACTGAGCACTTACTCTGTACCAGACTTTAAAATCAATCATCCCATTTAATTCTAATAACTCTCTGAGGAATGTAGTTTTATTTCCATTTCATGGTATGACAACTGCAGGCCAGGTGCGGTGGCTCATGCTCGTAATCCCAGCACTTTGGGTTGCCAACGTGGGCGGATCACCTGAGGTCAGGAGTTTGAGACCAGCCTGGCCAACATGGTGAAACCCCGTCTCTACTAAAAATACAAAAAAATTAGCCAGGCATGGTAGCGTGAGTTTGTAGTTCCAGCTACTCAGGAAGCTGAGGCAGGAGAATCACTTGAACCTGGGAGGTGGAGGTTGCAGTGAGCTGAGATTGTGCCACTGCAGTCCAGATCGGGCAACAGAGTGAGACTCTGTTTCAAAACAACAACAACAACAACAAAACAAACAAATAAAAAACTATAGCTAGAGGGTTTAAGCAACTCACCCACAGTCATTATGGTGGCCTAGTGGCATAACTACAATTCCAATCCTGGTCTGAATAAATCCAAAGCTCATTTATATTCTTAATCATCATGATGTTCTAAATTCTTATAACATAAACAAATAATTATTTAGCATTTTAATAAGAAACAAAAGTGGAAAAGATTGATATAACTCTTATCCTTATATAGCTTATATTCATTGGAAGAAATATAAAACAAATTTTAAAGTAAGCAAAAGTAATGGCTTATTATGGAAAGTTCTAGGAGGGTGCTATGAAAAAGAATGATGGTGAAGCCTTCTCTAGAAAGGTTAATCAGACCTTTCTGAAGGATATATAGACAGGACATAAAAATGGGCTAATTTCTATCTTTCTGATAACTTCTTTTATTCTCAAGCAACTAGTGGGGGAAGCTGGGAAGGGGAGGTAGAGAGGGAAATGATATATTTGGGGAATGAAGAGTAGTAAGAACTAGATATCTCATTCAGGCAAAGAAAACTAACTAGAGAATCCCAAATCCCAGTAGGCTTGCCCAGCATTATTGTGTGCTTATTTGAAGCTTGTGTTTATTTAAAAGAGAAAAAGAGAGAAAAAGGAGAAGAGAAGAGAAAAGACAGTGTGATTTTCTCTAGCTGTGTTCAACTGCAATACAGAAGGTGAACAGGTGGGTCCAACAAAATGAGTGTAACAGACAGTTTAAAGTATCACAAGGAAATTATAATGATGAACCTCAAAGTCTAAATAGGATGAGGAATATGAAAATTGGATATAGGAAAGCACAGATGGGATGTGAGAAAGATCAACAGATTGGAAGGCATGAGGAGATAAAAAAGTCTTTAGGACCAGTGATACTTGAACAAATAAACAGGAGTGGTAGGAAGTGGTGATCAGAGCCAGATGTTTGAAATCAAAATATATGAGGTGATATAGTTTCTATTAGTGACTCATCTAAATGTAAATACAAGGAAGAAGAAAAATTTTCTGGAGAACATGTCTAGGAACCGAGAGGATTATCAAGAATGATGACAGGAGTACAGATGATAAGGACTTAAGACTCATTTATGGGTGATAAAACTTGTGAAGGTCAACAGACAGAATCTGAACCCCAAACAATCTTGTCGATCAACTGCATTAGTAAAGAATGGCAGAAATCTGGTTTAGCATCAACTCAAGTTGGAAAACAACAATGGGGTTTTAGTTGATTCCCTGAGTTCAACAGAAGCCCACAATAAAATTTCAGAATAGAACTGTGCATAGCACCAGACAAACCTCCTCTAGAGCACTATGCTTGATCCTGGCACCTTCAGAAGGGGCTGAGCCTAGACACACTATCGTATGAAGAACAGTGAAAAGAACTAATTATATTTGGTAGGAAGAGGCAGGGAAAATAGGACTAATGAGAGCTAGGGTTACATTGATAAGAGGCTGTTATAATGCAATAGAGAAGTTAGGCTTATATCAGGTAACTGCAAAACCAGAACCAAAAAGGATAAAGTTGTAGAAGTTCTCTATAGAAGAAGCATTTTAGTAAAGACGTTTCCAGTTTTTAGAGCAGCTAAAAAAAAAAAAAAGCTATCTTTCGAAGCTTTCATTTCCTTGTCTTGGCAATATTTAAGCACAGGCTGGAGCAACATCAGCTAAGCATGTTATAGAAAAAAAGGCCTGAGTGGCCACAAGTTGTACTGCTAAGGACATGTCTAAACCCTAACGCTAAGATTGGGTGAATTTCACGTTTATTTGTTCCTTGACCAAAAGGTCCATGGACTTCCGTTATACCTCCTGCAGGACTTTGCATACTAGATGGTTATCTAATACATTTCTGTTGCTGAATCATTCAGCATGGCAAGATCATGGGAAAAAAAACATTACGTGGTAGAAAAGCACAGGTAGCATTGAGATTTATATCTGGTATAGCCATTGCAGTGACCTCACAGAACCTCTCTGAGACACAGTTTCCTCATATGTGAGATGGGATCTTGCTATTTACCCTGCAGAATTGTGGAAAAGATTAAATTTTATATATATATATATATATATATATATATATATAGAGAGAGAGAGAGAGAGAGAGAGAGAGAGAGAGAGTGTTAAATTCACACATTTATATAGTGTCTGACAATATAATTAATTAAGAAGGTACTTAATTAATTGTTGTAGTTGTCATTATGTAGTTTGGATTTTTAAAAAGCAGTACGATAGTCTTGCTTTTAGCTACTGATAAACTTTTAACAGATATTCTTTGTTACAAAACGAAAGAGGTAGAAAATTACTGTCGTCTTCTTCACTACACCTCACTAAAATCACTCTGATCAGATTATCACAAACTGGTAAGGGTAGCATGCTTATGCTATAATCTGATATATTATATCGAACTTCACCAAAATTTATTTTTCAAATGAACCCTTGCTTACCTCACATTTTTCTACTGAAAACAATTGTATCCAAGTCAGAATATTACAGACAAAGGTCTCAGGTCAAATAGGTGAGTCACCCTCTTTTTATGGATGAAAAAGATCTGGAAATGTTACACTACTTGTCTAATATCATCTTGTTTTTCATATTTCCAGCCTGACTGAGCCTTACTTCTTAATTGCTCTACATTCTATGATGACTGACATCTGTCTGTCTGCATAAACAATGAGAAAACAGTTGTATTGAAAATTGTACTTTCTATGAGCCCAGGAGACCAGCCTGAGCAACATGGTGAAACCCGTCTCTACAAAAAATAAAAAAAAATAAAAAAAAAATAAAATACTAGTACAAAACAAATTAGCTAGGTATGGTGGCATGAGCCTGTAGTCCCAGCTACTTCAGTCAGGAGGCTGAAGTGAGAGGATCACTTGAGCCCAGGTGGTCGAGGTTGCAGTGAGTCGAGATTGTGCCACTGCACTCCAGCACGGGTGACAGACTGAGACACACACACACACACCCCAGGACCCTGACACACACACATGCTCCAAAATAAAACCCAAAAGCTTCTAAAAAGCTTCTGCATAGCAAAAGAATGGGAGAAAATACATCTGACAAAGGATTATTATCAAGAATCTACAAGGAACTCAAACAAGTCATCCAGAAAAAAACAATCCCATTAAAAAGTGGAGAAACAACATGAACAGACATTTTTCAAAAGAAGATATACAAATGGCCAATAAACATGAAATAATGCTCAATATCCCTAATCATAGGGAAATGCAAATTAAAACCACAAGATACCACCTTACACCAGTCAGAACAGCCATTATTAAAAAGTCAAAGAATAACAGATGTTGACACAGATGCAGTGAAAAGGAACTCTCATACACTGTTGGTGGGAATGTAAATTATGAAAAACAGTATTCAGATTCCTCTAAGAACTAAAAGTAGATCTACCATTCGATCCAGCGATCCCACTACTGAGTACCCAAAGGAAAAAAAGGTCATATCAAAAAGATACCTGCATGCATATGTTTATTGCAGCACAATTCACAATGGTTAAGATATGGAACCAACCTAAGTACCCATTAACCAATGACTGGATAAAGAAAATGTGGTAATGGCCAGGCGCGGTGGCTCACACCTGTAATCCTAGTACTTTAGGAGGCCGAGGTGAGCGGATCACCAGGTCAGGAGATGAAGACCACGGTGAAAACCCGTCTCTAAAAAAATACAAAAAATTAGCCGGGCGTGGTGGTGGGCGCCTGTAGTCCCAGCTACTCGGGAGGCTGAGGCAGGAGAATGGCGTGAACCCAGGAGGCGGAGCTTGCAGTGAGCCGAGATTGCGCCACTGCACTCCAGCCTGGGCGACACAACGAGACTTCATCTCAAAAAAAAAAAAAAAAAAAAAAAAAAAAAAGTGGTATGTATACGTATGGTATGTGTATAGATACATGGTGTGTATATATATATGGTATGTGTATATATTATATATACAGTGTGTGTGTGTATATATATATAATGTGTGTATATATAATGGAATACAACTCAGCTATAAAACAAGAATAAGGTCTTCTGCAACAACTTGGATGAAACTGAAGGTCATCATGTTCTCACTTACAAGTGGAAGCTAACTATGGTTATGCAGGGGCCTATAGAGAGGTATAATGGACACTGAAGACTCAGATGGGGGAAAGTAGGAAGGAGGTAAGGAATGAAAAATTACCTATTGGGTACAATGTACATTATTTGAAAGACAGGTATACTACAAACCCAGATTTCAACACTATACAATTCATCCATGTAACTAAAAACCACTTGTACCCCTAAATCTATTGAAATTTAAAAAGAAAATTGGTCAGGCACAGTGGCTTATACCTGTAACCTCAGCACTTTGGGAGGCGGAGGTGAACAGATTGCATGAGCTCAGGAATTTGAGACCAGCCTTGGCAAGATGATGAGACCCTATCTCTACAAAAATATACAAAAATTAGCTGGATGTGGTGGTGTGCACCTGTAGTCCTGGCTACTTGGGAGGCTGAGGTGGGAGGACTGCTTGAGCCTAGCAGGTTGAGGCTGCAGTAAGCTGAGACTGTGCCACTGCATTCCAGCCTAGGCACCAGAGCAAGATCCCTGTCTCAAAAATAAAATAAAATAAAATAAAATAAAATAAAATAAAATAAAATAAAATAAAATAGAAAATCAGTTTTCTTTAAGAACAGCAACTGACACATTTTAATGTATACAGGTCTGCTTCAAGAACTAACAAGTTAATACATAGCTTTCCTAATAGCCACATAATAAAATGTGTTGTTGAGACAGTAAATTATTTGAGAGCTGCTCAGAGAATCGAGTAGCTCATTTATTACTGGGACTGGGCAATGTAATTTCTCAGATTTGAGGTATGGCAATCAAGGCTTTTTTATTTTTCACATGACCTTGCCTCATCCCTTCCTTAGCTGAGATGTGTAGAAAAGTATTTGCTGAAAAGGACTTTCTTGGTGCTGATCATGTATTGAGGGAAAAAAAAGCACATAAAAGCAATCTATTTAGGATTCTTAAACTGTTGCTGTAGCTACAGACTGAGTTAGTCAACAGTAGATAAACTGTCAAATGGCTTTTAAAAAGTCTTTATAGTTAACTCTGTTCTGAATAATACAAAACTATCTGTCACTCCTCTACTACCATAATGCTATTAAGTACAAAGACACAAACATATTCTTGAGGAAAGGACACGAAATCCATTCTTTAATAATTACCTGAACACATTAGAAACAGGATTCCACCCTACTCTCCAATTCCAGACTAACAGAAACTTTCCTTTTTTTGGTGGTATATTTGGCAGATTAGAACATTAAGATTTTTGGGCTTTAAAATATCTTTTGGCATCTATGTAGACTGACAAGCAAACACTGTAAAATATGTCAGAGGAACCAAATTACTTATGTGGTTTTATGTTACTGAACTAACATGTTTCTTTTATAATTTCTCTGACTGTTTTACTATCAGTATTTATAGAAGAGGAGAAATGTGCTATGAATTTCAATGGCATAGGGGATATGATTTAGTAAAAAGTCTGCTAAAATATCATCAATATAAAAATTATTAATGAGAGCAGTTAAGGAAACAAATCTTTTCAGACCTTTTTAATTTCAGGCAAGAAGAAAAGCAAAATACATGATGGCATATATATAAGATATTTCACTTCATAAATATTCATTCATTCATTCATTCATTCACATACAGGGTCTTGCTCTTTTGCCTAGGCTGGAGTGCAGTGGTGCAGTCTTGGCTCACTGCAACCTCCGCTTCCCAGGCTCAAGCACCCTTCCAAGTAGCTGGGACTATAGGCATATGCCACCATGCCCGGCTAGTTTTTTATATTTTTAGTAGAGACAGGGTTTCACTATGTTGGCCAGGCTGGTCTTGAACTCCTTGCCTTAAGTGATCCGCCTGCCTCAGTCTCCCAAAGCACTGGGATTAAAGGTGTGAGCCGCCGCACCCAGCCCAAATATCTTATTTTTAGAATAAGATATTTATCTTATTTTTAGAATAAGATATTTATCTTATTTTTGGAATTTGTTTCATTCGATTACTCATGTTTTATATCAATATAAAAACTGTATGTTCTAAAATACAAGCATAACCAGCTATTGGGAGTAACTATTTGCATATGACTACACATGAGTACACTGGTGGGGGTGGGGGTACAGGTTACAGAATGGGGAAGGATTCAGCAACAGATCACAAACAGGGAAAGGTCTGGAATTAACCTCAAACTTCATCTTGAGACAGTGATGATTCTTTTAATTCTGTGACTCTCATAATCAAGATACCTAGAATATTCAAAGAATATTCAAAACACAGAGTAATCGGGAGATGACCAAGGAGAACACCAACAGACTTATAAGAAAGATCTAGTGCATGAGAAAAATAGAATTTGACAGAAACTTAAAATGTTATTATTTTGGAATGGCTTGCCAATAATACCACCTTTGTATCTCAGCTTCTGACAACAGTTTTCACAGGCTATTTATTGACAGCTGTATCTGAGTTAAATGCATATTTCCTGAATAGCATTAATTAGATTAGTGCAGAGGAAAATGGGCTTTTTTAAAAAACAAATGCTTTGATTCAAATACAATGCATGTGCAACCAGGCAGTTGTAACTATAGTACTAGGTAGGAGTGTGGGAAGTATCCAAATCAGAGTAAAAAAGGCTCATAAACTGGTAATTTTAAATTATCTCAAAGAACATTTTTAAAAGGATAATCTATTTTGGCCAGGCGAGTTGGCTCATGCCTGTAATCCCAGCACTTTGAGAGGCCGATGCAGGCGGATCACCTGAGGTCAGGGGTTCGAGATCAGCCTGACCAACAAGGTGAAACCCCATCTCTACTAAAAATACAAAAATTAGCCAGGTGTGGTGGCAAGCACCTGTAGTCCCAGCTACTTGGGAGGCTGAGACAGGAGAATTGCTTGAACCCAGGAGGCAGAGTTTGCAGTGAGCCAAGATCATGCCAATGCACCACAGCCTAGGTGACAGAGCGAGCGAGACTCCGTCTCAAAAAAAAAAAAAAAAAAAAAAGGATAATCTGTTTTAAAAAAAGAATGTTGAATGTACTATAAAGAGTTTAGCCATCAACTACATAGAGACTGGCTTGTTCTCAATTGTAAGAGGCCATCACTTTTATCCATTCCCCCTTTCCTTTCCTTTCAGTACTATTAGGAAACTATTCACAAGTGTACCCTTGGACAATGCTGAGCAGTAATTATGACTTGCTGACAAAGAGATATGAACAATTACTGAGCCCATTTTGAAACCCTACACTAATAAAGTCATTAGATGCTGCCCTAGCCATGATCTCTCTAAAAGCTTCTGAAGTTACAAGAACACACGGCATTGTTTGCAGGGACAATTGCTGCTGGCAGAACGCAAACCTTGAGTTAAACCATGCTGCAAATTGATCTTGACATTCTGTTAAGACCGCCACTAAAAATCAAAAGCAGAAGAGAAAAGGAGAAAATGAGTGGGTAGGATGTAATCATGGAACAGGAGGGGGTTCCTCCTCACCTTCTCTCCTCCCTCTTCACAAAACAAACCACGGAGAAAATGACAGACTCTCCTGGTGTTTTGGAACCTTCATTTTAAAGCATTAATTAAGCCCTTGACCTGGGATATTTAGGATGGAAATACACTTCCTTTAAAAGTACTGGAAGGAAAATGTTGCACAAAGGGAATAAAGAAGTTTAGGGAAAATTATATGGAAATCTGGCATGAAGGTGCTCCTGAAGTCTTAGTACCCTGACCACAACATGTTCATCTGTTTTATCAGCTACCTCTGCAGAATCCATATTTGTACCTAGGGTAGCAGCTGGAAATTAATACTCCTGTGTCTCCCATGCAGACTCCACACCTGGGCTATATCTGCAGGATCAAATGGAAGTATAGGGTTAGAGTAACATGGTCAGCAAGGCTTCAGCCAGGCATGAACCACTGAGTAGTTTGGAATTAAGGGTAAGCCACTGTGAATATGGCTAATTACTGAGATGGAAAGTACATGTGAAGACAGCTTACTGATAATAAGTGCTTTAAGTCAATTAACTCTTGCCAAAGATTAAGTAATGTGGAAAACTATCACTTGAATATTAAGCCTAACAAGTACCTGTCAGCACAACAGCGGAAGTTTGCAGTGACCTGAAATACCACACCCAAGGGCATTAAGTTCAAAAGCTAATGCTGACAGGCACAGAATTCTGTCTGTGAATATTGGTATTAAATGTGTGTACAAAATTTAATACAATGCTATGTATATTTTATATGCAACCTGTATAACCCAAGCACTACTGGCAACTCCTGTGGAACTGTTTACAACTACTCTGAACACTGCTTAGAAATAGTGTGCAATGCCTGATTTAACACTTAGTAGCATGTACACTGATATGCAAAACATTTTCATCTCAGGTACTTACATAAGCAATTCATTTTCCAGCACTCATAGCTAGCTGATTACCCAGTTGGCACTATTCCAGTGAAATTCAAATGTTTGATTCTAAGTGTTCTAAAATTAGATAATCTAAACCAGCACCTATATTTGCTTTGTGGACCCTCCTATGCAGAACAAGAGATACCCGCTAACCCACTTACTGGTTAATACTGGCGGTTCACTGAGTCACATATGTGATGTGGCTTTCCTTGATGAAGCAACTTCAGCTAAGAATCCACAGCTCAGCCTGGAGGGCACAGCCTTTATGGAGGGACACATTAATACTCACTGTGCTGGTGCTTTACATAGTACTATTTATGGTTAATTCTGATGGTGTTCTAATAGAACATGTCTGAATGCTTGGTCTCTTCCACCATGTAGCCAGTCTAGCACTCTGGGCCTGGGGACAGGTTTATAATCAATTCTCCCACCATTGTAGAAGGTTCAGTACCATCCCAGAATGGCCCAACTTGTGAGACCAATTACTTCTGGGGTATCACAGAGGCTTGGTGAAGTCTGGGGAAGAAACTCTGGAACCAGGATGAACTCATCTGGGTTGGAATTCAAGCCACTTTCCAGATGGCCTGGGAGCACCTGAGGCACATGGGCATACACCATCATATTCTGAGACCCTACAATGCCAGCAGTAGACCAAGTATCCAATCTGAACATTTAAAATTCATTCTGTAAGGAGAATGAAGGTTTTAGTACCATATATTAGTACCATTAGTGGCTACAGGGGAAGATCACACAATTAGAGGAATGTAGCTGCATTTCCAATGTTCTTGCCATTACCCAAATTGGTACTCTCTTGTTATTTTTCAATAAGCCTATTAGAGATTATTTGTTTATTATCAATATAGTACTTACTCTTTAAAAGGTAATTATGGCTAGGTGCAGTGGCTCATGCCTATAATCCCAGCACTTTGGGAGGCCGAGGTGGGTGGATCATGAGGTCAGGAGTTTGAGACCAGCCTGGCCAATATGGTGAAACCCCGTCTCTACTAAAAATACAAAAATTAGCCAAGCATGGTGGCATGCACCTGTAGTCCCACCTACTCGGAAGGCTGAGGTGGAAGAATTGCTTGAACCTGGCAGGTGGAGGTTGCAGTGAGCTGAGATTGCACTACTGCACTCCAGCCTGGGTGACAGAGCGAGACACCATCTAGGACGGACGGATGGAAGGAAGGAAGGAAGAGAGGAAGGAAGGAAGGGAGGGAGGAAGGGAGGGAGGGAGCGAGGGAAGGAGGAAGGAAGGAAGGAAGGAAGGAAGGAAGGAAGGAACGAACGAACGAACGAACGAACGAACGAACGAACGAACGAACTTGTGTAAAGCAATGGAATTACAGACACAGCTCCCTCAGGGAGCTGACAACCTAGCAGGGAGATAGACAGTGACCATACAATGTAATGAGTGCTATTAGTACAAGTTAGTATAGATACATTATGGGAGCATACAGAATATGCATTTTAACCCTGATTGAGGCAAGAGAAGGATGGGGAGAGGCAAGGCTTCCTGGAAGTGATACCTGTCCTGAATTTTAAGAAATTATTCTTTCATAGCTAAGCACTCATTCATTAAGAATACATTGTACTAACAATATTTTTATTGTATTAGTTAAATCTATGATGGTTTTCTACATGATACATATCCAAAGAATATCTTAACCCTGCTTCACTGTCTGCTTGTAGACATATGCCAATGCTAGGATGAATCATTAACAAAAAAACTTCTTTGGATTTGTCCATGCTGGCTGGTTGACCTTAATTCTCAATCTGGTTCAGATTATAGAGGATTATATTAGCTGGCCAGCTCTCTCTATTCCTTCTCTCCTCAATTATTTCAACCACTGATCCTTTGTTCCCCATACATAATTATGAGGTTTTAAACACCAATGCCCTTTAGTAAAGAGTAGTCAAATCTGCTACCCAAAAGACTAGGAATGCTACTATGGTAATATAAAATCTTTAAATAGAAAAGAGTAAAGTTCTAACTTCATGTTTCTGTATGTCATCTCTTTCAAATCCCTCTTTGACCCCCTTGGGTACAGCAAGTCAGTATAAAGTTCATCTATACTCCTAAAGTACCTTATACATACCTCATATTATATATTAGCTCTTATGTCTGTTTTGCCTACTAGACTATGAGTGTTTTGAGGGTTAGGATTGTGTCTTGTTCCACCTTTCATTCTCAGATGACACACCATTCCTGGTTCATATTATTCAGTGTTATTCAATGAACAAACATAACAAACACAGTTGGTCTTCTGCATCTGTGGGTTCTGCATCTGTTGATTAAACTAGCCAAGTATCAAAAATATTCAGAAAAATATTGTGTCTATACTGAACATGTACACTTTTTTCTTGTCTTTCTTACCTAAACAATACAGTATAACAACTATTTACATAGCACTTACATTGTATTAGGTATTATAAGTAATCTAGAGATGACTTAACGCAGATGGGAGGATGTGCATGGTTTATATGCAAATACTATGCCATTTTCTATCAGGGACTTGAGTATCTGTGGATTTTGGTATCTGTAGGAGGTCCTGGAACCAATCCTGCATAACTATGAAGTGATTTACAAGATCTTCTTGTTTACTGTTACCTATCTGTTTTTAGCTCTTTCTTTTACAGGTAAATCCTACTATTTCCATCAGAATTACTGGTCAAACCAATATTTCAGAAATTAGAACAGGGCATGGTGTCACACGCCTCTACTTCAGCTACTTGCAAGGCTGAGACAGGAGGATTGCTTGAGGCCAGGAGTTTCAGGCTGCAGTGCACTATGATTATGCACTCCAGCCAGGGCAACATAACGAGACCCTGTCTCTTCAAAAAAAAGAAATTATACCTTTAGCACTTCTCAAGACTACCAAGGGCTTCCTGTCATTGTTTTAAGAATGGCTCTGAAATCCAACTAGACATCGTGGCCCAGAAGACTGTAGAATATTTTCCAAGGAAAAAACCTCCTATTTAGATATGCAATATTGAAATTATAAGCAACATTCTTAGATGGAAATAAATGCATATATTTATTTGCTAAATGCTTTCTGAGTTTCTTTTTCCTAGAATTTAAAAAAGTGCCTTGTTTACTGAAACCAACAAAACGAATAAGCCCTTCCAGGAGATCACATTTTAGTAGGGGAGATGATAGACATTAATCATTACAGCTAAAGTTTCATGTCTCAGTTCATATTTGGAATGTTCTAAGATCAACTTAAGAATTATTCCAACATATTTTATACACAGTGGGCTGGAAAATCTAAGTATTCAACTAAGAATGAAGGTTATTAGAATCATTTAAGAGGTGTAAAAATCCAAATCATCAACATCACAGGGGTTATGACATTTTATAGAAGTGTTTCTTTTTTTATTCCAATTTTTAGAGAAATTAGGAAATTTAATTTATAATAGCAAGTGATACTCATATTCTGGTGACTTCACCAAAGCATTCACTTAGTTTTATATCCTTCACTTATCTCCTACACACATGAGAGAGCCATAGTAAACTGTGACTAAAGAACTAATGCCTCTATAGGCTTAATCAGAGTAATCCTTAAGCAAAAGTATATCTGCTTGGCAAGTCTCTTCCTATCTTGGATATCAACATCCTCAGCTATAACATCAGGTGGTAGTCCTAGAAAACCACTAAGAAAACATCCAAATAGCTTACAGGTCCAGGACTCTCTAAATTTTTATGGCCAGTGTGAACTAGGTTAACCAGATATGGGACCAGGCAAGTTATTAACCAGGAATTTATTTCCAAACTTACATCTATCATAAAAAAGTAACAGTTAAAAGGAAACCCACAACAACAAACTTACTTGTGATGCCTAGAAATCTCTTCTGTATTTCCAGATATTAATATGTCCCCATTTCAGCTTACAATATGCAAATGATGGCATAATACCTTTTGACATGTACCCCATGGATCAACAAATATTAGTGTAAGCAGTCATCTACCGAATCGAGAGTGAAAGCTTGAGGTTTGTTACTCAAAGTTAAAAGCATCTAATGAGTGACACAATCAGTTTTCATGATAAACACCTCTGGATAAATGTGGTGTAAAAATCCAAGAAAGATAATACAGTAGGAAACCCAATTAGACAATTTTATTTTGACGAATCTACGATATGATAGGTGGCAAGAAAATTGTGGTTAAGTTAAACCCCCTTTTCTTTTTTTGAGACAGAGTCTCGCTCTGTCGCCCAGGCTGGAGTGCGGTGGCGCGATCTCAGCTCACTGCAAGCTCCGCCTCCGGGTTCACGCCATTCTCCTGCCTCAGCCTCCCGAGTAGCTGGGACTACAGGGGCCCGCCACCATGCCCGGCTAATTTTCTTTTTTGTATTTTTGGTAGAGACGGGGTTTCACCGTGTTAGCCAGGATGGTCTTCATCTCCTGACCTCGTGATCCGCCCGCCTGGGCCTCCCAAAGTGCTAGGATTACAGGCGTGAGCCACCATGCCCGGCCTAAACCCTTTTTTTGAGCAATAAACCAGCCTAATCAATTATCTTACAGTTTCATATGTCAAAGTCAATCCCCTTTTTGGGAATATGTCATTCTAATGAATTTTCACCTTGTGTTTATAAAATGTGTATTTTCCCATTTGCCTTAACGGTAATAATGATGGATCAAAAGTAGCTATGTAATTTTATTTGTTACTTTATTTTTTTATTACTTGCTTTTAAATTTTCTGATATTTTAAAAAAACTTTTATGTCTGGAGGGTACATGTGAAGGTTTGTTACATAGGTAAATTGGTGTCATGGGTATTTGTTTTACAGATAATTTCATCAATCAGGTATTAAACTCAGTACCCAGTGATTATCTTTTGTTACTCTAAAATAGAGAAATATGATACCTTTTACATTTGTAATGTGGACAGAACTATTAATAGATTTTGAATAAGTATGTCAAGTATCTTAAATTATAGAAATCATCCCATTCCCCTATTGCCCCATTTGTGGTTCCTATAAATGTTTATTAAATTGAATTCCTAGATGTTCCTATTTTCAATCTTTAATATTACCTTTTACAAATTTTCATGACAGATACTTAATTCAAAATGTAGATTGAAATATCCTATCATACTTAATAGTCAGTTCTGCAGTTCATTGAGAAATAGCTCTAAAGCCTTAAACAACACCTTTATTTAGTGTTTTTTAAAAAGTGTCATAAGGAGTTAATAGGACACAGCTGTACTGGCTCTTGCTAATAAGCAGCTTCTGTCGCTTTGGTCACCACAGGTGTCTCTGTAACCTGCAAACTCTTATTACTAGTGTATCAAAGTTGTGCTACTTAACAGACTTCTTTAGTAAAACATAACAAAGCAATTACATGGCTGTTGATTGCCAGTCATAAAAAAAAAAACCCTCAAACACTGTTTTTCAAAAGAAACTACACTGCAATTTTTTGTCATTGTAAAATAAAAGGAACTAAGGAATTAAATGGAGGACAGAACAAAATAACAGCAGGTAGCCCACTGAACTTAGCCACTACAGATGGTTTAGAAATAGTGTTTCCTTCTCCATCAAGTTGTGGATAAAAGGAAAGGAGGAGATTCCTTACTGCCAGTGAATGGCAAAAGATTTAGCCAAGTCTCCAGTCTCTGTATTTTGCCTCATGAAAGACCTTCGATGTGGCATTTTTATCTGTTTGTGGCACCGCTTTTCATCACCTTTAACTGAGTGTGAATAATAACCTGATTTAATTTAAACAAATACAGGTGCTAAAGATTCTTTATTTATGTATAACAGGGAACATTTCCAAGGCAAAACGAAGTCATCTCATGAAATTTCCTAACCATTTGCTTAAAGAAATGAAGTATTAGATTAGGAAATAGCTTCAACATTATTTTGCCTCACATTTAAGGAAAGAATCATGTTCTTTTCTGATTCAGATTAAATAAAACAAAGTGAATGATGACCAAAAATTCAGTAAGCCATAAAGTAACAAAAAGACAAATCAGATGGTTTCTAATTGTTCTATAATCGTTTAAATTAGGTAACTATAATATGCTTGCCTTGAAATGAATTAATTTAATCTCCCTGTTCATAAACCAGCAATCTGCGATTACGATTGTGTTAACACACCCAAAGTAGCATCATGGGATGTCATAGACACATGTGTAATTAAACATGATGAAATATATTTCAGATGGGAAACTGAAATAGGCAAAATATGAAGAATTGTTAATCACTTACAGATACTATGATTAACAAACTAAGTAAACTCATCCTGACAACTAGGAAAGGAATTTTTTTCCCTATTGAGAATATGGAAGTATTGTTGGCTGTGTGCAAAAGAATGTGTGCAATAAAGCGATTACATCAATTAGCATATGCTAGAGTTAAGCTATTACCAACTCCATTGGACTTGTGCAGAAAGTCCTGCCCTCTTCACTGAAGTTATTAAAAAATAAACTTACTACTAAGATTATATATTAGACTTGTTTTGCCTTTTCTGAACATCATTAAAAACATTAGTTTTCCCTAAAAGTTCAAAAACATATTAGAAATGTCTGTTGCATTGCAAAAATAAGATGAGAAATACATTTTTATTTTCAGGTTATGCTTGAATTTAAAAAGTTTTTATAAGTTAAGGTATATTTTCATAATTGCAAATAACTGCATGTGTTAGCTGCAATGAGCAGCTTTTGTCTAATAAAATGCAATGGTAGAGAGTTTAATGCTGAGGATGAAAAATGTTTATGATGATGACAAACACAATGATTTTTTTTTTTAATAGAAGCCCAACTTGTGAACAACAGTATTACCTTGCTCTGTTGGAGTCCTTTGTCAGATCCCAAGCCCAGGTTATAAAATTTTGACTCAGATAAGAAACAATGGATTCAGCACAAAGCATTTGTGAGCAGAAGACATTGGTTAATACACTTTCATCATGGTGGAGGTAGATAGCAAGAAGCTTTCTCTGAAAAGAGGAGAAAAATCTGATCAATTAAGATATCCACTAATGTAAGATTTCTTAAATTTTAGACAGGCATAATTAGTCTATGTGAACAGCAAAGACAAAAATTAAATGCTATTCCCTAAAAGAGTACTTTACATTGTGGAGTTCCTAAAGCATCTAAAATATCAAAAAATTTTACTTCCTTACACCTGAAAAAGGCTAGGATGATTATATCTAATTTTTCAGACTGCTATTGCAGATTTCTGTTAACATGTGCAAGCCTATCTCAAACGAAGTTGCAACAGAATTGTATTTTGCTTAAAGAAAATGGATTTACTATTCTTTTCATTTAATAGATATATGTAAAGAGAAATATTAACTTTGAACTGTTCAACAATACAGAGAAAAAAATTCATTAAAACAGAATGACAAAATTCCTCTTACATATTTTTTATGGTTTTAATCTGAACAATGGATAGTCTCTTCCATTTGAAAGGAAAAGGTCTGAAATGAAGTTTTCTTTTTGTTCTATAGATAATTTTAAAGTCCTTAATGTGTTCTCATATTAAGCCCTTATTTAACAGCATATAACATATAATTGCCATATGAAAAGATAGAAAAATATTCAGTTCACATGCATTCTTTCCAGTTTATATTTCAGAAAATATCCACTGTGGCTTTTCATATAGAAAATTATTATTTCCCTTTTGCCATAATAAAAGTTGCTTTCAATAAATGACTTGGTCTCTTAAATGTGTCTTCTGTCATAGTTGGATACTCAATGCAATAATTAAAACTAAAAACTGAAATTGAACAAGGTAATAAGTATAATAAAAACAATGGGTATAAGTAGCCATTGATGGTTTGCAACATGTTAGCTTTACCAACAATGATTATAATGATTAAAGAGCTTAAATTGTTGACTACCTTCTTGGTAGTCAGTTCTTGAAAGAACTGAGTTTAACAATACTCACAATTACCAGGGAAAGGAAAGATAAAATTTTATGGTAAAGACAACATACAAACCAATCTTTGAAATTCTGTCAAAGGAAAATTTCAGGGAAGCTTAGTATCTTTCCCTTTATGTTAAATAAGAATGTGATGACAGCAAATGAAAATCTGCTGTGTGGGATTCTGAAGAAAAGAAGGAAACTTACAGAAAAATATAAGGCTCATGCTGATGAAAGGCTAATGAAATCTGACGTTAGGAATTATCTCGATAAATAATCCAAATAATAGTAACAGTAATCATCATTAAAATTATTTCTTACAAAGGTAAACTTTATAATAGATGAGAGTAGCCACAGTTAGGTAGATTAAGATTCTAAAAGCATCTACTATGAATAGGAGACACTGTTACTTTCACAAACGTTATCTACTTTAATTTCCAGAATAAATCTTTAACATAGCATCCTTAACCCCATTAGCATATGAGGAAACTGAGGTTTAGAAAGCGGACTTGTTCCAAATGTCACAGCTAGTTAGTAAGTAATACGAGGACTGGCTCCCAGCTTGTCTAACTCCAAGTCCAAGTAAGTGTTTTTTCTCTGATACTACAGTGGTAGCAGGGAAATCAACCACACTGTAGTCAAGGCTTGTGGAAGCACTCATATAGCATGAGGATGCCAGACCGCTTTGGACTGAGACTCAGAGACAGCTTGTAATGGGAATAAGGGCAGGACTCCTGCGTATAAGTAGCTCAGCTGATCCCACCCTGCTTCTATGTGTTAATTCATTTGTTCATTCATTCAACAAGCATTTGTTGAAATACTCTTTGTGTCAGGCTCAGCAGGAAGCAGTGGCAATAAAATGATGAACAAGACAGACTTGGGGTTTCTTCATCTATGTTGATGTCTGCAGAGAACGGTATCAGGCTTCTAGGAAGTTTGTAATCAGATACATTGTTAGAGAGATACTTATCTAGTAAATTCCTACTCATCCTATAAGGCTCAAAAAAAAAAAAAAAAAAAAAAAAAAAGCCTCTATGAAACCTTCCCTGATTCCCTCAGGCAGAGTTAAGAGCTTCCTTTCCTGGGTCTGTATCTCTTTCTATTAGTATTACAATTGTTTACCAGTTTCCCCTCTAGACTAACTTTCTCAAGAGAGAGAATGAGGTCTCTTTCAGTCTTCTTTGCGTCTTTAAACTAGCATGGGTCCCAGCCTGTTTGACGAAAGAAACAAGAACACTGATATGAGCCACAGCCCCTTGGCAAAAAAAGATACCCCATTGCAGTGGCAATGCAAAATCAGTTTTAGTAAATGAGTCAAGAATTCTGATGCTTTAGGGAAAGTAATGTGAACCTGGCACCATTAACAAATTCAGAGCTCTTCTTCTTAGGAGCTCTCTAACTGAATAGACAGAGGGATGTCAACCTCTAATTCAGCTTGATCGTTTCTCAGCAACTACATTTAATGAGACACTGGGAACAAGAGAGCTGTCCACTTTTAAATCAGCATATTTCTAACTAAACAATGGCAATGGCTAAATCTTTAAAATGCCTATTTCTCTCAAGAACACTGCAATGGAACATTTAGACTTTGGGAAAGAGATTAGTGATTTACATTGCTATCTCACTGATTTAATTTAAATGCTCTTCCAAACCAAACACACATGTGCCGAAGAGGCTACTAAGAAATCCAACATGCAGAGTTCCCTATAAGTGCAGCCGACAGTGTTGACTGAAACTAAACTTGGAAATCCAGGGCACTAATGCACAATATCAAGCAATAAAACAGCATCTCTTTGGCAATATTTAATTTAAAAAAGAAGAAAGAGGCAGGCGAAGATCAGGCACTGTCTGTTTTGGAGGATCAACCATTCTGCATTTCAAAGCATTGGTCCCTGCAATATCCAGGTTACTGTGCTAGAATCTCGACTATTATATCGCAGTTGTGAGAGGGAGGGCAAAGATGTGTTTACTCAGTGATTAGGCCCTTAGAATAAGCCTCTAGCTCCTAGAGAGACAGCTCACCACTTATTCATTTGGGCCAATTCACAAAGCCTAGGAAGATTAAACATCCATGCTGAGAAGACAAGCGAATGCAGACGGTGAAAAAGAAATAAAAATTCTTTAAAAACTCTGAGATGACTTCATTATTTTTCCACAAGGAAACTTTAGGAAAGTGTTTAGTTAGAGAAAAACCCACATTGACCTCTCTCTAAACCCTTAATCTTTCCTTTGTGGTGGCACTGCTTTGTGGTAAGCGACTGGCTCGCCTCGCCCCTCTTTTCACTGGAAGCTGAGAGAAAAAAGACTCTGGAGAAACAGTTTTCGTTCCAGGGACACAAACCCCTGACACTGTTAAACATGAGATGCCAGGAAAACACACTTAAAAAAAATTCCCACTTTAAGCTCTAGACTGAATGTGAGAAAGGAGATGATAAAAAGAGTATCCCAAGAGGATCTTCAGGCTGTGGGTACCCCAAAGTAGCCTTCAAAAGGAAAACTAATAATTTTAAAATAATCTTTTCTCTGACATAAGCTTTCAACAAAAATTTTTCTGCTGCTTTTATGACAATAAATAAGCAAAATATAAAGACTCAATAGTATGGAAGTGCTAGTAAATTTAGGCTATATAAATCTGATTAAATTACAGTCACAGATAAATGGACTCCAGACTCAGATTTCTGATTATCTTACTGAGCTCAATTAAGCACAGGCCAAAAGAGTGAGAACTGGGTTCAGCATATCAACCAATTTGGAAGAGTTGAAATGGCAAACTAATCAGAAAACTGCTTTCATGAAGAAAAGCAGTACCACAGAAAATGAGTAAGAAAATGTTTTGATTTCTATTACTACTATAACCAGCTTTTCTTTTGGCCCATTAATAATTCAGTTCAATAACATTTAAAGAGTACCTATGTGTTAGGGATTGAGACTATAAAGATGAATGAAACAGTTTCCTTACCCTCAAAAAGTGGTGGGAAATAATGTGTGGAGGTAAACGTTTTATTTAGTACCATCTAACAAATGATAATATTGCGGCATTAAAAAGAATATATTGTATTTGTCCTTTCTAATTTGGCAGAGAGGGTCTAAGTCTGGCAGACCACAAAGGCAAACAACCAAGCTACACTATCCTGATTCCCTCCCTGTAATCTAAGTTTTAGTAACACAGTGCAAAGGGAAGTCTCCAAGCTTTAAAGTAACAGAGAGCTCTGTTCTAAATCCAGTTTTGCCACTTAGCAGCTGTGTGACCATGGGGCAAATGGGTTGTTGTAAGCATTGCAGATAATGTAGGTTAAGTACCTATTTACAAGGCCTGGCCCATAGTAGGTGCTGAATGAAAGGTAGCTGTTAGGATGAAGATTCCTGAACTATCCATGCAAAATAAAGGGTTTTGAAAGCAATTTCAAGAGAAATAATGGCCATGAAAATGTATTAAAGATTAAGCAGCTCCTTCATTTTTCCTACTGGCAATAGTGTCTGGGATGCTTATTGTGTCTCTGCGTTTGGTGCCTCACTAATCTTCACATTCAAATCCAGGAGCTAAGGTACTAAGTTGATGCTTAAGAAATGCCCAGCTGACAGCAACCAATGTGACTTGGCCTTGAGCTACAGTAGCTATTGTATTTAGACTCTTAGTGTCACAGAACCATAGAATATTACAGCTGGAAGAAATGTGCTGTGTCTCAAAATAAGTCAGGCAGAGAGCAGATACTAAGGAAATATTTGCTGATGAACTAAAAAGAAAGGGTTCCATTTTGAGTACCAAAATATCCATAATCTGCATGTTCAATGCTTTTAAAGTTGATATGACAATTTCTGGGAATGGTACAATGTAGTTCATAGGTTTTTTTCAGTGTAAAAATTATAGTATAAAATAATTTCCTTTGTGTAAATTGGACCTGACTTGCTTTCTCTCCTTCCCATTTGTTCTCCTTTTCCCTCATCATTAACATCACCATAGTAATCAGAATCATTATCACTATCACTTTTTGTTTTTAAGTTTGGAGATGGCTCATTGATACAAACAATGGATACAATGATACAATAAACACCCATTTATTCTTCACCTAGATTTACCAATCATCAGCATTTTGCCATATTTGCTTTATCATTCTTTTAATACTTCCCTAAAACATTTGAATGTTTGCAGACACCATGACACTTCTATCCTAAAGAAATCTGTCTTCTGAGAATAATACATTCCCTTACATAATCATCATATTTATATCACACCTAAGACATTTAATATTGTTACAATATCATCTAATATACAGTCCATGTTCAAATTTCCCCCAAGTACTCCCACAAGTCCTTTGTAGCTGTTTTATTTATTGTTTTAAATCCAGCATCTAATTTGGATCATTCCAATACTTGCCAACTTCTACAATGCTATTCTTGTATATGGATGTTCACAGGTACAGCATAGCATACAATCATGACTCAAGATAAGTGCAATGTGAGAACAGAAGCAGGACAGTAGGAAGCCACACTATCTGGGTTCAGATTCCTGCTTTGCCATTGCCCAGCTATGTGACCTTGGGAAAGCCACTACACTGTTTTGTGCTTGGGTGGCATACAGTTCTGAAGGTTAGAAGTCTGTTAAAATTCTTTTCTAGATGGGAGTAGTGAGGAAGTAAGGCTGGCAAATCAGTAGTAATGAGTAGTAACAGAGGAAGTCCTGGGGTCTAGGCATGAACATCAGATTGGCTGCTTCTTTATGAAGATGATACTTAAAAAAAAAAAAAAAATTTTTTTAATAGAGATGGGGCCTCACTATGTTGCCCAAGCTGGTCTCGAACTCCAGGGCTCAAGTGATCCTCCTGACCTGGCCTCCCAAAGTGCTGGGATTACACACTGGTCTGCGAAGGTGATACTTGAGCTGAATTTTAAAAGTAGGACATCAATGCTGTAAGTAGAAACAAACAAACCACAGTAAAAGCAGAAGAGAGTGACTTCTTTGTGACTGAAGCTGAATTTTTTTTTTTTTTGAGACGGTCTTGCTCTGTCGCCCAGGCTGATGGCGTGATCTCAGATCACTGCAAACTCTGCCTCCTGGGTTCAGGCGATTCTCCTGCCTCAGCCTCCTGAGTAGCTGAGACTGCAGGCGCCTGCCACCATGCCTGGTTATTTTTTGTGTTTTTAGAAATGGGGTTTCACCATGTTGGCCAGGCTGGTCTTGAACTCCTGACCTCAGGTGATCTGCCTGCCTTGGTCTCCCAAAGTGCTGAGATTACAGGAGTGAGCCACTGTGCCTGGCCAGAAGCAGAATTTTAAATATACATGAAAGTGAGAAAAAGAAGAGTAAAAAAGATAAAAAACAAAAGAAAAGTTTGGGAAAGGCCCAGCGATGTCAATGGCCCCATCTGTTCAAAGAACTCCAAGCTAGTTATCTTTAAAGAGTAAAGCACCAGACTGCAGGTTGTATTGTGAAAAGAATCACAACACTTTGCCCTGTTCAGCTCCTGAATATGATTTCAGGGACCAACAGGCATCAACCAAATTGGAGAGGTTCCAAAAAGAAACAGTCAGCTACTGAAGATGAGAAGATGCCAGGATGGTGTCTTTTTCCCCTCACTTTCTGAAGCAGATGTTGGGATAGCATTCTGAAATCTGGAGGACACAGATGTCTGAATCTTGCATAGGGAACACTGTCATATGGAAGTCAGAGGGTTAAAAAAAAAAAAAAAGCCTTTCCCAGGTGTGATGCCTTATGCCTGTAATCTCAGCACTTTGGGAGGCCGAGGCAGGTGGATTACCTGAGGTCAGGAGTTCAAGACCAGCCTGGCCAACATGGCGAAACCCCATCTCTACTAAAAATACCAAAAAGTTAGCTGGGTGTGGTGGGGTGCGCTTGTAATCCCAGCTACTCGGGAGGCTGAGGTAGGAGAACTGCTTGAAACTGGGAGGCAGAGGTTGCAGCGAGCTAAAATTGCGCCACTGCACTCCATTCTGGGTGACGAGGCGAGACTCTATCTAAAAAAGGAAAAGCCTAAAGTAAAATCAAACTCTCAAAAAAAGCTGACAGATGTTCATTGGGTCTAGCTCTTTATCAGTTTTCATTGCTTAGACTGTAATACTCAGGTAATACAATATATTTGAGGAAGGCCACCATGTGGCTAAAGTTTTTAAGAATAAGGACATGAGAAGCTGAAATGATTGGTTCTTACAGCAAATTATAGAGAAGGAGGCATATCTGTGGGGAGGCTGGAAGAGGGACTGTGTAGGCAAGGAAGTAGGCAGGCTTTGCCAGGTAAACATTTAGATACAGTACTAAGGACTTTGGTATAGTAGCCTCTTAAAAGTGCAGGAAGGATTTTTCTAACCCTCTACTATTCTCTATGGAGAGGGATAACACTAATCCTAGTCAGCAATAGGCCTGTTAAACAAGCATGACAACAGGAGTGAGAATGTCAAGTGTACTCCTCTCTCCAACTTTTAGGCCACTGAGGAAGAGAACAAGAACCTACTTATATCTACTTCCACATTCCAAGAGGTGACAGACTAGAGCAGTAAAGACTTGAAGATAAACTAATAGTATTTTTTCATTAAAAATGTATTAATAATGCATTCTTACTAAAAACTATAAGAATTACAATGATTTATGGGTATACATGTTCAGTAGCTTTTAAATACCATTAAATATTGCCTGGCAAACAGATTTCTAAGTAGAATATTATATGTTATAAAAACAAGTTGTGTTTAAGCATATAGAGTTGTATTAACTCCTTTTTTTTTTTTTTTTTTTTTTTTGAGATGGAGTCTTACTCTATTGCCCAGGCTGGAGTGCGCTGGTGTGATCTTGGCTCACTGCACCCTCTGCCTCCTGGGTTCATGCCATTCTCCTGCCTCAGCCTCCCGAGTAGCTGGGACTACAGGCGCCCGGCTAATTTTCTGTATTTTTAATAGAGATGGGGTTTCACCATGTTAGCCAGTATGGTCTTGATCTCCTGACCTTGTGATCCACCCGCCTTGGCCTCCCAAAGTGCTGGGATTACAGGCGTGAGCCACTGCGTCCAGCCAAATGGCAGTGTATTTCTAAACTAGTAAGTTTTAAACTAATTTAAGAAATAATTTTAATATGGGCACTAAAGATTTTTACAATTTTAATTAGGCAGATCTGATAATTGGAGAATAAAGGCAAATTCCAAATGGTACTAACAAATATACTATTTAGTGGAAACATCTAATTACAGAACAGCAGGTTTGGTATGGTTGTATTTATATAAACTATATCAGCTTTTTTTCTGATATACATGTTTATAGATTTTTTAAAAAATCACATTTAGAAAGTAAAAGCATTTAATAAATAGTGGTTATTTTCAGGTTTGGAATTAAGTGGTGTCATTTTCTACTTAAAATGCATCTGTATTTTCATTCTCTTATAGTAAATACATTATTTGTATAATTCAAATATATTTTTCTAAAAAAATATATTAGCATCCTAGGTCTTATTTCACACATGTGCAGGATGCTGTCCCAGCTGTCATACAAAATTACTATAAAAGACATTGTCCTGACTTTAAGGAATTTAAATGGAAAAAATAACACAGACAAGATAAGCAGACTGGGCATATTTTCCAAAGCACAAAGAAGTTTGTTTGCCTGGTTTTCTGGATATTGTGTGGTGAGCTAGAAACTTACCAACTACAGCTGTGGCCTCAAATTTGTATAGAACTTATTTTTCTTAGAAGACAATGATCAATGATGGCATTTAGATTTCTTTCAACATGAAGCAGTAGAAACAGCATGACTTTAAAATGGGCTGATTTTAAAAAATAAATATAATAAAACTTGATAACTAAGAGCACTGCTAAACGTGAACTCCTAAATTTAGTGGTAGAAATGCTCACGGGGTTCTCAAAATTCCTTCCTGAAACTGTTCCTAGAACTAGTTCATAATTGAATGAGAAAATCAGTTTTGTTATTTTACAGACATTTCTCAAATTTGTCCAAAACTGCTTAAAGGCACCATCTGTCTCATCCACAGTGCTGGGTGCATTTATGGGTAGCGTCCCACTTAAGTCTCAAAACAACCGGTATAAAGTAGAGACTATCATCATCATTTTTTTTCCATATTAGACACAGGCTCATTACTTGTTTGGGGCCACAGAGCTACTAAGTGGGAAATCAGCAATTGAGTACTGATTCCCTTAATTTATGTATAATATTTGGAAAAAGCACTGGTTTGAGGTCGGATCTCTGGAGCTGTAATGAAATTACCAATATCAAAGCCCAGACTCCCAAAGGGATGCTTGGGAAAGGAACAATCCTTCACATGGGAGATAAGCCTTGCCATTGAGATTTTTATTACTGTTGATTCTTAGTTACTATAAATGTCTAATGATTCTCTAGGGTACTTTTGGTGGTACAGAAGAATAGAATTCAGGGACGGCAGGCATGACAGGTGGGGAGGCTCCAAGGAACAAAAAGACTAATCTTCTCCCCCAACGCCCTGCCAAGATAGGGTCTTGTTCTGTTGCCCAGGCTGGAGTGCAGTGGCACGAACATGGCTCACTACAGGCTGGACCTTCTGGGCTCAAGTGACCCTCTTGATTCAGCCTCTTGAGTAACTGGGACCACAGGCACATGCCACCGCACCTGTCTAATTGTTATTTGTTTTTCTTTTTTTCTTTTTCTTTTTGTAGAGACAGTGATCTCACCATGTTGCCCAGTCTGGTCTAGAACTCCTGGGCTCAAATGATCCTCCCACCTTGGCCCCTCAAAGTGTTGGGATTACAGGTGTGAGTCACCATGCCCAGCCTAAAAACAGATTTTAAATGGCAGCTAATGCAGGGCATCACAAGCCCCTTCATGCCTTGAACCCTACTGATTTTATCAGCATCATGCCTAGCAATGCAACTCTGTCCTGCATTTTTTTGTAGTTTCCTCACTTTAATCTTCCATTGCCTTTACTTTTGTTCTTCCTTCTGTTTAGAATTCTGTTATTTGCCTAAGTTTTTCTCACCATTTAAGATTCAGGTCAGAAGTACCTCCTCTAGAAATCTTCCCCCTAGGCTGGGCGCAGTAGCTCATGCCTATAATCCCAGCACTCTGGGAGGCTGAGGCAGGTGGATCACCTGAGGTCAGGAGTTCAAGACCAGCCTGGCCAACATGGTGAAACCCCATCTCTACTAAAAACACAAAAATTAGCAGGGCGTGGTGGCACGCACCTGTAGTCCCAGCTACTCAGGAGGCTGAGGCAGGAGAATCGCTTGAACTCAGGAGGCGGAGTTTGCAGTGAGCTGAGATGGCACCACTGCACTCGAAACTGGGTGACAGAGTGAGACTACATCTAAAAAAGAGAGGGGAGGGGAGGGGAGAGGGGAGAGAAGGGGGAGGGGAGGGGAGGGGAGAGGACAGAAGAGGAGAGAAGAGGAGAGGGGAGAAGAGGGGAGAGGAGAGTGGAAAGGAGAGGAGAGGGGAGGAGAGGAGAGGGGAGAAGAGGGGAGAGGAGAGGGGAGAGGAGAGGAGAGGAGAGGAGAGGGGAGGAGAGGAGAGAGGAGGAGAGGAGAAGAGAGGAGAGGAGAGGAGAGGAGAGATCTTTCCCCTGAACTTCTAAGGTAGTTGAAGGTACCTCTTCTCTTTGCTTCTATAGTATATTATACTATATGGATCTGTTTATATTGTTTTATTTTCCTCATTAGACTGAGCAAAAGCAGGAAACCTCTATTTCCCAGATCCTTAGAGAGCATGTGATAAACATTTATAGCCCTCAAATGGGTGAGCATCCTTCATAGTTAAGGGCAAGGAAGGAAGTCATAAAACTGATCGGTACATTATCAGAAGTCAATACTTTGTCACGATATACTTAAAAGAAACATGAAAACTTACAATAACTGCTTTACCAAAGTTGGAAGCTCTGCTTGGTACAGTACTATAAATTCCTCAAGAAAAAAGGCAGAAAGAACTATAAGCACTCTCACCACCAAGTGCTCTCAAATGAAATCAGTTTGAAGCAGTTTTCATTAAGATGGATTGAATGTGGCATCGTGAGAAACACTTTATCAAATGTAGTGTTTTACTTAGTGATTAACTATATACCAGTTGATGAAGCTCCCCAAATCCTTTGTAATCCCACCACTCCAATAAACATTTAATGAGTATATAAGTTCAAAAAGCCTAGCAGAGGATTTAAACCTTCAATCTTGTTTTTATTTACTCTTGGAACTCAATTTCTCACTTCAAGTGAAGAATGCTGGTGCTTGAGGCTCATCTGTTGCCCTGGTAAAATTAATGTGCCTCCCACAGTTTAAATTAAACATGTGATATTTAAGATGAAGAAAATTTAGTAAGAGTGCCACAGTATCCGTCACATTTGTCTTAAAATGTTTGAACATCAGCAAACTGTTTTCTGAAAAATGATTCATTCAAAAGCTTTAAAAAATAATCTTGAGCAAGATCTGTTTTAACTCTCAAGTGTGAAATATGAAAAGGAGAGATGAAGTTTGATCATTAAATCCTGCAGTACAGCAGTTAGCAATGAAAACTCAAGTGTGGTGGGATAGTGTAAACCATATTTACCTGTCTTGGAATATGTGAGGTCTTATTTGGTTCCTACTACTTACTATTAGTGTGTTGTAAGCAAGTCATGTAGCTTTTCTGGGCTTTCTCATCTCTAAAATGGGAATATGAGGAATATATATCCCTATTTCACTGTTTGGTTGTGGGGTTCAAATGAGATATGTATAGGAACATGTTTTGTAAACCACAGAGCATCACAGAATTCTGAAGTAACATTACAATTACCATACTTACACAATTAAAAGATGCATACCATCTGCTTAATGACCTTAATAAATGAACCTGCTTAGATTTAATTTTGAATAATTTATCTGTCATGGAGTTAAACTTTACTTAAGTTTATAGAAATGTAATAAACTGTACATAAACTGTTGATCTGTAACTTGGAAAAGAGAAATGAGGAAAGAAAAAAGCCCTGGACAAAGGAATAAAGACAAAGACATTTTTATCAGTCCAGAGAGGTCAGTGGATTTTGGTTATGAATCTAATATGAAGCAAAATATTTAATTACATGAACCAATAATTTTTCATCTGCTAAAACACCTAGACACTAAGAAAAGCAAACAATCAATTGTTTCATTAGAAATATCCAGGAGTTAATAAACAAGAGCTTATATTCCTCAGGGGATTATCAGTCTGAATAAATCCAAATGCCAATTACAATGTACAAGACACTTAGTAAAAGTTCTGTTGTCTATGATATACTGTATTTTTAAGTGTTAAGTTGTCTATGACATACTGTATTTTTAAGTGTAAGTTATCTGCATTAAACCTAAAATGTGTGAGGTATACACAGTATATCTTACAGAAGCTTTGGAAATGGGTTTTTAAAAATATCTATCCCTATTTTGGGAGCTACAGTTTAAGTTACAAAAGGCTGTGACATTTTCTGATTACTTCGACTGCTGGAAAGCAGAGAAAGATATATCCCAAATGCACTATTATCAAAGAATAAGTTGAAAAATACATTATTTTAAAACTATAATTAGATATTCTTTCAAACATATTTATGTCTAATAAGTGATTGTTTAACTATAACAACATGGCCATACAATGAAAGACTCCATAACCACTAAAAATCCTGTTAAAATAAAATATTCAGCATTATTTTAAAAAGCATTCTTTTACAAAGCATTTCACCTGAATCTAACAAAGCTTTTAGACCTAATATCCATTTTTCAGGAAATCAGAAAAATAATATCACAAGGAAACAATCACACAAATCCAGAATCTGGAACAATCTACAAGTCATCTGGTCTGATTTCTTCACAAAGCAAATACCAGGGGACAAATGGGGAGAGATGGTGCTTGCTTAAAAGGTATTTAAGATACCTAATACTCAAATATAACCTGTGATCCTTGAGTGGATTGTGGTTCCAAAAAGCAGCTAAAAAGAAATTCTGGGGATGACTAGTGAAGTTTGTACATGCACTGGATATTAGATAATATTAGGGAATTATTGTTAATTTTGTTATATGTGAAAATGGTATTGTGATTATGTAGGAGAATATCATTATTTTTGGAAAATGCATGCTGAAGTTTTTAGGGGTAAAGTATGACATCTATAATTTAGTCTGAAATGGCTAAGCAAAAATTAATGACTATACAGGATACCCTAAATGTTTCTGTGCAGTTTAAGTTTCAATAATTTCAAATGCTTATCTGCTATAAACTATTAAAAAATTATTTGAAGTTTTAATTATTTATATTTATTTTATACTTGTTTTTGTGAATTTTGAATAAATTTTTAATTTATTTTCTGTTCCAGTCAACATTTGTCATTTTTAATCAGAGAGGAACTGAAACAAAAATTTATCATAAAAATATATTCATCAAAATCCCAAATCCAAATATGTATAAAAATATAAATAAATTTCAAATGCTGCTCTTTTGTCAATCTGTAGCAGTTAATCCTTTTAAGTCCTTACACCTTAAAACTCCATTAAGACTTTGAGATGTATATGGAAGATACAAATATAGCAAAATTTTCCTAATTATTAAATGTAGGTATAGGGGATTTGGCTATTTATTGTACTATTCTACTTTTTCTGTATTAAAATTTAAACTTTTTTATAATAAAAAATTAAAATACTATAAAAGAAGTTATAATTTAAAAAGTGATCATATAATATTAAAAGGTAAAAAAAGCTGTTATTACAGGATTATAACATGACTAAATTTTATACTAAAAATCCATATATATACACATCTAAACTATACAATAATAAATATGCAAAGAGCATAATAAAGTTAACAGTTAATCTGTGTTAGAATACTTTCTCTTTGCTTTTCAGTATTTTCTTTTTTCCTTCAGAGAAAGAATATCACCTATTACCCAGGCTGGAGTGCAGTGGTATGATCTTGCCTCACTCCTACCTCCACCTCCTGGGCTCAAGCAATCCTGCCTCAGCCCCCCAAATAGCTGGGACTAGAGGCATGTGCCACCATGCCTGGCTAATTTTTGTATGATTTTTTTGTAAAGATGGGGTTTCACCAGGTTTCCCAGGCTGATCTTGAACTCCTGAGCTCAAGAGATCCACTCGCAGTGGCTTCCAAAATTGCTGGATTACAGGCATGAGCCATCACATCCAGCTCAGTATTTGCCATAAACCTGTATTTATGAACACCATAAACATATTACCATAAACATGCATTTCTTTAAAAATAGCCATTTTTATAATGATTTAACAGTTGAAACATAATTGCTTAAAACAGCTTTTAAAAGAGCTATTCTGCTATTCTTAAGGTAAAGAATAGTTTCTTACTCTAAATTCATTAGACTGTCAATTATAGCTCTAATTTGATTAATCATCTTGGAATTTGATTTTTAAAATTTATTTTTAAATGAATTTTTCTTTGTATCAGAATTTAACATAATCTAGAAAATAGAAATCTCAGAGGCATCCTTGCACTCTGTTCTCAAACTTCTTGCCCTCTTTAATTCCAATAGCTTTCCCCTCTACTCCATGTACATGCTATTCCTTCCTTCTTCCCTTTCTTTATTCCTTCATTTATTAAACATTTACTGAATTTTTACTAAGTACAGGGACATAAAGGATAGTTCCTGTCAAAAGAAAATCAAAACTCCTGGGAAGACATATGTAGACTGGATAATTATAAACACTGTGCTAAGTGTAACAAGAGATAAGCTGAGGGTTTTTCACTGGGAAGTGCTAAAGGGGTAGGTGCTGCCAATGTGAGAGAAGGGGAGGAGCTGGAAAAGGTAAGTTTCGGAGGAAGAGGAGTCGTCATCCAGGTAAAGAGCAGGATGAAAGGCATTTCTAGCAGTGGGGAAGCATGAAGAAAGAGTAAGATTATGGGGAAATACAAATGGCACACTACTGCCAGATTTATTAAGTGTGAGGCAGGGAATAGGAAGAGCTGAAGCGACATAGATAGGCAGGAGCCAGATTACTGATGTCTTGACTGTTGTGACAACATACAAATAGTGATTAGAGTCTTCTTCCTCAAAATTTATCTTCTAAATTCTTGTCATGGGCTTCTTGTTACAGACTTCAAGATCACAAAGTTCATTTCTATGTTTGAAACCTTTTTTTTTTGGTGGGGGGGGGTGGGGGCCCAAAGTGACATTTGGGGGAAAATACTGCTGTTGTTAGATATATATCACTATATAGAATAATCATTTTGGGAAAAGACTAAAGAACAAATCTATCAAGAATTAGTCATTTGCATAACTGAAAATAATACAAACACGTAGCCTGGTCCCTTTTAAGCATGTCCACCTTTTTTCCCATTTAAAAAAAACCTTATTTCAGTGCTTCACAAGACCTTCTGCAAGAGTCAGCAGTACCCCTATTACATTAATGTCCCTTGTGAAATAGGCATCTTGGTGAAAACTAGGTTAGTAGATGAACCAGAAACAAATGAAGTCTCCAATTTCAAAATGAAAACAGAAAATGGTGCTTGCTCCAGCAGCACATATACTAAAATGGGACTTATACAGAGAAGATTAGCATGGCCCATGCACAATGATGACATACAAATTTGTGAAGAGTTCCACGTTTTTGGAAAAAAACAAAAACAGAAAACATTTAAGCATTGCCTCAGCCCTAGTGGCAAACCTGTGGGATGCACTTTTTAATCAGAAAAGGTTACATCTACTTACATCTCGGGCTTTCACATAGAAGGCCTCTTGAAAAGCAGCTTCTAATGAGCCAATAAAAAATACAGGATGGCAATCACCATATCTATAGGAAAAATTGACTCTATTAATTAAAATACATTTCAAATTCACTTCAAATTTCACAAGTCTAATCAACGACTTTTAAGTAAATGCCGGGGCTAATGTCTAGTGCATACTAAACATAAAAACATTTCTTTAAGAGCTTGGAAATGAGCTTCATTCGTTTTTAGAATTCTTCTTGGCCTATACTGATATACTCAATGCTGGAATTTTAAGTACACTTAGCAAATGAATTTAATAAGTGCTATAAAACCATGCCATTTATAAGAAGAAATTCTTGGTTACTCACTTTCATCTGATTTTCCTAGTTACAGTAACTTTATTTTCCCACTTCAGTTCATTTATTCCAGAATTCCAATAGAGGGAAAAAACTGTTTCTTTTAAAAGTTTCCATATTATATTTCAACAGAAAATATCACTAAAACAATATCATTTACACCAAATTGAGGATTAAACATCAATTCTCTTTATATTTGAACACCTCAGCAGACTCTCAAATGCATATAAAACATTTTATATTTGACACTTAAGGAAGAAATGTAAAACGATTCCAAAAGAAAAAAATCAAAAGAAAAAATTCACTTGGATTTAAAATGTTTAAAGTATTTTTAAATTTAATATTATGTTAAAGGACTTTCCATTTGACTGTCCTAAGATATACTAAAAATCAGTATCCTATATACTAGTCCTTTGGGAATATAATAAAAATATTAAATTAGCATCCATTTATTGAACGTCCATAAAGATACAGAAATAAGTTGAATCCATCTCTGAAGTGGTATAAACGGTTTACTAGTTATTTATGTGTTTCACCATTAGGACTACATAAATTAACAAGTATATCCTTCGAATACTTTACGGAGAAATTTTAAACAATCTATAATTAAAATTGCCCAAGAAAAACCACAGTAGCATAAAACAGCATCAATTTTATATAGTTAATATCCTAACCCTACCTTGAAGAAAACTCTGCTGTAAATTGTAATAAGGCATCTCCTTCATTTTCTGCGTTTTCTGGCACTAAAAAACAAACAAAAGAAAAAACAAAAACAAAAAAAACAAAACAAATAGACACAAAAAACAAACCACATAACATCTAATCCCACATATAAGAAATATATTTAATCAATAAAGAGGAAATAAAATTAAATTTTAGCTTCTGTGATATATCTGAGGGGACGGTTTAACTCAACATATATTAGATCTCATCAAACCAGAATCAAAAAGAACCTTAAAATATTCCAAGCTCATAAATTTTGAAAAACCAACTGACACAATCCTGCTAAGCATTTAAAATATGTGCCCAGTTGTCATTTAGGATTTCAATGTTTTCTTGAAGTAGACACCTTGTGACTACATTATATTAAATAAGTCTGATATTAAAGACTTCATTAATTGGGAAAATAACCAATTTTATGTAAACATCACATCTATTTCTGCCCACAGGAGTTCTCTAATTTCACAAAGTAAATAGGTCATTATTATTTTAGTGGTCATTTTGCACGTAGCATGTCTTGTTATTCTAGAGTACGCATCTTGTAAGTGGAAGTGAAACAGATGGCACATTTAGTTTACTTTTTTCCCTCCAAAGATGGGTACTGTTGAATAGAAGAGTAATATTACTACTCTTAAAACTGGTATCTCTAATAAGATGTGGGGAAACAAGTATCAGCCACAGAAAGTACACCTGTTTGTTAATCAGCCTCTAGGTTTAAAGAGAGACAGTCATAATTAATTATACATGTAAAACAAAAGTTACACTACCTTGTGTTTTTAATGAATTTTCCTAATGCACTAAGAATTTTTAAGTTTAATAAAATCAAAATTCAAAAGGCTCTGGTTTTAATGAAGAATGCTTACTCTCTATTATTTTATCTCCCCTTACTCTCTTTTATCTTATCTTTCCTGGAGGTCAGTAAGAGATGTTTAAGTTTAATGTTCTTCATAAGTTTGTGTACTAGAAGAAAGAATTCTATTGCTGGACCCAAAGAGCTAATAATACTCACTCATTGGAGATTTTCTCAAGGCAGATGACGCCATGCCAAATACTTCTCCATCATCCACCCCAAATTCTGTAGCATCTTCAAAGTCATCTCCATCGCTATCACTAACCATATGAACATCGGTGCTTTGCTATTTAAGGAAAGTCCTGATTAGTTTCATATTGATTTTTGCATATCAAATTCTAAGAATAAGTTATATAGTAACAACAAGACATAAGCATTATAAAATTTTTATCAAATAAACTCATTTGCTAGAGTAAAGCTTACTATTTTTTCCTTGTAAGGCTCACATACTTTCTAAACTTTCTCTGATACCTGTAGACCGAAGGCTGGAGACTGGGGGAAAATGAAGAATGCTTACAAACTAAATAAAGACAGGGATTTTTGTCTGTTTCTTCCCCAGCATACAGTACACAATTAAGTGCAAAACAAACGAGAAAATGGGTACAACTGGAGAAGTCAGAGACAACGTAAGCTATGAGTCTCTCAAAAAGTTCACACAAATTTGTATTTGGTAGGTAGAAGCAATGGTGGCATTTTCAAACTTTCCACTTCCTTACTGCAGTGGTTCTCAGGTTTCTCTTCGTGAAATATGGTACACTATCCTCACATTGTTATGGATAACATGAAATACACTATATATGAAAGCTCTTTGTAAACTGAAGATGAGATGTAATAACAATGTTTTACCTACGAGTTGTAATAATAATGTTTTAATTCAGTAAAAATTATTGAGAATTTACTACCTGCTGAGCACCGATGAATATGCTCTGTTTATTTTGTTTTTAGCAACATCAATTGAAAAGGTATTAAAAACATCTGCTTCAAAGAACTAGGCTGTTATTCTCTAGGTTAGAATGTGATTCTGAAATACTGAGATGTAAAACTTTTGGACTGGGCTGTAAGTACTGCTGAATATTAATGCCTTGGGTAAGAAGAGGGTCCAAGCAAGATATCTGGCTACATGCTTATCTGTCCTATGTTCAATAAATGAAGTCTATAAATACTACTTAGTAAATAAAATTTCTATCTTTTAAAATGTGGCACTATGTACTTAAGTTATAAAATGGGGAAAGTAATTGATACTTCAGTCTATGCAGAATAACCTAATATAACATAAATATTTTGCCAGAAGAGCATTAATAGAAATAAAATCTAAGACTCATAATCAGCCTGGGCAACACTGCCAGACCTCATCTCTACAAAAAAAAAAAAAAAGGAGAAAAGTCGGGCATGATGGTGTGCACCTGTGGTCCTAGTTACTTGGGCGGCTGAGGCAGGAGGATCACTTGAGCCCACGAGGTCAAGGCTGCAGTGAGCCTTGTTTGCATCACTGCACTCTAGCCTGAGTGACAGAATGAGACCCTGCCTCAAAAAAAAAAAAAAAAAAAAAAAAAAGGACTCATAAAAATTTAGCTAGAGGGAATGTCCGAGGTCAGACAGTTGTTGAATCATAGATTTTAAAGCTGGAAGGATCTGAAAAGTCTGTTATCGGCGGTTTTCTAACTTATTTTCACAGGGTTACCTCCCTCCCCTAGGCCCAAACAGGATATTACAATACATAAAAGTAGGACTACTCTGGTTGATACAGGGAGAGGTGAGTGGGGAGCTTAATGCTCTTGGAGTTGGCCTTTTCCTCCTTATATCTGTTGACATCTGGGGTATTGCCAAAGGATCTCAGACCCTATGAAACACTTTTTAAAACTGCTAATCTAGTGATTCTAAGAGTTCCGAATGACGAAGTCAAGATATTTCTCATTTGACTTAGTGTCAAATGTCAGCATTTCCTCCTCAGCATACCCAAGCATTAATGCAGAGAGTCATAATTATATTTTCCCTCTCAACTTTAAGACAATCTTTCTAATGCTTTGAATAGACAAGATAATGAAGATACATTTGTTGGATGAATAAATAAATGGTCCTTCCCTTAAGCATTTACCTGCTATCTTTACTCTACTTCTCACAGAAACATTGGTTCTCCTCCCTTAATAGTTTGTTCATAGATCTAAGATCTCCTCCTGGTTTAAGCTAGTCAACAGCTTAAAAATCCACAATGCCGTCTCATTTTAGAGCAGTGAAGGAGCCTCCTCCACAAAACAACACATTTACTAGGACAACAGTGCTTGAGTTCCCTCTGTGTTTCAGGCAGTCAAATATCTGGAGCATGAAGTTCCCTTTAAATTTGAGGCTTAGTCTTAAACAGGTAAAGGCTCAAGATTTACAAGATATACCACATGTTCTTTTACAGTGCCTAGTCAGGTTCACAGGCAACTGAAAAGAAACAAAGGACCAATATGACAAATCTTCTTACATCCTCTATCCGGTAAGCTATCATCTCAGTCTTTTCTTAATCTTGCCTAGTACTCACCCCTTCCTTTGAAGCATCAGGTTAAGAACAAGGGGTGGGAGACACAGGGGAGAAAAAAGGGAGTATTCTACATATATATCTTTCTATACTTACCCCTTTTACTTTACTGTCCCACATCTATCCTCTTTCTCTAAATCCCATTCAATAAATTAGCTCCTTCTATAACAACAGGACCTTACTTCATACTAAGATAGTGATTTTAATATTCTCCATGTGTCTCCATTATTCATTTTTCCTTCACAAAGTATAGAATACCCAAACCTCTTAAAATCCCAGAAAACAAAATCCTGTAACTACAACATCTTCAAAGGGAGGTATCCAAAAAGTCAATTTTGTTGAAAAAAGTATATTTCAAATATGAATTATTGAAATATTTCCAAGAATGAACTATTTAATTATGTATAAGGAACTCCCAGTCTCTTCATATTTTCTTAGCCATCTAACAGGTTATAAAGAGCTTTTTCTAAAAAATAAGATAAACAAACTTTTTTTTCATTAATGTTTGCTGATGAGAATAGATAATCTCTTGGTATCTGTCATGGCTTCCCTAAAATTCTTTAAATCCAGAAAAGGTATTTATTCATAATTTTAAAAACAGCTAAAAAATTAGTGATTATATTTTGGGCTGTTTATTGCATTCATTTATTACCTTTAACATTTAACAAACATTTACAAATCACTGTTAAGTGCTACATCATTTGGGCCTGTGTGAAAGATACAGTATATCCTCTCCCAAGGAGCATCATATATTATAAACAGAGTGATTAGTGCTATGACATGTAGATTAGGAAGAGAGGACCTAAATCATAGGCAGCAGGAATCAGGAAAAACTTCCTGCAGGAGATGATAACTAAACCGTTTAAGGCAAAAATTTAGAACTCATAACTGGCATTAAAGCAAGCTTATAATTGAAATACATGTTCCTTTCAGCAACATTCACCAACTACCTATTACGTCAAGGCACTACGTTAAAAACTAGTACAGCCAGGAGTGGTGGCTCATGCCTGTAATCCCAGCACTTTCAGAGCCGAGGCAGGTAAATCACTTAAGGTCAGGAGTTCGAGACCAGCCTGGCCAACGTGGTGCCCTATCTCTACTAAAAACACAAAAATTAGCCTGGTGCGGTGGCAGACGCCTGTAATCCCAGTTACTTGGGGGGCTGAGGCAGGAGAATCGCTTGAACATGGGAGGCGGAAGTTTCAGTACGTGCCACTACATCCAGCTAATTTTTATATATTTTGTATAGACAGGGTCTCACTACTTGCCCAGGCTGAATGTGAACTTATTTTAAACTATTTTTCAGGCAATTCATGTATCTCTAATTCTTTGAGGTCAGTTACTAGAGTTTACTGTGTTCTTTTGGTGGTATCATCTTTCTCAAATTCCTTATGATCCTTGTATTCTTGCAAAGGTATGCGTGCGTTTGATGAAAAAGTTACCTCTTCCAGACTTTATGGGCTGCCATCAGTAAGGACAGACCTTCACCTGTGGGTGTGTAGAGAGGGTAGGGAAGGAGAGAGGCACTCTGGGGCATGCTGTGGCACTGGGTCTAAGGGCACAAGACACCAAGTGTGGTGTGTGTGGTGACTTGAGGTCTAGTGGGGACACTGAGTCTTGTCAGCTCAGACAGTTAAGAGTCTGTGACATTGGCACCTGTGTGATCCTTGATGGCAAAAGTTGTGGGAGGTCTGCAGAGGCTGCAAGGGCTACTGGAGTCCTCTGCTGTGCCTCTGTGTCCAGCAACAAAGGGCCATGGCTAGCAACAATGAAGGCCAGAGCCAGTGAAATGCACATCCTCTGATGTAGAGGCTGGCTGCAGACATGCCTCTGGCAGCATATCCAGATGTAGGCTTATGCACTGGGGTCAGTGCTGGAGACAGAAACAGGAGATGGGGAAGACTGTAAGAGCACACATGGGATGGTCAGGGCTGGAAGCTTGCTTATGCTAAATTGCAGGGGCCAGCTAGGGTTCGGTGACAGGAATTAGACTATCTGTGTATATGTGGGCAGCTGCAGGGCCATCTGTGATTGCAAGCACAGTGGTTGGGGCAGGAGCCAAGGGCAGGATCAGCTACTTATACACATAAAACTGTGGCAGCCAGGGCTGGCAGCATGCAGTAGCCTAGCTGCTGGGGTAAGCCTCAGGTACATGTAGTGGTGGGTTTGAAGCCTGTGATGAGTGGTCACAGAGCTGTTTTCAGGCACACATGCAGTAGCTGTGCTGTGTCCCCGGGCCAAAGAACCCATGGAGGCAGCAGCTGGGGTGGCTCTGGGACAGAGGGATTTCAGGTGCTTAGGCACCTGAAAAATATGAACTCTGCTGAGGAGGGATTCTAGACCCAAGCAGGAGCAGCTCAGGTGACTTCAGGTAGAGGGGAGGGAGAGGAGTGGTAGGTCACACACCCAGAGACTGTCAAGGCTGCTGGGCTGGGTTCCCAGGCCAGAACAACTACAGCAGTAGCAGTCTTGCAGCTCTGGGTCTTTGCCCATTTTTTAACTGGGTTGTTATATTACTTAGTTTTAGGAGTTCTCTATATTTTATAGACTTTGATCCCATATCAGATGTATGATTTGCAAATACTTTCTCCTATTCTATGGGTTGCCTTTTTAACTCCATTGCTAGTATTTTTTGATGCACAAAACTTTTTAATTTTCACAAAGTCCAATTTCTCTATTTTTTCTTTTGTTACCTGTGCCATTAGTGTCATACCCAAGACATCATTGCCAAATCCAATGTCACAAAACTTTTGCCCTATGTTTTCTTTTAACAGTTGTATTGTTTTAGATCTTACAGTTAAGTCTTTCATATATTTTGAGTTTATTTTTGCATATGATATTAGGTAAGGGTTCAACTTCATTCTTTTGCATGTGGATATCCAGTTTTCCCAGTACCATTTGTTGAAAAAAACTACCCTTTCTCCACTGAATGGGATTAGTGCCCTTGTCAAAAACCATTTTATCATAACATGCTGGTGTGCTGAGGCTCTCTATTATATTCCATTGGTCTATATGTTAGTCTTTATACTAGCACTGCACTGTTTAGATTACTATATCTTTTTAACTAAACACTGAAATCAGGAAGAGTGAGTCCTCCAGCTTTGTTCTTTTTCAGGATTGTTTTCGGCTATTCAAGGTCCCTTGAAATTCCATATGAATTTTGGGATAAGTTTTTCTATTTCTGCAAAAAACCATCATTGGAATTTTGATAGGGATTTCTGTAGACTGCTTTGGGCACTATGGACATTTGAAGAATATTAAGCCTTCCAACCCATATACATGAAATGTGTTTCCATTTATTTATATCTTCTTTAATTTTTCAGCAATGTTTGGTAGCTTTCATAGTACAAGTATTCCACTTCTTTTATTAGTTAATTCCTAAGTATTATTCTGTTTGATGCTGTCATTGGACTTGTTTTTGTAATTTTCTGTTCAACTTGTTGACTGTTGGTTTATAGAAAGGCAAGTGATTTTTGTGTGTTGACTTTGTATCCTGGTATTTTGCTGAATTCATTTTTTAGTTCCAATAGTTTTTTAAAAAATGTAATCTTTGGAGTTGTCTACATATAAAATCATATCATCTGTGAACAGAGATTATTTTAATTCTTCCTTTTATTTCTTTTTATTTTTCTTGCCTAATTGCCCTGGCCAGAACTTCCAGTACTATGTCAAATAGAAGTGGTGAAAGGGGTCAATCTTGGCGGGGTGCGGTGGCTCATGCCTATAATCCCAGCACTTTGGGAGGCCGAGGCGGGTGGATCACCTGAGGTCAGGAGTTCGAGACCAGCCTGACCAATATGGACAATTTCAGTCTGTACTGAAATTACAAAAATTAGCCGGGTGTGATGGTGTACTCCTGTAGGTCCAGCTACTTGGGAGGCTGAGGCAGGAGAATCATTCGAACCCAGGAGGCGGAGGTTGCAGTGAGCTGAGATTGCACCACTGCACTCCAGCCTGGGCAACAGAGTGAGACTCCATCTCCGGAAAAAAAAAAAAAAAAAAAAGTCTTTTACTGCTTTCTACAGTTCAAGTTCTCAATGTGTCATATAAGACTTACTCACTTTCACCTCATCTCTTATCTTCCTTCCCCCCCACTTTCTTCTGCACTAACAGTAACCCTACCTACACATATCTTCTCATTTGCTACGTCAAATCGTGCCTTTTTCTCTGAATGGAATGAATGGAATATGATTCCTTTGATTCTTTATTTGGCTGTGACTCATTCTTTATAATCCAATTTGGATGTCACCTCCTCTAGTCTTTTTTTCTTTTATTTTCTTTATTTAAAAATAAATCCATTTACAAATAACTACTCTGTGTCTGTTACATGCCAGGCACTAGGCTAGGTGTTAAAGCTACAGAGGGGAGAAAGGCAAACAAGGTTCTTGCCTGCAAACATTCTTGAAAGTTACAACTCACCCCCATTATCTATACTTCTCTAGCATCTCATGCTTGCCTCAATTTTCTCATTAATCATATAATACAAAATTATCAATTTATATTCATCTGACTAGTACATAGTGAGCATTCAATAAATGTTTCTTTAACCATAGTTATAAACTAATGCTTTTAACATTACATTACAACTTTTTTTGTTGTTAAGTTTTTGGACTGCCTCTCCTTCTCCATTGTCAACTGAGAACTGAACAATTCCCAAGGAGGCAGGGTCAACAAGGCCCCCACACTGTTTCACCCAAGCAACTGAGGATAAATTGTTACCTAGCTAGGTATCCAGAAATATGGGAAAATCATTAAACGGGGGCTCAGGAACAAGGGTAGGATGAGAAAAAAAAAATTAAATGATCATAAAGAAACTGTGTCTGTAGGGCCAGAGATATGATGTAAGAATTAAAATTATTCCAGCTAAAGGACATACAACTACAATCCATAAAATCTAAAAGTTGAGTGTAACTGCTGGTCTCAAATATTTCCTTCCTAACTCAAAGTTTAAGAAAGTCAATAGCAAAATGATTATTGTTAGCTGGGTGCGGTGACTCACACCTGTAAACCCAGCACTTTGAGAGGCCAAGGAGGGCAAATCACTTGAGGTAAGGAGCTCAAAACCAGTTTGGCCAACATGGCAAAACCCCACCTCTACTCAAAATACAAAAATTAGCCGGGCATGGTGGCACATGTCTGTAGTCCCAGCTACTTGGGAGGCTGAGGCACGATAATTGCTTGAACCCGTGGGGAGGAAGCTGCAGTGAGCTAAGATTGTGCCACTGCACTTTAGCCTGGGCAACAGAGCAAGACTGTCTCAAAAAAAAAAAAAAGAAAAGAAAAGAAAGATGATTGTCTTAAAACACACCAAGTCATGTAGGAGAAGAGTAGAATCGGAAAAAAGCAGCAGAATCAATGGGTAGAAGGTACAATTACACGTATTTCAAATTAATATAAGGAAGACAACAGAAAAAGCTGCTCAAAAATGAAACTGGTTATTATAGGAGGGCAGAACTCCTAATAACAAGATATTATTACTCAGTAATAATAAGATATTACCGAGGTTGTGACTGTTTTAGTTTGGCAAAGCCTCCCAATCCCACACTACCATTTTCTCAAAATAACCTAAATAGTGTGCTAGCCTTACAAACACTGCTCTTCACTATATGGAACTGGCTTCTCTCTGCTGATGGGACCACCCAAATAACACATATAATGGTGAGGGTGAGAGAAGGGAAATAAATGAAGTGAAAGTTACCTGTCACCTCTCAGATAGGACACAGAATAATTAAAAATTTTGGTTGGGGCTAGTTAGCCACCTTTTAATGTTAGTGGATTTATCCATTAAAGAGTGGAAGTATGACCTACTCTAGACATTAAAAACAGACTCAAGCACTTTAAAGAAATATCTCATTAAATTATGTCCAGCAATTTCGGCCAAGCAGTGAAACTCAATATTATCTTTCTTTCACAAGGGCTGGTGAGATAAAGTGCTTTTAAAAAAAAAAAAAAAAAGTTTGGTCTCTTGAAAAGTAATAAACATTTTTGCAGACCAAGTACAGTACGGTATAATATAGCACAGTCATATTATTAGCAGGGGAAAAAGTTTCCTTCTCTGTGGTTTTCTAAAAAATGTTAAAAACCAGAGTGGCAAAGTATAATTTTCACAGGATGATTATAGACTACAACCTGAATTATGTAGCTCCATTTCTCTTTCACATGTTTAAGTGATATAAATACATATTCAAAGGATTGCTGAAGAAGTCCTGTGGTCGATTCCATAATGGGTGTCCAAAATATATAGGCAGTTTAAATAAAAATGAGCAACCACATTTTGTATAGAATGTAAATGGAAACAATTTTTTATTGTACTAGCCTAAGCTTTTAAATACTTGAATTGTGCTCCAATTTAAAAAATTCTAGTTTAAGGCCAGGCATGGTGGCTCAAACTTGTAATCCTAGCACTTTGGAGGGCTAAGGAGGGTGGATCATTTGAGGTCAGGAGTTCAAGACCAGCCTCGCCAACGTGGTGAAACTCTGTCTCTATTAAAAATACAAAAAAATGAGCCGGGTGTGGTGGCACATGTCTGTAATCCCAGCTACTCCGGAGGCTGAGGCACGAGAATCACTCGAACCCAGGAGGCAGAGGTTGTAGTGAGCCGAGATTGTGACACTGCACTCCAGCCTGGGTGACAGAGTGAGACCCTGTCTCCAAAAAAAAAAAAAAAAAAAAAAATATATATATATATATATATAGTTTAAATAAAGCTCATCTGTGCTATTTAGTTATGGCCTCCATTGTATACACTTTTTAACGTCTTGGTGATTACTTTTCCTAGCACATAGTAAGAGCTTAATAAATATTTCTTAAATGAGTAAGTTAAAACATCCATGCCCTCTTTCCCATTTCCTTATAACCATGGTCAGAGTTGAGCATGAAAGTGCTGTTTGTAGCCATGGAACAGAATTTAGGTATTTCCTCATAATATTCTTTAGGCTCGGGCTGGGCGCGGTGGCTCATGCCTGTAATCCCAGCACTTTGGGAGGCCGAGGGGGGTGGATCATGAGGTTAGGAGTTCGAGACTAGCCTGGCCAATATAGTGAAACCCCATCTCTATTAAAAATACAAAAATTAGCCGAGTGTGGTGGCAGGCACCTGTAGTCCCAGCTACTTGGTAGGCTGAGGCAGGAGAATTGCTTGAACCTGGGAGGTGGAGGTTGCGGTGAGCTGAGATCGCGCCATTGCACTCCAACCTGGGCAACAAGAGTGAAACCCTAGTCTCAAAAAAAAAAAAAAAAAAAAAAAAAGAATATATATATATATTCTTCGGGCTCACATAGACCGAAATAGGCACAACACACACACAAACATGTTCAATCTCATCTGCCCATTCTCTTTGTTTCTTTAGGACACTTGTGTGCAACACTATCACTGCATTTTTTATATTATGCCATCACTATTATTATTATATTTTTATTATTATTTTTTGAGATGGAGTTTCACTCATTGCCCAGGCTGGAATGCAATGGCACAATCTCAGCTCACTACAACCTCCACCTCCTGCGTTCAAATGATTCTTCTGCCTCAGTTTCCTGTGTAGCTGGGATTACAGGCATGCACCACCATGCCTGGCTAATTTTGTATTTTTAGTAGAGATGGAATTTCTCCATGTTGGTCAGGCTGGTCTTGAACTCCTGACTTCAGGTGATCCGCTCACCTTGGCATCTCAAAGTGCTGGGATTACAGGCGTGAGTCACTGCACCCCGCCACTGTTATTTTATTATCTATCACCCTTGACTCTGAGCACTTTGGTATAGGTACAGTGTTACTCATTTTTGTTCTCTAAAAATATCAAGCACAGCGTCTGTCTCATAGTAAGTGCTCCAACCCAATGAGTTAAAGGACTTCCAGGGTCAATCCTCATGAATCTACTCAACTACACAGTCAACACCAAAAAAACTTTCTTTTTTCTTTTTTGAGATGCATTCTCATGCTCTTGCCCAGGCTGGAGTGCAGTGGCGCCATCTCGGCTCACTGCAACCTCTGCCTCCTGGGTTCAAGCAATTCTCATGCCTCAGCCTCCCAAGTAGCTGGGATTACAGGTGTCCGCCACCACACCTGGCTAATTTTTGTATTTTTAGTAGAGACGGGGTTTCACTGTGTTGGCCAGGCTGGTCTCGAACTCCTGGCCTCATGTGCTCTACCTGCCTCAGCCATCCAAAGTGCTGGGATTACAGGCGTGACTGACTGTGCCCAGACTAGAAAGTTCTTTGTTAGCCTGATAGTTCTAAGTAAAAATCATTTCAACCAATCCACCTGAATTCTGTCTGTTGAAACATAAAACTAACAGAGAAAGAAGGAGCACATTAGTAATAACCTTGCATGGACAGTTTCTGCCTTCAAGAATTTACCAGGATATAATTAATGCTATATTAACTTTATCTATTCATTGCTCTGGCAGATAAAAAAGAAAGGGAAATGGGCAGGTAGGTGGGGGATGGGCCTTCTGTTCAATGAAAAGCTGGCAAACAGGCTTACTTCTTCTGACTGTTCCTGGGTCTGTGCAGGTGAAGATCTTCTTCCCACTGTAAGTCGATGGCAGGGATAAGAGAGCCCTGATTCAGCAAGACACATCTGCAAAAAGTAGAATCCATCATTTGTAAACAAAATATGGCCATGTTTCACAAAAGGATTTTACCTTTCAGGTATTTTCTATTATTGCTGAAGCTAGATTAGAAAGTTAACTCTAGTATCCTGGGTATTGCATTACCAGGAAGGCTTTGAAAATTTGAATTTTTTCCACACATGAGATGTTATGGTAGCCAAGGCTAATTTTCATTAGATGATAGATTGAGGCTCCAGGAAATTGTAATGAGCCCCAAATAAGGCAAAGTATACATACTTGCCCCCAATCCCTCACTGCCTCAATGTGCGTCTGCTACTTTTCTGATTAGCAGAATAATACTTCAGTTTCCTAACTCTGAGGGCAGTAAGGATAGAAATATAAAATTGTAGGTGAGATACAGAATTTAAAATTTCCCTAAGATACATATACCAAAAATATATAAAAATCTAAGTTTAGGTTTTACCCTAAAGGAAGCTGCCTTATATTTGAGTAGTTATAAAAGTTCTCCTATTACAGGGTGCTTCATTTTCAATACTTCATTTTCAATACACTGTTTAAACAGATTAGCCTTAAATAACTTGAGTCAATGATGCTTCAGGTACTCAGAGAGTTTACTTGTCAAAACTGGTTAATAAAGAAGACAATGATTAAGACATTGTCTTATCCTAGAGGTATAATCTCACAATTGCAAGTATTAAAAGTTCTTATAAACCTGCCTTTAAAAGATTCTTTGAAAAATGTCTTGGGAAGATGATGAATATACATATATAGGACAAATGAAACCAAACCAAAACAAAAAAATAAGCAAATGAAAAAATTACAACTGTCCTTAATGACACCTAGATAGGGATAGTACTTGATTATTACTTTCTCCACAGTGTAGGGATAATAAGGTTGAGTTTACGGGTAAAGCAATGAGAAAATGCCTAGCACACAGTAGTGGCTCAACAAACATTACTTTTTACTAGTCTGTGAAGAATACTTGTGGCTTGAAATAAAATGTCCAGTGAGAAGGATGGACTCTAGAAAACATGACTTTAGCAGAAATACCTTCCTCACCTACACTGTTCCATGAGAGAAGCCCACTGTCATCTTGTATTTTGGGGTCTTTCTGAGTTAGCCTGTTCCTTAATTAACACAAGAATAGTTACCTTATTAAATTCAATTATTTAGTCTTTACAGTGTCAACCAAAGAGAAAAAAACAGTGACCCTAGTGGTGATGATGATGCTTATATACAAAAAATGCCTATAGAATTTGAATAAATATCATGAAATGTGAGGGTAGATACAAAAGCAGTATTTGTAAATTAACATTATATAATATTAACATTATTTTAAGTATATGTGTCCAATTAAATAATTTGATAATTATACTACATCAACACAAAAAGTTTATGCATTTAAATTATCCAAAGAAAACCTTTTTTTCACAAAAATCATAATTATTTTACAGTATTTATATTTTTAAGACCACATCTCAAGGAAAAAGTAGCTGTTGTAGGCAAGAATTTAATTGTTCTTATCAGCTGTTAATGATTGAAATATAAGGACGGTAAATCATTTTTTGACAAGACATGAAGAAAAACGACCAAAATTAAATAAATTTGCCCTGTTAAAAAGTAATCCATGGACAGGCAGGCACTTAACAAATTCTTGTTGATTGCTAAAGGAACTTTTTCTATTTAATAACAGGAGACAGCTAAGTGTAGAATGGACTTTTAAACTCAGAGCGTCCTGAGTTCAAATTCACTTCTACTATTCACTCAAATCAATATTTTACATCTCAAAACTAAGTTTCCTGGCTGGGCGTGGTGACTCATGCCTGTAATTCCAGCACTTTGCAAGGCCAAGTCAGGAGGATAGCTTGAGCTCCTCAGGAGTTCAAGACCAGCTTGGGCAACATAGTGAGATCTTGTCTCTAACAACATAAACAAAAGATTAGCTGGGTACAGGGGTGCACACCTGTAGTCCCTGCTACTTGGGTTGCTGAGGCAGGAGGATCACTTGAGCCCAGGTAGTCAAGGCTGCAGTGAGCCATGATCACACCACTGTACTGCAGCCTGGGTCACAGAGTGAGACCCTGTCTCCAAAAACAGAAAAAACAATTAGCTGAGCATGGTGGCACACACTCATAGTCCAGCTACTAGGGAGGCTGAGATGGGAGGATTGCCTGAGCCTAGGAGATCAAGGCTGCAGGGAGCTGGGATCATGCCACTGCATTCTAGCCTAGGTGACAGAGCAAGAACTTGTCTTTTTTTTTAAAAAAAAAAAAAAAAAAAAAAAAAGGCTAAGTTTTTTGTTCTATAAAATTAACATGACCTTTCCTAACAGGCTTTCTGTGAGGATGGCTTAAATGAGAATACACTTGCTACATGGTAGATATTCCATCAGTGAGTGAATACTCAAAGTCCACTTGAAGTTTTTTCTTTTCTTCTTACAGACAGTATTTAGTGTTAAGAACATACTGTGCTGGGCACAATGGCTCATGTGCTGGGCACGGTGGCTCACGCCTGTAATCCCAGCACTTTGGAAGGCTGAGGCCAGTGGATTACCTGAAGTCAAGAATTCGAGACCAGGCTGACCAACATGGTGAAACCCCACTTCTACCAAATAAAAAAATAAGCCGGGCGTGGTGGTTCATGCCTGTAATTCCAGCTACTTGGGAGGCTAAGGCAGGAGAATTGCTTGAACCCAGGAGGCAGAGGTTGCAGTGAGCTGAGATTGGGTCACTGCACTCCAACCTGGGCAACAAGAGCGAAATTCCGTCTCAAAAAAAAAAAAAAGAACATACTAACTACGTGATTCTCAAAGTACGTACTATAGGCACAGGGTTCTTGAGATTCTTTCAGGAGTTCCATTAGGTCAAAATTATTTCATAATAATACTTAAATGGCATTAGACTTTTTCACTGTGTTTTATTTATTTATTTATTTTCTTGAGAGGGAATTTCGCTCTGTCACCCAGGCTGGAGTGTGGTGGTACGATCTTGGCTCACTGCAACCTCTACCTCCCAGGTTCAAGTGATTCTCCCGCTTCAGCCTCCAAAGCAGCTGGGATTACAGGTACGTGCCACCATACCTGGCTAATTTTTTGTATCTTTGTAGAGACGCGGTTTTAACACGTTGGCCAGGCTGGTCTTGAACTCCTGACCTCAGGTGATCTGCCCGTCTCAGCCTCCCAAAGTGCTGGGATTACAGGTGTGAGCCACCACGGCTGGCCACACTGTGTTTTTATACTGATATTAAAAAAAGCAATGGTGGGCAAATCTGCTGATACTTCAGCACAAATTAAGGTAGTAGCACCAAACTGTTAAAAATCTCCAGTTCCATGTACTCTGTAAAAATGGCAGTTTCATTTAAGAATGTCCCTGTTAGATCAGAAAAATTGTTACTTTTAATTAAATTTTGACTCAACACATGTCTTTTAACGTTCTATGTGACAAATGGGAAGTATGTATAAAGCACTTGTAGAGCATATCAAAGTATAATGGATGGCTTGAAGAAAAAGCACTTGTGTTTGAGTTATATGCTGAATTAGCCACTTTTTTTCATGAAACACCATTACTACTTAAACAAATGATGGGCAGACAAACTGTGGTTATTTGGATTTGGTATTTGGGTAAGCATCCCTTATTCAATGCTTGGGACCAGAGCTGTTTCAGACTTAGAACTGTTTTGGATTTTGGAATATTTGCATCATACATACCTAACAGTTGAGCACTCCAAATCTAAAAATCCAAATCTGAAATGCTCCAATGAGCATTTCCTTTCAACATGACACTGCTGCTTAAAAAGTTAGATTTCCAGATTACAGGTACTCAACCTGTGATTGAGTATCCCTAATTGCTGAACATTTTCTCCAAAATGAAAGAAGTGAGACTACTACTTCAAGAAACAGGTTTGACAGTATTAATTGCCAATGACAAAATTTGAGTTTTCACATAAAAATTAAGAGTTTTAAAAACTATCAGCCATCATGAGCTTGACAGCTTCTCAATACTTAAAGCCTTTGTGATGAGCTCAGTAGTTTTATTAATAGATGTGATTTTTTATATCATATAATGTATCAACATTTGGAAAATCTGCATAACTTACAAGACCAATATTCTCCAAATGAACAGTGATTGCATAATGTTATAAAATTATGTATGGATAAAGGTTTAATTCAAAGTGTGAGGCATATCAATGTATCTCACTATGACAAAGTATTAATACAAAAAGTATACTGATAGGGTTTCAGATTCTACAAAGAAAGTAACATTTAGCTCTACCTGAGAAAGCTCCGTGCCACACATACACACACACATACAAATTAAAATTAAAAAAATAAAACTAACCTTTAGGAAACTACCACTTCTCAAGTTCTAGTTTAGTATCAAAGAATAATAGCTATAATTATTTGAAAAGACTATTAAAATACTCCTCCCTTTTCCAACTACAGATCTTTATGAGGTCAGATTTTCTTCATATCTTCAACCAAACAAAATTCATTATAACAGGTTAAGTGTAGAAGAAGGAAGACACAAAAATCCAGTTGTCCTTTATTAAGACAGACATTAAAGAGATTTGTAAAAGTATAAAAACAATGTCACTTTACTTACTGAATTCTTAGAAAATATAATTACTTTGTGTAAAATTCTATTTATATTAACATGTAATTCACTTGTTATCTTAAATATTATTTTCTTCAATATTAATTTTTAGAATGGTAAATGTCAATGAATATAATCCACATAAACAAAAGCTCTCTGGGGTCTTTGATGATTTCTTTACAAGTGAAAAAGGATCCTGAGACCAAAAAGCTGAGAACTGCTGAACTATGCAATGTGTACATGTGCAACTAATTTTCATGAATAATGACGACTATTATTTGAAACAACTGAAAAGGCAAAAAAGCTCTTTCGTGAAATCTTAGAATCTTTTTGATGTTTCTTCTTTACATAATAAACAAAGGATAAAATATTTTCCTTGTATTATTCTTTATGTTATTCTTCATACGAAAATAAAATACTAGGACAATATGCAAAGGAAAACTCCTGTAAACCACCATGACTGATCACTGGCTATGTCTAACAAGTTGTTAGTAAAACACAGTATTATCATTTTAAGCTTGGTCCTCAGAGCATTTAGGGCCATTCTTAATACTTCTTTCTTTAAAAATATGAATTAGTAGGCTGGGCGTGGTGGCTCACACCTGTAATCCCAGCACTTAGGGAGGCCAAGGCGGGTGGATCACTTGAGGTCAGGAGTTGGAGACCAGCCTGACCAACGTGGTGAAACCCCATCTCTACAAAAATACAAAAATTAGCCGGGCATGGTGGCGGCAGCGTGCACTCCCAGGTACTCAGGAGGCTGAGGCAGGAGAACTGTTTGAACCTGGGAGGCAGAGGTTGCAGGGAGCCGAGATTGAGCCACTGCACTCCAGCCTGGGTGAGACTCAGTCTCAATTATATATATACACATATATATTCATATATACACATATATATTCATATATACACATATTCATATATATACATAGATACTCATATATATATGAATTAGTTCTTCAAATTATTTTTTATTTTATAGCCAAATTTTAACCCTCTCCCAAATACATGCTTGCAGTCTCTCTTTTTTTCTAATTATAAATGACAAAGACTAAGACATTTTAAGAGTACTGCAAGCTATAAAACCTGTTATGGGACCTTGGGTCAGTAACCAAGAGTCTTAACATCTCCTTTTGTAAAATATAGGTAGGACCAACTACATGGCCTCTCAGATCCCTTCTAGCCCTAATGGGCTATGATCTTCATATATCACTAAGGAGATTTGGTTATGTCACCTGCAGACTCCTTGCTCTGCATGTGACACACCCACTAACACAACTGAACAAGATTCAAACTAGAGCTTTACTGTTTGTATCTTTTATTCACTCAGTTTGTAAAATACAATTCTCTTGTGTTTTAAGAAGAACAATTAATATGAGACATTTTTAAAAAACCATATCTCAAGCTTATCATCATCCTAACATGGCACTGATGTAATTTCATCCAGATTTGGGAATGCTACTGGATATTAGCATTGAATACACTGCACTGATGGTCTCCTTAATCTATGTATTTGTACGTCAAGATGTATCCAATTATACACTTAAAAATATATGGCTTATTACAGGTCAATTATATTTCAATAAGGCAGTATTCAGTGTTATTAATACACACATTTATATCCTCATATAAAGTATTACTTTTTTTTTTTTTTTTTTGAGACAGTCTCACTCTGCCACCCATGCTGGAGTGCAGTGGTATGATCTCGGCTCACTATAACCTCCCCCTCCCAGGTTCAAGTGATTCTCCTGCCTCAGCCTCCTGAGTAGCTGGGACTACAGATGCACGCCACCAAGTCCGGCTAATTTTTGTATTTTTGTAGAGGTGGGGTTTCATCATGTTGCCCGGGCTGGTCTTGAACTCCTGACCTCAAGTGATCTGCCCGCCTCGGCTTCCCAAAATGCTCAGATTATAGACAGGAGCCACCTCACCCAGCCTAAAGTATTGCTTTTTGACATATGTATACATACACCCCTGACACCATTCAGTATTTTAAAAAACAGTTGTATAATAACTGCTATTAAGAGCTCAATATGTACTGTTATTACACAAAGTGCTTTATATGCACTATCCCACTTAATTCTCATAATAACTCTGCCAGGTAAGGATTATAATTCCCATTTTAGAGATGAGGTTACTAAACCTCACACAGAATAAGAAGGTTGCCCAAAGTCAAACAGGTACTGAGTGGTGAACCCAAATTAAAATTCAGGCAGTTTATCTCACAACCATTTTAAAAGAATCCAATCAAACAACTATTAAGGCTCTAAAATATCTTGTCTATCTGATAACCAATAATTACTTTCTTTGGCTTAATTAAAACAGCTACTCCTAGAGACCATCAATTAGTCAGAAACTACATAGAAAGTGCTTAACATATGTCTACCATACATGACAACTCTGTAAATTAAAGACTATCATGATTGTACAAATCATAAAACAACCTTAGAGTGGTGGAGTAACTTGTCCGAGATAAATCAGGTACCAGATGGCAAACCAAATTTAACTCCAAAAGCCATGGAGTTTTCTACAACATCCCATTTCCAACATAAATAAGGCTTTTTATGGTAAGGAGTCCTGAAGATGACTGCTGGAATACCCCTTTTAAATTTTCAGATGCTTACTGTTCAGCTAAACAGGTTACTGAGGTGGTTTTAAACCAAACTGAGTCATGAGGCTAAAATTTCATTTACTGCCAACCAAAGCACAAATCAAAAAAGCTTATTTATTTTTATTCACAATCCGAGATTTCTTCTGCCCTTCCCCCAGCCATTTTTTTGTCACTTATGTGCTAGAAAAGTCACACAGAGCTTTAATTTGTGGCAGGTTGAAGCAAGCTTATTAAGAATGCTAGTTACCAAGTGTACATGCACTTGTCTGGACTAGCCCACTGCCACATTCTTGTAGCAGGGTTAAACAGCAGTTTAGTCACCTCATAAAAAGGCACACTGTTAAAAAGGAAGTGACTAATAATATTCTGGAACCAACAGAATATTAAAAGACATGTGCAGGTCAAGATCAATTATCAACAAAACTCTTGTGTAAATAGCTCAAAAAACTGTGTTCTCTGCTTGGCCTTGCTGTGTTATAGTCCTCAATTGATTTGGCAAGTTGGTAAAGTTTAATGAAATAAACACCAACAGTTACAAGTTCTGAGGCTTTTTGCTATGTACATAAACACAAATGCTACCATGTAAGCAACCGTAGTTGGAAGAAACAACGATGGCTGCTATACATGGCTTCATTTTACACACAAGATATTAGCTTTGGAAGAGTCCTCAGAATTCATCAGTTGCTTGTATCCCAACCAGGAGATCTTGAAGCCTTAGCTGAGTCAAGTGCTGCTGCCATACCTTCCCCTACCCAGCATCTCCCTTGCCCCATTCCAAGCTAGTAATGAGAATTTCCAGAGAGAAGGTATCGGCAGCCTTCTCTTAAACTTCTACCAGTAATCCCATCATCCCCAACAGATTCCAAATGAAAGACAGTTTCTCCTCACAAGGTAAGCGTCTAATCCTCTCACTTAACAGGGAAAGAAATTGAGGTATAGAGAGGTAAAGTGTTTGCTTCAAGTCTCACATCTGCTTAATGATAGCACAAGCATGTTCTCTTTTTGACTCCTAATCTTGGTTTTTCTTTTTCTTCTTCTTTTTTTTTTTTTTTTTGAGACAGAGTCTTGCCATGTTACCCAGACTGGACTGGAGTACAGTGATATACAATCATGGCCGACTGCCACCTCAATCTCCTAGCATCAAGCAATCCTCCCACCTCAACCTCCTGTGTGGCTGAGTCTACAGGTGCATGCCACCATGCCCAGCTAATTCTTAAATTTTTTGTAGAGATGAGGGTCTCCTTATTTTTTTTTGTAAAGATGGAGTCTCATCATGTTGCCCAGGCTAGTCTTGAACTCCTGGGCTCCCCCTTTTGGCCTCTCAAAGTGCTGGGATTACAGGTGTGAGCCACCACACCCAGCCAACTATGTGTTTTTTAAAGATGTTACAGTTAATTGTAAAATACTAACAACTATCTTGATTTAATTATCTCATATTTTCTTTTAAAAGCTTTTGGAAATATATATAATAAATTTAAATGCCCCTTCCTTACTTTTTTGGTTTCTTTCGTTTAATCTGGTGGGACTCTCAAAATCAAGGAGGATCACCTGATGCTATTTTTCTATATTATAATTACCTACTTTTATGCTTCCTTATACTGTCCCAACATTATCTTGAGATTTTGGCTATCAAAGAGAGTTGCTCAACAGAAAAGCTTTTTTTTAAAAAAAAAAATCTTCTAGGGCATTTCATCACCTAAAACCAGATTACATCATAGGGAGATAAAGAGCTGCTCACTGTAACAGAATTAGCAAAATTTCTAAATGGATATGCTTTTATACTAGTACTTCATTACTTATTGATTTTAGTGAGTACAATAGAAGAGGTTCTGAAGTATTTTACATCATTAAAATACTTCTGAAGAGCATTAAGTTACACAGTAGGAAATACAACCCAATTAGACCAGCCTAACATTGTCTAGTGGCATAGTCCCTCATACCTATTCAGAGAGAATGGTCAACTTTATTTATATAAAAAAGTACTATCCTCAGGTAAGTAAGTGCTCAAGATGTTATATTGTAAGGCAACTTTAAACCAAAGTTATTTCAGCTGAATCAAGAACTCTGTTTCAAAGTCAACTTTTTTTTTCCCCCCCCACACAGGCCAATAATCCACACTATGAATTAAAATAGCCCTTCTTTCTCAGTTCCTATCACTACAGCTTTATGTCATTTAGTTGCTTATGAGCACCCTCTGGTGGAGGGCAGAAGAGGGAAAAGAACATACTAAACATATTGCTTATAACCAGTAAGAATAGTGAGGGGGAAAAAGAGATCTGGAATATGTGCAGACTTCTCTTGACTCTGCTTTTCTTCCTCATATTATTTGATAATTCAGAACTATTTGTTGAATGTTATACTAACCATATAGTTACTCAGAGTTGACAACGTATTCAATAAATATTAAGTTATTATACGTCAGGCACTTGGATCCAAACAATCTGGCTTTGGATCCTAGCTTTGATATCTAATGTCATTTCTCAGGAAAGCTGCTGATCTCAAAAGATCTGTTTCCTTGTCTGAGAAATGGGAATAATATGTTTGTTGACATAAAAAGATAAGTGAAAAAATATGTAGCATAGTGGACTAGATTTTCAACTTTAAAAAAATAAAAATCAGACACCACTTCATCTTTGTCTCCTTGCCAGAAGGAAGGATTATCAAATAGGTGTTTTTAGTTGCAATGCCCAATTATTTCTGTTTTTAAGAATCTAAGCCTAGATGACAGAATTGGTATCATTTAAGTATTTTATATCAACTTATGTCAATTAAATTTAACTGTATTAGTATATGTTCTAAAACATACACACAACAAAATATATTTTTTCAGTCTTTTCCATACTAAAGATATCCAAATGATGCTGACCAATATTAAAGAAAAATTTCTTCCTAAGTGAACAAATTTAAATTATTAAGAGAGAAGGGTTTCTTATCATTTCCCACATGACATTCTTGTGAGTGCCAACCTGTGGAGAGCATTTTTGTTTAGATATATTGTAGCTGTGAGAGTTTCTAAGGGCCCATATCTTACATCACTCATTACCTACTTATGACGGGGAATTTCAAAAGGATACATTACACAGCCATGTCCAAAAGTGGAACTTGCTTCAGGTTTCCCATTCAATTCCTGGGACAGGAACTAAACCAAAATTGAGAGAAAGAACAACAGGCTATTGGAAGCAAAAAGAACAAGAATAAAAACAAACAAACGAAAAACTAAAAAGGATATCTCTGTCTGCTGCAATGACTTTGGGAGACCAGTTAAGCCTCCTGAGAACATTTAGCTCAAAAACATTTAATGAGCCTGTAAGCCACTTTTTTTTTTTTTTTTTCCTGTTACCACCATTAAAGCAAGAATTGTTCTTTTACGTCTTTAGGCTTCATGGTGCTCTTGTATGACTTCTCTCCCCCGTAAGTTGGCCTGTGGTATGATTCCATGTGTGTAAATACTTGGGAAGAACACTATATGTAGATCAAAGGACCTGGGTTAAAACTCTAAATCTGCCTCTTACTCATTCTGTGACCTTGATCAACTCTCTTAAGTTTTATCACCTGCATGATGAAAAAATTGGACTAGATGATTCTCATGTTTTCTCTCACCCTGAAAACTGTTTCAGTCTGATGTTCAAGGCCATAACCCTGCCCACCTTTCCAGCCATTACCTCCCACTACTTTTGTATACAGGTTTGTTTGCTCAATGATCCAAAAATGTGCCTTGCACGTGCCTACTCTTAGGCTTCTGCTCATTCCATTACTTTTGCCTGGGTTTCCCTCACCATTCTTTTCCACCTGTCTATTTCTTAGGTATGTGAAGATAACACAAGAAAAATTTAAGTGACAGAACTTCTTCAAAACTCAGCTCAATCTCTTTCTGAAAGCCTTCTATATAACCTCCCCAATTTCACATTTTTCTCTATCTCCAAAACACTTGGTATCTTTGGGTAGTCAATCATATCCAGTGATACTTGGACAAATCTTCCAGAAATAAACCTCATTTATTCAGCTAGTTCCTAAAGGAAGACCCAGAATCCCAGGTGGGAACTGAGTAGACAGAGGCAATGTGGATGTCACAGTGATGCAGGGCAGGCGAGTCCCAAAACTGGGGCTTAGCACAGGAGAGTTCGTGGCTTTGCCCAGAAAAGAATTCAAGGTGGGCTGGAGGTGTTAGCAACTTTTATTGAAGTGGCAGTGTACAACAGTAGCAAAGCGTACTGCTCCTTGTGGAGCAGGACTCCCCCATAGGCAGTGTGCTCACAGTGGCAGCTCAAAGGCTGTTCTGCAGTCATATTTATATCCACTTTTAATTACATGCAAATTAAGGGGTGATTATGCAGAAATTTCTAGGAAAAGGGGGTAACTTCTGGGTTGTCTGGTTGTTGACATGGAAAGGGGCAGTAACTTCTAGGTGCTGCCATGGTAATGGTAAACAGACATGGCACAATGGTGGACATGTCTTATGGAAAGCTGCTTTTGCCCTGTCCCTATTTTAGCTAGTCCTCAATTTGGTCAGGTGCCTGAGCCCTGCCTATGGAGTTCAGTCTCACCTTGCACATCAATAGGCAAAGGTTTTACATGAGTGGGTCAGGAACTGGACCCAAGAGGGGAAAGCCAAATTCCTAGAGATCAAAACTCTGTCATCCTAGATCTGTGGAAGTCTGCCCAGGCCATAACCATGTATGACATTTCTGTTCACTAGGGAAATGGTAGTTCTAAGAGAGGCAGCAACATTGCTTCAATGAGTGCAATGGATCAGGGGACCTGCTGTCCTAGGAGGGGAGGGGAAGAAGTAGTATCTTACTGAAGAAGGAGAAATCTTACCCTAAAATATATCCCCATATCTCTCAAATCATTTGTATCACTGACAACGAAGTGTCTGGAAAAATGTGTCATTGTAAGGCAATTTCTTCGGTAGGTAGATGTCATACTTCGTTGGAGAGGTATAAAAGCAGAGCAATTATGAACTTGAACTCCAAAGCCATTCTTCTAGGGTTTGAAATCCTGGCTCTGCTGGTTAACAGCTTGCATGACCCTGGACAACCCTCTCACCTTGTCAGTGCCTTAATTTCCACCTCTGTAAAGTCTTATAAGTTACAAGATTGTTGTGAAGATTCAAGAGTATGTGTATCTAAATCTGTCTATCAACCAATGTATCTACCTATGCTTGATTGTATGAATTTTGCTAAATCACTCTGGGGGAACAGACAGACAGTACTATAAGTACAGTGCAAAATACCATTATCCACTCACTTAACTAATAGTTACTGAGCAACCACAACGTGCCAAGACCTCAGCTGAGTGCTAAAGATAAAGCCACTGGTGAACAGTTTCTGCTTTGATAAAGTCAATAATTTCCCAGGCTTTAGGTTTGTGAATAAAGTATAGATCATGCTAATTCTATTTTATGCTATTCTGCCTAATCCTTGTTATTCCCTCTTAGTGAGAACGAACCTGGCATAGTTTGCCACATTGCCATTTCACAGGCAAGAAAAATGAGGCTCATATTTTCACTCAGGATCGATAACAGAGCTAACAGACAGCAAAACAGAGTCAGAACTAACTTCATCTCTAGTATTTATTTGAGGCAAGGTCTCGCTCTGTCACCCAGGCTGGAGGACAGTGGCTTGATCACAGCTCACCACAGCCTTGACCTCCCAGGCTCCAACAATTTTTCCACTTCAGCCTCCTGAGCAGCTGGGACTACAGGAACATGCCATCTGGCCAACTTTTTATTTTTTATTTTTAGTAGAGTCTTGCTATGTTGCCCACACTGGTCTTGAAATCCTGGGCTCAAGCAATCCTCCTACCTTGGCTTCTCAAAGTGCTGTGATTACAGGTGTGAGCTACTGTGCCTGGAGATTCCCAGCTTTTAAAAATGACATCATCTCCACCTGAAACGTAAACCAACCAGGCTGACTTGTCAAGCTTTTAATTTTGGGGATGCAGGAACATGGTAAAGCTGAATTACGGGGGAAAAAAAGTTAAGTCATTAGATTGCACAAAATATAACTATATTTTAAGACCATGAAAAAAATAAAGAGAACAACTTATGTTGCAAAACCACGTTTCACCTGTTTCCACCCGCCCCCCCCCCCCCCCCCCCCCCCCCCGCCCTCCACAGTTAGCTTCTATAGCCAGGAAATTTATAAACAAAAATCTCACTTTAACTTTTCTATATTCTACTCAGGTCAGGCAAACATAGTCATTAGTGATTTGAATTATTTTGCTAAATAAATTGAAGTATACTTTTAAAAGACAGCTGTCAAAGAAAAAGATAATGGATTGTGTTTGGAGAACAAATGGAAAAACATTGATCAAATCTTCTGTGGTTCTTACTGTACTGCAATACAGTGGTGTTCATATGATGACTTGCAGGTCATTCAGCTCATTCACATACATGTATTACCTGCTTCATATATGATCCATATGCTGATATGTTCAATACACTGAATACCTCTAAAAGAAACTGAAAACCAAACTTTCAAGCATGTTTTTAATTGTGGAAGTATCCTTTCCCAAAAGAGAACATAATTTTCTACACATTACTTGAGATTCCATACCATAACGGCTTACCAAAAAAAGAAGCATGGAAAAAAAGTTTCTGTTATTAAAACTACTTAAACAAATATCAAAAAGAAACCATGTTAAAATAAAAACAAATACATGTTTTTCAACAATTTATATTTCATGTTAATTGTTATTATTGTTTAATTAGACTGTATGAAAATATTTCTTGAAAGGTATTTAGAAGTTTATACTAAATGGGTGAAAAATCTATCTTGGATGCAGTGTGCTCAGGTTATAAAAGCATCAGTGCTTATTTTATCTCCCCACAAAGTGTTGCTGAGATAATTACTGCTGACAGCTTTATTCAAGGTTCATTTCACTTTTTCTGCTATTTTTCTCTGGTTAGAAGTTCAAGAGAGCCCATGGGAAGCCACACCCCTCACACCTGTTAGGCTTCTTCATGTTACAGAGGGCCAGTATGGACATGTCACTTCAAATTAGCATTGTACCAGGGCACTAACTGTGACAATTACTTATCACAGGTTTAACTAAAGAAAAAAAAAGTTTCTAATTCAACCACAAAAACAGTGTCACAAAATGTAATTTAAACCTGTAAAAGCAGGTTGCATAAAAAACATTCAGAGAGATACAAAATTGGTTCCCAGCATCGAGCTTTGTGCAGTATCTGAATTATGCAGGAATGCTATACAAGCGAACATTTCCTTTAAAACAAAATCAAACCAAAAAGGTAAACAAGGCAGCGCCAGCAATGGTGATGAGTGGGCCTCTTTAAATTTACTTCTTTGTGCTGGAGTATTTGATTCACTTTGTTAATTCTTTTGTGTCAAGTTACTAATTCAATAATGAAATTTCCAGTTAAAGCAAAGCAGCTACTTTTAGACTTATGAAAGACTTAGCTTTATACTAGGGAGAAAGAATTTTCTTCTAATATTTGCTTTTCTCCACTTACAGACCAGAAAATTATCATTAGACAAGGTAGATATTAACACAAAAAGAAAAAGGAAAAACCTCACACCCTTAAATGTGTTTCAAGCCAGTTATTATAAGACTCTCTGTTTCAAGTGCAAAATAATCTCAAAATTATGCCACCTCTGAAAGACCTAGGATAGTTGGAGGCGGTTAATATGGACTGCTGTGAGGCTAATTGTGGATCTTGAGTTAATTACTTTCTGCTGATAGGAGATTTTAAAAATAAATAAGATGGTCTTTTACTCCATTTTTACTTCAATTTAAACTCGAGGAAACACGAGATGATGATGGCTAAAGTCTGAATACTTCATTATTTGCTGCTGCTATTTAGATGAAGACCCAGAAAGTCTGAGAAATATGTCCACACCATAATCAACGCTAATGTTCACTAGCAAAACAAGAGTGGACAAATCTGTATTTTTCACAATGCATACAATTTGATTCACAAATGCCCAGTGCACATTACTTGGTCAGAGTTAACAGGAATTAACTGTCATTTCTCACCCCCCGCCAACCTCCCCACATACCCACACATGTATATACACACGCACAGGCTGGAGGACACAAGGCAGAGCTCATGGAAACTGGTTTTGAAACAGAAAGTGTTAAACACTCATGAAAAGCAAAGGGCAAAATAATGATGCTGAGCAGGAAATTCAACAGAAGAAATTGCTTGTTTGCAGAAAATCACACATATTAGTGAACGAAAACAGTTCGATGATAATCTTGGTATGGCCACATAATTTCAGTATTTTAATAGTTTGACAAATTTAAAAACCATCATACACATGAAAGGTGCATTATTAGAAATGTAACATTTTCTGAAGATATTTTTCTTCATTTCCTTAACATTTAGAAAGTCACTTTAACAAAAGCATATAAAGTCAACACAGGAAATATTGATTATAACAGTCTTGTTATAATATTGATTATAACAAGCCCTTTGCCTTATTCTGCAATCACAACAAATTTACAGAGAATGAAGACCAAATCTTCAGTTATAATGAAAAGGTTATTTTACCTCAAGCAGGTTCCTCATTTTATTATAAGTTTGATAAATAAAGAGGTTCTGTTTGTGGAAAAACCTCATTATTTTAGAGAGCTACTGTATTAATCAGTGGTCATTTCAGCTCATCATAACCACAACCTTCAAATATGCAAGGATACATCTCAAGCCTGCTTTGTATGCATGAGGGGTACCAACCAGCCACCTGGCACATGTCTCGTCAATAGTGAGATGCCATTTACCCCTCAACACTGTGGAACTCTTTGGATAGCAAATATAAGAGCTCTGGATATTTTTCCAGCAGCATCTAATTCCTTGGCAAAACCGAGGCAGTTATGCTAACAACTTTGGTCTCGGGACATGGACACAGTGCTGCTGCGCATCTTGTCCTGGCTTTTCCTCCTAGGAAAAAAGAGTCTGAATTAACTATACCATGTTAGGCACACCAGCATAAATGGGTACTATCTAGAAACAAGAAAAAGTAATTTCACCTTGCCAGTTAATCCTTGCTGGTTCAGCCCAGCCAAGTAATTTTTTTCCTTCTGCTCAACTCTTACAACCCTTATTGTGAAGCTCTAGAATTCGTGTTTTGTGATTGAAAAGAACTACAGTTTTCATCGTATCTGTGTTTAGGTGACTCTAAGGTCCTTGAAGACATAGCCTGGATCTTACATTCTCATTTTTATCTGCCACAGGGCTCTTAGTAGGTTGCTTTGCATATGCCACGCAATAAATGTCTAATGCTTTAATTTATATGGGTACTTTTCCTGCTTCCCTTGCCAAGATAAAATATGAAAGACTTGTAATTTTCTAGAGAAATATATAACCTATCTAGTCCTATAATCCAAGGCCTGGAAACCACTCCAAAGTGAGATAAATACTAAAAACTATCATTAGAATTTGAATAACTATCTGATTGACATCTGGGCCTCAGTGAAAAGTATAAGGTTCAAAAGCATTCTGACATGATATGGCATATTAAATTTAATTCAGTAGTCATGAAGACTTAAAACTACCAATCAAAATACGCAAAACAAAGACCAATTTACCTTCAACATAATTTGAACTTATGCATCTTCATTTTTTGACAAAGACATACTGTTTTTACTTCATACTTAATGTTTCTGTATAATTAGCTTTGCATTCTAATGTATTTCATCTCTGTGGACTTCATGGGAATTAGAGTAATCTAAGTATGATTCAGCTCTACTTTGTAAGACATGATTGCTCTTAAATTTATGAGGATGAATAATGTAGCTAATAAAAACATTTTCAAATTTATAATGTATATTAGACATTAAAAAAATCCAACAGGCTTTAAATGTCTCACATAAGAATAATACACAAGGAATTACACTTTTTAGGACTCCCACTCAAGTAAATACAAGAAACACTAAGTAATCACTCAACATACATGTGTTTATTTACTGGTTCTTCTATATACACATGCATTGCAAGACAAATCTTTTATATAAAAAAAAACCAAAAAACAAAAAGCACCAGGCTGGGCATGGTGACTCACACCTGTAATCCCAGCACTTTGGGAGGGCGAGGCGGGCAGATCACAAGGTCAAGAGATCAAGACCATCCTGGCCAACATAGTGAAACCCCGTCTCTACTAAAAATACAAAAATTATCCGGGCGTGGTGGCAAGTGCCTATAATCTCAGCTACTTGGGAGGCTGAGGCAGAAGAATTGCTTGAACCCAGGAGGCAGAGGTTGCAGTGAGTCGGGATTGTGCCACTGCATTCCAGCCTGGTGACAGAGCGAGACTCTCTCTCAAAAACAACAACAAACAAACAAAAACAAAAACAAAAAACCAAGAGACAAAAATGAGAAAACCCTCAGATCCGAAACTCTTTTAAAAAATATTTTGACACACGGTGAAAGAATGATCCATTCCCAAGACAAGCATGTATTCTATGGGCAGACTCATATCTGCAGCACTTACTTATGTCAATGCCACAAATCTGAAAGCTGTTAAGTGTTAACTCTTCGAACCAGGCAGAAACTATTGTTGTGTACAACTAAGTCTGATTATTCAAAAAACTAGTTTACCTGTCACTTCAAGCTGAATAAATGTATTGAAATATTAGAGTTAAGGGGGGAAAAAAAAGAATGTTTATGTGAGTGTAAAAAACTAAAAACTGAAAAATATTTCCTAGAGACTGGGAATAAATCATTTTATAAATTATTTTGATCAACACATAGTAATAATATTAGAAATCTTCCTTTAAAAACAAAACAAAATGGGCTGGGTGCAGTGGCTCACACCTGTAATCCCAGCACTTTGGGAGGCCAAGGCAGGTGGATCACCTAAGGTCAGGAGTTTGAGACCAGCCTGACCAAGATGGAGAAACCCCAATTCTACTAAAAATACAAAGTTAGCTGGGCGTTGTGGTGCATGCCTGTAATCCCAGCTACTCGGGAGGCTGAGGCAAGAAAACCACTTAAACCTGGGAGGTAGAAGTTGCAGTGAGCCAAGATACGCCATTGCACTCCAGCCTGGACCACAACAGTGAAACTCCGTCTCAAAAAAAAAAAAAAAAGAAAATTTCCCAGCAAAATGAGAAAAAAAATGACGTGAGAATGTGAGTGTGATTTTTTTATTTTTATTTTTAAAATTTCAACTTTTATTTTAGACACAGGGAGTACATGTGCAGGATTGTTACATGGGTATACTGCACCCATATAGTCAGCATAGTACCCAATAGGTAGTTTTACAACCCACGCCCTCCCTCCCTGCTCTAGTAGTCCACAGTGTCTACTATTCCCATGTTTATGCCCGTGTATGCTCAGTGTTTAGCTCCCACTTGTAAGTGAGAACACAGTATTTGGTTGTCTCTTCGTGCATTACTTAGCTTAGGGTTATGGCCTCCAGCTCTATCCATGTTGCTGCAAAAGATATGCTTTCATTCTTTTTCAAGGCAGCATTGTATTCCATGGTTGTTTATGTACCGCATTTTCTTTATCCAATCAACCACTGATGTCCACCTAGGTTGATTCCATGTCTTTGCTATTGTGAATAGCACTGCAATGAACATATGACTACATGTGTCATTTTGGTACAATAATCTATTTGCGGGGGGCTGGGGAGGGGCTGTACATACCCGTAATGGAACTGTTGGGTTGAATGGTAGCTCTAAGTTCTTTGAGAAATCTCCAAACTGCTTTCCACAGTGACTGAACTAATTTACATTCCCCCTAACAGTATATAAGTGCTTCCTCTCCTATGCAATCTTGCCGGTATCTACTGTTTTTGGACTTTTTAATATAGTCATTTTTGTCTGGTGTGAGATGGTATCTCATTGTGGTTTTAATTTGCATTTCTCTGATGACTAGCATTTTTTCATATGTTTGTTGGCTGCTTACATGTCTTCTTTTGAGAAATGTCTGTTTATATCCTTTGTCCATTTTTTAATGGGCTTGTTTTCTGCTTGCTTGTTTCAGTTCCTCATAGATTTCTGGATATAGAATTTTTGTTGGATGTACAGTTTGAAAGTATTTTCTCCCATTCTGTAGGTTGTTTACTCTGTCAATAGTTTATTTTTCTGTGCAGACGCTCTTTAGTTTAATCGGGCTCTACTTGTCAATTTTTGTTTTTGTTGCAACTGTTTTTGGGAACTAAGCCAAAAATTCTTTGCCAAGGCCCTTATTGGGAAGGGTATTCCCTAGGTTTTCTTCTGGGATTTTTACAGTTTGAGGTTTTACATTTAAATCTTTAATCCATCTTGAGATAATTTTTGTATATTATAAAATTTAAGGTGTCTAGTTTCATCTTTTGCATATGGCTAGCCAGTTATCCCAGCACATTTATTGAAAAGGGAGTCCTTTCCACATTGCTTGTTTTGTTGGCCTTGTCAAAAATCAGATGGTTGTAGGTGTGTGACTTTATTTCTGAGTCTTCTGTTCTGTTCCATTGGTCTATGTGTCTGTTTTTGTATCAATACCATGCTATTTTGGTTACTGTAGCCTTACACTTTAGTTTGAAGTCAGGCAGTGTGACGCCTCCCACTTTGTCCTTTTAGCTTAGTATTGCTTTGGGTATTCAGGCTCTTTTTTGTTTCCATATTAATTTTAGAATTTTTTTTTTCTAGTTTAGTGAAAAGTAACATTGGTAGTTTGATTGGAATAATACAGAATCTGTACATTGCCTTTGTCACTGTGGCCATTTTAATGATACTGATTCTTCCAATGCATGAGCATGAAATGTTTTTCCATTTATTTGTGTCATCTCTGATTTCTTTCAGCAGTGTTTTGTGGTTCTCATTGTAGAGATCTTCCACCTCCTTGGTTAGCTGTATTCCTAGGTATTTCATTTTCTTTGTGGCTAATGTAAATGGGACTGTGTTCTTAGTTTCACTCTCAGCTTGGTTGTTACTAGTGTATAGAAATGCTACTGATTTTTGTATACTGATTTTTTTTTTTTTTTGAGACAAAGTCTTACTCTGTTGCCCAGGCTGGAGTGCAGTGGCATGATAGCGGCTCACTGCAACCGTTGTCTCCCAGATTCAAGCGATTCTCCTGTCTCAGTCCCCCGAGTATCTGGGATTACAGGCATGGGCCACCATGCCCAGCTAATTTTTGTATTTTTTGTGGAGATGGAGTTTCATCATGTTGGCCAGGCTGGTCTCGAACTCCTGACTTCAAGAGATCCGCCTGCCTCAGCCTCCCAAAGTGCTGGGATTACAAGTGTGAGCCACCCTGCCTGGCCTAAGAGATCTTCTTGATACTGATTTCTATTTTTATTGCACTGTGTTTTGAGAGTATGCTTGGTATGATTTCAATTTTTTTGAATTTATTGAGACTTGCTTTATGGCTGAGCATGTGGTCAATCTTAGAATATGTTCTGTGTGCAAATGAGAAGAATGTACATTCTGTGGTTGTTGGATGGATTGGTCTGTAAATGTCTATTAGGTCCAGTTGGTCAAGTGTTGAGTCTAGAATTTCTTTTTTAGTTTTCTGCTTCAGTGATTTTTTTCTTCAGTGATTTTTTTCTTTTGAGATGGAGTCTCACTCTGTCGCTCAGCCTGAAATGCAATGGCATGATATCAGCTCACTGAAACCTCCGCCTCCCAGGTTCAAGCAATTCTCTGGCCTCAGCCTCCTGAGTAGCTGGGATTACAGGTACCCACCACCACTCCCAGCTAATTTTGTATTTTCAGTAGAGATGGGGCTTTACCATGTTGGCCAGGCTGGTCTCGAACTCCTGACCTCTGGTGATCTGGCTGCCTCGGCCTCCCAAAGTGCTGGGATTACAGGCGTGAGCCACTGCGCCCAGCCACCTAAATATTTTTTAATGCCAAGAACTTGTTTTATGAATCTGGTGCTCCAATGCCGGGTGTGCATATATTTAGGATAGTTAAGTCTTCCTGTTGTGTTGTACCCTTTATCATTATGTAAGGCCAATTGGTCTTACATTTATTGTCCTTCTTAATTTTTACTAAAGTTTGTTTTATCGAATATAAGAATAGCAAGGCTTTTTTTTTTTTTTTTTTTTGAGACAGTCTCACTCTGTCGACCAGGCTGGAGTGCAGTGGCATCATCTCAGCTCACGGCAGCCTCTGCCTCCTGGGTTCCAGCGATTCTCCTGCCTCAGCCTCCCAGGTAGCTGGGATTACAGGCATGCACCACCATACCACCATGCCTGGCTGATTTTTGTATTTTCAGTAGAGACAAGGTTTCACCATGTTAGCCAGGCTGGTCTCGAACTCCTGACCTCATGTGATTCACCAGCCTTGGCCTCTCAAAGTGCTAGGATTACAGGTGTGAGTCAGCACACCTGGCCCCTTCATCTATTATGTTTTCTTTCTGCATGGCAGATCTTTCTCCATCCCTTTACTTCAAGACTGTGGGTGTCATTATGTGTGAGATGTGTCTCTTGAACATAACAGATGGTTATCCTCAATAATGTTTTCCAAGTTGCTTATTCTCTCTCCTTGTCTATTAAAAATGCTAATGAATAGATTTGATCTCTCTTTTCTTTTTCTTTTTTTTTTTTTTTGAGATGGAGTCTTGCTTTGTTGCCCAGGCTGGAGTACAGTGGCACAACTCAGCTCACTGCAACCGCTGCCTCCCAGGTTCAAGCAATTCTCCTGCCTCAGCCTCCCAAGTAGCTGGGACTACAGGTGCCCGCCACCATGTCCGGCTAATTTTTGTATTTTTAGTAGAGACGGGGTTTCACTATGTTGGCCAGGCGTGATCTACCTGACTAGGCCTCCCAAAGTGCTGGGATTACAGGTGTGAGCCACCGTGTCCAGCCTAGATTTGGTCTCTTAACATAATCCCACATTTCTTGGAGGTTTTGTTCATTGTTTTAAATTTTTTCTTTATTTTTGTCTGAGTGAGTTGATTTGAAGAACCAGTCTTTGAGCTCTGAGAGTCTTTCTTCCTCTTGGTCTATTCCGCTGTTCATACTTGGATTATATTATGAAATTCTTGTAGTAAACTTTGCAGCTCTAGAAATTCAGTTTGATTCTTTCTTAAAATGGGTATTTCATCTTTCAGGTCTTGGATCATTTTGCTAGATTCCTTGGATTGGGTTTCAATTTTCTCCTGAATCTCAATGGACTTCCTTGACATCCAGATTCCCAATTCTGTGTCTGTTATTGCAATCATTTTGGAATGGTTAAGAACCATTGTTGGGAAGCTAGTGGACTTGTGTGGAGGTAAGGGGACACTCTGGCTTTTTCAACTGCCGGAGTTCTCGTGTTGATTCTTTCTGTGTGGGTGAATTCTTGCACTTGGTTTCACAGGTGTATATATTAGCAGGATAATTTTTGTTGTTGCAGTTTGAGCTGCAATCCAGTAGATGGTGCTTAAGAGTAATGGCCAGTAGCTAGGCAAATATCCAGCCATATAGATCTTTTGTACTTTCTTGCATTCTCCAGTGTGCTCTGTGGTGTGGGAGGGGAGGAGATGGCTCCCACACCAGGTCTGCTCTTGAGCCTTGGGAGTGCTTCCTCCAATGACTGGCACTGTGCCTGCATTTTCTTTTGTTAGGTGTTCCGGGCCATGGGGCCCCCTCAGGCAGAGGCTGGAGCAGGGAGGTATGCCGCATGCTTTCCGGACCAGCCCTGTGGAGGAAGGCATACCCTGCTACTACCCTAGTCTAGGAACCTGCACTTCTCACTATTCTCAGTCCTCTGAGGGTGGGGGTTCCTCTCCTGCTCAAGTGTTGGCCTTAGATCTTGGCTCCATACTCCTAAGCTACATGCCACAGCCCTGGAAGTACCAGGAAGTACACACAGCTCAGGGTGGGGTTATGGCTGTGCTGGGGTTTCTGATATGCTCCTGAGTAGCTGGGAAAGTACTCAGGTGGAACAGTGCACTCTGGCTGGGCTGCAGAGGGGGTGTTGTGTACACGCTCCTGCAAGGCAGCTAGGAAGGGGCCTTTGCAGGAGCCAGTGAGCAGGAAGGCCTGGAGAACAGATATGCCCCAGTCTTAGCAGGAAGTCAGCCCCGATCTTTCTTTTTTTTTTTTTGAGATGGAGTCTCACTCTGTAGCCCAAGCTGGAGTGCAGTGGCACGATCTCGGCTCACTGCAACCTTCGCCTCCGGGGCTCAAGCGATTCTCCTGCCTCAGCCTCCCAAATACCTGGAACTACAGGGGCGCACCACCACACAGTTAATTTTTTTGTATTTTTAATAGAGACGGGACTTCACCATGTTGCCCTGTGTGATCTCGAACTCCTGAGCTCAGGTGATCCACCCTCCTCGGCCTCCCAAAGTGCTGGGATTACAGGAGTGAGTCACTGTGCCTAGCCCAGCTCTGATCTTTCTTAGGTTGGAGGTTAGCTGGGGCTAGCACCTCCTAGAGGAAGATGAGGAGCCCTGGAGGGTGGGTGTCTATGGCTAATCTCTGCCAGAGCTGACCAGCACACAAAAGCTCCTGGGCTCTGTGCCGACCACACTCCTGTCTGTCTTGCTCCCTAGAAAGATTCCCCTACCAGCCAGGAGCGGTGGCTCATGCCTGTAACCCCAGCACTATCGGAGGCCAAGGCGGGCAGATGGCCTGAGGTCGGGAGTTTGAGACCAGCCTGGCTAGTACGGTGAAACCCAGTCTCTACTAAAAATACAAAAATTAGCTGGGCATGGAGGCAAGTGCCTGTAATCCCAGCTACTCAGGAAGCTGAAGCAAGAAATCGCTTGAATTTGGGAGGTGGAGGTTGCAGTGAGCCGAGATTGCACCACTGCACTCCAGCCTGGGCAACAGAGTGAGACTCCGTCTCAGAAAAAAAAGAAAGATTCCCTTGCCAGCTCACATGTCCATGGAGGATAAAGGGTCCCCTGTAGCTAGGACCTCAGTGGTCTGTGGCAAGAGTGAGCTATCCCTCATTTTCCTCATACACTCCTTTCCCAAAAGCAATTCAGGGCCAAGAACTAGTGCCAGCATTCAGATACCCCACGCAAGGTTCCCAGCTTCCTCCCTCTTAAGCCTTGGCTTCAGCATCACCTCACCAACCACTCTTGCCATTTTCTCTCCTAAGAGTTGCCCAAATTATGCTGACTTAATGGTTCGGTCTCTCTCGGTAGGAGTGGCACTTCCAGGCCACATTTAGTTGGTTATGTTGTCCGCTCTCTTGAGCATTATTTTTAAAGGATATTAGTACAATTGTCATTCAGGAGTCTAATATTACTTCAAATTTACCTATGTTTAATTGATCCATTTCATTTGCTGAAGGACATGTATTAGAATTGTACAGAATCATAAAATTTCAGAGTTAAGGGAAATATTGGACTTGGGGGTGGGGAGGATGGTGAAGAGGAACAGAGAGGATTCCAGTATTTATTGGACACCTACTATGAGCTCCTCTTTACTAAAGTGGGATATCCCTGAAAATACTGTGAGGGGTAGGGGAATCTGGCTTCCCTGGGGAACCTCTGATAGTATACCTGTGCCCATCAGGGAGCAGTGGTAGGAACAATTGGTCATAAATGAGAGGTAGCTTGAAGTTTCTTTTAGATTCTACCTTATTCCTCAAATCCTCCTCTAGGACCTGATTCTCTCCCTCATTATCTTGGACTTGGTGGTAATCCCATACCTGTACTCTAGTTTCTGCTCCCTAGGGCTCACTAATATCATCTTCTCCTACACCATGACCCTGTTCTCACCAGTTCCCAACTTTACTGAACCTTACCTGTATTGCTTCATTTCCTCAGAGCCTCAAGTATCAATGAGCTCAATAAGTGCATCAAGTTCAAATCAGCCCATATGAAGTAAAGAGCATTTGACGACATTGCTAGATTATATCTACATTCATTAAAACTGTGGCATTTGGGAGACAATCTTCCATTTTGAGTGTAGTTTGGGAGTTTTTAGAAATTTTGGCTCAAGTTAGGCTGGGTGCGGTGGCTCACGCCTGTAATCCTAGCACTTTGGGAGGCTGAGGCAGGTGGACTGCCTGAGCTCAGGAGTTCGAAACCAGCCTGGGCAACACTGTGAAACCCCGTCTCTACACAAAACACAAAGAAATTAGTTTGGTGTGGCGGCGTGTGCCTGTAGTCCCAGCTACCCAAGAAGCAGAGGTGGGAGCCCAGGAGCCAGGAAGGCAAGGCTGCAGTGAGCTGTGATTGCACCACTGCACTCCAGCTTGTGTGACAGAGACCCTGTCGAAGAAGAAAGAAGAAAGAAGAAGACAAAGATGAAGAAGAATCAGATGACGAAGATGAAGACGAAGACTAAGAGGAAGCAGCAGCAGCAGCAGCAGCAGCAGAAGAAGAAGAAGAAAAAGAAGAAGAAGAAGAAGAAGAAGAAGAAGAAGAAGAAGAAGAAGAAGAAGAAGAAGAAGAAGAAGAAGAAGCAGCAGCAGCAGCAGAAGCAGCAGCAGCAGCAGCAGCAGCAGCAGCAGCAGCAGAAGCAACAGCAGAAGCAGAAGCAGAAGCAGAAGCAGCAGAAGCAGCAAAAGCAGTAGAAGCAGAAGCAGAACCACAAATACAAATGGCACTGTGTGATAGTGTTGCCACTAGAAAGACCACATACTTCCGTGGGAGGCAGTCAAGTAGAAATGACTAGTCCTAGTCCAGACACAACTTTCGAAATTTCTTTTTTTTTTTTTTGAGATGGAGTCTAGCTCTGTTGCCCAGGCTGGGGTGCAGTGGCGCAATCTCAGCTCGCTGCAACCTCCACCTCCCGGGTTCAAGCGATTCTCCTGCCTCAGCCTCCCGACTAGCTGGGATTATGGGAGCTCACCACCACACCCAGCGATTTTTTTTTGTATTTTTTAGTAGAGACGGGGTTTCACTGTGTTGGCTAGGCTGGTTTCGAACTCCTGACCTTGTGATCCGCCTGCCTTGGCCTTCCAAAGTGCTGGGATTACATGCGTGAGCCACCACGCCCAGCCAACTTTCGAACTTTCTAGTGTTCTTGCAAAAGTCATTTATCTCTCGAGTATCAGTTTCCTTATTAGTAAACGAAACAAACAAAAACAACAACTCCTCTGCCTGATTAAGCAGATATGAAAAAAATGAGCTAACCTATATGAAAGGATTTTAAAACTGAAAAACAGAGAGGGCTTCAACATATGAAAAAGAAAACAAGGAAAAATAGGTAATTGATTTTATTTCTCCAACATTTTCTAACTAGGCTTATCCTATGCACTAAATAAGAACAGCATTACCGTATCTCTAACTTTTCACATATGTTCACTTTGTGTGACTTACTAGACCCTGAAGTAAAACCCAAGTGTCATAAGTAGATGTGCAATAAAAACATGTGATTATTAACCTTCTCCATCCAAAGTGAAATCAGGTTTAATTCTCCCCTTTATACAGCACCAGAATCCTACATTTTTTTTTTTTTTTTTTTTTTTAAAGGAGTTTTGCTCTTGTTGCTCAGGCTGGCGTGCAATGGCACGATCTTGGCTCACTGAAACCTCTGCCTCCCAGGTTCAAGTGATTCTCCTGCCTCAGCCTCCCGAGTAGCTGGGATTGTACAGGCAGGCGCCACCATGCCCAGCTAATTCTGTATTTTAGTAGAGATAGGGTTTCACCATGTTGGTGAGGCTGGTCTTGAACTCCTGACCTTAAATGATCTGCCCACTTCAGCTCCCCAAAGTGCTGAGATTACAGGCGTGAGCCATCGCGCCTAGCAGAGAATCCTATACTCTTAACAACAATACAGGGAATCCGCCACTGCAGCATAAATTTATTCCGATACGTCTCACACCTTAAAATCTGGCCATTCCTCATTTCTTCTGGGCATTCTTCTCTAATCATTCTGTCAACAAATATTAAGTATCTACTATGTGCATAAGGATAGAGAGATAAAAAGAATAGTATTCTTGCCTTTGAGGGGTTCACAAACACTAGTGAATAAACTTATACACAAGAAGTGTAACTAACTAATTTTACCAATGTGGTTAAGTCCCATAGTCAATGCTTTGGTAGTACAAGAAGAGAGAATGTCTAACTTTGCCTGAAGACTTCAAGGGAAATGTCACAAAGGAGTGTCAGCTGAGTCTTAAAGGATGATTTAATTAAGGAGTAGGCCAGGTGGAGTGTAAGCACCTTAGAAGAGAAGGAAATGATATGCACAATGGCAAGAAAAAAGGTAACACATCTAAGAAACAAGTAGTTTAGAGTGGCTGGAGGCCAGGTAAGGCACAAAATGGTGAGGAAGACAGGTAGGAAGGGAGTCATTGCTCAGATTATGAAGAGTCAAATATGCTCCATTAAGGAGCTTAGACATTATCTTGCAGGCAATGGGAAACCACTAAGAGATTTGAAGCAAGCTAGTAATATGATGCAAATGCATTTAACAAGATAACTCACACTCCTCAAGTTCTGGAGAATGGAGTGAGGGAAGCAAGACAGAAAGACCTGAAGCAGGGAAATCAGGAGAAAGTTATGAGAGTCTAAACTATGGTAAGAATGGTAGAGCTACAGGAGAGATAGATCAGTAGCTCAAAAGAGCTGAAACCATACTTGTTGCTATGTTTTCGCATATTCCAAGATCAAAGTAAAATTAAATAATTATAATCTTCAGTAGCAAGAATCTATCTGCTTGCGTATAATGATCCCAATTCCTTATATTTTGCTACTGTGTTACATTTTCAGATGTGTTTCCAAATATGTCATCTTATTTGAACTGACAATAATGTCACAGTTGTTAAGAATTGGAAACTGAGTTTTAGAGAGGTTTATTCATTCAAACAATCTTTATTGAGCACTATCCAAAGGGATTAGGTATGCAATAATGAACAAAAACAGATATATGCCCTTGTGGAACATACAGTATAAAATAGGAAATAAGCCCTAAATAAAATATAAAATCACAACTGTAAATGCAGTAAAAGGACAGCTTCCACGAAGAAATGTTTGAGCTGAAAGAATAAGAATTATACAGGACATATCAGGGAACAGGACAAAAAGCCCCAATGATGGTACCTCAGAAGAACTCTCAGACCAGTGTAGCTAGTGAACAGAGAACAAGAGGCAGTAAAATATAAGATAACACTAAAGCAGAAAGCAAAAAGTAAGACTACTTTGCAGAAGGAAGCAAGAATCAGACTATGAAGTCCTGGTTGGTCATATTAAGGGGTCTCGTCTTTATATGGGAAGATTTAAGCAGGGAGATTACTTCAGTAGTTTATATCTCTTTTAAAAAGTGTTATTCTGATGTAGTATGGAGAGTTGATTGAGGGGAAGTGAGAGTAAATACAGAAGCCCAGTTTGGAAACTTTTGCAATAAACAGTCCACAATGAAAAGCTGGTATCTTATATTAGGGTACTGGCAGTGGAAATAGAAGTGAATGAATAGGAGATATGTAGGAGCTAAAATGGACAGGAATTAATCATGATTTAGATAAAGTCAGCAAGATAGACAGAAATTAAGAATAACTCTTATCTGGCTTGTGGAACTGGAAGGATTGTGATGCCATTCATGGAATCAGAATGCTTAAGAAGAAGATCAGGCATGGGCAGGGAATAATATGAAATCAATTTTGGATATGGTGAATTTAAGTTCCTTTGGGACCTCTAAGTGAAGATGATAAGAAGGCTCTTCTGGAGCTAACATGAGAAGATGAGGCTAGAAATATAAATTTGTTAATAATCTCACATGAGTGATAATTTGAATTACAGATATGATAAAGAATACCTAGGGAGAAGATACTAAGTGAGAAGACATGAGTACACGAAACTGAGTCCTAAAGAACTCCTACATTTAGTGACTGGGTAAAGAAGGATGAGTTTGCAAAGGAGATAGAAAAGGAGAAACCAGGAAAGTGTGGTATCCTGGGAGTCAAAGGAAACAGTGTCTCAGGAAGGAGTTTTCAACAGATTCAAATGCTAGAAAGTATTTTAAATAGCCCAGAAGTGAAAACTATCTAAATGCCTGCCTCATCAATAGTAGACCAGATAAAGGGGTGAAATATCCACACAATGGAATATAATAAAGCACTGAGAATGAATGAGCTATGACTACATAGAAAAATATGGATCCATCTCATAAACATAAGGCTGGACAAAGAAGGAAGGAAAGGAGGGAGCGAAAGAGACAAATAGTACATACCACATGATCTATAATATATAATGTTCAAAACCAGGCAAAATTAATCTATGGTCTTATCTTTTGGATAAAGGGAATGTGAGGGGCGCTTCTGGGATACTTTAAAATGTTTTCTTAATCTGGATGCTGGCTACATGGTAGTATTTGCTTTTAAAAATTCATCAAATTGTACATTCATGATTTGTACATTTTCCTGAATAAATGCTTTCAACAAAACATTTTTTTTTTAAATGCTGCTAAGAAGTCAAGAACAATGAAGACTGAAAGTCTACTTGATTTAGCAACATGGCAGTCATTGGTACCTAAAGAAAAGCTATTCTGCTGGAGAAACAAATTGAAAGCCAGAATGCCATGAGTTGAGGAATAAGTAGAAGCAAAAAAACTGAGATAGTAACTGCAGGTTTACTCTGAATTTTGGCTATAAAGAGAAGAGAAAGTAGTAGCTAAAGTCAGGGAGGATTTCTTGGTTTTGCTATAACAGTATGTTTGTTTCTGTGTGTGTGCATGTGTGCATGTTTGTTTCTGTTAAGATGAGAGACTTGCCATGTTTAAATGTGAACAGAATATCTAGTACAATGAGATCAAAGAAAAAATATATTAGATATTATTGATAACATATGGTTCCTGAGAAAACAGAAGGTGATGGGGTACAGAGCACAGGTAAAGAAACTGATTTTACTCAGCTTGAAGTAGAAACAACATTTTCTGTCCCCAAATTCATTGCTCTTTTTCTACCCACAGTTACCTGATTTGAAACTGTGGGATTTCGGTCAGTGGCAATACTCTCATGTTCAGTATAAGGAGCTCCCAAGTTTTAATCCTGTCTCTGTGGCCTTGGACAAATTTTAAAGTATCTGGCCTTTTAGCTTCGTGTTTAAATGGGGATATTTAACATCATTTCTGAAGTTTTATGGATCAATTAGTAAACCCTTGGCTAACAGCTTTAGAGACGAAAAAGGCTAGAAGGACAATACCTTCTGCTTCTTGGATGTCAAAAGCTTAAAAGTGATTAAACTTGTCATCTGTCTCTAGACCACTGCAACTAAAAGAACTGTCAAACAGGTGCACACAGTAGTCACACTTCACAGTAAATTACAGAAAGACCTAGTTACCGTTTTCATCTCACATTCCATAAAAATGGAACTATGGCCACAATGAATGTAGCATGCTCAATATGAGCTGCTACACAGTGAACATTATTCACCTAAAGAACATAGATGACAGGTTTTCACAGACATCCCGTCACTGATCTTCCTCTGCTACTATGAGAGGTACATAGTGTGGTTAAGGCCATTCTTTCGGGGCTTCAAATCCCACTGCTACTTATTATTTATGTGGTCATATCAATATGATTCAGTTTGCTCAACTGTAAAATGTAATAGCCTTCAGCTCATAGGGTTGTTGGGAAGGTTAAATGAGTTATCATATGTGTATCAGACTAACGCCTTGTATATAATAAGTATTTTTAAGTGATATCTACTATTGTTATTCCCAGAGAGACTTGAGCTTAAGGCAAAAAGATCAATTTTATAGATCCAGATAGATGCTTTTTTTTTTTTTTTTTGAGATAGGGTTTCACTTGTTTCCCCAGGCTGGAGTGCAATGGTACGATCTCGGCTCGGCTCACCGCAACCTCCACCTCCCGCGTTAAAGTGATTCTCCTGTCTCAGCCTCCTGAGTAGCTGAAATTACAGGTGCATGGCACCACACCCAGCTAACTTTTATATTTTAGTAGAGACCGGATTTCATCATATTGATCAGGCTGGTCTTGAACTCCTGACCTCAGGTAATCCGCCCACCTCGGCCTCCCGAAGTGCCGGGATTACAGGCGTGAGCCACCGTGCCTGGCCTCCAGATAAATTCTTTAAGGAAAATCTCTGACTGTGCATAATAGGTAAAATCGGGAAACTATGCTAGGGAAGAAAGGATAAGAACTTGGGATTTAAGGTTCATAGGGAAATAACTTATGGTATAGTAAAAAGAGGTAGACTTTAGTCAAATCCCCTTTTCCACATCCCTTCTTTCTGTGTTATTCGACAAGTTATTAAACCACCCTAAGCCTCAGTTCCTTAATGTGTAAATGTGGGGATAATAACATCTACCCTTTGGGATTGATTAATGTGAAGATTAAAGATAAAACATATAAGGCTGGGTGCAGTGGCTCCCACCTGTAATCCCAGCACTTTGGGAGGTTGAGACAGGCGGATCACTTGAGGTCAGGAGTTCAAGACCAGCCTGACCGACAATGGAGAAACCCTGTCTCTACTGAAAATACAAAATTAGCCAGGCATAGTGTCACATGCCTGCAATCCCAGCTACTCAGGAGGCTGAGGCAGGAGAACCGCTTGAACCCAGGAGGCGGAGGTTGCAGTGAGCCGAAATCACACCACGGCACTCCAGCCTGGCGACAGAGGAAGCCTCTGTCTCAAAAAAAAAAAAAAAGATAAAACATATAAAGGTTCAGCGAAATGCCTAGAACAAAGTAAGATACATAAATATTATTCTATTGCTAATTATTTATTAATAAAGCAAAAATAATACAGAGGTCAAGAGAATGGTTACAGTTCATGTAAACATTTATTTTGGTTCCTTGGAGTCAAAGTCACAAAATACTCCATGTGTAGTTGTAAGACATATTTTGCATTAAACTAAAATTCAAAAAGTGATTTTAGTGCTCACTTCAAAACTTGTGATGTCATACCGCAAAAGGCTAATTTTCATTATTTTTGCCTTTACAATCATCTGAAAATAGATAACTATCATAGGTAAGAACTATGATAGCATTTTTGAACCTCTGGATTCAGGAGTAAGTTGCCATGTTAGTAAAAAGAGCCAATTCCCTAAATATAATAACTGTTTTTTAACAAGCAGTCTCTCCACAATTTTTGAGACTATATGCCCTTTCCCCCTATTCTATAGGTTGCATAATTTTGTTTGCTTTCTTGTTTTTAGTAGCAATTATAAACTGATACTTAAGTATTCTAAAGCACTGAGGGAATGACATATAAACACCTTCTCAGTGGATGACAAAATTCTGAGAAAGACCCTTTAAATGGATAACCACAGTATTGAAAAGCATATCATATAATAATACAATCTTACAAATCTCTCTTCTTCCTCTCTTTTGTTTAATATCGTAGTCTCCCCTTATCTGTGGTTTCACTTTCCGCAGTTTATATATCTAGTGTATCTTATCTTTTTTTTTTTTTTTTCTTGAGACAGAGTCTCACTCTGTCGCCCAGACTGGAGTGCAGTGGCGTGATCCTGGTTCAAGCAATTCTCTGCCCTAGCCTCCCGAGTAGCTAGGATTACAGACACCCGCCACCACGCCTGGCTAATTTTTGTATTTTTAGTAGAAATGGGGTTTCACCACCTTGGCCAGGCTCCTGACCTTGTGATCCACCCACCTCGACCTCCCAAAGTGCTGGGATTATAGGCATGAGCCACCATGTCCGGCCTCTATTTTCATTCTCCTACCATTCCTCTGCCACACTGCAGTTATCTCTACTGTCTAAACGCATTGTTTTCCTAGCTATCCTGTTCTATTGGTATGAAATGGAACTCCAGTAGTCCCTCCTTATATGCAGTTTTAGTTACCTGCAATCAACTGTGGTCCAAAAATGTTTATTTTTGTGATTTCCAATTTAATATTTATTCATGTTTTAAATTGCATGCCATCCTAAGTAGCATGATGAAATCTTGCACCAGCCAGATCTGTCTCCATCAGGACATAAATCATCCCTTTGTCCAGTGTATCCAAGCTGTATACTCAACCTGCCTATTAGTCATTTAGTAGACCTTATCAGATTTATCAGATTGATTGTCAAGGTATCACAGTGCTTGTGTTTATGTTACCCTTATTTTACTTAATAATGGCCCCAAAGCTCAAGAGTAGAGATGTTGGCAATTCAGATGTGACAAAGAGAAGCCATGAAGTGCTTCCTTTAAGTGAAAAGGAGAACGTTCTTGACTTAATAAGAAAAAAACATCATGCTAAGGTTGCTAAGATCTCCAAAAAGAACTTATTTTCTATCAGTGAAATTGTATGTGAAGGAAAAAGAAATACCTGCTAGTTTTGCTGCTGTACCCCAAAGTGCAAAAGTTACAACCACAATGTCTGTGATAAGTGCTTAGTTAAGATGAACAAGGCATTATATTTGTGAGTGAAAGACACAAACGGAAAATATTTTCCAATTAACGGTCATGTGTTGCACCAGAAAGCATTGAACCTATATGAAGATTTCAACAAGGGATCCTCTGAAATAAGTGTTTGATTTTATTATTAAAATGATTGTCCTGTTTTACCATTATTGTTGTAAATTTCTTATTGTGCCTAATTTACAAAGCAAACTTTACTATAGATGTATATGTATACGAAAAAACATAGTATATACAGGGGTTGGTGTTATCAGTAGTTTCAGGCATTCACTATAGTCTAAACATATCACCTGAGGATAAGGGGGACTACTGTATATCAAAGCAAATGACTGATGATTAAGTTAACAATAAGAAGTAAGGGATATGATGAACACCACAGGGTAACAGTGTTAATAAAGGTCTACTAAATATCATTTGAAAATGTCACATTTGTCACTAGTCTGAAGGTTACCTTTTTTAGTCTGAATTACAAATATTTGGATTTTTATGAGAGTTTAGCTTACATCTATTCTAAATGAGGCTGAAAGGTAAGAAACGAGTAACACAAATCAGATCCCCAGTTTTCAACTGAACACCTAATTCAAGATAACTGATTGGCTTTTGTTAAGCCAAATTGCTCTTTTGAACTCTCATTCATGTTCAGTCCATATGCTTGTTCATCAATAAATCAGGAACACATCTATTAGAAATTGGGAACACATGTATTCTTTTTAATCTCTTCAGATTCTCAAGTTACTTCTCTATTTAGTTCATTTTACTTGCTTCCAGTTTAACTGTGAATTACATTTACATTTTAGGGGTAAGATATCTCAATGCTTCCTATCTCCCAGCAGACTTGCATGGTTCAATTTGGGGTAGTGTCTCTGATTTCTTCTTGACATTTTTTGTTTTATTTTGTTTTTGGTCTTTTGCCTCTTTCTCAATAACATCAACTACCTAGACAGTGGTTTCCAGCTCTCAAGGTGTCCCATACTTATCCATTGTTTGTGGTGTTCTTCTTCTTCCAGAATTAAGATTATTAACTCTCCTAGCTTTAACAGTCTAGGTGAAAGTATTGGCTTCTTATGACCTCCTCTATGATATTTCCAGGTAAGATCCTATTTTCTCTAGATATTTCTTGAACTGCTTTCCTTCCCAGTGTTCTTCTCAATCATCACAGGTGTTTTCTTCTGAATTTGAAGCAATTCAGATAAGCTGCTATTTATAAAGTATCCATTTTTAATTATTGCAATGCTGAGAATAGTGAAATTATAAATACCCCAACCAAGCAAATGTTAAAACAAAGCTACTTGCCTCTAAACAACAAAATGTTGAAGCAATAGTTTCAAATGAGAAAATGGTAACAGAAATGAAAGATCATTTCTACACTTTGGATGGAACAGCCAGCAGGGTTCACAAGCAATTCAGAAGTTGGGTGCATTTACTTATTAAACAAGTGCCTAACTACATTGCCACAAATAGCTTAAAATGTCCAAATTAACTTGTTACATATGGTTGGGGAACATGTATTGATTCTTTAAAGTTTTATTTGTAAAATCAGTCCTGTATCTTCTAACCTGTCATAATTAATTCTGTCTCCTTGCACTTTGAAATCTCCACAATAATAAGAACTTTATCAGGCTGGTGTTGGTATGAAGTGGCACAGCAAAACAAAATCCCACAGGGAGCAGTCCAAAGACTTCTCTTCTAAGCAGCAAAAAGCTGTTATCATTTTCTGAATTACAGGAACTATAAAAGGACACTCTACTCAAGCTGCCGCTGAATGTCACCTGAAAAGCAATCACAAAAGGGCTCTGTCTTGGCTTATCTCTGAGCTCTGTCACTACGGCAACCAGCAGGGAATAAGTATCTGTGGGTCTATGAATTTCAGAATCCCATAAAAGCCAGGGCTAAAAAGGCATGTGCAGCCTCTCAGAGATTGACTGCATTAATACATTAGCAAATACTGTGAAACACTGGATAAATGTCAGCAATTATGGAAAAAGCGTCTAATAACGATATTCGTTGCCTGTCAAACCCCCGTGAGGTTTGATATGTAACTGCCACTCAAAGCTGTCTGTAATTTTATCTCTTTTATACATCTGAATCCATAGCATTCAAATTTGTACTTTGAAAGTAATAAACTGTAAAGCAGTTCATTCCATGTTGATCACAACTGTCAACAAACATACAATAAAAGAACAAAAAGACTTTCATTGGCTCTGGGAACAATCAGTACCAGCAATCTCCTGTGGACATTTATTTTTAAAAAACCATATATATCCTACACGTAGAATATTAAACAATGTCATGATGTGAAGCAACAATTGATTTGACTGTTGATTAAGTCACCTTGGGTTCAAAAGGCCACTTACTATGCATGAATGTTCATTTTCAGCCTTCCTTTTGGGTGACAAAATATGTAAGATTTTATAGCCAATTAGACACAGTTGTAAGCACCTCTCTATTTTTGTACATCAAAAAAAAAAAAAAAAAAGAATTTCTGTTACCTCCAAAACAGGTTATAGTGCTATCTTCACGATCTTTCTCAAATACAGAATTATAGGTAATTGATTATATGTAAAACCCAAGGGTCTAAAAGTACAACTTAATAAGCTGGACTACTACTCGAGCAATATTTCCATTGCTCAAGAAAATGACTTATTAAGAAATCTTATCACATATGTTACAGCTGTTCAAATGCAACAGACAGCATGTTAACTTGCAAACACAAATGCCAGAGATTAAGTAGTGCACATACGTATTATAAACAACTTTCCATTTTTCAGTTATAAAATAGGGTTGGGCACAAGGCTGCCAACAAGGCCTTTCTCTGTAACAAAAAAGAATCTGTTTGTGGTTTTTGTTTGTTTTAAAGAGCAGAGGTGTCTGTGGAGAAAGCAGTAATATGTATTAGAATACTGGGCTAGCAGTTATTAAATGCAATTTGGAGCCAATCACTGACTTTTCAGTGCCATGCTTAATATAATACAGGAAACTTTTACTATCCATTTTATGCCAGAGCCATTCTGGGCACTTTAGACAGAAAGATGACTAAGATCTGTTTCCTGCCCTCAAGGAGTTCACAGTCTCAAAGAAGGAAAATGATTATAAGCAGTAGGTGTAAAAGGGTGGTTTCAAGCAATCCTAAGGAAAATTTATGATAACAGACAGTAACTATATTCTACTGTATATAATTTCTATCAAAAATCAGTCACTTATAATCTACTACTTGGCTCAAATAAGATCATGTACAAGAAATACACTTTGTAAACTACAAATCACTATATACATGTCTCTTAATATACTCACTTACACTTTAAGTAACTGTGAGCACCAAAATAAGAGTACTACTGCTATTCCCTGACACATTAATAATATGGCTACCATTCAAGAACACACAGACATACAAACCAAAGTACCATGATGAAAATTTGAAATTCACTTATATTCAAAGACATAGTGCCTACCTAATAAAGGAAAATAAAGGCAAAATTTTGCTTGTTTCTACCTTTTACTGAATAATTGTAAACCTTCACATTCAGTTTAATCATATGAAGACAAAGAAAAATTCAGCCTAATTTCTCTACTTTCCTTCTATGACTTGAAATGCAAAGAATCTAAATTATTTTTAGCACACTGTCCTACTCCAGAATAATCTGGTTGTTGTTTTGTTTTTTGAGACCATGTCTCACTCTGTCACCCCGGCTGGAATGCAGGGTCGTGATCACGGCTCACTGAATTATTGACTTCCCAGGCTCCAGCAATCCTTCCACCTCAGCCTCCTGAGTAGCTGGGACCATGGGTGCATGCCACTACACCCAGATAATTTTTGTATTTTTGATAGAGATGGAGTTTCACCATGTTGCCCAGGCTGGTCTCGAACTGCTGAGCTCAGCCTGGTCTCAAACTGCTAAGCTCAAGCAAACCACCCACCCTGACTGAAAATTCAATTGTATAGATGCCATTTAGCTCACTCATTTGGCCTTACTGACTCCTTGATGTCATGCCTGGCCTTTGCCATTGGTTTCTTAGACTAATGCAGAGGTAAAGATAATTGCTCAACTGATAAATAGAAATTTAGGTCAGCTATTAGGGAATAGACTAAATACTTTGGAAAGCCATCCATGCCTCTTGGTATTATAGTTCCCAAACCTTGATAAAGGCACATGGTGGCCAGTGTGAGTGCAATGATAGGATAAATTGGACTGGACATTTTAAAACTGGAACTGTTCTGAGAAGCAAGGACATATAAGAAATGGCATGGTACAAGAGAAAGCAAAAGGGAGAGGAGACAGATTTTATGTTGAATCCTGGTTCTGTACTTTACCTTCTCAGTTAAGGTCTCAGATCAACATATTCATCCTAAATCCACTAATTAAAAATAAAACTTATTGAGGTCTAGTTATCTACACTAAAATGCACCCATTTTAAAGCATATTTAGAAGAGTTTTTATATACCTATACAATCTTGTAACCACTAGTATAATTTTCAAATTATAGAAAATTTCCGTCACTTCTCAAAATTTCCTTACGTTCTTCTAGTCAACTACCACACCTCATCCGAGGCAAACGTCATGAAATTTATATTTTCTCTTAGTTTGGGGCCTATCCAATTTTTTTTTTTTTTCTTTTTTTTTTTTTTCCGAGACAGAATCTCCTCTGTTATCTAGGCTTGAGATTAGTGGCGTGATCTCGGCTCACTGCAATCTACGCCTCCTGGGCTCAAGTGGTTCTCCCGCCTCAGCCTCCTGAGTAGCTGGGACTACAGGCACTCGCTACCACGCCTGGCTAATTTTTTATATTTTTAGTAGAGAGGGGATTTCACCATGTTGGCCAGGCTAGTCTTAAACTACTGACCTCAGGTGATCCACCTGCCTCAGCCTCCCAAAGTGTTGGGATTATAGGCGTGAGCCACCGTGCCTGGCCTTGTTTGTATTTTTAATCCTGTCTTTTGAAAAGCGAAACTTGCAAATTGTAATGAAGTCCAATTTATCCATTTTTTTACTCTTATGAGCTTTTAGTGCTCTCTCTCAGAAATTTTTTCCTATTCCCAGATTTTCTCCTACATTTTCTCCAACAAGTTTAATAGCTGTAGCTTTCGCATTTAAGTCATCTCTGATCTAAGATAAATTTGTGTATGGCATAAGGTAAAAGTTGAAATTATCTATCTTTACCAATATCCAGCTGCCTCATCGCCATCTGTTAAATGAAGAACAAACTGTCTCCATTGCATTACTTTGGTATCTCTGCACAAAACCAATTAACAGCACATACATACAGATCTATTACTGAACACTCTATTTTACCTATTGATTCATGTCTGTCTTTACACAAATATCACATTGTATTGAATACTATAGTAATACTTTTTGAAATCAGGGAGTGTAAGTCTTCCAATTTTGTTCTTTTTGAAAATTGGTTTAGGCCAGGAGTGGTGGCTCATGTCTGTAATCCCAGCACCTTGGGAGGTCAAGGCGGGTGGATCACCTGAGGTCAGTAGTTTGAAACCAGCCCGATAAACATGGCAAAACCCCATTTCTACTTAAAAAAATACAAAAATTAGCCAGGTATGGTGGTGGGCACCTGTAATCCCAGCTACTTGGGAGGCTGAGGCAGGAGAATCACTTGAACTTGGGAGGCGGAGGTTGCAGTGAGCCAAAGATTGCACCATTGTACTCCAGCCTAGGCGAAAGAGCAAGACTCTGTCTCAAAAAAAGAAAACAAAAGACAAAAAGCAGAAAATTGTTTTAGGAACACTAGTTCTTTCACATTTCCATACCATTTTTTGAAATTAATTTGCCAATTTCTACGAAAAAGGCTATCGAGATTTTGATTGGCATTGCAGTGAATCCATAGCTGTCTGGGAGGAGGTACCACCTTAAAAATATAGAATGTAGGCCAGGCTCTGTGGCTCACTCCTGTTAATACCAACACTTGGGGAGGCCAAGGTGAGTGGGTCGCGTGAGCCCGGGAGACGGGGACCAGCCTGGGCAATGTGGCGAGGTCTCTTGAAAAAAAAACAAAAACAAAACAACAACAACAACAAAAAAACCCCCCCCACACACACATATATATATACACACACACACATACACAAACACATGATCATGGTAGCTCATTCCATGTCTTAATTTTGTTAATTTCTCTCCAGTTATTTGCCATTTTCAAGGTACAGATCTTATATATATTTTATTGAATGTATCCTTAAATATTTCATGTTTTGGGATAGAATTGTGAGTCATATAAATTTTTTAAAACCCATTTCAAAATGTTCTTTGCTATTATATTGTAACACAATTGATTTTTGAATATTGATGTCCTAGCCCATGGCCTTGCTAATTTCACTTGTCACTTCTATTAGCTTTTTGCTGGATTATGTTGGATCTACCAAGAAACAAACTACTAAATATTTTGTAAAACAAAAAAAAGTTTTATTTCCTCCTTTCTAATCTGCATGTGTTTTCTTTCCTCCTAACCTTACTGTACTAAGACTAGCAGTATAACATTGAATAGAATTTGCGAAAGTGAACATCCTTACATCATTTTCAATCTTAGAGTGAAAGTATTCCCCCATTAAATATGTTAGCTAATGTTTTTTTCTTTTTTTTGAGATGGAGTCACGCTCTGTTGCTCAGGCAGGCGTGCAGTGGTGCAGTTTCGGCTCACTACAACCTCTGCCTCCCGGGTTCAAGCAATTCTCTGCCTTAGTCTCCTGAGACTAAGATGCCCGCCACCATGCCTGGCTAACTTTTTTATATTTTTAGTAGAGACGGGGTCTCACCATCTTGGCCAGGTTGGTCTTGAACTCCTGGCCTTGTGATCCACCCGCCTTAGCCCCCCAAAGTGCTGGGATTACAGGCATGAGCCACCACACCTGGCCTAGCTATTGCTTTTTTATAGAGTCCTTCTACCAGGCTGGGGAAATTCTTCTCTATTCCCAGTTTGCTGAGTTAGTTTGCTTTTGCTTTGAAAAAAACTTATTTTTATGAAAGACTCATTTACATTTATAAAATTCACCAATATTCCAGTTGCACAATATTCTAATAAGCACAAACACAATTCTAATACACACATTTCTATGACTCCCAAAAGTTTCTTTGTGTCCCTATTGGAGTCAGTCTCCACCATTACCCCTTGGCAACCCACTGACTGGATTTCTGTAACCTATAGCTTTGGTTTTTCCACATTTCATAAATGTGGAATCACATAGTGATGTAGTCTTTTGTGTCTGACATCATTAACTTAAGTGTTGTATCTATCAGTAGTTTGCTCCTTTTCATTTGGAGTAGCATTTCACTGTATAGATATATCACAATTTGTTTATCATTCACTAGTTAACAGACATTTGGGTTGCATCTGGGTTTTGTCTACTATAAATAAAGCTCCAATAAAAATTCAAGAATAAATCTTTGTGAGAACATGTTTTCATTCCCCTTTGGCAAATATCTAAGAGTTGAGATTGTATGTTAAGTGTCTACTTAATTTTCTAAGCAGCTGCCACTGTTTTCCAGAGTGGCTATACTATTTTGCCTTCCTACCTTGCTGATAGATTTTTATCAGGAATGTATGCTAAATTTTATTAAATGCTTTTCCAGGACCTATTCATCTGATTGTGTATGTTTTCTTAGTTTTGTTAATGAAATTAGTTACACTGGTTGATGTTCCAGTGTTGTACCATCCATGTACTCCTGAGATAAATCCCAATGATGATGCATGACCCTTTTTGTTCTTTTTTTTTTTTTTTGTCTTCTTTTTCCCATTCTTCCCTCTTCTTTATTTTTTAAGTAACAGCTTTGGCTGCGCATGGTGGCTAATGCCTGTAATCCCAGCACTTTGGGAGGCCGAGGCAGGTGTATCACAAGGTCAGGAGTTCAAGACCAGCCTGACCAATATGGTGAAACCCTGTTTCTACTAAAAATACAAAAATTAGCTGGGCATGGTGGCGTGCACCTGTAGTCCCACCTACTCGGGAGACTGAGTCAGAATAGCTTGAACCTGTGAGAAGGAGGTTGCAGTGAGCCGAGATCATGCCACTGGACTCCAGCCTGGGTGACAGAGCAAGACTTGGTCTCAAAAAAAAGTAACAACTTTGTTGTTATTTGTTGTTATATGGTACCATACCATATAACATAAAATTCACGCTTTTAAAATGTATTCATGTACTGTTCTTTCTATTTATTGTGAAATTCAATTTGGTAAAATGTGTTAACATTTTTAACATGTATTTCATGAAGGATATTGGTCTGTAGCTTTTTAGGTTTTTTTTTCCCTATGTCTGACCAATGTTGGTATAAATGTAACAGCAGCCTCATAAAATGAGTTGGAAAAGAATATGAAGAGGATTAGAATTAGTTTACCTTAAATATCTGGTAGTGTTTGGCAATGTAATAAGCTGGTCCTGAAGTTTTTGTTGTGGCAAGATTTTTAATTGCAAGTTCAAGTTTTAAAATCGTATTTGGGTTATTCTAGTTTTCTATTTCTCTTGGATCAATTTGGTAATTTTTAACCTTTCAAGCAACTTGTCCATTTCAGCCTAGTGTTGCAGAATTTATTGGCCTGAAGTCATTCACATTTCCTTTTTATCTTTTAACTGTCTGTATGATTTGTACTGATGTCCTCTCATTAATTACTGGCATTGTTAATTTGCATCTAGTCTCTTTTTCTCTTGATCAGTCTAGCTAGGAGTTTATCAGCTTAAGTTTTATTTATTTATTTATTTTGAGACTGGATCTCACTCTGTCACCAGACTGGAGTGCAGTGGCACCATTTTGACTCACTGCAACCTCTGCCTCTGGGGTTTAAGCAATTCTCCTGCCTCAGCCTCCCAAGTAGCTGAGACTACAGGAGCACACCATCATGCCCAGCTAATTTTTATATTTTTAGTAGAGATGGGGTTTCACCATCCTGGCCAGGATGGTCTCGATCTCTTGACCTCGTGATCCACCCGCCTTAGCCTCCTAAAGTGCTGGGATTACATGTGTGAGCCATCGTGCCCAGCCTAATTGATCTTTTCAAAGAGTCAGCACTGGGTTTCAATAATTTTTCCTAATCTTTTATTTCATTGATATTTTTTCTTATCTTTACTATTTAATTTGGATTTAATTTGCTCTTCTTTTTCTGTCTTCTTCAGGTAGATGATTATTCCATTGATAGTGGACCTCCTTTTTTAATATAAGCATTTAAGCTATAAATTCTCCTCTAAGCACTGTTTAACTGAATCCCACAAATTTAATATGCTATGTTTTCTTTTTCATTTAGTTTAAAATGTTACCAATCTTTTCTGATTTCCTTGACTCATGAATTTAAAAAAATAGTATGTTTTTTATTTCAAATATTTGAAGAGCTTCAGATACCACTGTGTTATTAATATGTAATTTAATTATGTTTGGTTAGTGATAATTTTAATTACAATCATCTAATATGTATTGAGATAATAAATAAATATTTATGGTCCAGGTTATAGTGTATTTTGGCAAATGCATCATGCATACTTGAAAGGAATACGTATCCGGCTATTATTGGGTGAAATGTCTACAAATTTAAATTAGGCAAAGTTGATTAATCATGTTGACCAAATCTATATTCTTACCTATCATAAACCACTGAAAAAGGAAAATGAAATCTCTACCTGTGTATCAGCTTTGGCTTTGCGTATTTTGAAACTGTTACTGGGCACATACACATTTAGGATCATTCTGTCTTCTTGATGAAATGACCTTTTAATTACTGCAAAATCTCTCTTTTTAGTCTTGATAATATTCCTTGTTCTGGCCAGGCGCGGGGGCTCATGCCTGTAATCCTAGCATTTTTGGAGGCTGAGACAGATGGATTGCCTGAGATCAGGAGTTCAACACCAGCCTGGGCAACATAGTGAAACCCCAGATCTACTGAAATACAAAAAATCAACCAGGCGTGGTGGCAGGCGCCTGTAAGGCTGAGGCACGAGAATTGTTTGAACCCCAGAGGCGGAGGCTGCAGTGGGCCAAGATTGTGCCACTGCACTCCAGCCTGGGCAACAAAGTGACATTTTGTCTTAAAAAAAAAAAAAAAGAAAAAAGAAGAAAAATTCCTTGTTCTATATCTTTTCTGATGTCACATAGTCATCCCAAATTTCTTATGTTCACTGTTTGGATGGCAAATATTTTTCTGCTCATTTAGTGGAAGAGTGTTATTGTTATCATTTAAAATATAATTCTGGGGCCAGGCGTGGTGGCTCAAGCCCATAATCCCAACACTTGGGGAGGCCGAGGCAGGGGGAATCACAAAGTCAGGAGTTCGAGACCAGCCTTGCCAATATGGTGAAACCCCATCTCTACTAAAAATACAAAAATTAGTCAGGCGTAGGGGCATGTGCCTGCAATCCCAGCTACTCAGGAGGCTGAGGCAGAAGAGTCACTTGAACCCGGGAGGCAGAGGTTTCAGTGAGCCGAGATCATGCCACTGCACTCCAGCCTGGGCAACAGAGTGAGACTCCATCTAAAAAAGACTAATAATAAAATAACATAAAATAAAACAAAATTCTTGCAGTCAGATAGTTGAATCTTGTTTTTTAAAGTTCATTTTTAATAATATTTTCCTTTTAATGTAAGTAATTTATACTTACTGTAATTATCAATATGGTTGGATTTAAACCATATTGCTGTTTGTATTTATCCCATCTGTTCTCTGTTCCCTTTTTTTCTGTTTTCTTTTTTGTTGTTGTTGTTTGAGACAGAGTCTTACTGTTACCCAGGTTAGAGTGTGATGGTGCGATCTCGACTCCTTGCAACCTCCACCTCCCAGGTTCGAGCGATTCTCCCACCTCAGCCTCCCAAGTAGCTGGGATTACAGGCACCTGCCATCATGCCTGGCTAATTTTTGTAGAGACAGGGTTTCACCATGTTGGCCAGGCTGGTCTTGAACTCCTGACCTCAGGTGATCCGTCCACCTCAGCCTCCCAAAGTGCTGGGATTACAGGCATAAGCCACCGCGCCCGGTCTTTGTACTGTTTTATTTGTACTTTTTTCAGCATTGCGTTTTATTTCTTTTAATGGATTTTTAGCTATATTTCTTTCTTTAGTGGCTGCTCTAAGGTTTACAATATGCATTATTAACCTAACAGATTACCTTTGATTAACAGTATACAACTTCATGTATAATGTAGGATCACCAACGGTACACTTCCATTCTGTTTTTTTGTCCTACTGTTGTTAAAACATTTTACTTCTGCATATGTTAAAAATTCCATATTGCTTATTATTTTTTTTCCTAAAATTTATCTTTTAATGGGAGCAATAGACACTGGGGACTACAAGTAGAGGGAGGGAGACAAAGGTTGAAAAACCACCTATAGGGTACTATGCTCACTACCTGGGTGATGAGTTCAATTCAACCTCAAACCTCAGCATCACACAATGTACCCTTGTACCAAACCTGCACATGTACCCTCCTAATTCACACTAAATTTGAAAAAATTAAAAAATAAAAATTATCTTAAAAAAATTAAAAGCACAAGGAAAAATATCTCTTTTATATTTAACCATATATTTACCATTATTTGGCAATCTTCATTTTTTTTGTAGATTCAAGTTTCCATCTGGTATCTGGAAAAGGCAGTTTTCCTTTTGTCTAAAGAACTTCCTTTAATATTTCTTGTAGCACAGGTTTATTGGCACTAAATTCACTTAGTTTTTGCTTACCTGAAAAATTCTATTTTACTTTCAGTTTTTTATTTTTTCTTTTTATTTCTTATTTTTTAGACAGGGTGTCACTCTGTCACCCAGGCTGGAGTGCAAGGTCATGGTTCACTGCAGCTTTGAATCTCTGGGCTCAGGCTATCCTCCTGCCTCAGTCTCCTGTGTAGCTGGGACTACAGGCAGGTATCACCAATGTCTAGCTATTTTTTAAAAATTTTTGTAGTGATGGGGGTCTCACTTTGTTTCCCAGTCTGGTCTCAAACTCCCGGAAGCAGTGCTCCTCCCATCTCAGCCTTCCAAAGTCCTGAGGATTATAGGACATAGCCACCAAGCCCAGCCTTACTTTCGGTTTTGCAAGATTATTTTCACTGAATATAAAATTCTGATTTGAAATTTTTAAAAATCTTTCAGCCCCCTTAAAAATGTCATTCCATTGTCTTCTGGCTTGTATTGCTTCTTTGTTTTCCTTAATAGAGCCAGGGTATTGCTATGTTGCCCAAGCTGGTGATGAACTCCCAGCTTCTCACCAGAGCTTCCTGGGTAGCTGGGATTACAGGCAGGAAGCATTGCACCTAGTTTGGCTTGCATTTTTTCTAAAGAGAAATCTAAAGATTCTATATTTGTTCTCCTGTGTGTGATGAATTTTTTAAAATTCTGTTTTGATATATTTCTCTTTTTCACTGCTTTTCAGCAATTTAATTAGGACACACTTTAGGTGTGAAATTCTTTGTATATCCTTCTTTGAGTTCATTGTACTTTTTGGATTGATGGGTTTATAGTTTTCATAAATATGACCAAAAAAATTCAGCCACTATTTCTTCAATTTTTTTTCTTTTTTATTCTTTTTTCTGAGATGGAGTCTTGCTTTGTTGCCCAGGCTGGAGTGCAGTGGCACGATCCTCAGCTTACTGCAACCTCTGCCTCCTGGTTCAAGCAAATTCTCCTGCCTCAGCCCCCTGAGTAGCTAGGATTACAAGTGTGTGCCACCATGCCAGGCTAATTTTTGTATTTTTAGTAGAGATGGGGTTTCACCATGTTGGCCAGGCTGATCTCGAACTCCTGACCTTGTGATCTGCCCGCCTCGGCCCGCCGAAGTGCTGGGATTACAGGCATGAGCCACCATGCTCAGCCTATGTCTTCAATTTTTTTTTTTTTTTTGACCTCTTCCCTCCATCTTTCTTCGCCTTCTACAACTCCACTTGTAGGTATGTTTGAAGCCTGATTTTTGTCCCAGAGGTCACTGATACTTTGTTCATTCACTCTTTTTTCTCTCTGTGCTTCAGTTTGGACAGTTTCTATTGCTGTATCTTTAAATTCACTGATCTTTTCTTGGGCATTGTCTAAGCTGTTATTTATCCCATCCAGTAAAATTTGTACTTCAGATACTGTATTATTTATCTCTAGAAGTGTTACTGTTGTCCTTAAAAAAAAAAAAAAAAAAAAAATTTTTTTTTATTTGAGACACAGTCTCACTCTGTCGCCCAGGCTGGAGCGCAGTGGCATGATCTCAGCTCACAGCAACCTCCGCCTCCCAGATTCAAGCGATTCTCCTGCCTCAGTGCCCTGAGTAGTTGGGACTACAAGCATGCACCACGATGCCTGGCTAATTTTTGTACTTTTAGTACAGCTGGGGTTTCACCATGTTGGCCAGGCTGGTCTCAAAACTCCTGAGCTCAAGTCACCCTCCTGCCTCAGCTTCCCAAAGTGCTAGGATTACAGGCAGGAGCCATCGCCGCCCCAACTCCCACCTTGCCGTGATACTTTGTTCTCTTTTATATATTTTATTATTTCCTCTTATGTTTTCACTTAAGTCCTTGAGCCCATTCATAGCATTTATAAAAGCTACTTTAAAGTGCATGTCTGCCAATTTCATTATCTAAGTAACTTCCATGTCTGTTTCTTTTACTGACTTCTTTTCTGGTTATGGGTCAGATTTTCTGGCTTGTTTGTATGTGCAGTAACTTTTAATCGGATGCTGTACTTTGTTTTTAGAGGCAGTTACCTATTAATCAGCTTATTCCTTATTGAGCCTTGTTTTTAAGCTTTTAAAAAGTCCTAGAGTAGCCTTCACTCTAGGGCCAATTTATCCACTCCACTTAATGGAGTGGAGTGGATAACTCTTCTGAAGATAGCTACTGAATGCCCTGTGTATTCACTGAGGTGTCTCTACAATGTATAGTTGGAAGAAACTTGAAGTAGTTTTAGTTTTGTGTAAAGTCTGGGGATTGTTTACCTTATAGATCCCAGTTAACTGTTCTTTTTCCAAACAATTTCTCTTTGCCTAGCCTCCTGAAATTTTACCCTATGCATGCACAGAGACTGGTATTCAGCTAAAGACTTGGGGAACATGCAGATTTCTGGAGATTTTTCTCTACTGGTAGTCTGCTTTGCAAAATTTAGCTTTTGGAGCCTCCCCAAACTCCAACCTCTGTCCCTTCAACTCAGCGAAATCATCAAGTTCTGTTCTACTTTCCCTTCCCTGCTATGGGATCCAGAAGTTGCCTCCAGGCAGAATTTAAGACTCTCATAGGACTCTTGTTTCCTTCTTCAGAGTCCTGTTGGCTAATATCTGAAAACAGTTGTTTCATGTATTTTATCCTGTCTTGTAGTTGTTTACAGAGTGAAGGAAAATCCCAAAGCATTTATCCCTTCATGGGCAGAAGCAGCAGTCTACAGGTTTGGGATCTTAATAAACTGAAATCACGACCCACATTTAGGTCTCAGTGCTTGTAGGTTTCCAACTGGGGGCTGTCTTGCTTCCATGTGTTCTTCCTCATATTTACTGAGTAAACATTTCCCTTGAGTGCTTCATTCACACTCCCAAACTTCTCACTCTTGTTCAGAATAGAATTCATTTCACAACTTTTCTTTCCTTTTAAACCCAAACTTTCTTCTACTGCTTTCAAAGCTGTTCTTTCCATCTGTTTAGTCTTTGCCTGTGTTATTTGCAAAAGACTCTATATGTTGACAAGGGCAATGAACCCTCTGAAGCTACTGAGTCTCACCACCATCAGAAGCAACATTATCCATGACCTTCCCAAATAAAGAAAAAGTCAGTGAAAATGTCCAAAGATTGCCTGAATCTGTCTGCCCTAGGACAGGCTAACAAAGTAATTTAAATAGCATAAGATGACCCTGAAGCTATTCAAAGAATGCTTCTGATTCCGCATGTGTATGCAATATAAAGAAGGTGCTTACTCAAGGGAAAGAGAGTTAATGTTTGTTGAATGCCTACTAAATGCCAGACATTACACCAGGGGTTGGCAAACTTTCTCCGTAAAGAGCCAGACAGTAGATATTTCAGGTTTTGTGGGCCATATGGTCTTTGTTTGCAACTATACATCCCTGCTTATAGTGTGACAGCAGCTGTGGCACAGTACTTTAAGAAATCAGTGTGGCCAGGCACTATGGCTCATGCCTATAATCCCAGCACTTTGGGAGGCCAAAGGTGGGGAGAACCTGAGGTCAGGAGTTTGAGACTAGCCTCGCCAACATGGCAAAATCCCGTCTCTACTAAAAATACAAAAATTAGCCGAGCATGGTGGCACCTGCCTGTAGTCCCAGCTACTCGGGAGGCTGAGGCAGGAGAATCTCTTGAACCCAGGAGGTGGAGGTTGTGGTAAGCCGAGATCACGCCACTGCACTCCAGCCTAGGCAACAGAGCGAGACTCCGTCTAAAAAAAGAAAAAAAAAAAAGAAAAAAAAAAGAAATCGGTGTGAATGTGTCCCAAGAAAACATTATTGACAAAAACAGATGCTAAGTGAGATTTGGGCTCACAGTCATTACTGTCAACCCCTGCATTATATTATGTGCTTTACATATTAGATATAATCATATGAAACTTCTAATCTGTAACCATTTTTGTCCCTAAAAAATGGCAACTTCATATGGTCCAACTTAATAATATGTTAACCCATGTAATCTTCACAATAGGCTTTCAAGTGTGTTAATATCATCTCCATTTTATAGATAAAGAAACAGAAGCTCAAATATTAAGTAACATATAAATAATAGTAATACTAGGATTCAATAAACTTGGACTGGTCTGCTCACTTGCATTCTCCCCCACCTCCATTTCCTCTACCTCCCACCAATACACATATATACACACACACACATTGGTAAAAATCGGCTGACAAGGTAGCTCTGCACACTCTTAAATCTGTTATTCTACTTGCTGCTATAAAATGCTTAGTTTTGATAATTTAATTTTTATTAGAAATAAATGATTCTCAAAATGTTTATCCAGTTACTATATTCACAAATCGATTCTTTAGTTGTTTATTGCAATAGATGTCAACTTTGTGGAGCACTGAACAATTTAAATAAATGAATGCAATTTAAATAAATGCGTAAAACACTATGTTTGATATAAATGTGAAGACAGTTCTTACTTCTAATGCTTATAATTAGCAAAAGGAGGAATATAAGTATACAAATTAACACATAATCAAATGTCCCTTTCTCTGAGAAGTCATTTTTTCACTACCACTAACTGTAAGCAAAATTGGTTGTTCCCTCTTCTATGATCCCATTGCATTTGTATACTTCAGTTGTCATTGTTTACATACATATGTTTCCCACTAAACTCATCAATCTCTGAGAAGCAAGATCTTATCATTCCAACTTTAAGGGCCAGCACAGTTACTGGCCTATACGAGTTGTTAAAGCGAACTAAATATATGATCTGAGAAGGACTCTGTACTTCTTATTCTTCTTTCTTTTGAGACATAATCTCACTCTGCCACCCAGGCTGGAGTACAGTGGCACGCTCTTGGCTCACTGCAACCTCCGCTTCCCGGGTTCAAGCAATTCTTGTGTCTCAGCCTCCTGAGTAGCTGGGATCACAGGTGTGAGCCACCACGCCCGGCTAATTTTTTTTGTATTTTCAGTAGAGACAGGGTTTCGCCAATTTGGCCAGTCTGGTCTCAAACTCCTGGTCTCAAGCAATCCACCTGCCTCGGCCTCCCAAACTGCTGGGAGTACAGGCATGAGCCACCATGCCCAGCCTAGGGCTCCGTACTTCTACATTTGAGTCCTAGTGGAGGAAGCCTAACCTAACTTAATAGGTAGACAAGACTGAAAACCTAACTTATGAATAAATGCCTATAATAATAGTTGAGCCTTGGCCAATCTCAGCAGCCATACTTCAACCACTGATACACTGCTGAATGTTCAAACTGTGTCCAAATAAGGCAAACGCCAACCTGTAACCAATACAGCTGTTTCTGTACCTCGCTTCTTTCTGTATGTCACTTTCCTTTTTTGTCTATAAATTTGTTCTAACCACGAGGCATTCCTGGAGTCTCTCTGAATCTGCTATGAATCTGGGGGCTGCCCAATTTGCAAATCATTTTTTTTTCTTGTTCAATTAAACTCTGTTAAATTTAATTTGTCTGAAGTTTTCTTTTAACAGAGTTGTTCCACAAATGTCAAGTGAATGGATAGATTAAAACAATAAATAAAAAACTATAATAGCCAAAAGTTAACCATGTTAAGGCATTCTTTCTAGTACATACTACTTCAATCTTTAAAATAAACCTAGCAGTAACTATTCTTGTAACTACTGACTCTTTAATCTTCACAATAACTCTACAAGTTATTGTTCGACAGTTACAGAGACTGCGATCCACAGACATTAAGTTGCTTGTGGTGACTCAGATGAAGCCAGAGAGGAGGAAGGAAGGGAGAAATGAAGGAAACAAAGAACGAAGAAAGAAAAAAGTGAAAAAAGCTTAAGCAGAAGAAGAGAACTATAAATGAATTTCTAAGAGGGTTGGAGAAGGTAGCATGGGAAGAAGGACATAGGCAGGGTTTCTTAAAGAAAGGTCTTGGCTGGGCGCGGTGGCTCATGCCTCTAATCCTGGCACTTTGGGAGGCCGAGGTGGGTGGATAACCTGAGGTCAGGAGTTAGAGACCTGCCTGGCCCACATAGTGAAACCCCGTCTCTACTAATAATACAAAAATTAGCTAGGCATGGTGGCACACACCTGTAATCCCAGCTATCAGGAGTCTGAGGTAGAAGAATCGCTCGAACCCAGGAGATGGAGGTTGCAGTGAGCGGAGATCGCGCTATTGCACTCCAGCCTGGGTGACAAGAGTGAAAGTTCATCTCAAAAAAAAAAAAAAAAAAAGGTCTTCAAGGAAGGAGATAATTGTAGGTATTCTAGGTGGAAGGAAGAGTATGATTAAATGACAGAGTGGGAGAGTACCAACTATATTTGAAAAATAGTAAGATAAGTATTTAGCTAAAGCTGAGACACATATGGTGTAATATTCAATCATTCATTCAACAAATATTTATCAAGTATTTACTCAGAGCCTGTATGGGAAAACAAACCTGGAAGGGAAGTTTCAGGCTAAAGAATGAAGGGTTTTGAATGCCAGCATAAATGAACCATTGAAAATAAGTAAGCAAGGCTGAATGTGATTCGTGTTGTACTTTAGAAATACTAATTTTGGCTGGGTGAGGTGGCTCATGCCTGTAATCCCAGCACTTTGGGAAGTTGAGGCAGGCGGATCACCTGAGGTCGGGGGTTCAAGACCAGCCTGACCAACATGGAGAAACCCCGGCTCAACTAAAAATATAAAATCAGCTGGGTGTGGTGGCACACGCCTGTAATCCCAGCTACCCGGGAAGCTGAGGCAAAAGAATCGCTTGAACCCGGGAGGCAGACGTTGCGGTGAGCCGAGATCGTGTCACTGCACTGCAGCCTGGGTAACAAGAGCGAAACTCCATCTCAAAAGTTAGGGGAGTTGGCCCTAATTGTTTGTATCTTTAGTAGAGACAGGGTTTCAACACGTTGGCCAGACTGGTCTCGAACTCCTGACCTGGTGATCCGCCTGCTTCGGCCTCCCAAAGTGCTGGGATTACAGTGTGAGCCACTGTGCCCAGCCTTCAGATTCATTTCTATTTAAGAGTGGCGCGGGGAGAGGGCTGTGTGTAGTTTTTATTTTATTTTATGTATTTATTTATTTTAATTTTTAATTATTTTATTTTATTTTTTTATTTTTGAGACAGAGTTTTGCTCTTGTTGCCCAGGCTGGAGTGCAATGGCGCAATCTCGACTCACTGCAACCTCCGCCTTCCGAGTTCAAATGATTCTCTTGCCTCAGCCTCACAAGTAGCTGGGATTACAGGCATGCGCCACACACCCAGCTAATTCTGTATTTTTAGCAGAGATGGGGTTTCTCCATGTTGGTCAGGATGGTCTTGAACTCCAAATCTCAGGTGATCCACCCATCTTGGCCTACCAAAGTGCTGGATTACAGGCGTGAGCCATTGTGCCCAGTTCTTTTTATTTTATACAAAAGCACTGTGTAATGGTTTTACTTGTAAGTTATCTCACATTCTCAATGTGAAAATATTTAATAACTAGCTTTCTGAATCCTAACACATGCCCAAAGAGCTTTGCTTCTAAAATTCCTAGTTTCTAAAATTCTGAGTGAATATTTTGTGGCCAATGACAGAAATACAGAAGACCATTAGTAATCATGAAAGAAAAGGCCAGGCATGGTGCCTCACATCTGTAATCCCAGCACTTTGGCAGGCCGAGGCAGGTGGATCACAAGGTCAGGAGTTCAAGAACAGCCTGGCCAACTTATGAAACCCTGTTTCTACTAAAAATACAACAACAAAAAAAAATTAGCTGGGTATGATGGCATGCACCTGTAGTCCTAGTTACTCGAGAGGCTGAGGAGGGACAATTGCTTGAATCCAGGAGGTGGAGGTTGCAGTGAGCCAAGACCATGCCATAGAATGGGGGTAAGAGAGTGAGACTCCGTCCAAAAAAAAAAAAGAGAGATTGAGAAAGAGGGAAAGAGAGAGACAGAAAAAAAAAAAAAAAAAAGCACAATAATAAAGTATCAAGCTGGGCACAGTGGCTCATGCCTGTAATTCCAGCACTTTGGGAGGCCGTGGCAGGTGGATCACCTGAGGTCGGGAGTTCAAGACCAGCCTGACCAACATGGAGAAACCCCGTATCTACTAAAAATACAAAATTAGCCGGGCGTTGTGGCGCATGCCTGTAAACCCAGCAACTTGGGAGGCTGAGGCAGGAGAATCATTTGTATCCGGAAGGCGGAGGTTGCGGTGAGCCGAGATCGCGCCATTGCACTCCAGCCTGGGCAACAAGAGCAAAACTCCGTCTCAAAAAAAAAAGTATTAAAACTGAAAGAGTTGGCTGGGCACAGTGGCTTACGCTTGTAATCCCAGCACTTTGGGAAGCCGAGGCGGGTGGATCACTTGAGGCCAAGAGTTCGAGACCAGCCTGGCCAACATGGCGAAACCATGTCTCTATTAAAAATACAAAAATTAGCTGGGCATGGTGGTACACACCTGTAATCCCAGCTACTTGGTAGGATGAGGCATAAGAATCACTTGAACCTGGGAGGCAGAGGTTGCAGTCAGCTGAGATCTCACCACTGCACTCCACCCTAGGTGACAGAGCGAGAGACTCTGTCGAAAAAAAATATAAAAATAAAAATAAAAACAAACAAACAAACAAAACTGAAAGAGTTTTCTTTGTGTAAGCATTATTAAATCCAGGAATTTAAAAAGAACTACACGTATTCATATTGACTGCACTGTAATAAGCTGTCTAAACATAATTCACGGCGTTAAAATTATTTCTCCTCTCTAGAAACCAAGAGTTTCCTTGTTAAAGTGTAAAATGAGATTTTGCCTACTTGTAACTCCTTGTTCTCACAGCTGAACTGTCACAACATGAAAACATTTTCCCACTGGTGAAGCTTTAGATACCTATTTTTCTGATGAAAGAGTACAAAAGGAATGGAGTTACTGACAATTCATACAGTATTCCACACCCTATTAGAGTACGACCACAAGCAAAGAAAATATGTTAACTCTGAAGGGAGGTGGGCAACAATGTTGTAAATGATTGTTGACTTCACTGAGTAGCCTGAAAATGCCCAAGACTGAAGTCTATTAGGTTCATAAGAGACTCAAGATTATAAAAGAATTGATTATAAGAGGTCTATTTCTTTGTCCTATTGGGTGAGTCAAAGGTTAATGAGAAGTATACTGAACAAAACATCTCTTGTGCTTTTGCAAAGTATTTCTCATGCAGGATAAAAATGTAAGTGAAAAAGTATTTTAATCTAGTTAATCAACTTTTAAAAAAAAAAAATAGCTTCACTGAGGCATAATTTATATGCCATAAAATTCACTCATTTTAAATATTCAATGATTGTTTAAAACTTTAGAGATGTGTGACCTTTACTATAATCTAATTTTTAGAATATTTTCATCACCCCAAATCCATTAATTTCTTGATCTACGGTATTTTCATAAATTCATAGAAGCCAATGATATCTAAGGCTATCTATATTCAAAGTTACACAAATTTCTTCAACTGAGCAATAAAAGTACAACATGACCTTACTTTTAATGACCTTTATAATCAATCCTCTACTCTGGCACTAGGAAGCAAATGTTCAGGTGCTTTCTCTGAAAGTTAAACCATTCTAAGTATTAAGTTATGGCACACTGTCTTGGAAAGAAATTAATTATATTTTTGTTGGTAACACATTTCAGGCTGTTTACACAGCTGACATTTCTCAGCTGTACCCAATTCATGCCCTAAGCTGAGGACTATTTTGTTTTGTAGCAGATGCCTCCACTTGAATGATTTCAATAAGTATAAAAACACCACTGCCTGCAACAAATATAGACTACAAGTACCAGCATTATGAGTTTTTATACTCCTAATGAAACAGGTTTTATGACATATTATTTGGCCATGATATCCTCAGAATACTGGTTATAAGCCATTTTTGGCTAAATTCAAGCACTGGAGCTAGTGAATCTGCTGTGGCATCAGTTAAAAGCAGCTTGGCCCTAAACATCTTTGTTGTATCAAATCATGCAAGCTCAAGGCAACATCCTGCCAATGCGGCAACATTTGCTCTGGGGAGGTGTGGGCAGGCACCACTTCACAGGTTCTGGGACAAGGTGCAAATGGGAATAATGAGGCTAAAAGAATCAAGCCTCTTAATAGGGATTCCCTCTTGTGTTTGCTGTGACTTAAGAGCACCAAGTAGTATTACAGTCTTGGAAACAAACAGTTTTAGCTGCTTTCCATATTTTCCTATAGTAATTAGACTGCATGACAACTCTTTGGCAAAAAATTAAATGTTATAAAAACCATTAAAACATGGGTCTCATAAAAGACCATGCCAACTCAATTCAATGAATTAGCACCTAAAATGTATAAGGCACTATTTTACAGGCAGAAGAATTGATCATATTTCATCGACTTTGCCTACCACTCTTGGAACTTGTACCTGATAAGCCCATTTCTGGTTTCTAAAAGGGTGGGGTGCAAAAGCAGTTGGCTTTTTCAACCCTGTGAAGTCTCACATTTCCAGAGTTTCTCTATTATCTTATGTCCCTGCTCTTAAACAAGACAATTATTTTTGCTTTAAACTTTGTATTATGAAAATTTTCAAACATATACAAAGGTTGAGAGAACAGTATAATAAACCCAATATACATATCATCCAGATTCAACAATGAGTGATAGATGCCTAATCTAAATTAGCTCTATCCTCACTCACTGTGCCACGCATGGGTTATTCTGAAGCAAGTCTCAGACACCACTTCATTTCTTTAAATCAGTCAATTCTTGCCTGTAATTGTAATCTGCAATTATGATCACTTTTTTTGGAGTTATCTTAATTATAATGTTGACTCATTTATCGAGTGTCTACTATGAGCCAGGTACTGTATTTATATTATCACTTATCTTCATAATAGTTCCGCAAATTAGTGAGAAAATTAAAGCTCAGAGAATTTAATGATATGCTCAGGTCTTAATTATTTTCTTCTATTTCTTCTATATATATAATTATTTCTTCTATATATATATAATTATTTCTTCTATAATATTACTATTTCTTGGAATAAGTTATTAGACAATACTAAGAACATTTCTGTTTTTTTCATGCCTCCTCAGGTAAACAGTAGACCATCATGTATGAACATTACTCTTTTATTTTTGTAAAAATAAATGTAGCATATTCGCCATCAAATTTCTCACTCAAGCAAGAAAAACAACAACAAAGAAAAACCAGAAGAAAACCACAAACACATCCCTATCCTTAACCATAGATGACCAGCCAATAATTCTAATTATATACTATAATATCAATGCTGAAATCAGTTTTTTAGAAACAAATTTAGTACCTAAACCTAAAGTTTTTTTTTCTGGAAATGTTTATTAAAAATAAAGGGGCTTTTGTTTTTGTTTTTCAGATGGAGTTTTGCTCTTGTTGCCCAGTGGAGTGCAATGGCACAATCTCGGCTCACTGCAACCTCCCTTTCCAGGTTCAAGTGATTCTCCTGCTTTAGCCCGCAGCTAGCTGGGATTACAGGCATAAGCCACCACGCCCAGCTAATTTTGTATTTTTATTAGAGACAGGGTTTCACCATGTTGGCCAGGCTGGTTTCAAACTCCTGACCTTGGCCAGGCACAGTGGCTCATGCCTGTAATCTCAGCACTTTGGGAGGCCAAGGCGGGCAGGTCACCTGAGGTCAGGAGTTCAAAACCAGCCTGGCCTACATGGTGAAACTTCATCTCTATTAAAACTACAAAAATTACCCGGGCATGGCGGAGGGCACCTCCCAGATACTTGGGAGGCTGAGGCAGGAGAACTGCTTGAACACAGAAGGTAGAGGTTGCAGTGAGCCAAGATTGTGTCATTGTACTCCAGCCTGGGCAACAGAGCAAGATTCCATCTCAAAAACAAACAAACAAACAAACAAACAAACTCCCGACCTCAGGTGATCCACCGGCCTCGGCCTCCCAAAGTGCTGGGATTACAGGTGTGAGCCACCGTGCCTGACCAAAAATAAAGGTTTTGCTATTTTCTGATTATTAAAGTTTCTGATTTTTAAAATTTCATAATCCACAAAGCATTTTCTAAAGGCGTAGTGTTTACATTGTAATTAGATTCAAGTAGCATCTACATAAATTGTCTTAAAACTTTTCTGTCTTCCACAAAGAATTATTTTATATTAAAATATATAGTGGTGGTGCTGGAAGAGGAGTGAACTGTAGTTATTATCCAGGCAGAAATATAATATTTACTAGAAAATATTGAAAGGTAATTCAATTCTTAGGCATAATCATTATTTCAGTATTGATCATTACAAGATGTTTATAAAGTCCCAATTTCTTTTTAGCCCTATTTATTTTAAAAATTAGAAGTAACTTGAGATTTCCAGAAACATTCTCATTTTCACTTTTACTTTTTAAAAAAAATTAGATATCTGGTTAGACAAGCAAGTTTGTGGGGAAAAGTGGCCAAAACTGAATTTCAGATGGCCTCCTTATATAGTGAAATTTACTCTCACAGAAAAGAGCAATAAGTGGAAATGAAAAGAGATAGGAAAGGCTTCAAAAATTTACAATAGGAAAATCATTATAAAAAATATAATAAGGGTAAAAATGACAGGCTATTTTCTTCCAGCTTCTTAACAGTAGCGAAATTTATGGGTATGTTTGAGATTAAAGTGCTATTAATATTAACTATAAAAATTAACTTTTAAGTGTCAGTCTACTATGAAAAAGGTAGTTTTAAAATTAAATACAATGATTGGCTTGATTTTGAAATATCTGTAATTTAGGAAAGAAAATGTTTTTGCCTTGAACATTTCATTAGTAGTATCTGAATATATTCTTCTCATCAAGAAAAAAATTAAGTCAAATCCAGCAGCATCAAATTCTTGCATTGACAACTGTAACATTACCAACAGAACGTTGACCTGCTTGGCTTGTGATATCTGTTCCAAAAGTGAACTCAAATTATTACAACTTCTCTTACTTTCACATTGTTTGGTTTAGATAATTATTTCCTTTTTTTTTGAGATGGAGTTTCACTTTTGTCACCCAAGCTGGAGTGCAACGGTGCAATCTCAGCCCACTGCAACCTTCACCTCCCAGGTTCAAGTGATTCTCTTACCTCAACCTCCTGAGTAGTGGGATTAGAGGTGCCTGCCACCATGCCCAGCTAATTTTTGTGTTTTTAGTAGAGATAGGGTTTCACCATGGTGGCCAGGTTGGTCTCAAACTCCTGACCTCAGGTGATCCACCCACCTCAACCTCCCAAAGTGCTGGGAGGTGTGAGCCACCGTGCCTGGCTAGATAATTCTTTCAATGGAAGACTCAATGCATTTGATTGTGCTTATTATCAAAGCCAAATAGACTGAAAGTGGCAAAAGAGAAAGGAGTATATAAAGCTGAAAATATGACTGTCACTCACTGAGTCGTCTGTAGCAGAAGTTGGCCAGCCCTCCCACAATTGGTGGCGAACGGGTATACTTGTAAGGTCATACACATTTCTCTTTACCTATGAAAAGAAAGAGACAGGACAATTAAAATAGAATTTTCACATGACTTATAGTTTCCAATCAATTTATGAGACACACAATGTATTTCCTGTTTTCTTCTAGATTCAAAACAAGAATTTGAAACTATAAAAACCCAAGTCAAAAAATTTTGTAAAAAAGAACAAAACCAAACTTAAAAGCAGATTCTCAATGAAGACTAGATGAAGTAAGAGTTAAGAAACATCCCTCCTCTCTTGTTTTCAGCCCCTGGCTGGCTTCATTTCTTTTCAGTCAGGAAACTTCAGGCACCCAGTTCCCTAAGGGCAAAGTACAATTATGAATTTTTATAATTTATTTAATCGTTAAAATGTACAATGATTCAAAACCAAAAACATATTTCGTTTTTATGTGGAATAGTGAAGGGTAGTTTTATTACAGGGAAGTGGGGCAGGGGCGGAAAAACCTAAAATTGTCTTTACATTTTTTAAGTAAGTTTCAAAGATATAGAAACTTCTTATTAAAGGAGCACAGGGCCAGGCACAGTGGCTCACACCTGTAATCTTAGGACTTTGGGAGGCCAAGGCAGGTGGATCACCTGAGGTCAAGAGTTCGAGACCAGTCTGGCCAACATGGTGAAACCCCATCTTTAACTAAAAATACAAAAAATCAGCCAGGCGTGGTGGTGGCTCCTATAATCCCAGCTACTTGGGAGACTGAGGCAGGAGAATCATTTGCATCCAGGAGGCAGAGGTGGCAGTGAGCTGAGATCGCGCCACCGCACTCCAGCCTGAGCAACAGAGTGAGACTCTATCTCCCCACCACCGACCAAAAAAAAAAAGTAGCACAGGTTATTTTTTTGAAATCAATCCAAACTAAAAACTATTTCATGTAATATTTACTAACATCAGAGCTATAGGCCCTTCCTGAAAATTAAATACAAAAAATGCATTAAAGCTGAGAAACTATTTTTCCCAACATGCAACATTATACCTTCTACTTTGAAAGGGAAGGAGGTAAACTTATCAGAATAAAGTGTTGGAAGGTTAAACTCTACATCAGCCAGTAATTAAGAAGTGTTGGCTGGGCGTGGTGGCTCACACCTGTAATCCTAGCACTTTGGGAGGCTGAGGTGGGCGGATCACTTGAGGTCAGGAGTTCAAGACCAACCTGGCCAACACAGCAAAACCTGTCTTTACAAAAAATACAAAAATTAGCCAGGTGTGGTGGCACGTGCTTATAATCCCAGCTACTCAAAAAGCTGAGGCAGGAGAATGGCTTGAACCCAGGAGGCAGAGGTTGCAGTGAGCTGAGATTGTGCCACCGCACTCCAGCCTGGGCAACAGTATGAGGCTCTGTCTCAAAAGAAAATAATAAAAATAAAAATAAAAGAAGTGTTACTGGGTGTAGTGGTTCACACCTGTAATCCCAGCACTTTAGGAGGTCAAGGTAGGAGGATCACATGAGCTCAGGAGTTCAAGATGAGCGTGGGCAACATAGTGAGATCCCATTTCTACCAAAAAATAACATTAGCTAGGCATGGTGGCTCATGCCTGTAGTCCCCACTACACAGGAAGCTGAGGTGGGGCGCCTGTTTGAGTCCAAGAGGTTAAGGATACAGTGAGCCATGATCACGCCACTGGACTCCCACCTGGCAGACAGAGCAAGACCTTGTTTCAAAAAAAAAAAAAGAAAGAAAAAAGCAGTATGTCTCTCTTCAGGTTTTCTTTTCTATTTTAGTTTTTATTCACAAATAAATTAATGAATCATAACAATGGAGAGATTATCCATTTTAACTAATTCTTCAAGTTAATTATGGCACTATTATCCTACTGTATCAAATGAAGTTAGGATTGAAATGCTCCCTATCATATGTTCTATGTTAAGACTTGAGGCCAGGCATGGTGTCTCACGCCTGTAATCCCAACCCTTTGGGAGGCCAAGCTGCGAAGATCCCTTGAGCCCAGCAGATCGAGGCAGCAGTGAGCCATGACTGTGCCACTGAACTCTGGATGACACAGTGAGACCCTGTCTCAAAAAACAAAACAAAACCCAAAGACTTCAATAGATTCTCATACTTCAACAAGCATCATGCATTTATGTTTTAAAAATGCAGAAGCTTAAAGTATCATGTTGTCCAATTACAGCATTTTGTTTTCACATTACCCTTTCTTATACATAATCACATCTAAGTTACCATTCCAGTGAAATAGAGATACAAGTTCACTACGGAAAGGAGAAACAAAAAATAAAACAAAAACACAGAACTCATTCTATTTTTACCTCTAATTCACACCTGTGGAAAAACGACTTAGTAAACGAGATCTGAGGAGCTTGGGAATGGCTTGATCTGTACTCAATTCAAACAAACAGGTTTTCTTTAGAGTTTCTTAGCAAATGGCTAGTCTACCATGCAATACTTTGTTTATAGTTGGTCACATTGTTTGGAAATTTTTATCCGTCATTATCAACCCAACAATTTAACCAAATGTAATTGGGTTAACATCTAACCACTTTCACTAGCTGTTATTATTTTGTTATTTTTAAACATTAGTGTTCTTAACAAGAAAAGTGTTCCACAAACCTAGAGTGTTACATTAATAAAAGATGAAGGCTAGAAGAGGGAGTATGAGGAGTCTTTAGGCTTCAAGGCAAAAGAATTTCTTAAAACTATTTCGTAAAATAATTAAGAAATTATTACTTTAAAGTAATTTCTTGAAATTATTTTTGATTATGTTATCTAGATATAACAAACTTTATCAGTTATTTTTGAAAAAAAGCAGGACAAATATTTACATCCTTTTGGAAAGGCGGCAAAGCTACTTTAGCATTGTAAAGTATACACAAATACTATGAGTATACAAACAAATAACTTTGGAGTGGGATTCTTTAAATTCCATCTTAATTCCAAAATACAACAATAAGGTATTATGAAATAAACAGTATTTTCTTCTTTCATTAACTCATCTGTAACTGCACTAAATTGAATAACATTCCTTTGCTATTCTAAGCCTGAAAAGCACGTCCTGGCTATAGTGTTATGTTGGTATAAAGCACAACGCCAGACTGATGTGCTGAACAAAAGTGATCAAAGTTAGAGTAATGTTAGCCATTGCACAAGTATTTAGCTTCATTGTTCTCCCCAGAATGACATCTGTTAAGCAACTTGTCATAGAATAAACTGGCTAATGCAGACAGAACTTGGCTGAGAGAGTCCCATGTAAAGCATATTAGGCTAATGTTTGATTGTTCCAATGCAAAGGCTAAATTCACAGAGTATTCTGAGTTTAAACTAAAAGAATCTTATGTTAAACCACAATCACTAAACAACAATTTAACTGAAAACAAATTTGTTGTTCAAAAATAATTCCATGCATACCAATGCTGTACATATGTAGATGTTATCAGTATATGGATGAAGCACAAGTGATAAGATAGCAAAAGCATCAAAACAGTGGGGATTTTACTAATAGATTACAATTCCATTTTCTTTATTGATGATTATGTTTAATAAAAAATTGAAATCATAATCCTGCAGAGAAGAAAGAAATCCAAAATGTACACAAAACAAACATAAAAACAATTCTGAAAAAAGTTAGTATTCTAGGAAACCTAAATGATAAAATACAGCTTTGTATAAAATGATACAGACGAATTTAAAGTCATCATGGATCAGATGAAGGACACAGTTCTTTCAGAGGAGGGAAGATGAAGAAATAAGAGGAAGAAAGAGGGAGGGGGAATGGAGAGGGAGAAAAGGAGGAAGAAGGGGAAAGGGAAAAGGAGGAAAGAGAGAGAGAAGATGGAGGGTAAAGAGACAGAGAAAAAGAGATGATAGGGAAAGAAAGAGGAGAGAGAAGTGAGAAAGAGAGGAGGAAGGACACTAATTGATTGACTTGGGATTTGAGAGCACTTTAAAGAAGTAGAAAGAACATACACACACAGGCTGGGTTGCAGTGGCTGGCATGACCAGCTGCCAATATTGTGCTGCTTCTGATGGAGTTTCATCTTTAGAGTGTGTTAAGGACAAGTGGCACTTCACAGGGTAACATTTCCTAAGGGCTTTTTTATCTTACACATTTTTTGTTTTTGATCAGCATTGGCTCAAGATCATGCTGAACCTTCATAATCTCTTTAATTCTTGTTTTACATTAAGCTCTAAATCTATGAGATTTCAGACTCCTAAACTATGCAAATGTTTCAATTAGTTCAGAAGGAATTTAATAAATTCTTTGATTACAAGCTGAACATTAAAATTACGTCACAAACTATATTGTATTTAGATCTAGAGTTCTGCATTGACAACAGATTTTCTAATTTGCATTCAAGTTTTTCTAAAGGTATGGTTTAATTTCTTCCATATTGTTTCAGATAAGACAGTCGTTTGCAACTGAGGAAATATATAAATCAGATTAACTTTTAATAGTATAGAATTAATTACTGATTTGTTTCCTTATTATTTATTTGTCATTGCTAATAAACACCTGTTTATATAGTATAATTAATATGAAAAACTAAGTAATAATCTCTACTTCAAACTTCATAGTTCCTCAATGTCTGTGGAAATTTCAATGTTAAACACAGCACTGGTGAAAAGATTATTTCATTATAACCTACTCAGTATAAAATTATAAAATACCTTCATAAGATATTCATCTCCCACTAACTTTTTTTTTTATTCATTTAAATTTTCAGTTTTATTTTTTAGTTAAATTTCATCAGAATTTCTTAGGAAAGTAATTCTTAGGAAAAGTTGCTCTGCTAAAGGTTAAACCGTGAAGCTGAGATTAGTCTCAAATAAGTTGTTCTTAACTATTTAAATTGAAAAATATAAAATTTAGTAGATAACATTCTCAGTTATAAAACACCATTCCTTGTGAGCTAAATATCAATCAAACTACTGAAAAACTTTTAGGGAATTTTAAATGTCATTCAGATATTATTCTTGTGAAAGCAAACTAATAAAAAAGTCACAAAGTTTGAGGTGTGGCAGCATACCTTGAGGCAGAGAACTAGATTTATTTATTTTTTATTTTTATTTTTTTGCTGAGACAGTCTTGCTCTGTCGCCCAGGCCAGAGTGCAGTGGGTTCTCGGCTCACTGCCAGCTCTGTCTCCTGGGTTCAAGTGATTCTCCTGCCTCAGCCTCCTGAGTAGCTGGGATTACAGGCGTGTGCCACCACACCGGCTAATTTTTGTATTTTTAGTAGAGACAGGGTTTCACCATGTTGGCCAGGCTAGTCTCGAACTCCTGACCTCATGATCTGCCCACCTTAGCCTACCAAAGTGCTGGAATTACAGGCGAGCTACCTTACCCAGCCAGAGAACTAGATTTCTAATCCTCATTCTGCTCAACTGTTACTGTGGAAAAATTGGTGGAGCCTTTCTGAGATCTCACGTACTCCATCTTAGAAGAGAATAAAACATGATCATTTCTGATTTTCAAAGATCCAAAATGTTATTATTTCATGAAAATACTAGACTTAATCCTAGGTAGAAGAAAAGAGGTGCTAAATATATACAAGACGAGGAAGTAATGAGAGAAAATTTAAAATCGTTAATGCTAGAAAATGGAGAAACAATAGGATAAATATAACAGAGACATCGAAAAGAAAAATGGCAAGTAATTTCACATGAGAAATAAAGATAATAAGCATTTTCGTGGTTTTTTTACATGATGAGTCTTAGTATTTACTTTTATTACACTTTTTAAAAAACACTAATTAATATTTTCCCCTTATGAGATCTCATTTAAAAATAAGGCCTGTCATACTGGTTTCCCAGAAAACTATTCTATCAACCTAATGTCATCAGAGTGATTATATGATTTTGCCAGAATGCTACTAAGTGATATAGTTTTCAAGTTTTATTAATTTATCTCAACATTTAACATTTTTTGAAATCTGGCCCACAATTCTTCACGTATCAAACATTTTGTTATTGCAAAATATAAAAACAAAATGTTCAGTAATCAGCATTTTAGTTTCTGGATTTTCTGAATTAAGATACTATGGCACTTTATAGTACAGCACTTACAAAAAAGTACTCTGAAACTACAGCCATCCATCTCATTCTTTTACCATTCTTAGAAGAAAAAGGACTCCGGTCATATTAAAACCTGAGCTTAGACCAAATTTTAAATATATCAAACTTAAGCTCCCAGTGCATCACATTATCAGATGTTCTGGTTAAGAGTTTGTTTTAACCGCATTGAGCAAATAAGTTATTTGTATGTGTGTGTGCTAAATCAAAATAACGCATACAAACTAGGCTTAATTCCAGTATCCTAGCAATCACTGGTGCTCTGAAAGGCTTATAGTTAAGAAAGCAATCACTTCTGAATCAGAAGTGATTCAGAGTGCGTTCTGAACACATACTTCATATCTAAGGCCTTTTTTTCTCCTCTTTTAAAAATTATTGTATACACGTTGCAGTTGCACATGGATTTGTTTTACTAAGATGCAAGTTAAAAACCTCCTTAAAATCCTTTCTGAACAAAAAACGTTTGAAACCGGATGGTGCAAGGGGAATGAGAAGGTGGCATCAGTAATCAAATGTTAATTAGCAAGCTTTTCCCCCCCCCCCAGGGCTGGCCTGTGTTGGAGAATTCAAATCAGAAATCAATGCTCTAAGTGTTTAACTATTACTTCTTCTCATTAACCATTAAAAAGACCAAGCTATTCTCTCCTCATAAAAACAGTAACTGGAGACATTTCTTTTTCTCAAATACTATCTTTCCAGAAAACAATGAAGATCTGTTTCAAGAAATCTATAAAAATGAAGTTGCTTTCAATCAGGCTTTGAACTGACTGTATTCTGCAGTTTTAAAAAATCTTTTGGCTCTAAATGAATTCTTCATTTTAATAACTGTAACTTAGTTTTGCTTTGTACCATACTTTAAAAACTTATTTCAACTCTTACTTGGCTATAAAGAAATTTGACAATTGCCTTTCTAAATGATTACTAGGATGATGACAGTAAAGTTAATCAAATATGGAAACTAATTTAAATGTATTTAATTGGAGATGGATTTTGGCCATCCTGAAACACTACCCAGGGATAAGATTTAACACTTCCATGGGTAACATGGTTATGTTCATAATTTCCAATACTAAAAGTCTGGTGTGGGTGAAAGCAACTTGACAATTGCAAAGTTAGATATTACTTAAATAACAACTAATAATCACACATTTATTAAAACGAATTTGTATCTTTTTTTTTTGAGACGGAGTCTCGCTCTGTCGCCCAGGCTGGAGGGCAGTGGCGCGATCTCAGCAGCAAGCTCCGCCTCCCAGGTTCACGCCATTCTCCAGCCTCAGCCTCCCGAGTAGCTGGGACTACAGGTGCCCGCCACCATGCCCGGCTAATTTTTTGTGTTTTTAGTAGAGATGGGGTTTCACCATTCACAGGATGATCTCGAACTCCTGACCTCGTGATCCGCCTGCCTCAGCCTCCCAAAGTGCTGGGATTACAGGCGTGAGCCACCGGGCCCGGCCGTGAATTTGTATCCTTAGTAAAAGGTCAAACCTGGATTTTAAGATAAAAGACAATTCCTTTTTTTTTTTTTTCCAAGCTATATAATTTTTATTCTTATTTTTCTATTCTTTAGAGTTTTAAGAAATGTATTCTTTTTTTTTTTAATACTTTAAGTTCTAGGGTACATGTGCATAACATGCAGGTTTGTTACATATGTATACTTGTGCCATGTTGGTGTGCTGCACCCATCAACTCGTCAGCACCCATCGGCTCGTCATTTACATCAGGTATAACTCCCAATGCAATCCCTCCCCATAATAGGCCCCGGTGTGTGATGTTCCTCTTCCAGAGTCCAAGTGATCTCATTGTTCAGTTCCCACCTATGAGTGAGAACATGCGGTGTTTGGTTTTCTGTTCTTGTGATAGTTTGCTGAGAATGATGGTTTCCAGCTGCATTCATGTCCCTACAAAGGACAGACACAAACTCATCCTTTTTTATGGCTGCATAGTATTCCACGGTGTATATGTGCCACATTTTCTTAATCCAGTCTGTCACTGATGGACATTTTGGTTGATTCCAAGTCTTTGCTATTGTGAATAGTGCCACAATGAACATATGTGTGCATGTGTCTTTATAGCAGCATGATTTATAATCTTTTGGGTATACACCCAGTAATGGGATGGCTGGGTCATATGGTACTTCTAGTTCTAGATCCCTGAGGAATCGCCATACTGTTTTCCATAATGGTTGAACTAGTTTACAATCCCACCAACAGTGTAAAAGTATTCCTGTTTCTCCACAACCTCTCCAGCACCTGTTGTTTCCTGACTTTTTAATGATTGCCATTCTAACTGGTGTGAGATGGTATCTCATTGTGGTTTTGATTTGCATTTCTCTGATGGCCAGTGATGATGAGCATTTTTTCATGTGTCTGTTGGCTGTATGCATGTCTTCTGATAAAAGACAATTCCTAAAGTGCTAAGAAAATGTTCATAGATGAGAAAAGCTAAACATAATTCACAAAAAGAAGCTAAATTTTAGGAGCTTTCTGAAAAACAAAAGTTTATAGAAACTGTGAAGTTGCAGGAATTAAAATTATAACTGAAAAAAAGGTTAATTATTTTTCTTTTTTTTTTATTATTATACTTTAAGTTCTAGGGTAGATGTGCATAACGTGCAGGTTTGTTACATATGTATACTTGTGCCATGTTGGTGTGCTGCACCCATCAACTCATCAGCACCCATCAACTCATCATTTACATCAGGTATAACTCCCAATGCAATCCCTCCCCCCTCCCCGCGATAGGCCCTGGTGTGTGATGTTCCCCTAGGTTAATTATTTTTCTACAACAGTGGTTCTTAAAGGGTGGTGGCTGGACCAGGTATTAGTATCACCTGGAAACTATTAGAAATGCAAATTCATGGGCCCCACTACAGACCTAGTGTATGGAACACCCTGGTGCCCAGCAATCTGTCTTTTAACAAGCTCTTTAGGTAACTCTTACCAAGCTAAATTTTAAGAAGCATTGCTTTTTTTTTTTTTTTTCCCAATTTTAATTTTTTTTTTTTTTGCGATGGAGTCGCTGTCACCCAGGCTGGAGTGCAGAGGCACAATCTCAGCTCACTGAAAATTCCGCCTCCCAGGTTCAAGCGATTCTTCTGCCTCAGCCTCCCGAGTACCTGGGACTACAGGCACATGCCACCACACCTGGCTAATTTTTGTATTTTTTTAGTAGAGACAGGGTTTCACCATATTGGCCAGCCTGGTCTCGAACTCCCAACCTTGTGATCCACCCACCCTGGCCTCCCAAAGTGCTAGGATTACAGGTGTGAGCCACCGCGCCCGGCAAGAAGCACTGCTTTAGAATGTGCAAATAATATATGGGCTCTTCCAGATAGCCATGCCTCTCGAGTTTACTGATACTAAAATTCTTTGAACTCTGCCTAAGGTGGCCAGTCACTTTTGAGAATAAATATAATTAATAACGATTTGTTGCAGAAATTCTAAAAATGTTGCAATTTTATTTGGATGATGTGATTTCATTAGCCTAAGAAATTAATGAGAGAAGATACTACCTCTTTACTACAGACTTCGTTGCATTCTTAGTTTAATCTAAATATCTGTTAATTGAAAACCTGTTAATTTTTTTTTTTTTTTCCTCTGTCACCAGGCTGGAGCGCAGTGGTGCAATCTCGGCTCACTGCAACCTCTGCCTCCAGAGTTCAAGCAATTCTCCTGCCTCAGCCTCCCAAGTAGCTGGGATTACAGGCGTGTGCCACCATGCCCAGCTAATTTTTGTGTTTTTAGTAGAGACAGAGTTTCACCATTTTGGCCAGGATGGTCTCGATCTCTTGACCTTGTGATCCGCCTGCCTCGGCTTCCCAAAGTGGTGGGATTACAGTTGTGAGCCATTGCGCTGGGCCAATCTTTAGTTTTTCTGTCTCAAGCTTAAGTGTGACTGCTTCCTGGTCATAATACGTATTTGGAACTTGCAATAAACCTGCAAACTCACAATAAATGACCTATTGGTCTCACTAAACAAACTTGGAAGATATCTATCTATGTCAGATAAACTGAAGAAATGTCCCTAACCACCAGAAAACTATGTTTGAGCCATATAAAAAACGAAACAGAAGTCCAGGCGCGGTGGCTCACGCTTGTAATCCCAGCACCTTGGGAGGCCGAGACAGGTGGATCACCAGGTCAGGAAATCGAGACCATCCTGGCTAACAAGGTGAAACTCCGTCTCTACTAAAAATACAAAACCAAAATTAGCCACGCGTGGTGGAGGGCGCCTGTCCTCCCAGCTACCCCGGAGGCTTAGGCGGGAGAATGGCGTGAACCCAGGAGGCGGAGCATGCAGTGAACCGGGATCGTGCCACTGCACTCCAGACTGGGCGACAGAGTGAGACTCCGTCTCAATAAACAAACAAACAAACAAACAAACAAACAGGTTATGTTTTCCTTTCGTAGGATAGCTGAAACAAGGCCCAAAAGAAAAAGGTTAGTTTCCTACAGTCAGACAAGACCTTGTCACAAAGGGCAATATTTCTTCTGTACAGGGAACAAAACTTTTCCAATTATTTAATGGCCTAGTAAATAATATGAAAAAAACGTTTCTTACAGCCTGCAATAAATAAAATAACAATCACTCAACAAAGGCTCTTAAAATCTCATTTAAAAATCAAGTAAATTAATCAATTTATAATTCTTTTCAGGAAGGAAAACACCAATTAAGCCCAAAGACAATTTTAGAAATAACTGAAGCAATTATAGGAACATTTTTAGGAATTTTACTTTAACCTAACACCATTTTGTGAAATTCAATTTTATATAATACTTTAAAGATTGGACACATAAATCAAGAAATACTGCAGACCAGAAATGTTTTGATTTTTAAATTTGAGTTTTAGTAGATAATCTGATACAATGTCAGAAGCAATGTACTAATCTTAAAGACATGATCATAACTGCAACCAAATATTTCACTATAAGGATATTCATTGCAGCCTTGTTTATCATCACACAAAATCATATCAAAACACAAAATTGGCATAATATCCAATAATAGAATAAATCAGATACCGTGCAGTTATTAAAGTGATGAACCAACATCAACAAAGCAGAGCCCAGAGGTCAAATCCAGTCTACTGTCTGTTTCTGTCCATAAAGTTCCACTGGAACACAGCCACATCCATTTGTTTACATATTTTCTCTGGCTGTTTTTGCACTACTAAGTTAGCAGAGTTGAGTAGATGCAACAAAGACTGCATGGCCTAAAAACCCTAAAATAGGAATTATCTGTCTCTTTCCAGGAAAAAAATCTGCTGACCCCTAATGTGGAAGAATATTTGGTAATATAAAAAGTTGTTACACGATCTTTTTAAAAACCAGGTTACGAAATAATATGAATCTCTGTTTAAGTTATGTGTGTATAAGTATAGGTACATATGTATGCATACCATATGTACGCTTAGAAAAAAGATCAGGCCAGGTGCAGAGGTTCACGCCCATAATCCCAACATTTTGGGAGGCCAAGGTGGGCAGATCACTTAACGTCAGGAGTTCGACACCAGTCTGGCCAACATGATGAAACCCTGTCTCTACTAAAAATACAAAAATTAGCTAGGCATGGTGGTGCATCCTGTAATCCCAGCTACTCAGGAAGCTGAGGCACAAGAATTGCTTGAACCTGGGAGGCAGAAGTTGCAGTGAGCCCAGATCGTACTACTGCATTCCAGCCTGGGTAACACAGTGAGACTCCATCTCAAAAAAAAAAAAAAGACCAGGTGATCTGCCTGCCTTGGCCTCCCAAACTGCTGGGATTACAGGCGTGAGCAACCGCGCCCAGCCGTCCACTGGACACTTTTTTGTGTTTTTTTGAGACAGTGTCTTACTCTGTCACCCAGGCTGGAGTGAAGTGGGGCCATCACAGCTCACTGCAGCCTGGATCTCCTGGGCTGATGAGATCCTCCCAACTCAGCCTTCTGAGTGACTACAGATGCATACCACCACACCTGGGTAAATTTTTAAACTTTTTGTAGAGAGGAGATATCATTATTTTGCCCAGGCTGGTCTCAAACCCCTGGACTCAAGCAATCCTCCCACCTCAGCACCCTCAAAGTGCTGGGATTACAGGTTGTAAGCCACTGTGACCGGCTACCGGACACTTTTATAACTGTAATGTGTATGAATCTTCTATGAAACCATTTGCACTTAATTCTAAACAGTGGTCATTAAGTAGTAACAAGTGAGTGGGGCACAGTAGCTCATGCCTATAATCCCAACACTCTGGGAGGCTGAGGTGGGCGGATCACCTGAGGTCAAAAGTTCGAGACTAGCCTGGCCAACATGGTGAAACTCCATCTCTACTAAAAATACAAAAATTAGCCAGGCATGGTGGCACACATCTGTAATCCCAGCTACTCGGGAGGCTGAGACAGGAGAATTGCTTGAACCCAGAAGGCAGAGGTTGCAGTGAGCCGAGGCCACACCACTGCACTCTAGTCTGGGAGACAGAGCGAGACTCCATCTCAAAAACAACAACAGCAACAAGAACAACAAAAACTAGTAACAAGTGAGAGGGACCAACTATGGGCAAAGCCCCTGTTATAAAAGCAAATGAGCCTTTTCACAGCTGCTGCGCTGCAATGGATACTGCAGTTATAGTCTGTCCACTTTGTACTTTTAAGTGATGAAGAGGAAGAACAACAAAGCCAGTAACAATAACAATAGCAACTTGTTACTGTTTCAACAATTGAATCCTTCACAGAAAGGTAGCAGAGTTCCTGGTATCACACACATCAGGGAAAGATGGCAAGATAAAAAATCTCCAAGGAAAATGAATCAAGGAAAAAGAAGAGCATTTTAAAATAGTTAATTTTTTTTTTTTTTTTTTTTGAGACAGAGTCTCACTCTGTTGCCCAGGCTGGAGTGCAGTGGTGCGATCTCGACTCACTGCAAGCTCCGCCTCCCGGGTTCACGCCATTCTCCTGCCTCAGCCTCCCAAGTAGCTGGGACCACAGGCACCCACTACCACGCCCAGCTAATTTTTTCTATTTTTTAGTAGAGACAGGGTTTCACCCTGTTAGCCAGGATGGTCTCGATCTCCTGACCTCGTGATCTGCCCGCCTCGGCCTCCCAAAGTGCTGGGATTACAGGCGTGAGCCACCGCGCCCCGCCTAAAATAGTTAAATTTTATCATGAGAGTTACCAAGGCTCTTCCTCTTACACTTTTGGCCAATGCGTTCTGAGTCTCCTTCACCCCTTACATTAGTAAGGATTTTGGCTGGAATAAAAGAATATGAAGATATTCACACTATGGGCCTGCTACTTCTACTTGGCTAATGGACAGTAAATCAATTATGCCTTATCCTGTTATTCCAGTTTTCCCTCTCTCAACAGTTGGGCACTCTTGCCAACTCCTCTTCTATGCTTTTGATCTGGACAAGTGAAACTCTTATCAGAAACAGTTAGCTGTGTCTTATTTGTAACCTCTGTAAGTTCTAAACTAAAAAACTGCATCTACAAGGAAGACAATTTACCAGTGCCATTAATCTACTTTGCCCACTTGTTTTTTAAAGAATTGTACTTCCTTTTTAATTTTATTTCATGTGAGTTAAAAAACACAAGTGCACACATGCACAAACACAGACAAATTAAGCTACTTGCCTAAATGTCATTCACTTAGTTAATATTCAGAACAATAATGCAGATTTTTAAAATTCTTAGTCCATTTTCCTTTTCTTCAAGAAAACATTTTTTTTTCCTTAAAGAAAAGACCATTGCTTCTACAGCAAGTTTCAAACTTTAAAATGCTGACAATGTTAATGCTTTTGGCAAAGAACCATCTTTATATTTTGATAATGACTATATCCTTTCCCACTCTGGTAGCACCACATTGATGCTCAGACATGATGTGATGTTTATGTTTGCTTTGCTGTTTTCTGTTGCCCATCCAGGTCTTTGCCTTTCTCTGAGATGTGAAAAAAGTGGTGGGAACCATCAGCGACAGAACCTCAGTCTATAATCAGGTCTCTCATAATTTTATCTTTTCTAGTTAACAAAAAAATGCAAAAAACAAAGACAACAAAGGGACTTAGTGTTGGGGTCTGCCATGAATACTAAAGTGGCCTGGGGGTGTGGCTCATCAAGTGAAAATAAACCATTCAAGTCATCCACATCAAGAAGAAAGTTTGGGAACAACTAGGCTAGTGTTTGCATTTGGGGCCCTGGAGTCAGGAGAGTTACATTTCCCGTCTCTCTGCATAACTAACGCACCAAAGACAACCCACTTAACCTCTCCTTTAGGAAATATTAAGTAAGCTCCTCCAAAGAACTGCCCTGAGAGATACTTAAAAGTGTGTCTGGTCAGGTTATCTGATTCTAACTTGCTACTCTGCAAGATCAGCTTTCAGCATTACTCACAGAGATTTGTAAGTGGGAGGGCAGAAAGCCTGTCTTAAGAAAAGTGGCTGCCTTGCCCATGAGCAACGTTATAAGAGTAAAGTCACCAAAATTACACACCTAGTTAAGTTTAGGTGAATATAGTAGAGTTGGAAAATGGCTCCAAATGACAATTTAATTAACTCGTACCAAATGAATTGACACTATGAAACAAAGTCTAATGCTGCACACCAAACCCTAAGGACTGATGCTGCCAATGCTCAAAAGCTCCATACGACTGGCCTTTAATTAAGAAAGTAAAACCCAACCCAAGGATTCACTGTTAGGGCTGGCTCTGAAATGTAGATACAGCTATTTTAGAAAGAAAATACGGGGAATACCTTAGCAATCCCACTTAATGTATTATTAAGATCAGGAAAAAAAATTTAACCACATGATTCATTAAATAAGCAGACATTCTGAATAAACTGCCTGAAGTCTCCTGTTAAAAAATTACTCCTATTTATTCATTAACAAAGCTATTCCTTAGCTCATCCCTGCCATAACCTGCTCTATTCAAAACCATATGGGAAAGGACATTAAAAAACCGCCACAAACCATGGACTTCTGGTATTAGTGCTACACACAGTATACCCCTATTCATTATTCTACCTCCCTTGTTTAATCTATCATTAAGATTCAGTGACCCTACACTAAATTTAAAGCAGATCCTTCCTTCCTCCCATGCCTAAATTCACATACTTTTCTAGTTGGGGATGCCCTCAAGTATTAACAACTCTACGGGGTTTCTCTAATCTCAGCTCTGAACTATGTCATGCTATAGAACCAAGAAATTGCCGTTTTACATCTCTAACTATGGAGGCTTCCATAAAAAAAAGACCATATAATTTACTTAATAAGATAAAGGGGGGAAAATCACCATTTAATAAGTAGTTTTTCACTGTACATGGTAAAAGAGGCACATGGAGAGACAGTGTCATAGATTGTGTTGTCTTAAAAATGAATAATACCTAAAGGCATTACTTCGACTGTATTCATCACAGAACTTAAAAGTTTTAAGGTAAAATTGTCAGATGTTGACTATCTTAATGGAACAACAAAGGGAAAAAAATGTTGATTTAAACATATAGTTGATTAAAAAAAAACTGGGAGGAAATAAAATTTCAAGAAAGCAAAAGTATTTCTAGGACATATGAAACTGAATTATCAAATTACAAACAAAAACTCTAATGACACTGTAGCAAAATAAAGGATAAGTAATTGTGTATGTAATAATCTACAAGAGCAAACAGAATTTTCTATGAAGATAGAAATGTTCTTTGTGCTGTCCTATATAGTGACCACTAACCACATATGGCTACTGAGCACTTGAAATGTAGCTAGTACGACTGAGGGATAAAATTTTAAACTTTAGGCTGGGTGCAGTGGCTCATGCCTGTAATCCCAGCACTTTGGGAGGCTGAGGCGGGCAGATCACCTGAGGTTGGGAGTTCGAGACCACCCCAACCAACATGGAGACACCTCATCTCTACTAAAAACACAAAATAAGCAAGGCGTGGTGGTGCATGCCTGTAATCCCAGCTACTTGGGAGGCTGAGGGAGGAGAATCGCTTGAACCTGGGAGGTAGAGGTTGTGGTGAGCCAAGACTGTGCCATTGCACTCCAGCCTGGGCAACAAGAGCAAAACTCCATCTCAAAAACAAACAAACAAACAAACAAACAAATTAAACTTAAAAAAATGTTTTATTTATTTACATTTGGAGCCGCCAGAGGTGGGGCAGGGGAGGGACAGGGTATCACCCAGCTAATTTTTGTATTTTTTTTTTTTTTTGTAGTGATGGGATTTCGCCATGTTGCCCAGGCTGGTCTCAAACTCCTGGATTCAAACAATCTGCCTACCTCGACCTCCCAAAGTGCTGGGATTATAGGCATGAGCCATGGCGCCTGGCCAGCAATTTAAGTTTAAATTGCCATTCACAGCTAATAGTGGCCCTATTGGACAATATATTGATATTACTTAAGAAAGTAGAAAATATAGAGCAACATAAAAACATACTATTGATAAACTAGATGCTTACATGCTTCACTTCATTCTTATTTCATTATAGTCCTTGAACTATAAAGGTAGAAATACTGCAGTTAAATTAATTCTTCAAAATTATACTTTTACTGTTTTTAATAATGTTACTTTAAAGTAGCCTAAGGCGGGGCACAGTGGTTCATGCCTGTAATCTCAGCACTCTGGTGGCTGTGGTGGGTGGATCACTTGAGTTTAGCAGTTCCAGGCCAGCCTGGGCAACATGGCGAAACCCCATCTCTATAAAATACAAAGATTAGCCAGGTGTGATGGTGCATGCCTGTAGTCCCAGCTACTTGGGAGGCTGAGGTGGGGAAATTACTTGAGCCCAGGAGGTGGAAGATGCAGTGAGCTGAGATCCCACCACTGCATTCCAGCCTGGGTGACAGAGTGAGACTCTGCCTCAAATACATAAATAAATAATCCCAGCACTTTGGGAGGCCGAGGCAGGCAAATCACTGGAGGTGGGGCGTCCAAGACCAGCCTGGCCAACATGGTGAAACCCTGTCTCTACTAAAAATACAAAACTTAGCCAGGCATGGTGGTACAAACCTATAATCCCAGTTACTTGGGAGCCTGACGCAGGAGAATCTCTTGAAACCAGGAGGTGGAGGTTGCAGTGAACCGAGATCATGCCACTGCACTCCAGCCTGGGCAACAGAGCGAGACTCCATCTCAAAAAAAAAAAAGATAAGTTTGACTTCCATAGCTGCCACATGATGTAACCTATGATCTAATTATTCATCAATCCATACATTCACAAAACGATTACTTGAGCATGATTACAGTGAATTAGATGTTACTGTAATAGATAATGTTAACAATATACCTGGCAGTTTTTTATTTAAGAGGGTGAGGATTCAAACTTAATCCATTTTTTTGGGTCAAGATCCTTAATGTATTCATGTACTAGGTTAGCAGCAGGTATAATGGATATTACAATCACTACCAGTCTCAGATTCAATACCTTATTTATTCATTAAGTACCTATTGAACATTTTAATTTTTTTTTTTTTGAGACGGAATCTTGCTCTGTCACCCAGGCTGGAGTGCAGTGGCGCCATGAACATATTAAATTTTTATTATTTACTTTTAGAGACAGGGTCTGGCTCTGTCACCCAGACTGGAGTGCAGTGGCAAGATCAAGGTCACTGCAACCTTGAACTCCGGGATTCATCTGATCCTCCTGCCTCAGCCTCCTGAGTAGCTAGGACAGGTACATGCCATCTAATTTTTATATATTTTTTTTTGTAGAGAAAAGGTCTCACTATGTTGTCCAGGGTGGAATTTTGTCTTGTTTTGGTTTTTTGAGATGGAGTCTCACTCTGTCACCCAAGCTGAAGTACAGTGGCGCAATCTCGGCTCACTGCAACCTCTGCCTCCCTAGTTCAAGGAATTCTCTGCCTTAGCCTCCCAAGTAGCTGGGATTACAGGCACCTGCCACCACACCCAGCTAATTTTTAAATTTTTTTTTGTATTTTTAGTAGAGACGGGGTTTCACCATGTTGGTCAGGTTGGTCTCGAACTCCTGACCTCCTGATCTGCCTGCCTTGGCCTCCCAAAGTGCTGGGTTTACAGATGTGAGTCACTGTGCCCAGCCCCAAGGCAATTTTTTTTTTAATTGTACCATGACACGTCCCTAAAAACTAAAACTGGAAAACTTTGTTCTTTTTCTGTAAATCATCCTCTCTTCCCTCACTTCTTGCCAAAGAAATTGTTACTCACACTATTCACTTACTTAGCTAACTCTTCCTTCACATATTTGGGAGATGCTTTAGTTCAACTAAATAATCATAAATCCCAAATTACTGTCAGGTACAAATTAATAAAGTTTGCTATAGTGATAGCTAACTCAAAGGGATATTTCAGAGATTCTGATCAAAGATACCTTGCCTTCAAACACAGGTGGGTGTTGTTTATGTTTCTGTGCAAGTGAATAGATATTGTCATGCATTCCAAAATAAATGGCAACTGCATTTGATCATATTCTATTTTTTGGCATGTTTTACTGCATTATGCCAGTAATAAGTAAATTTGAGGTTGTCTATCCTTGAAAATTGTCACAGCCTGGCAATCATGGCCAATGAAAGTCACTTATTTCAGAGCATCATTCTCTCAACTCCCCAACATTATCATTCATGCTTCATGTCCTACATTGAAAAAGAAAAGATGGGAATAGTTATCGCTAGAGCAATGCTAAACCCCTGTCACCTTGTACTATTTTATTTTATTTTAATTTATTTTATATTATTTGACACACAGTTTCACTCTTTGTTGCCCAGGCTGGAATACAGTAGCGCGATGTCGGCTCACTGCAACCTCCGCCTCCCAGGTTCAACCAATTCTCCTGTCTCAGCCTCCCAAGTAGCTGGGATTACAAGTGTCCACCACCATGCCTGGCTAATTTTTGTATTTTTAGTAGAGACAGAGTTTTGCCATGTTGGCCAGGCTGGTCTCGAACCCCTGACCTCAGGTGATCTGCCTGCTCAGCCTCTCAAAGTGCTGGGATTACAGGTGTGAGCCACAGTGCCCAGCCAGACCTTGTACATTTTCAAGTAAATATAGTAAATTTTCTCTATGTGTATATATTAATGGTTCTTCTTTCTTCCGTTCAACAAACATTTATTGAGTGCTTCCTTGAGTTCCAGACTCTCTGACAGTCACTAGAGCAGCAGTCAAAAATGCAAATTTCTAGAGCAGCCCAGTAAGTAACACAAATGAATGAAATGTGATGGGCAAATGGCATTCAGCCTTTGTTTCAAGGATACAATATTGGAATGTTAGGGACGATGGCAAATTAGAGAGCGTGTCCTATCCAAAGAGGCAGATGCTGCTCCAGACTAGCTGATTGCTGTTATAGAAAATGTAGGGTTCAGCATCACCAGGATTTTCTGATTCTTTGCAAGAAGCCAGAAGTCAGGAATCCTGTTTCATTTTATTTTAAATGTGAAACCTCCTAACTTTTAAATGTTGGCAACCAGTGCACATTTAAAACATGCTGGGACCCAAACTGGCTGCAAATAAAATAATCTTGTGGTTGCCAGTTTGCAACCTCTGCAGGAGAAATACAAAGATAGATAAAGACACAATATTCTTCCTTAAAGGAACACACAGTCCTCTACAGGTCATATGAAGAAACAAATGTTTATGATACAATGTGATAGTTATAACGATAAAGATATCAATAAGGTATAAGAGGCCATTATAGTAGCTGAAACTACCATTTATTGAGTACCAGAGGCACTGGTCCAGGTACTATGCATATTACTCTATTTCATGCTCACATCAATTCTATGGGTACAGAAATTGCTTTATTATGTGGTAGAGCCGAATGTGAATTTGAACCCCTACTCTTTGTGACTTCAAAAATCAGCAGGTTTTTTTCCTAACATATCACACTGCCAGCCATTCCTCCAACCAAGTCTCAGTGTTTGAAAATCAATCATATGAACATTTGAAAATGAAACTAGGGCCAGGCGTGGTGGCTCATGCCTGTAATCCCAGCACTTTGGGAGGCCGAGACCAGCAGATCACCTCAGGTCAGGAGTTCAAGTCCAGCCTGGCCAACCTGGTGAAACCCCGTCTCTGCTAAAGATACAAAAATAGCCAGGTGTGGTGGCAGGTACCCGTAATCCCACCTACTCAGGAGGCTGAGGCAGAAGAATCACTTGAACCCAGGAGGTGGAGGCTGCAGTGAGCCAAGATCACGCCATTGCCCTCCAGCCTGGGCAACAAGAGTGAAACTCTGTCTAAAAAAAAAAAAAAAAAAGAAAGAAAATGAAATTAATTTGTTTATCACTTATTTCAGTAAAAAAAGAAAAATTTAGATATTATTTTCAATGTAACAATCACCCTAGGATATAACATAAAAATACATTCAAGGTTGGGCACAATGGCTCATGCTTGTAATCCCAGCACTTTGGGAGATCGAGGTCGGCAGATCACCTAAGGTCAGGAGTTCAAGACCAGCCTGGCCAACGTGGTGAAACCCTGTCTCTACTAAAAATAGGAAAATTAGCTGGGCATTGTGGCAGGGGCGTGTAATCCCAGCTACTCGGGAGGCTGAGGCAGAAGAATTGCTTGAACCTTGGAGGTGGAGGTTGCAATGAGCCAAGATTGCACCACTGCACTCTAGCCTGGGCAAAAGAGCAAGATTCCATATAAAAATATACATATATATATATATATATATGTATATATATATATTTTTTTTCCCCAAGATGTAATTTTAAGACATTAACACTTGAGATATAGGAGTACATACTTTTAACCAATATGCTAGGCTGCCTCTCTCCATTCTATTCCAACTGTGATATACAAAAAAAGGACAATAAAATACACATAGCAACAAATACTTAGTAGTAAAATTAACAATGTGAATTGGGTGCTTCAGTATTGTTATAAACCATTGCCATATGCACATTAGTCACTTTATAATTGAATAAATACTAAAGTAACTTGGTTCAGAAAGAATAATATTATTAAGATAAACCCATACACAAAGAAAAATGGGTAACTTCACTTAGTAATTAAGGAAATGCAAATTAAAACAAGGCATCATTCTCACCTTTCAATTGGGCAAAAACTAAAAACACTGTCACATCTGTTGTTGGTAAGAATATATTTGTGTATATTCTAACATGCCTGCTTCCATACTCTAGCTAGGTGAAGAAGTAAGTAAAGCTTTACTGAGGAGCAATTTGGCAATATCAAAATAAAATTAATGTACCCTTCAACCCTGCCATTTCATTTCTAAGAACTGATCCTATAGAAATTCATGCAATTCATAAAGATGAGCTCTTATGTTTTAGATTTCTGAATTCCTGAGTCATTTATAATAAAAATGACTCATGTATTTCTTTAGTAATTAAAAAAGTAAACACTGTGATGGAAAAATTGTTATACTTCTGAGTGTCAATCTGAATAAATGAGATAATTTCATTTTAGTTCTTATTACTAAGTTTTAAAAATACGAATTGGGGCTGGACACGGTGGCTGACGCCTGTAATCCCAGGACTTTGGGAGGCCCAGGTGGGCGGGTCGCTGAGGTCAGGAGTTCGAGACCAGCCTGACCAACATGGAGAAACCTTGTCTCTACTAAAAATACAAAATTAGTAGGGCATGGTGGCGCATGCCTGTAATCTCAGGTACTCAGGAGGCTGAGGCAGGAGAATCACTTGAACCCGGGAAGCAGAGGTTGCAGTGAGCTGAGATTACGCCATTGCACTCCAGTCTGGGCAATAAGAACAAAACTCCGCCTCAAAAAAAAAAAAAAAAGCAACAAGTTTTTATCGAATTGTGCAGCTCTTGCCATCTTCCTTGTATTCCATTTATAAAAATGGTGAGTTTTGTGAGATATGTAGGCTAGAGGCAAAACAGATTCTCTATAGGACCCTAGTCAATGAACTTACCCTTCCATATATGCTTGACATTGACATTAATGAACTTGCCCCCTTGATATAAGCTTGACATTGCCTGACCCATGAGTTAATAAAACTGACATTGTGGTTTCAATAGAGTACAGTTGCCTGGTTACCCAGTCCCTATACACTTGGCCTATGAGGCTGATGCTGTTTGAACTTATGAAAGATTGGAGAAATTCCTATGCAGTTTTTAGATTTTATATTATGGGATAGTTCAAGGAGGGTGGGAGTAGTTAAAGCTGGGTGGAGCAGGTAAGGGCCTAAAAACTAGTGTTAGTTTTGAATGAAAAGTGGTTGTATCAGACAGTCTTAAGTTATCCAAAACATACAAATTAGTACTTTCCCTTTGTAATTTACACATTTGGCCAGATTTTCTTCTCCAGATCTTTCTTCTGCGCCTGGTCACTAGTTGCTTTTAAAAAAATACATTTTTTCAGTCTGCCGTGGTGGCTCACACCTATAATCCCAGCACTTTGGGAGGCCAAGGTGGTGGATCACGAGGTCAGGAGATACAGACCATCCTGGTCAATGTGGTGAAACTCCGTCTCTACTAAAAATACAAAAATTAGCTGGGCATGGCAGTGCATGCCTGTAATCCCAGCTACCTGGGAGGCTGAGGCAGGAGAATCGCTTGAACCCGGGAGGCAGAGGTTGCAGTGAGCCGAGACCGTGCCACTGCACTCCAGACTGGCGAGAGAGACAGACTCTGTCTCAAAAAAAAAAAAAAAAAGGCCGGGCACGGCGGCTCACGCCTGTAATCCCAGCACTTTTGGAGGCTGAGGCAGGCGGATCACGAGGTCAGGAGATCGAGACCATCCTGGCTAACACAGTGAAACCCCGTCTCTACTAAAAATACAAAAAATTAGCCAGGCATGGTGGTGGGCGCCTGTAGTCCCAGGTACTCAGGAGGCTGAGACAGGAGAATGGCGTGAACTCAGGAGGTGGAGGCTGCAGTGAGCCGAGATCGCGCCACTGTACTCCAGCCTGGGTAACAGAATGAGACTACATCTCAAAAAAAAATTTTTTTTTCTATGCCAGATCTTTTATCTACCAAACATGACAATTAACACACAGTACATTGTTTTGTAACTGCTACATGTGGCAACAAAATTACTGATGGGAAGCAAGCCAGTTCCAATTTTTTAAAGCTGTAGTTACAGGCTCTGAATATCAATTTCAGCTGCTCTGTCTATGGAGTAACCATTCTTTATTCCTTTACTTTCTTAAAAAAAAGAAAAAGAAAAAGTACAAAAAAAAAAAAAAAAAAAGAATAGCAATTTCATTCATTCATTCGTTCAAGCATTACATGCCATGTGCTTTATACATTAACACACCCCTCAGTAACCCTATTAAATAGATGACATTATTTCCACTTCACAGATGAAAAAAAAAAAAGACACCTAAGGATTTGCCCAACAGATGATCCTGCCTCTCTACTCAGACATTCAACAGACAATAAAAAGGTAATATAGCCAAAACTAAACTATCCTCCTACCTGGTCCTCTCCATACCAATAAACGGCACTACCATGAACTTAGTTACTCGAGTCAAATATTTAGAAATCATTTTTCATTCCCCTGAATCTCATCATCCACATTTCTACTGAAGAATAAAAGTATAACATTATATAGTTAAAATGTAAAGCACATAGTAGTAAACATGAAATGAATATGTTGGTAACTGCTATTTATTTCCACAGGTATTTGTATGTCACAGACATTCTAAATGCAAATACTAAAACATAAATCACTTCTGTACATACATTTACTTTACCTAGAGTCTGAACCACACATCTCGGCAACTAAGACATCGAATAACAATACTACATAAATTCATAATATATTCAACTTCTGATAAATTACTTAAACAGGAATAAGTTCTAGAGCCTGGTAATAGTTCGTCGTGAGTTAAAATCTAGCTAAAATAGAAAAATCACTTTCACTATGATAGATCTAGTAATACAGTAAATGCTTAAGAAATTACTTTTGTTTCATGTTGAATTAATTATAATTCAGAATTAGGGAATCTTACAATATTAAAATGATGTTTTCCAAGTTGAAGAAACATTAATCTCTGATAGTGTATAACAGATTGACAACAGAAATATTGAATTAATGTTTTGTGAAACTAGGGTTTGAGTGTTACTGACAATTAGTTTTATCACTAAATATTACAACTTGTTTTTCGGTTTGTTCCCTGCTATACTTTATTTAAATAAGGTACATTTTATAGAAAGAATGCCTTCAAACAGAAGTTATAATATTCTCTCATATTATTAAGAAAACACTTAGAAATACAATATTCTCCCATATTATTAAGAAAATACTTAGAAAACCCATCACAGGGCCAGTGGTTCGCACCTGTAATCCCAGCACTTTGGGAGGCCAAGGCAGGCAGATCACCTGAGGTCAGGAGTTTGAGACCAGCCTGGCCAAACTGGGGAAACCCCATCTCTACTAAAAATACAAAAATTAGGCGGGTGTGGTGGTGGATGCTTGTAATCCCAGCTACTCAGGGGGCTGAGGCAGGAGAATCACTTAAACCTAGGAGGTGGAGGTTGCAGTGAGCTGAGATTGCGCCACTGCACTCCAGCCTGGGCGACGAGTGAAAATTGTCTCAAAAAAAAGAAAGAAAATCCATCACAGATTCTAAGAACTTCTGAGCCAAAAGTGACCTAAGGGATCATCTAGTCAAAACACTCAATGTGGTAGCCTCCATAACATAACCTTCTGACAAATGGTCAGAATTTGGAGTTTTCATCTGTTTCCACAAGGCTCAGATCAACTTAAACACCCCTGATTTTCTTGTTTGTGGAGTTAGAAAACTGAAGCGTAGAATTTAAGCAAACCAATTAAAAGTAGAGTCAACAGAAACCTATATGGTTACCTGAACAGATTTGTCTACATATACAAACTAGCCATATATTATAGATTACAAGCATTACATTCAAAATTATTATTATCATTATTATTATTATTACTTGAGATGGAGTCTTGCCCTGTTACGCAGGCTGGAGCGCAGTGGTGTGATCTCGGTTCACTGAAACCTCTGTCTCCTATGTTCAAGTGACTCTCCTGCTTCAGTCTCCCAAGTAGCTAGGATTACAGGTGCCTGCCACCACGCCCAGCTAATTTTTGTATTTTCAGTAGAGACAGGGTTTCACCATGTTGGCCAAGCTGGTCTTGAACTCCTGACCTCAAGTGATACACCTCCCACAGCCTCCCAAAGTGCTGGGATTACAGGCATGAGTCACTGTGCCTGGCCTAATTAGCTTCTATCACTTAACTTTTCCACAGAACAGGCATGGTTTTATTAAAATTTCATCACTCCATTATTCTTTATTTTTACATCTAGAATACATATTGGAGCTGTTATTATTTTTAAATATCTTCAATAGCTGTGGTATACAAATTCCATACAACACAATCTTTCTCTCCTCCCCTCCCCTCCCCTCTCTTCTTTCTCTTCCTCTTCCTCTCCTCCTCCTCCTCCTCCTTCTTCTCTCTCTCTCTCTCTCTCTCTCTCTGAGACAGAGTTTCACTCTTGCTGCCCATGCTGGAGTGCATGGCGCAATCTTGGCTCACTGAAACCTCTGCCTCCTGAGTTCAACTGATTTTCCTGCTTCCGCCTCCCAAGTTCAAGAGATTCTCCTGCCTCTGCCTCCCGAGTAGCTGGGATTACAGGCATGTGCCAGCACGCCCGGCTATCTTTTCTTTTTTTTGTATTTTTAGAAGAGACAGGGGTTTCACCATGTTGGCCAGGCTGGTCTCGAACTCCTGACCTCAGGTGATCCACCTGCCCTGGCCTCCCAAAGTGCTGGAATTACAAGTGTGAGCCACTGCAGCTGGCCTCTTTTCTCTCTCTCTCTCTCTCTCTCTCTCTCTCTCTCTTTTTGAGACAGGGTCTTGCTCTGTCCCTAGGCTGGAGTGCAGTAGTGCAATCTGGGCTCACTGTAACTTCTATCTCCTAGGTCCAAGCGGTCCTCCCACCTCAGCCTCCTGGGTAGCTGGGACCACAGGTGTGCACCACCATGCCTGGCTAATTTTTGTATTTTTTTGTAGAATCAGGGTCTCACTATGTTGCTAAGGCTGGTCATGAACTCCTAGGCTCAAGCAATTCACCCACTTTGGCCTTCCAGTGAAGGGATTACAGGTGTGAGCCACCACACCTGGTCTCCAGAACAGTATTTCAACATGTAACTGAGTAACTGATGCCAAAGGATGTACCTCTAGAGACAGAAGGTACTGGTACCTGATTAAAACTGTGAGGCTGGGCACAGTCCATCTCTGCACTTTGGGAGGCCAAGGTGGGCCTATTGCTTGAGCCCAGGAGTTCCAGACAAGCATGGGCAACACAGGGAGACCCTGTCTCTATTTAAAAAAAAAAAAAAAATCAGTTGGTTGTGGTGGCACGCACCTGTAGTCACAGCTACTTGGGAGGCTGAGGTGGGAGAATCAATTGATTGAGCAAGGAGGTTGAGGTTGCAGAGAGCCGTGGAACTGTGAAGGTTTTTGCATCTTTAATAAAACCAAGAAATACGCATGTCATCTTATGTCACTTTCTGCTTCGATTTTATCAACAAAATATTAAACCTATTGTTTAAAATGATGGCAGAACTCCAAAACAAAAATTACGTTGGTAACTGATTAGCCTACTTACCTCCTTGGTTACAAAAGTAAATCTGCTATATATTTAGTATTATATATACTGGTATATCTCAGTCATTTTGAAAGGAACTTCAAGTACTATAACCAACAGTAAAAATGGTATACAGAACATAAAACTGAGAACTTCAGGGAGAAGCTGCTATTTTTAGTCTTTTAATATTTAGTGTTAAGATCTGAATATGGCCAGGCGTGGTGGCTCAAGCCTGTAATGCCAGCACTTTGGGAGGCTGAGGAGTGTGGATCACAAGGTCAGGGGATCGAGACCATCCTGGCCAAATGCTGAAACCCTGTCTCCACTAAAATACAAAAAATTAGTTGCTTGAATCTGGGAGGTGGAGGCTGCAGTGAGCCAAGATCACGTCACTACGCTCCAGCCTGGTGACAGAGCAAGACTCCGTCTCAAAAAAAAAAAAAAGGCTCTGAATATTCTGAATATAGTATGCTTATCTTATCCAAAATTTAACAAGAAATTAAAAATAGTTTCAGGTTTAGATGACAGTAGATGTTACATAGGATGGTTAGAAAAACGGTATTTTTTTTTAAAAAAAACATAGATACATCATGGTTATGGAGGATGTTTCAGAGAAAATACAAAATCCAAATGACTCTTAACATTATACCTTGGCCGGGTGTGGTGGCTCACGCCTGTAATCCCAGCACTTTGGCAGGTCGAGGAAGGTGGATCACTTGAGGCCAGGGGTTCGAGACCAGACTGGTCAACACGGTGAAGCCCTATCTCTACTAAAAATACAAAACTTAGCTGGGCGTGGTGGCATGTGCCTGTACTTTCAGCTACTTGGGAGGTTGAGGTGGGAGAATCCCTTGAACCCGGGAGGCAGAGGTTGCAGTGAGCTGAGATCATATCACTGCACTCCAGCCTGGGTGACAGAGTGAGACCCTGTCTCATTAAAAAAAAAAAAAAATTATACCCCAATTTCAATTTTATATAAATGTTACTTTTGATAAAACTGATAGGAACCTAATAGAAAATATAAATTGTTTTAACATAGTAATTTAAAAAATATTTTTGACTGGGTACAGTGGCTCATACCTATAATCCCAGCACTTTGGGAGCCCGAGGCAGGCAGATCACCTGAGGTCGGGACTTCGAGACCACCCTGACCAACATGGAGAAACCTTACTAAAAATACAAAATTAGCTGGGCGTGGTGGCACATGCCTGTAATTCCAGCTACTCAGGAGGCTGAGGCAGGAAAATCCCTTGAACCTAGGAGGCGGAGGTTGTGGTAAGCCAAGATTGTGCCACTGCACTTCAGCCTGGGCGACAAGAGCAAAACTCCCTCAAAAAAAAAAAAATATTTTAAGGCCTCAAGACATTGTATTTTTTATTTGTTGGTATTATAGCATCTATGACTAGGAGAAATTAATCAGTTAGTTACCTCTTATAATGTGAAAGGACATCTTTCAGCTAATTTGAGATGGTTCACACTATTGGTTTCCAACTTGGAAATTGAAAGGTGAGTTAGTTAAGCAATAGATGCCAAAAACTTATTAGGTAGCAAAGTCATAGCAGGAGTAGCTTAACAAGGTGATAATAGACAGAAATGCCATCCTTACTGTGCTATTGAAACCTGTGTGTTTAATAGCCTTGATTTCCAACAGACTGTGTTTTTTTGGTTCAAACTCTGAAGAAGAAACTACAGCCTATGACAACGGGCCATTTTAAAACTCAGTCTCAAAATATTCACTAGATTCTGAAATTCGGTCTCTGCCGGCAGGGGTCAGGCAGTAGAGGAATAAAGCAGCTGATATACTCAATCACTTATTTATTCATTAATTCAGCAAAGAATGTTCCTATCACAGTCAAGGCATTCAGGCAGATATGAACTTGAAGGAGCTCATACTCTAGTGGGGGTTAGAAACATACAACCAATGATGTACTGGTAAATGGCTCTCCCAAAACAAAAAGCAGTGCTTTTAAGAGTCTGCCAATCTCCATGAGATAAACAATACCACTGAAGCTAATTTCAAGGTACCAAGACTTTGTCAGATTCACAAAATTCCTGAATGTTTACTACTCAGCTTTCTCGCACTAATAGGAGTCAGCTCCAGCATTCAACTAATAACTTCAATGGAATGTTTGCAAGCTAACACCAATAAGTACTACAATATAGATATAATAGAAAGTGTTATAGATTGGTTTAATGAAATTCAATTAATTTCCACAAACACTATTTGTTCTTTAACTCTTCTTAAAACATTCTGTTCTATAGAGAATATAAACATCAGTAAGATATAGTCACCCCTCCTCGAAAAGTATATAGGCTATAAGATGGACTAAGCCAATTATACAAAGGAATGTTGTATGAGGCACAATATCACTGTGCGGTATTTCAAGGCTAATTCAGCAGATAAGGAGAGGTTATGTTCATATAGAACACAGGATTATAGAAGGTTTCCTGAAGGATGTGTCAGCTGAGTGTAGTCTTCTTGAAACACATACGGATCTGTGAATGGCATGAGGAGAAGGGGTAAGGCTGAGGGAGAAGAGCTGAGGGAACTATATGAGCAAGAAATCACATCCTTTTAAAAAATTTATGTGTTCAGAGGCAGGTAAGTAAATATCAGTTGGTAAAATCTGAGGTACATGGAAAGACAAATAACTTCTAAAAAAAGTATTCTAGAGTTAATAAAGTTGTATTCACCTACACTGTCTCACTTTCATTCTCACAAACAACATCTGTCAGGGAAGTGTTCCTACTGTTATGCTAACTTTACTGACAAAGAAAGAGTTCAAGTAGTGAGATGGAAGGAGGGTGAGGTAAACTACTGTTATAGTGTATAGTATAGTATAGTATAGTATAGTATAGTATAGTATAGTATAGTATAGTTAATGGAAGATTTAGGAAATGGAATCACAGAAAGCACTACAAATCGTAAAATAGGGAAAAGCAATGACCTTATTGTGAACTCTTGAGTACTACTTAACCTATCCTCTGTATCAGTCCCTCTGTTTATATAGCAAGAAGAGTTGACTATCAAGTCCTATATTAACACCATCACCAGGACCATTGTGTTGTACAGCCACGAGATGCCATTTTCATCTTGTTCAGCTATATGTGTACAAGTGTACAGCTACTGACACTAGTAGATACTTTAAGAATCAAATGAACTAAAGTTGGGGAAAGGAGTTGAAAAGTATAAAACGTTAACTCAACATGAAGCTTCCTTCTCTTTCCCCTCAATGAAGTTGGCATGAACTTTCAAGGTCAGCAACTAGAATACCACCGACTAGCAAATTTTGCCCAGAAATACACTCAAATTACTATGAAGTAAAAACCATTCTCCTTTCTAATGGATCTCAACTAGAAATATAAATGATATATGATAATTTCCCCATTGAGAATATGTTTTCCTAACAGGCTAATTAATATCTTTATTCCCTAAAGTATTCATCCCCTGCTCAAATACACTTCTGCTACATTATAGTAACAGAAAAGTACTGATGGAAGCACTATGCAAGGTTAGTCACAGAAACTCTGTATGATAATGTAAAGAGTATCCAATAATAGTACCACTGTCCATGTTATAACCTAGAAAAGCTGGTATTAACCCACTTGAAATGTTATCTACTAGTGCAACATAACTGCCATCTAATAGTTGGAAACAGAGTAGAAATATGTCCCCTTTAAAAAATGTAACAGAGGCTCGGCCCCGTGGCTCACACCTGTAATCCCAGCACTTTAGGAGGCCGAGGCAGGCAGATCACCTGAGGCCAGGAGATCGAGACCAGCCTGACCAACATGGATAAACCCCAACCCTACTAAAAATACAAAATTAGCTGGGCTTGGTGGCGAATGCCTGTAATCCCAGCTACTCGGGAGGCTGAGGCAGGAGAGTCACTTGAACCTGGGAGGCGGAAGTTGCAGTGAGTTAAGATCACACCATTGCACTCCAGGCTGGGCAACAAGAGCGAAACTCCAGCTCAAAAAGGGGAAGAGGAGGGGAAGGGAGCGGAGGGGAGGGAAGGGGAGGAACACGTATAAACTATGGATAGTTTTATGGTTCCATAAAACTATCCAGTGCTTAATATCAAACTCAAGAAAACTGTCTCCAACATTACAAAGTCTATTTTTTCTTGGTTTAACTTCAATAGAAAGGAAAAACCCCTAGGCAATACCTCAAAAAGAGTTCTTTAAACTCTTGGCAAACATTGGTATACTGAAACTTGTTTTTGTTTTTTGGGTTTTTTTTACACAGCACCTCATTCTGTCGCCCACGCTGGAGTGCAGTGGTTCAATCTTGGTTCACTGCAACCTCTGTCTCCCGGGTTCAAGCGATTCTTATGCCTCAGCTTCCTGAGTAGCCACGATTACAGACGAGTGCCACCACGCCCAGCTAATTTTTGCATTTTTAGCAGAGACGGGGGTTTGTCATGTTGACCAGGGTGGACTCGAATTCTTGACCTCAGGTGATCCGTCCACCTCGGCCTCCCAAAGGGCTGGGATTACAGGCATGAGCCATCGTGCCCAACCTGAAACTTGATATTTTTATATTTTATTCAAGTGACATAATTCCCAATTCTTTAGTTTTCATTTTCGGAGTAATTTTTAATTTTGTATGTGTAGCTGTCTTATAAGCGCTCAGTTCTCCATTTCATATTTAGTTTCCTTTTTATGTTCCAATGTACAACTCAGTGGTTTCCAATATATTCACAAAATCATACAACCACCTTAACCAATTCCAGAATGTTTCAGCACTCAACAAAAAAAAAAAAAAAAAAAAGACCCAACCTGAAAAACGGGCAAAGGATTTGCATAGACATTCCTCCAAAGAAGATATATAAAATATAAATGGTCCATAAACACATGAAATGATGCTCAAAATTGGCCGGGCGCGGTGGCTCAGACCTGTAATCCCAGCCCTTTGGGAGGCTGAAGCAGGTGGATCACCTGAGATCAAGAGTTTGAGACCAGCCTGGCCAACATGGTAAAACCCTGCCTCTACTAAAAATACAAAAATTAGCTAGGCATGGGGCATGCACCTGTAATCCCAGCTACTTCAGAGGCTGAGGTGGGAGAACTGCTTGAACCTGGGAGGCAGAGGTTGCAGTGAGCCAAGATCCCACTCCAGCCTGGGCAACAGAGCAAGACTCAACCAAAAGAAAAAAAAAAAAAAAAAAAAAAAAAAGAAGTGATGCTCAAAATCACTAGCGATTATGAAAATGCAAACCAGATCCATGAGATACCACTTTACCTCCATTAGAATGGCTATTCTAAAAAAATAAAACACGCGGTGGCTCATTCCTGTAATCCCAGCACTTTGGGAGGCCAAGGCAGGCAGATCACGAGGTCAGGAGATTGAGACCATCCTGGCTAACACCGTGAAACCCCATCTCTACTAAAAATACAAAAAATTAGCTGGGTGTGGTGGCGGGCGCCTGTAGTCCCAGCTACTCAGGAGGCTGAGGCAGGAGAACAGTGTGAACCCGGGAGGTGGAGCTTGCAGTGAGCCGAGATGGCGCCACTGCACTCCAGCCTGGGCAACAGAGCGAGACTCTGTCTCAAAACAAAATAAATAAAAGAAAGTAAAACAGAAAATAACAAGTATTGGTTAGTACGTGGAGAAATGGAAACCATTCTGTGTTGCTGGAGGAAATGTAAAATGGTATATTCACTGTGGAAATGTGTTCCTCAAAAACTTAAGCACAGAATTACCGTATGATTCAGCAATCCCAATTCTTGGGTATATACATAATAGAAATGAAAGCAGGACCTTGAAGATGTTTTTGCACACCCATGTTTATAGCAGCATTATTTACAATACTCAAAAGGTGGAAACAACCCAACGGTCTATCAGTGCATGAATGAATAAAGAAAATGTGGTACTTACATATGATAGCATATTATTCAGCCTTAAAACAAATAAAACTCTAGCCAGGCGTGGTGGCTCATGCCTGTAATCTCAGCACTTTGGGAGGCCAAGGTGGGTGGATCACCTGAGGTCGGGAGTTTGAGACCAGCCTGACCAACATGGAGAAACCCTGTCTCTACTAAAAATACAAAATTAGCTGGGCATGGTGGCGCCTGCCTGTAATCCCAGCTACTTGAGAGGCCGAGGCAGGAGAATCACTTGAACCTGGGAGGCGGAGGTTGCGGTGAGCCAAGATCATGCCATTGCACTCCAGCCTGGGCAACAAGAGCGAAACTCTATCTCAAAATAACATAACATAACATAACATAACATAACATAACATAACATAACATAACAAAAATAAAATAAATAAAATAAAATTATATCATGTGCTACAACATGAATGAACCTTGAAAACAGTAAGTTAAGTGAAATAAGCCAGACACAAAAGGCCACATACTGTATGATTCTACTTTATGAAGTACCTAGGGTGGTCAGATTAAGAATTTGACAGAGCCGGGCGCGGTGGCTCAAGCCTGTAATCCCAGCACTTTGGGAGGCCGAGACGGGTGGATCACGAGGTCAGGAGATCGAGACCATCCTGGCTAACACGGTGAAACCCCGTCTCTACTAAAAATACAAAAAAATAAGCCGGGCGAGGTGACGGGCGCCTGTAGTCCCAGCTGCTCGGGAGGCTGAGGCAGGAGAATTGCGCGAACCCGGGAGGCGGAGCTTGCAGTGAGCGGAGATCTGGCCACTGCACTCCAGCCTGGGCGACAGAGCGAGACTCCGTCTCAAAAAAAAAAAAAAAAAAAGAATTTGACAGAAAGTAGAGTCGTGGCTGGCTAGGAGCTAGAGGCAAAGGGGAACAGAGAGTTACTGTTTAATGGGTACAGAGTTTTAGTTTGTAAAGACAAAAAAGGTTTTGAAAATGGGTTAAAGTGATGGTTGCAAGAGAATGTGAATGTTACTTGATGTAACTGAACTATATATGTAAAAATGGTTAAAATGCTAAATTTTGTTATGTATATTTTACTACAATTGGTAAAACACAGAAAAAAATCATATATATCATAAAGTTACCATCTGACACAGCAATTCCACTCCTAGATATAACAAGAGAATTGAAAACATATGTCCAGGCCGGGCACAGTGGCTCACTCCTGTAATCTCAGCACTTTGGGAGGCTGAGGCAGGTGGATCACGAGGTCAGGAGATCAAGATCATCCTGGCTAACACAGTGAAACCCCGTCTCTACTAAACATACAAAAAATTGGCCGGGTGTGGCGGGCGCCTGTGGTCCCAGCTGCTCGGGAGGCTGAGGCAAGAGAATGGCATGGACCTGGGAAGCGGAGTTTGCAGTGAGCCGAGATTGCGCCACTGCGCTCCAGCCTGGGTGACAGAGCAAGACTCTGTCTCCAAAAAAAAAAAAAAAAAAAAAAAAAAACAGTATGTCTAAACAAAAACATGTATATGAATATTCACAGCATTATTCATAATAGCCAAAAGGTGGAATTAACGAACAAAAATGTGGTATATCCATACAATGGAATATCGTTCAGTCTTAAAAAAGGAATAAAATATGGATTACATGTGCAACACAGATGAACCTTAAAAACATGCTGTTCTATTTTCTGTTACTTTATTTCAGAATTCTGAAAATTAGCCTATGTAGGTAGAGATAATACAACAAAAACAAATTTGTACGCATTAAACATTAAGATTTAAACAGACTCTCCAAGTTTATTAAACACTCTACAGTATACACAGGAAGATCATTGTGCAGTGTTTAAATTACATTTCTTATATAAAATTGTTGCATAATGGCTGGGCGTGGTGGCTCGCACCTGTTATTCCAGCACTTTGGGAGGCCAAGGTGGGCAATCATGAGGTCAGGAGTTCAAGACCGGCCTGGCCAACATGGTGAAACCCTCTCTACTAAAAATAAAACATTAGCTGGGTGTGGTGGTGCGCATCTGTAATCCCAGCTACTCGGAAGGCTGAGGCAGGAGAATCGCTTGAACCTGGGAGGTGGAAGTTGCACTGAGCTGAGATCGCACCAATGCACTCCAGCCTGGGTGACAGAGCAAGATTCTGTCTCAAAAACAAACAAGCAAGCAACAACAACAAAAAAACTGTTGCATACAAAGAAAATAATTATTTGAAGTTTAATATTTAAAATGCATTGTGCTACATAACTTATTATTAATGAAACGTAAAAACAAAAACAACAAAAATTCAAACCCAATAGCAATCATTACCTATTTTCCCTTCCCTCCAGCCAGATGCCCCAGAGACTTGCCTACTCTGGGCGTTTGATATAAACGTAATTATACAATATGTGGCTTTTTGTGTCTAGTTTCTTTCATTTAGCATGTTTTTAAGGTTCATTAACGTTGTCATATATATCTGTATTTCATTCCATATTTTTATGACTGAAAATATTCCATTGCATGGATATACCACACTTTGTTTATCCATTCATTCATTAATGGACTTCTACATTTTGGCTATTATGAACCATCTACTATAAATATTCACATACACATTTTTGGGTGGACGTATGTTTTTAATTCTCTTGTTATATAGCTAGGAGTAGAATTGCTGGGTCAGACAGATGGTAACTATGTTTAACATGTTGAGGAACTATCAAACTTTTTCCACAGCTACTAGATTATGTCATAATCCCACCAACAATGTGTAATAGTTCTCATTTCTCAACATCCTTGCCAATACAACACTTGTCACTATCACCTTTTTTTTTTTTTTTCCAAACAGTTTGACTCTGTCGCCCAGGCTGGAGTGCAGTGGTGTGATCTTACTGCAGCCTCCACCTCTCGGGTTCAAGTGATTCTCATGCCTCAGCCTCCCCAGTAGCTGAGACTACAGGCATGCACCACAACATCCAGTTCATTTTTGTGTCATTAGTAGAAATGGGGTTTCACCATGTTGCCCAGGCTGGTCTCAAACTCCTGACCTCAAGTGATCTGCTGGCCTTGGCCTCCCAAAGTGCTGGGATTACCAGCATGAACCACCGCATACAGCCCACCTTTTAAAATTCTAGCCATCCTAGTGGTGTGAAGGGTAGTTCAATTTGTTTTTTTCTTTTTTTGAGACGGAGTTTCTCTCTTGTTGACCAGGGTGGAGTGCAATGGTGCGATCTCCGCTCACCGCAACCTCCACCTCTCCGGTTCAAGCGATTCTCTTGCCTCAGCCTCCCAAGTAGCTGGGATTACAGGTATGCACCACCACGCCTGGCTAATTTTGTATTTTTAGTAGAGACGGGGTTTCTCCATGTTGGTCAGGCTGGTCTCAAACTCCTGACCTCAGGTGATCTGCCTGCCCCGGCCTCCCAAAGTGCTGGGATTACAGGCGTAAGCCTCCGCATCTGGCCATTTTTCTTTAATTGACAAATAATAATTATATACATTTATAGGGTACAAAGTGATGTTTTGATATATGTATACATTGTGGAATGATTAAATCAAGCTAATTAGCATATCCAGCAGGCCAGTATGGTGGCTGACACCTGTAATCCCAGCACTCCAGGCAGGCAGATCACTTGAGCCCAGGTGTATCAGACCAGCCTGGGCAACATGGTGAAACCTCATCTCCACAAAAAATACAAAAATTAGCTGGGCATCATGGCACGTACCTGTAGTCCCATCTACTCAGGTGGCTGAGATGGGAGGATCAATGGAACCCAGGAGTCTGAGCCTGTAGTGAGCCTTGTTTGTGCCACTGCACTGCGGCCTGGGTAAGAAAACAACAACAACCCCCACATATCCAGTACTTGAAGTATTTACCGTGCTTTTTTTTTTTTTTTTTTTTTTTTGCGTGTGTGTGTGTGTGTGTGTGTGTGTGGTGGGAACATTTAAATTCTAATCTTTTAGCAATTTTGAAATATATAACACATTACTACATACAGTCACTTTGCTGTACAAAAGATGATTCAAATTTATTCCTCCTGTCAAACTGAAACTCTGCACCCTTCAACCAACATCTCTGCTTTCCTCATTCCTACTTGTCCACACCCCACCACCAGCCTCTGGTAATCACCATTCTCCTCTCTGCTGCTATGAATTCAACTTTCCTAGAATCTATATATAAGTGAGATCATGTTTATTCACTTAGTATACTGTCCTCCAGGTCTTCCCATGTTGTTCTAAATGACAGAATTTTCTTCTTTTTAAAGGCTGAATAGTATTCTGTTATATATATTAATATATACCACATAATCTCTATCCATTTATTCATTGATGAACACTTAGATTGCTTCCATGTCTTGCTTATTGTGAACAATACTTCAATGAATACTGGAATGCAGATATCTCTTTAACACACTGATTTCAATTTCTTTGGATTTTTTATTTGCATTTCCCTAATGACTAAAGATGTTGGGCAACTTTTCATTTGCGTATTGGCTATTTGCATATCTTCTCATGAGAAATGTCTATTCAGATCTTTGCCAATTTTCAATTAGATTATTTGTCTTTTTATTATTGAGTTGTAAGAGTTCTTTATATATCCTAGATACAAGTCTCTTATCAATATACGGTTTGGAAATATTTTCTTCCATTCTGTAAACTGTCATTTTACTGATGATGCCCTCTGAGGCACTAAAGTTTTTAATTTTGATAAAGTTCAAATAACCTATTTGTCCTTGTTCTGGTTTTAGTGTCCTGTCTGAGAAACCATTACCTAACTCAAAAACCATGAAAATTTTTTCCTGTTTTCTTCTATGAGGTTTATAGTTTTAAGTCTTAGATTTGGATCTGTGATTTGAGTTAATTTTTCTTTCTGTCTGGTGTGAGGGAACAGTCCAATTTCATTCTTTTACATATAGATATCCAGTTGTCCCAGCACCATATGTTGAATTTTCTTGGTAATCTTGCTGAAAATTAATTGACCATAAATGTAAGGGTTTCTTTCTAGGTTCTCAATTCTAGTGCACTGATCTATCTGTATGTCCTTATGCTGGTTCCACAGTCTTAACATCCATATGGAATTTTAATTCACTTACTACAAGTAAAGCTAATGACATCAAATTGTACCATTTACATTTATTATCTCTCAATATTATAAAATCTTATATATTAGAAAGCCTTGTTATGGATATATAATTTACTTTTACAATCTTTTGTAGCGTATGCATATAAGGTAAAAGTCTACTTTAAGATAAAAAATAAAATTCCTTATCATTCATTAAAACAACACTGATTTATAGAAATTCAAACACCATGGCAACAGAAAACTCTATTTCAACCCTGAGCCTTTTAAGTAATACCCTAAGGATTAAAAGATTACTTACACTTCATAGCAACATATTTATACATTTAATTATACAGTCACTGCCTATAGACCAGCACACACCCTCTCTCTCACACACCCACATAAATGGTTCACTTGAAGCACATGAGATTTCTAAATTCCCACATAATCACCAAATTTTAGAATCAATTATTTGAAATAATTATCAACAGAAATCAAGACTCTTAAGATATTTACTATATTTCTGATACTTCAAATTTCAAGCAAAGTGATCTATACGTATATATGTCATTATAAAAAAACTGACCAGCAAAAAAATAGCAGTCTTTAAAAATGTCTTGAGATTTCCTTGTTTACGATATGAAGAATAAGGGAAACATCTCCCAATTCAACAGCAATGAACTGATATTTAAATGATATGCTTTTCTTATGATAATGATTATTATAGGACATTATAAACACACTGCTTAGGAGGAATTTATTTCTCATTTTCATTAGGCAAAGGCAGGCATGTAAATATAATGTGCCTTTGATAAGAGAACACCAAAAGGACTAGAAACAAATGCTAACAGCATATTTTGAATTTCGTATACATAACCTATAACTCTAATATTTGCTTTTGAAATTGAGTTTTCATTAAAAAAATCAGGAATCTTACTAATTATCTCACTTATAATTAATTTTATTTAAATGTGATTTTCATTATAAGTTTTCCTTCATAGTAATGATTACGGATCTCTTCTATAATACTATAGCCAGGAAAAAAAAAACCCACAAAGGTTTGCAAACCAAAACTTCATTAAGTATTTGCTATAGTAACTACCATAATGTGATAACAATATACCTACAAAAAATTATGGCAAGTAGGTCAGGCTTGCTAGCTCAGGCCTGTAATCCCAGCACTTTGGGAGGCCGAGGCGGGCGGATCACCTGAGGTCTGGAGCTCAAGACTAGCCTGGCCAATATGGTGAAACCCCATCTCTACTAAAAAATACAAAAAAAAAAAAAATTAACTGGGCGTAGTGGTGGGCACCTGTAGTCCCAGCTACTCGGGAGGCTGAAGTGGAGAACTGCTTGAACCAAGAGGCTGAGGCTGCAGGGAGCTGAGACAGTGCTACTGGACTCCAGCTTTGGCGATAGAGCGAGACTGTTTCAAAAAAAAAATTATAGCATGTATTAAATTGACAGATTTTTAACTGTCAGCAAAACAGAAGGAAAGAGGCTGAGAAAGTCAATGTGTAAAACAAAATTTTCTATTCATCTGAATAAAGCTCTAGTTAAACATAAATTCTTAACTTTCCTAAATACTTTAAAGATTGTTGGCCGGGTGCAGTGGCTCAAGCCTGTAATCCCAGCACTTTGGGAGGCCAAGGCAGGCGGATCATCTGAGGTCAGGAGTTCGAGACCAACCTGACCAACATGGTGAAACCCCATCTCTACCAAAAATACAAAAATTAGCCAGGCGTGGTTACATGCACCTGTAACCCCAGCTACTCAAGAGGCTGAGGCAGGACAATCACTTGAACCTGGGAGGTGGAGGTTGCAGTGAGCCGAGATTGCGCCATTGCACTCAAAAAAAAAAAAAAAATAGTTCAATGGTGCCACCTTGATTAGACATCCACTGTACTAACATTTAAAGGAGGCTTACTTCTAGCAGAGAACAAAAGGGGAATTATATAAATGAATACAAATTAATCCTCTGGAAATGTGCCATTTAACTATACATTTAAGAGGTCCCACAGGTATATAAAAATTATAGAGTTGCTTATCTTTAAAATCTATACAATGGAGGGTCCATCTCCTTTATAATATATCTGATTTCTCCGTATAAGACAAAGTTCCTTTCTGTTTTTTGAGACGGAGTCTCGCTCTTGTCACCCAGGCTGGAGTGCAGTGGCGAGATCTTGGCTCACTTGCAACCTCCAGCTTCCGGGTTCAAGTGATTCTCCTGTCTCAGCCTCCTGAGTAGCTGGGATTACAGGCAGCCGCCACCACACCTGGTTGATTTTTGTACTTTTAGTAGAAACGGGGTTTTGCCATGTTGGCCAGGCTGGTCTCGAACTCCTGACCTCAGGTGATCCATTCACCCATTCAGCTCATCCTCCCAAAGTGCTGGGACTACAGGTGTGAGTCACTGTGCTCGGTCTTTTTTTTTTTTTTTTTTTTTAAACTACTTGGTATTAAATGGCTAGGCAAGGGAAATTCTATCAATATTATTTAAGATTCTCCACATGGACAACTTGAAAACAATTCAAATTATATAAGTCAAATAGGAAATCACGGCACCTTGATTTCTAACAATGGAAGAGGTATTACATGTGTAAGATACAGTCGTATTTTGAACATTGCCTAGCTCTCTCATTCCATAGTGTAATCCTGGATTTCCTGTGGAGTATATCTTATGCTCCTCTCCCAAAATACATAAAAATTAAGGTTTACACTTTCCCAAGCAAAGGTAACTTAATGCTACATAGCCTCCCAGACACAAGCCAAACTTTCCTTTATACAGTCTTCCCTTGTTTTGGAGGGAGAAAATGTTCTCTTGGGTGCCTACAGTCATTTCAAAAGCTTTACTAGGTTACTGTCTCAGCTTCTTCTAGAATTAGTCAAATCACATTTATTTCTTCATTAGATTCTTTTTAATCAACCCCAACAAACATTTGTCTTTGTTATGCCTCAATTACTTAAACTTTGTGGGCATTAGACTTTGCAGCATCAAGTTTTTAGGAAATTATAATCATAATCAATGTGTGGAATAGCTGTAGCCAAAACAGAAAAAGATTCCTTCCTTGCCTTCATCTAAATGGATACCATATGTCTCCGGATACTGTGGACTAAAACTGTACTGGCATTTTAAAAAATTCTATTTTGAACTCTAAGTACAAATAGAATTGGTCTTCCTCTGTCACTCAGGGATTTTCCCAGTATTATTCTTTTCCAAAGTACCTTCTTTCCTCACGCTTCCTTCATTCTTTTCCATCAAGTGTCCATGTTCAGTATTATTTTTCCTACTGCCCTCCCTCCACCCCCATGCATTAGCTGTAAAGTAGATGTAAAGCTTGGTGTAAGTCCAAAAATTTTATGATCAAAATATATACTTAGCAAATTGTTTGGCTAAATCTTTCATGTATGATGAAAGATTATTACCACAATTCATTAGCAAATTATAGACTTTGAAATGTAGGCAGACAAATATTTGGCCCTGTATCAATCAATTTGGACCAGCTGGGTAGAAATTCACACAATCCCAGGAAACCTGGGAAGTGAGGTGCTCTTTCATTTTTCATTCACTTGAAACATTAAAGAAAAATTATCATTCTATAAAAATGTCCACTTTTCAAGATTTTAGCAAACAATTTTAGAATAGGTCTTATTTTCAGTCAATCACTACTTTACTGACCAATAAACTAATCATTTTTCTTGCAATTGATTGTGGAAGAATAGTGCCTAATGCATACAGGGGTACTCTAATACTTAGCCATGATAATCCAGTTTAAAAAGCTAAATATTTAATAACAGTTCTATTGCTTTTAAAAGGTGGGGGGCTGTGCTATAGATATTAAATAAGCCCAGAAACTAATTTTGCAATTATTCATGATAAATAATATCATTAACATTCTCTGGGGCCCCCTAGCCTACTGAGGTGACCCTGTACAAAGATTCTGATTGATCCTATGTCTGTCTGTTTTGGTTAAGCTACAAGGCTGTATATAGGAACAGCTGCACTTTGGGAGCAACTTAAAACAAATTTCATCTTAGTGGCATCTAATCCAGTGCTTGGTACAAGACTCATGGAAAAGTCAGTGTCAAAATTAAACAATGCCGGCTTTGCAATGAGCAGATGCTTTTGCCTTGCAGCTGTAAAACCCTAGAACAATCCAGTACTCTACTGTCTGGTCACGCAATGACCACAAAGCAAGGAATACATTTTGTCATTTATATAAAATGTTTACTACAAGCTTTTAAAATATTTTTTCTCCCCAAAAAAAAAAAAAAGTTTTTCAAAATAATAATAGAAATACATTGAGGGTAATAAGATACTACACTATAGCCCTATATTGAGCCGTAGGATTTTTTAAAAGAACATTAATCACAAAAAGTATGTTTGAAAAAGAAAAACTGCTTAACTGTTTAACACTGAGTCATACATGAGACACATTAGACAAAAGAAAAATTACCATAACCAGATGTTTTAAGAGGTTGTAACCAAATAACTTTTGGCATATAAAGATAAACATGTAAATAATTTTCTACATGCAGGCCTTATCTTAATACGCCAAGTCTTGGTCCAGCTTATATTTATGAGCACTTTATATTCACTTACCCATCCTGTGGTTTAATTCCTTGTGTGTGTGTGTGTTTGTTTTACAGAGGGTTGGGGAGGAATGAAGAGGTTACTATTTCTTATCTTAGGACTGGAAGATAGTTAAATGTTAAAATACTTCTCAGCTTAAGTAATGTGGTACTTACTACATCTATGAAGAAATTATAGCCTTTCCCAACACAGACCCTAGGAAAAGAACCTTATCTCTGGCATTCAGGAATCTAGGAGTTAATATTTTAATACTGAAAAAGAAAAACCTCTTCTTCATGCATGAGGAGCACTGTTTCTGTGAAACCAAAGAATCAGCCCCATCTAAACAAGTGAAATAAGTGACTACATGGTCGTGATCAATCCACTTCTGCTAACTAAGGTTCTGGCTTTAAAGATAGCTTTTTATTGTACCTACAAGAAAGAAATCTAGTACCTTTACCTTTATTTTAAATGGTCTGCTGCAAAAAAATTTCTGCAGTGAGTATTGCTTAATCTTTCATATTTTTTCTTGAAATGTTTTTCTCCCCAAGGATATCAATTCATTAATGCTTCATTACTTATAAATTTCATTGGATATTTTGCTGGTGGAAGGTTTGGGAACTCTCCTTATATCCCTCCTCACCCTAAAACTCACATTTGAATGACCACTCCCAAAGTATGAGTACATTAATATGAATCAAATTTTATTTTAAATATATAAAAGGCATGCTACCCTCTTAAATGAAGTATTTGAGAAATAAAAAAGATTTTTGTGGTTGCTTGTGCATTTCTGTGTTTTATTTTCTAAAACTGTAATTAAAACTTATTGACATAAAAAACATATTGATGCAATATGCCTTTTAAAATATAAATTCTAGGCATTCATTTGAAGAGATAATCCAAACTTTAAAAAGACTATGAAACTTTTACAATTATCATTACGCACTATTGGTGTAATTTTGTTGTATTCTTTGATAATAGCTATAATTAAAATGAACTGGAACATGGTGGCAGTAATATATGCCATCAAACAAAAGTAAACAATGCCACGAAAATATATCACAATAATTAAATTTAGAACTACAAAAACATAAAAAGCGGGTGATATATATTCCTATATTTGATTCCTTGTGTCCTAACCTACATAGTTTACAATAAGAACTAATTATTTTACAGTGTTAGTATTCCAAATTACAGTACTATACGTGAACAGCTTTAAGGATAAGGAACAACTACAAATTTGTACAACCTGGACAAGTTTTTTTATCTCATAACTTTGGTTAATAATCAGAATTATGATAACAGAACTGTGTGAAAATACTGTTTGAAAGCATATTCCAAATTAAGATTATTAATTATACAACTGCAATTCACACTTAATGTGCTTTACTGCATTACATATTTTTATAGGACCATCTAGAGATTTGCCAAAAATGGTTGGCTGAAACGAATGGTTCTCTTTTAAGTGCATTTTATCCCTTTAGGTTCACACAATAACAGCAATATATTTTTAAAGTATATATTTTACTCAAAAAATACATAAATAAGTCACAAACCAAAAGCTAACAGATGTGTGACTTCTAATTAGTTATAATAATCTCTCCTTCAATGCCATTAGAATGAGCCTTTCTTTTCTTTTGAAAACTAAAAAAGCTTTCCTTTGAATTTTAAACTGTCAGGGTGCTTCAAAGTCAATGTACAAAATCTGCTTTGATTAAAATTTTAGACATCTACAGTGATAACTTTATGAAAGGAAAATATTAAATTATAATTATCCTAAACAGACACAGTCTTGTGAAACTAACCCTACATTCATGTTAAAACACAAAGAGTTGAATATAATGAATTTGATTCATCCTCGGACACAAAGCTTCATCACAGTAAACTCAGTCAACTGTTGCTCTTGCGCCTATATTCATGGTGCTTAAATAGCGCACTTTAAAACAAAAAAAACTCCAATTGGCTTTTCATACATCCACCCTCCCCAAAAATAACGCACTTGAAAAACTCAAATGATATGAAAGGCTTCAAGGCCTCTTTTCTCCCTTTCATACCCCCTTTTTTTTTTATTTCTGTTTGCAGTAATCTGCCTTTCTCTTTCTCATTGCTACAGAGCAAGCGAGGAGGCTCAGAGCTTTGAAAAGGGGGCTCAGTGTGTAATGGGTCCACTAGAATTAATTTACTTGCACCAAATCCATTGAGCACAGAGGTTCTTTTCCCCCCTCTCTCTCTCCTCAAATCATTTGGAGTCGAACGCAGCCCCCGGCCTTTGTAATTCTAGTAAAGCACTTAAAGTGCACAGTAGGTGTTCATGAGGACCATCTGGTCAAAAGCAAAACAAGCTGCTGATTTTGCCTTTGAATAGAATGAAGCAAGTGTGAATTAGTCTCTTCAATTAGCACTATTACAACCTGTCAAGTGCATATTGTAAAACAGGATTATTACAGTATTGGTCACCAGTGCAATTATTTACTCTCTGCCTTTTCTTGCATATAAAAAAATCTTATGTTTATTAGTTTCTGATAACTGAACATAATTTCTCTTAACCCAGGCATTTCAAAACTACCAACACACAAATCACAGATTATGAAATGTGGTCAGCTATGATGTTTGATACACATATCTTAAGTAACAAAAGGCTAAAGATTGCTCTTAATTCTTAAAATGTCATTGCTTCTATCATCTTGAAACGCAGGTAGACAAATACTTATATGGGCCGAAAAAGAGATCCAATCCAGATTATTCTAAAACACTTCCAGAGAGGGGAAAAGACTTGTCAGTTCCAAAGAGCTGCGTTATAAATATTAAATTTATTACCTCAGGGGATAATTTATTAAGAATCACAGGAAACCTCAATATTTATAAAATGATCCCTACTGATTTATTTATTTGAAGTGGTATGATTTCAACAGATCTCAGTTTTCAAATGCAACTTGAAACTAATAATATATATGCATATTTAAAAGATGCGTAATCTTCTTTTCTGAAAGCTGAATAAAGGCTTGAATTCACTGCCCAGTTGCAGAAGAAATTATCTCTTTCATTCTTGCTAAAATGTCATTCATGATTTCAAATTTTAAAAAATCAAACTATAATATATGTTAATTAAATTGGTTCATTCTAATTGATCCAATATATGCCATTTATCTTGCAGTAAAAACAAACCACTTACACTTTTAATTAAATAAGCACACAACTTAATTTACCCTCTTGCATATGCACATTCTCAGTTACTCTACTCTTACTTCAGTTCTGTGCCAGCAACCCCAACCCTCCCCATACTGGAAAACAAAACAAACAAACCAAAAAAAAACACCCAATACTTAAAACATTTACAGAAAGGCCATGTTAGTTAAGGAGTCATAGTCAACCCACTACTAGAACATCAATAATTAGCACAATCTGTAAAAGACTACATATTTTAATTACTGTTACTGGCCACCAGCATTAAAGGAGAATAGTCCAAAATATACGCTAGTCAACCAAGTTAAGAAAGTAGCAAGTACAAAAATAGACACAACACACAAAATCCGACATTAGGTTCAAATGTTCAGAATCAGAGTTAGCCTCATGATTATTTAGCCAAGATTATTTTTAAGGATTGGTATAATCTATGTATTTAGTTCATTCAGTTCCTAAGACTAATTCAACTCTATTGGCTTCTCACTTAATCACTAGTTTGTACAACGCCGTAATAGTACTGAAACGTTTTACTACTCCCTGCAAGATACATCTTTATAGGTTGTCAATTTTCCTCTTTCATGCCATTAAGAACTAAATCAACATTAATAAGAACAGTGAGAATTCTGGGGTAAAGTGAAACTTGGAAGAGGATTTAAATAATTCCAATAAGCTATTCATCATGCTTCTTGCTGTAATAGGTAAGTAATACTCCATGATTCTACACTAAAAATACTTAGGTTTCTTATTGTTATTCTGGGTCATGTGTATATTCCTTAAATTTATATGACATCTACAAAGAAAACAATATTTTGCCTAACAGAAGCTTTTGCAGTAGTAAGGCCGATAACAAAGAATCAGTTTCCAAGAAAAGTTGGCTTGATTTCAGGGACTTCATATCCTTTTCCACACCTGGGTTTTGGATTTGCTGAAAGCAAATCAATCTTTTTTTCCCTTTAATTTAACCCACCCCAAGTGCATTTATAACCACAGATCTTTAATAGTATTAGTGAGAATTGCTAGAATCTGCTCAATAAACTGTTGAAAAACCTGAATTCTCAGTGTAAAAAAAATTCATTAAAATAAAGTAAGCCTGTTTAAATATAAGGAAACTCACAATTTTAAAGTGTGACAAATAGCTAATTTAGGACTCAAAAGGTTGAAAAGACAGACTATCACAGAATTACTGTTGCATTCTTTGATATTTTTTACAAGCTGTTTGGTCATAACGGAAAAGAGAAAAGATTTTTCTTCTTAAGACTACTTGCAACTCTCTCCATTCTGACCTTTTTATACTGTCACTGCTTTCTCCTCAACTAGGAGGATAATGTAAGTGGAAGGATTTGTACAGAGTTTTTAAAAAACAAAATCAAAATGAAAACCCTCAATAACCAACTGGCTTAAATTAAAATCTAGAGCACCTAAAGGACACAAGTCACGCATTGTGAGGCAGCAGACCACAAAGCCAGAATGAACAAACACTTGAACACCTCTTGGTTTATCACCATTAACTTGCAATGACCATATGGTCATTGAATGGTTTATTTGAAATTCAAACTGCATTTTAGTGCTATTTTCTAACTCAGTATTTTTAAAAAATGTACTTTGTTCTAATTAAAAGTTGAAATCATAGTGCCTTTTTCAATCCTATTTCATTTAATAGAAATTTCCCTCTGGGTGAAAAATAGTGCAAAGTTTTCTTTTAAAAATGCAAGGTTTTCAAAAATTAAAAAATATATATATATATAAAAAATACACTAAAAAAATGACCAGGAACTTTTGTGTATTGAACATTTTTTCCTTTCCTTCAATTATATTAGTCAGGATTTATTCTTGGACCTATTAATACTGAAAAGAAATTCCTGAAACTGGTGAGATAGATTAATTTACAATTTAGCACATATGGTATCATTAAGCTTTCACATTAATAAAAAACAAATACTAGCATTATAAAATAAAACTACAAAATTGTTTCATAATTATATTTTTATCTTGATAAAATCAAACTAAATTTCCAATCATGCAACAAGAAAAAATGTACATACTTAAGTGTCACTGTGGATTGAATAGCTGTAGATAAGAACACCTTGTCCTTCACCTGAAACTACCCCCTCCATCACAGGTGTTCCACAAGTTGAAGCAGAAAAGTCACAGAACTAGGCCCAGAGAGGTCCCACATCCTTTATCTAAGTTGTACAGAATAAAACAGCCTATGTGTACCTGTCTACTCACAGAGAAGCAAGTGACATAAGTAGCAACTGCATTTATTTGTTCCGGGCAAACTAGCATTTAAAAATATTATTTTAAATTTACTTAAAGGGAAAAAAAGGAAAAAGGAGAAGAAACCAAATTCTTGACAAGAAATACATAAGAATATCTGTCTTGGCAAAAATATTTCTGGAACATTTTAAAAATGACATTTAGAAAATGGTATAAAAATGATTTACTGTTTTTAAGTCCTTGAAGCTTAAGATATATTTGATAATCTAAATAGCAGACCACGGAGAACAGTTTCAGCCAACTGTGGCACACAATGGCACATTTACAGAATTTTAAATATTTCTTTTAATAATTGATGTAGTCATTTTGAATCATTCTGCATAGGATATCAGGTGTGAGCAGATTGCATTAACGCTGCTTAAACATTTCAACTTGTCAGTATGGCCAACTCGATTTCGGAAATATTTGCAGTATTTTCCCATCGAAACAGTAATAAAGGCAAAATAAATATATGCCACTACTTTATAATCACCGAACATTAATGAATATTTTATGTCTTTTTAAATCTCCCTGTTTAATTTAAAAGGGTGAAATTAAGTCTCCTCCCTGCAATATGCCAATTATCTGTAAATCAAACAATAACTTGGCCATTATGCTCCTTTTTGTTAATATAAGAGAAGCTAATTTGAAAACACTGAATGGCATTTTTAGGCTATCTGCTGAATAGTCCTTTCTGCCCTCTTGTGGGAGAAAGCTGAAACACACTCAAATAACAGAAACGGGGGGTGGGGGGTTGAGAGGGTGGCAGCAAAATTATGGCTAGAAAATTCAACCCCAAAGGAAAAAAAAGCAAACTATATTTATTCATCACGCATTATACTATTCTTCAATTTTCAAGTCAGCAATAAAATGAATTTACCTCTGATCTTTCTTTTGTTGGTTAAACTGAAGTTATTTTAAATCTAAATTTCCTTGTTTCATTATATTCACATACACAATTTAGATTTTACTATCCTGTAAAATTTCAGATGCTCGGAGGTGGAGCCACAGCAAAACATTATTTCTACCAGAAAAACACAAATGATTCTTTAAGGAATTAAGTTTCTTAATTTAGAGAATAAAATACTCATTATGGAAGTTGAAAATGAAATTACAATTTATACATATTTAAAATCCTGAAAAAAATCAAATAATGCAAACCTATGATTCAGTTTAGGACTCAGATCAGAAAAAAATTTTAAAGACTTTAGTTTCTAGTCAATAAACTATTCAAGTAATCAATAAAGAAAATAAACCAAAAGCAATGAGTTATTCATGTCAAATTCAGAAGCTGAAATTCATTAACACAATATAAAAAAGGAAACCATTAATAGTCTACAGAAACAGTTCATATATTTCTGAAGGAAAACACTAGGGTGAAAACTTATTCTTTCACAATGACATTAAGTGATTATTTTAAGCAATGTAGTCTAAGAAAAAAATTATAAAATAATCCAAGATTAAGCATGATTAATTCTCTTCAGAAAAAATTAGTAGACAAATGACTGTTGCTTTCATAATTTATAAGGTGTAATACAACATAGTCATCATTTCAATGTTTCTAAACATAAGTCCTGTCATAGCCTTAAATATTCCCCCCACCCTCCATGTAGATAAATTATTAGCTTTTAGGTGGGTGGGGCCCAAGGCATACCAAGAAGGTACCTCTTCTCTCTTGGGGGAGGTTCTCTTTTGAAACAGTGGCCCTGGTTGGTCGTGATGAAGAAAATATTGACACTATAAATAGACCCTTCTCATATTCTAAGCTAAAAGATAGTCTCCAACAGCATCTTAGGAATACTGCCCAAGGGCAGGATTGAGCTGCTTAAGAAAAGTCCCCTCAAATTCCTTTTAGAAACAGGCAGAGTACACAGTATAAATAATTATTTGAGAGCAACCTTTCAAATAAAATATAAGCATCCTCCAAAATGAATGTTGTCAACAATTTCCTAAGTAGTATTTCTAATAATGACTATAAAACCATGAAATATATTATGTAATAATCAGTTATTTTTAAGAAGCGTTTCAAGTTGACTAGTTTAAAAATTATCAAGAGTTCCCATTTACATCTTTCTTTCTAGGTCAAGTCATTTAGTGTATCTACAGTAATCATTGATGCTCCAGTTAATTAAAATTTAAGAACTCAATAATGAAACATAAAGAGAATTTCCAACCAGAACAGATAAGCCCTCTTTAACAGGGTCAACATTAGCTATAATGAGCTACCTTTATTTCTTAGCTGTGAGACATAACTCACCTCTTGAATAGTACTGCTTCCTGAGAAGTTCAGGTTGTACTCCCGCTGGACTTCTCGGTGGGTGATGATCAGCATGAAGTTTTGATTTAATGACTCCTGCAGGGCACTGAAAGGGTTGAAAGAAAAACAAGGAACTTAGAGATGAACAAGTTCTAGCTTGCTTTACAGCTAGCTGCAAAAACCCCAGGAGTACCCTAACCTCCACACAGGCATGTCCGGGCCCAATGTTATCATATTCTCAGCTCCTAAAGGCAAGAGAACACACTGAGAACAACCAAGGGGAGCTAACCTGTTAACTCTTTCTCTACCAAGGTGTTTTTAAATTTCAAGTCTAAATGCCTTGTATACTTAAGAATTTTCTACAAGTCATATATGCTAATTCATAATATCTGCATATGTATCTCCTCCAACAAAACTGTCAATTATATCAACTCCAAATATGCTACTAAAATGTATATTCAAAGACTCTGCTTCAATTCCAAGTGAAATAGCTGTTCTAGAATAACAGAAGTATGAAGCTATTGTTTATATTCATGAATGTTGTATAATAGAATATGATTTCAGTCAAAATTCAGAAAATATTGAAATCTACAGAACTTTACTTGCTATGTAAAAATTCATTCAAAATAATCGTGCTTTCACTTAGGACTCAGTAATACACAGAACTTAGAAACTGGAGAAATCATAGCAACATTTTGTAAAGTCCATAACAAAGTTCCAAAATTTAGAAATGTATCAGAACCATGAAGAGTATATGAAATTAGTGACAAAAAATAAGAAACATAAGTCATGGTTCTATTTTTTTCTCCTCCTGAAACTGTCAATTATATCAAATTCCAAATATGCTACTAAAATGTATACACAAAGATTCTGGTTTAATTACAAGTGAAATAGCTGTTATGGAATAATAGAAGTATTAAAGTAATATTAAATGAGTATTAAATATTAGAAACATTATTTTCATCACTATTGAAAATAAAGACCTATCACTAGTATGCCTGAATAATTTCTACTGCCTGTCTCAAGTATAATTTTGCCATGCCTATGGTACCAGGAAAATATTTTGGGTGTGCTCCATGGTTTTAGCCTTCAACTTTCCTCCTTTGCTCATCTGTAACTATGTGATGAATACACAGACAACATAAAGATTAGAATTAGACAGACAGGCCGGGTGCGGTGGCTCACGCCTGTTATCCCAGCACTTTGGGAGGCCGAGGCCGGCAGATCATGAGGTCAGGAGATGGAGACCATCCTGGCTAACAAGGTGAAACCCCATCTCTACTAAAACTGCAAAAAATTAGCTGGGCATGGTGGCAGGCGCCTGTAGTCCCAGCTGAGGCAGGAGAATGGCGTGAACCCGGGAGGCGGAGCTTGCAGTGAGCTGAGATTGTGCCACTGCACTCCAGCCTGGGTGACAGAGCAAGACTCTATCTCAAACAAAAAAAAAAAAAGAAGAAGAAGAATTAGGCAGATAATCTGTCTGCCCTATTGTCTTCCATAGCGTTCACAGCTTATAGACAATACCTAGCAAGCACCAACATACGTATCATGAAATATTACTAATCAAAATAAAAGGAAATCATACCCAACTAAAATAGAATTTCTTGAAGCAAGGACCTTTGTCATTATATCCTTAGAAATTAAGCATAATGGGCTGGGGGCACTGGTGCACGCCTGTAATCCCAGCACTTTGGGAAGCTGAGGCGGGTGGATTGCCTGGACTCAGGAGTTCGAGACCACCCTGGGCAACATGGTGAAACCTTGTCTCTACTAAAATACAAAAAAAATTTAGCTGAGCGTCATGCTGGGCTCCTGTAGTCCCAGCCACTTGGGAGGCTGAGGCAGGAGAATCACTTGAACCCAGAAGGCGGAGGTTGTAGTGAGCTGATATGGCACCACTGCACTCCAGCCTGGGTAACAGAGGGAGACTCCGTCTTAAAAAAAGAAAGAAAGAAAAGAAAGAAATTAAGCATAATGTGTGACACACTGCAGATAAATATTTACTGAATAATGAATGAATTGTGAATTTCTAGAAGGCAAGAGTCTTATTCATCTTTGTATCTCACATGGAAATGTTGCCTTCTGGAAAACTACCATGGGAGTTAAAACTTGATGACTTGCATTGTTCCAGGTGCTAAGGAGCTGCATGCACCACCATGCCCAGCTAATTTTTGCATTTTTAGTAGAGATGAGGTTTCACCATGTTGGTCAGACTGGTCTTGAACTCCTGACCTCATGATCCGCCCACCTCAGACTCACAAAGTGCTGGGATTACAGGTGTGAGCCACAGTGCCTGGCCCGCCCCTGAAACATTTTATAATGGGAACTGGTAAGATATGACTTACATTTACATTTATATAAGATTATTCTGGCTGCTGTGGCTACAGAGAGCAAAGACTGGAGGTAGGGAAAGCAGACAGGAGGCTGGTTCAGGAAAGAAGCGATAGTAGCTTAGACTAAGGTGGTAGAGGCAGAGATGAAAAGTTGTCAAGTTCAGAATATATTTTAGAGGTGGAAGTCAGACCACTTACTGAGGGAGTGTGAGAGAAAAACATAACCCCAAGGTTTGTGGCCTAAGTAAATAGGAGAATGGAATTACATTTAACAAGAAAAAGTGGAATAGTGGCAGGTGAGGTGGAGAAATTGAGAGCGGAGTTTTCGTTCAAAATTTGAGATGTCCTCTGAGATGTTTTGAGATGTCTATTACACAGTAAAAAGAAAATGTCATGTACAGTTGAATATAAGACTCAAAGATCAAGTAAGAGAGCCCAGAGCAGGCGAGTCAGTAGCATGTAGTCAGTTTTTAGGCTTCGTGGCCAAAATAAATTACCTAGAAAAATAAGTGACACAGAGAAAAGAGAGGCCTAGATGGAACCCTAGGGCATTTCAGTCATTTGAAATCAAGCAGAGGAGAATGAGTCAGTTTAAAGGAGATTGACAAATCTTTTTATCAAAGGAGAGAAAAGAAAAATCAAGAAAGTCTAGTATAAGGGAGCCAAAAGAAATAACTGTTTCAAATAGGAGGGCGGGATCAATTATGCCAAATGCTGCTGAGACATTAAAGGTGGGAAGGGCAGAAAAATGACCACGTTCAGGAGGCAGCAAAAAGCTCAATGTGAAGGCTGTGTGAGAGAAGTCTACTGGGAAATGAGGCTCAAACAACAGATGGTGTCAATGATCAATATATACATGCTGAATGAATTTGGACACAGAAGTGGTGAGTAATGGAAAGACTTCTTGAGGTCTGAAGGCCTTTCCAAGGTAGATCTATCATAACTATTCTTCAAAACTGGTTTTTTCTCTAGAGCTTGTCTGACATCCCCTCATGTCAAAAACATGCTCACTACAATCTTTGTTCATATTGTTCTTATCCTCCTTTCCTTTGCTCCCTTCCAAATACTGCACAGCTTTTAGATCACCTTTCAGGACTCTACTTGGGTTTACTAATGACCTTCTCTTCTCCTCTGAATTCCTGTATCACATACTTTATTGTCTTGTACAGTTTGCTTTGTTTCATGTGTGGTTACCCTGAATTCTAGACTATATGTTTTTATCATAACTGATTACTTATCAGTATATCCTTTGGAAAGTAGCACACTAGAAGGTGATTCAATTCAACTGTATAAAGATTCAAGAAATACTTCTGCATATTCTGAACTGCATACAAAGAACTACTGATTATCATTTTTTTAAGCCTACCTGAGGTTTCATTTTACTCACAAAATTATACTTCTGAAAGGTTAACTGCCCCTGGTCATCAAGCTACAAAGAGGTAGAACTAATTGTCCCTGATCATCAAGCTATAAAGAGGTGGACCCCAGTCCCTAACCTATATTTGATTACATGTTCTTCAAACCTGAGCATCCTATCTCCCAAAAGGCTAGGCTGCTTGGGCGATACAAGGTGAACAAGACTCCTGTCTGCTAGAAGTTTACCACTCATTCATTCATATAATTATTTGATTCCTATTATCTGTAATAATACAGGAATAAAAGAAATCACTGACCTCAGAGAGGTTCAAAAAGATGTTAAGATTGTGGAGAAGGGAGAATGCTTTAAAGTACTATCAAGAAAAATGGATAATAATTTGATAAGTAGATACAGAGGATGATTTCAGACATAGAACAGTGCAGAAATGAAGATGGGGGAATATTAAGAAACGTGTAGAAAGCAATGAGGAAGAAGTGTAAGGAGATGTGAAGAAAGGTTTGTGAGAGAGAAAACCTTAACAATATTAAAGACCTCCATTATGGAGGGCTTCAAATGCTAGGCTAAGGAGCTCAGAGTTTCAGAAGTCTGGAGGATTATTATATAGATTTTCTTTTACCTTTACATAAGAATCTATGCATACGTTTAATATTTTGAGTGCTTGCCTCTGCAATTCCTTAGATATGTTCCTTGATCTTGACTGGCAGACATGTGTAATAACTTTGCAAACAGGTTTGCCAGGACCAGTTTGACCGCCAGACTACTTTAGAACACAAATTTTGTCTAGTTCTACAATTCCTGGATAGCTGTGGAAGAGGGTAAGCTGGCAAGGACAATATTTATGGCTTTAAACTGCTTTGGAGTCATAAAGCCAGATCTGAATCCCTGATTCACTACTTGCTAGTTCTTTGACCTCGACAAGTCATTCATTCTTTCTTCCCCCAAAACATTCATTCTTTCAACCGTATTTATTGAGTGTCTACCATATAAAATACTCTATTTTTGGCATTTAACTACTCTGCAAATTCTTAGGATGATAATCCTTCATTCACAGAATTATGAATATTATATTTTAAAAGTCTTTTTTTTTTGAGATGGAGTCTCACTCTGTCACCCAGGCTGGAGTGCAGTGGCACGACCTCGGCTCACTGAAACCTCTGCCTCCCGGGTTCAAGTGATTCTCCTGCCCCAGCCTCCTGAGAAGCTGGGATTACAGGTGCGTGCCACCATGCCCGGCTAATTTTTTGTATTTTTAGTAGAGAAGGGGTTTCACCATGTTAGCCAGGATGGTCTCGATTTCCTGACCTCGTGATCCACCGTCTCGGCCTCCCAAAGTGGTGGGATTAGAGGCATGAGCCACCGCGCCCGGCCAAGTGAGTTTTTTTGTTTTTTTGTTTGTTTGTTTGTTTTTGAGACGGCATCTCACTCTGTTGCCCAGGCTGGAGTGTGGTGGCACAATCTTGGCTCACTGCAACCTCCACCTCCCAGGTTCAAGCAGTTCTCCTGCCTCAGCCTCCCGAGTAGCTGGGATTACAGGCGCGCACCACCACATCCAGTTAATTTTTATATTTTTAGTAGAGACAGGGTTTCACCATGGTGGTCAGGGTGGTCTTGAACTCGTGACCTCGTGATCTGCCCGCCTCGGCCTCCCAAAGTGCTAGGATTAGAGGCGTGAGCCACCACACCCGGCCAAGTGGGAATTATTTTTTTTTTAATTATTATTATTATACTTTAAGTTCTAGGGTACATGTGCATAACGTGCAGGTTTGTTACATATGTATACTTGTGCCATGTTGGTGTGCTGCACCCATCAACTCGTCAGCACCCATCAACTCGTCATTTACATCAGGTATAACTCCCATTGCAATCCCTCCCTGCTCCCCCCTCCCCATGATAGGCCCCAGTGTGTGATGTTCCCCTTCCCGAGTCCAAGTGATCTCATTGTTCAGTTCCCACCTATGAGTGAGAACATGAGGTGTTTGGTTTTCTGTTCTTGTGATAGGTTGCTAAGAATGATGGTTTCCAGCTGCATCCATGTCCCTACGAAGGACACAAACTCATCCTTTTTTATAGCTGCATAGTCTTCCATGGTGTATATGTGCCACATTTTCTTAATCCAGTCTCCAAGTGGGAATTTTTATTGCACATAAGTTATAAGGTGAGCTATTACAACTTACTGAAAATAGAACACTTTTGAAGGGTACTCATACTTTAAAATCTTACAGTGATAATGAAACATCAGCAAAAGGATCTACAGTGCTTTCGTAGCAGTTACTTTTCATGTTTTAGTTCTATCCCCTGGCAGGAGTTCATATAGAGTAAAACCTTGTTTTGATCACCAAACATAACTGTATATTGTACCTAAAGTTATCCAGACTGACTTTTTTCTTATTTTCTTTCTTTTTTTTTTTTTTTTTGAGATGGAGTCTCGCTCTGTCACCCAGGCTGGAGTGCAACGGCACGATCTTGGCTCACTGCAACCTCTACCCCCTGGGTTCAAGCGATTCTCCTGCCTCAGCCTCCCGAGTAGCTGCTACAGGCACACACCACCACGTCTGGCTAATTTTTGTATTTTTAGTAGAGACAAGGTTTCACTATATCGGTCAGGCTGGTCTTGAACTCCTGACCTCGTGATCTGCCCGCCTCAGCCTCCCAAAGTGCTGGGATTATAGGCATGAACCACCACACTCGGCCTGTTCTTTTTTACAGAGGTCTTGCTTGGGGCTGATTCTACCACATTCATGCTCCTTTTGAGTACAGTTTGTTTGGAGGAGTCAGATAAGGGTATTATCTTTAAACTTAGACTCTAGCCTGATCCATTCACTTAGCCATTAATAATAATAACTAACACTTAACAAGTGCTACCACATACCAGGCATTAAGAGATTCATACCATTATGAAGTTATTATCATAATTTCCATTTTACAGATGAGGAAACTGATGTTAAGTTACTTGCTTGATTACTGTCATACAAAAAAGTACCAATGACCGAGGTCTAACTTCAGGGATTATACTCTTATGATTGGACCTCCGGGTATCAAGGAAGTGAACACAGTAAGATCACATGTCTGCCTTTATTGAGTCTACTCAGAGATGGGCAAATAAGCAAACTTGCAATTCACATATAGTACCCCTGTGCTTCTAATACCGATTTTCCTAAGGTGCTATGGAAACACAGAATAACAACTAAATTAGATCAGTAATGCTTTCCACAGAAACTGGCATGTGAACTGCTTAAGTTTTGTTTTGTGATGACTCTAAGGAGAGGGGGTAGTGGGGAAGGCTGTAAGAAATATGCCATGGTTGCTGTGCTTGGTAGCTCACACCTGCAATCTTAGCACTTTGGGACGCAGAGGTGGGTGGATCCCTTGAGGCCAGGAATTTGAGACCAGCCTGGCCAACGAGGCGAAACCCTGTCTCTACTGAAAACACAAAAATTAGCCAGGCATGGTGGCACACGCCTCTAATCCCAGCTACTTAGGAGGCTGAGACATGAGAATTGCTTGAATCCGGGAGGCAGAGGTTGCAGTGAGCCGAAATCGTACCACTGCACTCCAGCCTGGGCAACAGAGACTCTGTTGCAAAAGAAAAAATAATGCCATGGTAATCTGTATAATCTGCAAAGACTTTTTCGCTAAAATGTTATCTAGGCAAAATGATCCTAGCTTCTAAAGCTAACTATGAGTTGAGTCCTTAGCTGCAGCATCCAGGAGCAATTTTCTCTCACACAGTGCCCCCTAATTTAGGTTGGTTATGCTAGTTAGCCACGATTAAGCCACCTTGGAGCAGTCTTTTACCTTCAAGTTGGGGGGTGCTGTGGCACACGCCTGTAATCTCAACACTTTGGGAGGCCAAGGTGGGTGAATCGCTTGAACCCAGGAGTTCTAGATTAGCCTGGGCCAACAAGGTAAAATCCAGACTCTACAAAAAATACAAAAATTAGCCCGGCATGGTGGCACGCACCTGTAGTCCCAGCTACAGGAGGCTGAGGTGGGAGGACCTCTTGAGGATGGAAGGGGGAGGTTGCAGTGAGCTGAGATCACACCACTACACTCCAGCCTGAGTGACAGAGCCAGACCCTATCTCAAAAAAAGAAAAAAGTTTATGCTGCTTCAACTTTTGATCTTCAGGGTCAAAAGGATAAGTATTAACCAAAGAAATAATGAAACAGTAAGATATAATGAAACAGTTTAAAAAACAAAACAAAACAGTATGTTTTCTTTTTCTTTCAGACAGTCTCTCACTCTGTCACCCAGGCTGGAGTGCAGTGGCGTTGCACTGCAACCTCCGCCTCCCGGGTTCAAGCGATTCTCCTGCCTCAACCTCCCTAGTAGCTGGGACCACAGGCATGTGCCACCACGCCTGGCTAATTTTTGTATTTTTACTAAAGACGGGGTTTCACTATGTTGGCCAGGCTGGTCTCGAACTCCTGACCTCAGGTGATCTGCCCACTTCGGCCTCCCAAAGTGCTGGGATTATAGGCATAAACCATTGCATCTGGCCAAAAAACTGCATGTTTTCTTTTCAATTAGAGGGAGAAGAAAAGATATAAGCAAACGTAGAATCTTTTTTTAAAAAAAACAAAGATGAAGTCTTGCTATGTTGACCAGGCTAGTCTTCTCCTGGCTTCAAGTGATCCTCCTGCTGCAGCCTCCTGAGTAGTTGAGATTACAACCATAAGCCACTGCATCCACTGCATCTGGCAAATGTAGAAACTTTTTTTTTTGAGATGTAGTCTTGCTCTGTCACCCAGGCTAGAATGCAGTGGCACGATTTCCACTCACTGTAACCTCTGCCTCCTGGGTTCAAGCGATTCTCCTGCTTCAGTCTCCCTAGTAGCTGGGTTTACAGGCACCTACCACCGTGCCCAGCTACTTTTTTTGTATTTTTTGTAGAGATGGGGTTTCACCATCTTGGCCAGGCTGGTCTCGAATTCCTGACCTCGTGATCCACCACGCCTGGCCCGATGTGGAAATTTTTTAAAAGCAGTTTGAATTTTAACTCAATGCAAGAAATGGTTTTGACAGACCATATAGTCATTCTCTCCTCACTTGTTTAAATTTTTTTTTCTCCATTATGATTTTTTTTTCAATTGAAATATTTGCATTATCTTCGCCTGGGTGTCATGGCTCATGCCTATAATCCTACAACTTTGGGAGGCTGAGGTGGGTGGATTACTTGAGGTCAGAAGTTCAAAACCAGCCTGGCCAACACAGTGAAACCCTGTCTCTACTAAAATTTAAAAAAAAAAAAAAATAGCTAGGTGTGGTGGCGGACGCCTGTAATCCCAGCTATGCGGGAGGCTGAGGCAGGAGAATCTCTTGAACCTGGAAGGCAGAGGTTGCAGTAAGCCAAGATCGTGCCACTGCACTCCAGCCTGGGCGGCAAGGTGAGACTCTGTCTCAAACAAACAAACAAAACAAAACAAAACAAACAAAAAAACCTCCACATCTTCACGAACCCTCGGACGCTGGAGCTGGATATCAGCTTTTTAGCCAGCTTTTGTAGTAACTGCCTTTGATCTATTCAAGAAGGAAAGTGGGTATGGAGTCCCAGCCACTCAAAAGACTGGATATCTCCCAAGAACAGCTTGGGTTAACAGCTATGGACCCTTGGAAGATGAATCAAATTCTTCTCTTCACTGGTTTTTCTTCGCAAATTCATTTGCTCTTATTTTTCTAATAACTCTAAACTCTGTCTATTTTCCATGTTCTCAGAGTCCCTGGGCAGACAGACACAGCTTGATTTCAGAGCGGACGTAGGCCAAGAAACCATGGCATTGAGTGTCCTGAGTCCAGACAAATGATATTTATATACACATCCAAATTTGAAGAGAAAATGTATTTCTTTAGGTTTCAAACACCGTAACAGAAATAACACAAAAATAACCTGTTGCAAAGTTCACATACACACACACACACACACACACACACACACACACACACACACATATATAAAATCAACAAGGACACAATTTGGTTTCTACAAACAGAAAAATACTATTAAAACTGACAGTTCTTCCTCTACCCTCAGATATAGACTGAAGTTAATGTTTAAAATATAATCAGAATTATGTACTTCGTCCCTGGGGGCTCCAGTGCTATTTGTAACAAAATAAAATGAAAGTTAACATTATTAAACACTTAGTATGCAAAATGCTAGACATTTTCATATACATCACCTTATAATTTTTCCAGGCTGTTTCTTAATTTTAAAAGTGAAGGTGGCAGGGTGGGAGCCAGGCACAGAGCTGTGTGCCTGTAATCCCAGCTACTTAGGAGGCTGAGACAGGAGAACTGCTTGAGCTCAGGAGTTTGAGACCAGCCTGGGCAACACAGAAAGGCCCTGTCTCAAAACAAACAAACAAATAAATAAATAAATAAATCTGGCATGGGGGGTAGGGAGAAGTAGCATGTAACAGAAGATACTATAAAAATATAGACAGATAACCACTTTGAAATTCTCAGTGCCATTACTAAGCATTAATACCTATGCCATTAACAGTTCTAGAAATCTTTTTAGTAAAACTTCTTTTCTCTACTCTCTTCGTCGTCCACAAGTCTTATGCTTCCAATGCTCTTTCATTAGCAGAATGTCCATCTAGCTATGCCTGGGGAGTTCCCATTCCAATTTAACTACGAATATTTATCAGGAACAGAGAGGTTACCTGTAAAATACCAGTCTTCTAATGAGTACCAATGTAATTTTAATTCACTAGTTTAGTTTATACATTTTACATACTCCTCCACATTTTTTAAAAAGGCGGAAAATCAGGTATAGCAAATTTTAAAACATAGGCCCTAATAAATTTGAAAGTCTAGCACAGGTATTTATTTATATATGAACATACAAAGCCAATATATTATTAGCTTACATATGTCAAGTATTGATGAAATCAGCAACAACACAAAGAAAATAAATATAACACTCTTTACTGTCTTGACTGAGTTTATATCTCATTCAGAGAGTACTTCTGCAATCCATATATGAGAAAGCACAGGGTTATTTTAATACACACAGTAATTTTTCAAGGTGAACTTAAGGTTGCATTATGTTAGTAAAACAATCCACTTTATTAATTCCTGATGAAGACGAGGAATGACTTCCTCCTGCCAACCAGCAGCAGGCCCATTTCACAGGGTACAACAGTAGTAGGCAAACTGTCTTGAACCAACAATAATCATAGTAATTTAAGGATTTTCTCTCTAGGAATTCCTTGAATCAAGAACTCCCTCTTAAAGTCTTTAGTAGAGAGAAGAATTGGCTAAACTAACCCATAGCCCACCTATTAATACATTAATAGTACTAGGGGAAGCACTCACTATTATAAAGTATACATCAAAATTAAACAACTAGACTAGGAAAGATAAATTCATACTGAGAGGTGAAGCCAGCTGGACTTCCTGGGTTGAGTGGGGACTTGGAGAACTTTTCTGTCTAGCTAGAGGATTATAAAATGCACCAATCAGCGCTCTGTGTCTAGCTAGAGGATTGTAAATGCAGCAATCAGCCCTCTGTAAAACCACACCAATCAGAGCTCTGTGTCTAGCTAAAGGATTGTAAATGCACCAATCAGCACTCTGTAAATATAAGCTCACCAATCAGCGCTCCGTGTCTAGCTAAAGGATTGTAAATGCACCACTCTGTAAAAACGCACCAATCAGTGCTCTGGGTCTAGCTAAAGGATTGTAAATGCACCAATCAGTGCTCTGGGTCTAGCTAAAGGATTGTAAATGCACCAATCAGTGCTCCATGTCTAGCTAAAGGATTGTAAATGCACCACTCAGCACTCTGTAAAATGGACCAATCAGCAGGATGTGGGCGGGGACAAATAAAGGAATAAAAGCTGGCCACCCCAGCCAGCAGTGGTAACCCACTGGGGTCCCCTTCCATGCCGTGGAAGCTTTTTTTCTTTCGCTTCCACATTAAATCTTGCTGCTGCTCACTCTTTGGGTCCACACCACTATTAAGAGCTGTAACACTCGCTGCAAAGGTCCGCAGCTTCATTCTTGAAGTCGCGAGACCACAAACCCACTGGAAGGCAGAAACTCTGGACACATCTGAAGGAATAAACTCCAGACACACCATCTTTAAGAGCTGTAACACTCACTGTGAAGGCCCACGGCTTCATTCTTGAAGTCAGTAAGACCAAGAACCCACTGGAAGGAACCAATTCTGGACACAATACTTGGGCTTCAGGGCTGCTATGAACTGAATGTTTGTATACTTTCCAAAATCCATACATTGAAGCCCTAACTCCCAATGTGATGATATTTGGATATGGGGTCTTTGGGAGGTAATCAGGTTTAGGTGAGGTCATAAGAGTAGGGCCTTCATGATGGGATTAGTGTTCTTATAAGAAGAGAAAGACAGATAAGAGTTTTCTCTCTCTTTCTGCCTCGGGAAGACACAATGAGAAGGTGACAAAGCCAGGATGAGGGACTGATTTTGTCAGCACCATGTCTTGGACTTTTGACATTCACAAATAAAGGGCTATTGTTTAAGCCACCCAGTAAACAGTATCTTGTTATGGCAGCCCAAGGTGACTAATATAAAGGCTTTTAGGGCCTCTGTATTCATAGTACTCAAGTAAACAGCTGCCATGAGTTCAACACAGGCTTCTAATGTACAAATCCAAATTGAAATCTCACTCACTAAAATCCCATTTAATAGGATATCACAGAAAGCAATACACTTTTGTCAAAACTCGTATAACTCAGAGACACTTAAGACCTGGCTGGGAGTGATGGCTCATGCCTATAATCCCAGTACTTTGTGAGGCTGAGGTGGGAGGATGACTTGAGGCCAGGAGTTCAAAACCAGCCTGGGCAACATAGCAAGACCTCATATCTGTAAAACAATTTTTAAAACAATTGTACATTTACTGTATATGAATTATAACTCCATGAAAACATTAACCATAAAAAAATGCCTGAATAATCGAATAGTGACCATTTTGCAGTTACATGGGCCCTATACTTTTAACTTCAAAAATACAATCTTTTTTTTTTTTTTTTTTAGACATAGTCGCGCTCTGTCGCCCAGGCTGGAGTGCAATGGCATGGTCTCAGCTCACTGCAACCTCTGCCTCCCGAGTTCAAGCAATTCTCCTGCCTCAGCCTCCCGAGCAGCTGGGATTACAGGAGCCCGAGTAGCTGGGATTAACACGCTCAGTAAATTTTTGTATTTTTAGTAGAGACAGAGTTTCACCATGTTGACCAGGCTGGTCTCGAACTCCGGACCTCGTGATCCACCTGCCTCAGCCTCCCAAAGTGTTGGGATTACAGGCGTGAGCCACCGAGCCTGGCCGCGATCCACTTTTAGTCAGTGTAAATGGGAACCATGGACTTGCTGCATCAAGTATAGCAAATAACATATGTCCACTGACACATATGAGCTGTCAGCAGTGAAATTATACTTCTCAAATCAGTGCTGTGTGTGCTGTTAAGATGAATAAAGTACTAACATCAATACAGTGATTGAAATCTCATTTCATTCCTGCTATGTGCATATGTTCTTTTCTTGCACTGTATATTTTAAACAAAAATAATTTAAAATTGGCTTGTAAGGTTCATTTTCACTAGATTTTATTTTTTAAATATGGCCTGAGAGTGAAGCAAGAACAAAGACTTTACTTCAGATTACTGTGATTATTTAATTATAAAAATGTAAGTAATAATTTTAAAATGTGGTATTGAATTTTTCATTAATACTTTATCATTTATCTTTCCAAACGCCCTAACATTTTTTTCTCTCTCTTGTCTCTTTAGGAATATTTTGTGATCTACAATATTATTTTTATCTCTTTAGCTACATCAAGATTTTAAATTAAAAAGTGTGACACATGGCAATTTAAATTTCCTTTCTAAACTTACAGAGTCATATGAGCTCTTGTCAACAAAAGACCAAATTTACCATAATTATGGATTATTTACACTAAAACAAAATAAGAAATCAATATGTAAATGTAATGTTTGTTGTAGCTAATGCAGCTAGCAATGACAGATTAGGTTCAAATAGCAATCAGTTTGAAAATCTGGCACATATGTAAATGAGCTAGGGCCTTGATGTTTACATTAGATTGTATTTCATTCAGGATTTTTAAATTGTCTCAGGAACAGCATAAAAATAAAATGTTAATCTTTCCACTATAAATATGATTTGAGCTCTCATCACAACTGAAATTAGGTTTTGCTCCTGTCCAGCTAAACTAAAATATACTAGTAATTCTGAGCTGCAGATGACATCATTCTTAATTAACACTCTGCTACAGTTGTTAACATCCTCCAAGACACCATGTTATCATCACCACAAGTTCTGTAACAATCTTAAAACCATGTTTAACGAAGGCTGGCCTCTTACTCTACAGCTACTTTTAATTGCTTTCTTTGCTGGCAATTAAGCATGTCTAGATAAATAAACATTTGGTTTCACATAATTTATAATAACATTTTTCATGATGATTTCAAAGTTCACGTGGCCTTATGTCTATAATTACTGTTTAATCAATATAGTGATATATTGGATACAGCAAAATGTATTAACCAAAGTATGTAAAATTAATCAAAATGTGGTAATTAGTGATGATAGTGATATATTGTGATGCATCAAGTAGTACATGGCAAAACTGTCAAAACAGAATTCTACCCATCTAGACAAAATATGAAAAAAGCAAAGAAATATTTATAGATATATCAATTTTTGCTTCCTAGTGACCAAGTTTCTGACTATCCGTTAAATCAACCATAGAGAATACCTGCAGTTCCTTTTCAAAGTATGATGCTAACAAGCTAATCTCAGTAGTCACTGAACTATCACTAGGCAGTAAACTGTATAAATGGATTTGGTACTTCACTCCAATTAGATGTGTTGTGATCTCCGTCAGTGCTTTAATTGAGGACAAGTTTCTTCTTTCATCCAGAGTGCATAACTTTTAGGAAATGTCCTCTTCTTAAAATTAACCACCTTTTTTTTTTTTTTTTTTTTTGGGCTGGAGTGTGGTGGTGCAATCTTGGCTCACTGCAATCTCCAATTCCTGAGTTGAAGCCATTGCCTTGCCTCAGCCTCCTGAGTAGCTGGGATTACAGGCCTGCACCACCACACCGGCTGATTTTTGTATTTTTAGTAGAGACGGGGATTTGCCATGTTGACCTGGCTGATCTCGAACTCCTGACAGGTGATCCGCCCACCTTGGCCTCCCAAAAAATGAGCCACTTTTAAGTAGCCACTTATTAAAAAACATTTACCAGCCCAGTACTTTCAAATTTCACTTTTACAAAATCTAACAATAATGCTCACTACAATTAAATTTAAGTTGAACAGTAATCACAATGTACTTGAAATACCGATTATATCAATTTATTCTTGAGAAATGAAAATACTTTAAGAATAATATATCAAATCATGCATTGTTCTAATTACAATACTGGTAACTTAAAATACTTTTACAGATAAATATTGACAGAGTTCAGGAAATGCCAACCCCATAATGTGACACTTTGGTATGCTGATTACTTTGAACTGAGGGCACCTGGGGAACAGCTGACACAGACACAGGCTTTCTATGAGCTCCCCTTATCTGCCTAAAGACAGATCCTCCAAAAGGAACACAACTGTCCTGAACCCCCACCCTAGGAATCTTATCAACCAGCAAAAACTAACTCATGTCACAGAAGAGGAGACTGAAGGCTGAAACCATACCCAGAGAGATGATCACCTGTTCTTCTGGGGGCTGCTCTGAGACCACTTTTATTACCTGAGAGACCTTTTATTTGTATAATAAGACAACCTTTATTCACCATACATTTCCTCTCCTCACCCTCTCATAACTTGTATCACCACCGTCCACCAGAAGCCCCAAGCTCCCATTCCTTTCTGTAGCTCAGGATGCTATATAAGTTTCAGTCATTTGATCATTCTTTCAGTCTCATATTTTGTGGGGCTCCTATGTGTACATATATAATTAAGTATGTTTTTCTCTTGTTAATCTGTTTTATGTAAATGTAATTTGTAGCCCAGCCAAGACCCCAGAGGGTGGAGGGAAGACATTTGTTGTTTCCCTACAATATCCTTCATGAAAACAACAAAAAAAGTTGTTTCGTAAAGCACTTTGGGAATTTTTTTTTTTTTTTTTTTTTTTTTTTTGAGACGAGTCTCGCTCTATCACTAGGCTGGAGAGCTATGACGCGATCTCCGCTCACTGCAACCTCCACCTCCCCGGTTCAAGCAATTCTCCTGCCTCAGCCTCCAGAGTAGCTGGGACTATAGGCACACACCACCACACCCAGCTAATTTTTGCATTTTTAGTAGAGACGGGGTTTCACCATATTGGCCAGGATGGTCTCAATCTCTTGACCTCAGGTTCTACCTGCCTCGGCCTCCCAAAGTGCTAGGATTACAGGTGTGAGCCACCGTGCCCAGCCAGAAAAAAAAATACAACTCAATCATTCAGACATTTACTTACATACATAAAGTTTTCAAAAAACTTATTTATAGGCCACTTTAAGGTCTCCTTTTCTTTTTATTAAATCATTTTTTGTTTGTTTTTGAGACAGGGTCTCACTTTGTCACCCACGCTGGAGTGCAGTGGTACAATCTCGGCTCATTACATCAACTTCCTGGCCTCAAGCAATCCTTCCATCTCAACCTCCCAAGTAGCAGGGACTACAGGCATGTGCCACTATGCCTGGCTGATTTTTTACTTTTTTGTAGAGATGAGGTTCCACTATGTTGCCCAACCTGGTCTCAGACACCTGGGTTCGAGCAACCCTTCCACCTCAGCCTCCCAAAGCGTTGAGATTACAGGAGGAAGCCACTGCGCCTGGCCAGGTCTCCTTTTCTGTTGCACTGCTAAAACTTCACAAATACTGATCACTAAAAAGCCAGCATGAAGAAGTCATATTCATAGAAAAATCATTTCAAAATAAATTGTAGCAAATTAGGTTAGTAAGGCAGGTCTACTGTATCAGTCCATCAGGCTCTGAAGATTCAATCATAACTCCTACAGACCACATGAGCATAAAGGTTCTAACATTTAGATCTAGAGCAAGATTTAAATTTAGATTTAGATTTAGATCTAGAGCAAGAGGTAAAAGACATCATTTAGGACTCAGGTCTAGGCCACATCCTCTCCATCAGGTGCTTGCCCGGCCATTAAAGTAGTTTTGTTTTCCAATTTGGCTATTGATTTCTATGTGTCTAATCTACTGCTAAGAACCCTAGAAGAAAGGATGAGTGGCACCATGAATATCTAAAAATCTAAAAGAGCCTCTACTTTCTCATAGGATCTGAGGCCCAGTGCAGACTTCCCTAAGTCATACAGTGATTCTGAAGCCGAGCTTGACCTAAAACTCAGCTATCTTGACTTACTACTCCTCAATTCCTTCCATAGCACCCACTGGAAAATATAAGAACTCTATTCTCGCTTAATTCATGGCTACTGTAATCTGCTTTCCCACCAATGGTTTTCCAAGGACAAAAACAAAAATATGGAGTGCAGTGGCACAATCTCGGCTCACAAGCAATTCTCATGCCTCAGTCACCCGAGTAGCTGGGATTACAGGTGCGTGCCACCATGACCAGCTAATTTTTGTATTTTTAGTAAAGAAGGGGTTTCACCATGTTTTCCAGGCTAGTCTTGAATTCCTGACCTCAAGTGATCCACCCACCTCAGCCTCCTAAAGTGCTGGGATTACAGGCGTGAGTCACCACGCCTGGCCGAAAAGCCATATACTTTAACACCACTGGTTTACTCAACTATCACAGGAGTCCCATTCAGCACCCTGAATTTACTCCTGCTTGAACAAACAGCACTAATTCAAAGCCATAGTTAAATGCAACTTCACAACCCAGAGGCCACAGAAGACAGTGATATGCTTGACTGCAGGATCAGAGCTCAATAATACACTTATATGAAGCCATTAAAATATTAATGGGGGCCAGGCGCGGTGCCTCACACCTGTGATCCCAGCACTTTGGGAGGCCAAGGCGGGCGGATCATGAGGTCAGGAGTTTGAGACCAGCCTGGCTAAGATGGTGAAACCCCTTCTCTACGAAAAATAAAAAAAAAATTAGCCAGGCACAGTGACAGGTGCCTGTAATCACAGCTACTTGGGAGGCTGAGGCAGGAGAATCACTTGAACTCATGAGGTGGATGTTGCAGAGAGCCAAGATTGCGCCACTGTACTCTAGCCTGGACAACAGAGCAAGACTCCATCTCAACAACAACAAAAAAAATTAACTGGAACCGTAAGTCCAGTACAAAAAGATCAAAGTCCAATAGCACGACTCAATACTACTTGTAAAAGGGACAACTACAAACAATGGATACCATATTATCTGTCACACCTTGCTATTATATAAAAATAAAGAAAATAGGCCAGACGCAGTGGCTCACACCTGTAATCCCAGCATTTTGGGTGGCCAAGGCAGGCAGATTATGAGGTCAGGAGATCAAGACCATCCTGGCTAACACGGTGAAACCCCGTCTTCATTAAAAATTAAAAAAAAAAATGGCCGGGTGCGGTGGCTCACACCTGTAATCCCAGCACTTCAAGAGGCTGAGGCGGGCAGATCATGAGGTCAGGAGATTGAGACCATCCTGGCTAACAGGGTGAAATCCTGTCTCTACTACAAACACAAAAAATTAGCCAGGTGTGATGGCGGGCGCCTGTAGTCCCAGCTACTCGGGAGGCTGAGGCAGGAGAATGGCATGAACCTGGGAGGCAGAACTTGCAGTGAGCTGAGATCGTGCCTCAAAACAAACATGCAACAGAAACAAAACAAAACAAACAAACAAAAATTAGCCAGGCATGGGGGCAGGCGCTTGTAGTCCCAGCTACTTGGGAGGCTGAGGCAGGAGAATGGTGTGAACCCGGGAGGCGGAGCTTGCAGTGAGCCAAGATCGCGCCACTGCACTCCAGTCTGGGCGACAGACCAAGACTCCATCTCAAAAAAAAAAAAAAAAGAAAATATACATAATTAAAATGGAACTAGACATTTTCATCACTTACTAGACGGTGACTAAAGCAAATTGCAAAGACCGCCTTTTATTATCAAGACATTTCTTCAGTCCTTTTCTATCAAGGTAATCATCAGCAATACAAAGCCCAGAAATGTCAAACCTTCTCCAATTATATTTATACATGGCCTTAGGGCTTTGGCACTAGCCATACCCCCATATTCTTCATTCTGCTCTTCACTTAGATGGCCCGTCCATCTTTAATGTCTCAGCTTAAATAGTACATCTTCAGTGAGGTCACCTTTATTGACCTTATAACCCACACTAGTCATTCAATTATTCATTCATTATCATGCCACCATATTTTAGCTTTCTGTAAAGTACTTACTATCATCTGATACTTTTTTCTTGTTATCTTGTCCGTAGTTTCATTATAAACAAGATACACCTCTATACATATTATACTGTAAACTCTATGAAAGCAGGACCTTATTTGTCTTGCTCATTATATCCCTAGCACCTAGAACAAAGACTTAACACATTGTAAGACGATACTCAATATATATATGTATGATCAATCAAAATAAACCAAAGCTAAGGCAAATGTCTTTAGAAATGTGTCACTTTACAATATTTGTTCCATAAACATTTCCAAGTATCTACTATAGTAGATAAAGCAAGATAAAAAGATAGATAAAGCAAGATAAAGAGCAAGATAAAAAGATAGTGATAAAGCAAGATAGAGAGAGAGAGGGTATAACAGAGGGGCTGTTTTAGATAGGGGCATCAAGAAAAGTCTCTCTGAGGGTGTGATATTTGAGTAGAGGCCTAAATAAAGTAAAGAAATGAGTCAAGTTGTTACCTGCTAGTATCATTACTGGCAGGAGAATAGCAAAGTATAAATGCTCTAAGGTTTAAGCACACTTAGAAGGTTTAAAGAGGAACAAGGAAGCCAGTATGGCTGGTGAGCTATGAGCCAGAGGGATAGTGATAAAAGATGAAGTTATAAAGTCAGGGATAAGATTATGTAAGTCTTTTGTAGGTCATAGTAAGGAACTTAGATTTTACTAGAAGTGTAATAGAAAGCTAGTGGAGAGGGCCAGGCATGGTGGCTCACCTGATGTCAGAAGTTTGAGACCAGCCTGGCCAACATAGTGAAACCCTGTCTCTACTAAAAATACAAAAATTAGCCAGGCATGGTGGCACATACCTGTAATCCCAGCTACTCGGGAGGCTGAGGCAGGAGAATTGCTTGAACCCAGGAAGTGGAGGTTGGAGTGAGCCGAGATTGCACCACCACTGCACTCCCGCCTGGGCGACAGAGCCAGACTCCGTCTCAAAAAAAAAAAAGAGAGAGAAAGAAAGCTAGTGGAGAGTTTTAAGCAGGTAGATATAATCAAGTTGTATTTTTATGGAGAGGACTAGTTCATTTACATCTTAGTGAGACAATCTGAACTTGGGAGAAGATGCTGTCTGAAGATAGTAGAATAGGTACAGGGGGAAAAGTCATCATTAAATAGTAAGGCTGAGAGAAGCCAAAGAAGAGTTTATCTACTCTTTTTCTTTCTCTTTTTCGGCGGAGTTTCACTCTTGTTGCCCAGGCTGGAGTGCAATGGCGCAATCTCGGCTCACTGCACCCTGCGCCTCCCTGGTTCAAGTGATTCTCCTGCCTTGGCCTCTCAAGTAGCTGGTATTACAGCATGTGCCACCACGCCCAGCTAACTTTGTATTTTTAGTAGAGACAGGGTTTCTCCATGTTGGTCAGGTTGGTCTCGAACTCCCGAACTCAGGTGATCCACCCGCCTCAGCCTCACAAAGTGTTGGGATTACAGGTGTGAGCCACCATGCCTGGCCTATCTACTCATTTTTATTATCTACGGTCACAAGTGAAATTTACCTGTATTTTTTCTTGTATTTTCTTTTTCTGATTTTGGTATCCAGATTATATGAATATCATAAAATAAGTAGCAATCCCAGCTCTTATGCAAGAGGTTGCTTAGTGCAACCTCCACCTCCCGGGCTCAAGCATTTCTCATGCCTCAGTCTCCTGAGTAGCTGGGATTACAGGCATGCACCACCATACCTGGCTAATTACTGTATTTTCAGTAGAGACAGGGTTTCACCATGTTGGCCAGGCTTGTCTCAAACTCCCAACCTCAGGTGATCCGCCAGCCTTGGCCTCCCAAAGTGCTGGGATTACAGGTGTGAGCCACTGCACTGAAGCTATCTTAGAATTGTTTATGTAAGATTGGGATAGGCCAGGTGCAGTGGCTCACACCTGTAATCCCAGCACTTTGGGAGGATGAGTCGGGTGGATCATGAGGTCAAGAGATTGAGATCATCCTGGCCAACATGGTGAAACCCCATCTCTACTAAAAATACAAAAATTAACTGGGCGTAGTGGCACGCGCCTGTAATCCCAGCTACTCAGGAGGCTGATGCAAGAGAATTGCTTGAACCCAGGAGGCAGAGGTTGCAGTGAGCCAAGATCATGCTACTGCACTCCAGCCTGGCAACAGAGAGAGACTCTGTTTCCAAAATAAAATGACAGATTGTGATCATCTGTTCTATGAAAATGTATGAAAAATCCTCTGAAGGGTGAAGGGGGTTGGAGCAGCATGTGGAATTTTTGACAATTAATTCAGTTTATCTAATAATTATTATTTTTTCAGGTCATCTCTTTTTATACTCACTTTAGTACTTCATGTTTTATATAAAATTTTTCATTTCATCTAAATTTTGGATTTTGTTAGCATAAAGACACGGATATTTCAGTTTATTTTGAAATTATTAATTTATTATTTGCTTAGTATTATTTAATAATTATCTTATTACTTTAAAAATCTCTTCTTAATCTGTAGTTTTAAGTCTCTTTTTTAATACCTAGTATTTTTATTTATGCTTACTCTCATTTTTTCCTGGCTTGACTTTTCAAGTAAATAGTTTGTTATTCTTGTTGTTTGCCTCTGTCATTAATTTCTGCTCTTTAATCTTTCTTTCTTTCTATTTTCAGTGCACTTACTCTGCGGTTATTCTTCTATTTTCTTAAGTTAAACATACAATTCAATCATTTTCTATCTTTCTTATTGTGGTGAATTCTTTAATTTTATGTTGCTGCCACATTCATTTTGAACATTTAATTTTCTCATGCCAGAAGCAGGGCTCAGCTACTCTTGACAGAATTACCAGTTCTATACTATACCCAAATGGCTCAGGCCAATGGTCAGAAATAAGAACTTAGAGGCACCTCACCTGCCTAACAGACTAGGTTCCACACTTTCTTGCAGCTTCCTTTATCAGGACCATTCAGGTATTTGTTCTTGAACTTCCCTTATATATATTGCTAGTTGCTACACACTTTTCTCTCTCTGCCCAACTCTTCATTCTGCTTCACATTACACAGGGACAGAGGACTACCCTCCCAACTCATGTCCTCCTTGCCTAGGAACTGAAAGTAAAAATACCTCTGAACTTGTTTCCTATTGTGTTATATTGAATTTGTACCTTCCATCTGAAGAACTAGGGACTGCCCCAGGCTGGGCTTTCCCAGAGATACTGGGGAGAACAAAAGGTCAGGCTCCTAGAAGCCAGAGTGATGGTCACGCAGGCAAAAATTGGACCCACAAGCTAGATAAGAGCCACAAAGGCATCTATCAGTATAAACAAGTTTCCTGTGTGAGGGACCCCCTGGTCATAGGTTGGACAACCAGGCTTTAGGCTGTCCACCATGTAGAAGAAGTATCCCATCAAAGGCACACTACAAACACTCTTGTTCAGTTCCCCTTCATTTCCTGTTAAGGTAGCTAACTGCTGAGGTACTAGAACCCCAGTTTGAGAGCTGGGGGCTCTCAAAACACTTGTCTTTTTTTTTTTTTTTTAATTGAGATGGAGTCTCGCTCTGTTGCCCAGGCTGGAGGGCAGTGGCATATTCTCGGCTCATGGCAAGCTCCACCTCCCGGGTTCATGCTCCTCCTACCTCAGCCTCCTAAGTAGCTGGGACAACAGGCGCCCACCACCACGCCCGGCTAATTTTTGTATTTTTAGTAGAGATGGGGTTTTATCGTGTTAGCCAGGATGGCCTCGATCTCCTGACCTCGTGATCTACCCGCCTTGGCGGGTAGATTGCAGGCATGAGCCACTGCGCCCAGCCTCAAAACACTTGTCTTCTAACTGGCAGACTTAAGACTACAAATTTCTAAGTATCATTTTGGCTGTATCCACGGTTTTAGTATCTAGCAATCTCATTTATGTTCACTTCTAAGTATCTGGTGTTTGCTATTATGACTTCATTTTTATCCATAAATTGTTTTGAAGTAAATTATCTGTAGGATCCAAATGTATGGAGGATTTAGGAGATATCTTTTTATTATTACTTTACTTCTGATTTTATTGCATAATGACGAGAGAATGCAGTCAATATGATAGTGATTCTTTGATACTGGCTTTGTATTCTACTACATGGTTAGTTTTCTAAGTACTCCATGTGTGCTTTATGGGGTTATTAAAATCTTCTATAGCTGACAAAGATGTATTGCTAAATACATTATTTTCTGAAAGATTTTGTGTTCAATGTGGGGTTGGGCTATATCTCCTTGTAATTCTGTCCAATTTTGCAGACTTGTGCATATAAGCCCACAATTGTCATACCTTCTTGGCAAATTGTCTTTCAATGCTATTTGCCTTAAATTCAATTTTATGTGATATAAATATTATTACTATAGGATATTCTTACAGTTAATATTTGGCTGGAATCACTTTCTTTTCCTTTATTTTCTCTGTCATTTCTTTAAAAGATGTCTCTTTGGTAAATGATGTATGGCTATTTTTGTAAAGCCTACTTGAGAGTTTCTGTCTTTAATAGGAGAGTTTAGTACTTTCTTTTTTATGGAGAATTCTGATAAATCTGGTTTTTCTTTTTGCCATCATATTTTCTGTTTTCTATTATCCTTGTTTTCCTGTGTTTCTGTTTCAGTTTCAAATTCCTATTTGCTGATGTACTGACTGAGTTCCTCATTCCTTTTTTTTCTTCTAGACGTATGCAGGTTATTTACTTCCTTTTTTTTTTTTTTAGTGTTTATTCCCTTTATTTATAACACTTAGATTTGTGTTTTTAAAATACAGACTAAAATTAATCAGTATCTCTAGCCTTCTTCAACTGTAGTTCCCAATAACCACTATCTCTGTGTCGTCACTTCACCTCTACCTGTAACTCAATTTCTCTATCTGCAAAACAGGTAATAGTATTTACTTATGATTTACTATGATGACTTAATAAGATAATGTACATAACAGGCTTGCCAAAAAACCTGACTTCATAAATGATAATTACTGTGTCACTGTCACTTATCAAATAGTTTAGCTTCATACTTCCTTAACATCCTTATTCTCATAACTATTACCTATTTTCTATTTTGATGTTATCTATAATTTGGAATTTGTCATCAACCATTACTGCAACAGTACTGAAATCTAGATCCCAGAAATATTCTCCATTTGTCTCCAAACCTCTATTATTACACCTTTCCTACTGTCTCTAAACCTGTTACCTAATGTCATTTCAACACTTACTCCCTGGGCTCCACCCTTATCTCTCTGCTATGAACTGAAGTGTGTCCCCCTAGAATTTATAGGTTGACTCTCTAACACCCACTGTGACTGTATTTGGAGATAGGGTCTTCAGGATATAATTCAGGTTAAAGGAGGTCATAAGGGCTGGGTCCTAATCTGATGGGATTGATGTCCTTATAAAAAGATGAAAGGAAACCAGAGTTCTCTCTTCTCTCTCTCTCTGCCATATGAGGACACAGCAGGAAGTTGGGTTTGTAAACCAGGAAGAGAGCCTTCAATAGAAACTGACTCTACTGGAACCTTCATCTTGGAGGTTTCCAAACTCAAGAACAAGGAGAAATAAATGCCTGCTGTTTAAGCTACCCAGTCTATGGTACTTCGTTATAGCAGCCCTAGCAAACTAAAACAGTTCCATACCCGCTCTGCTGCCCAGGCTGGAGTGCAGTGGTGCGATCTCAACTCACTGCAACTTCCACCTCCAGGGTTCAAGCAATCAAGCAATTCTCCCACCTCAGCCTCCCGAGTAGCTGGGGTTACAGGCATGCACCACCACACCCAGCTAATTTTTGTACTTTTAGTACAGATGGGGCTTCACCATATTGGCCAGCCTTGTCTCAAACTCTTCACCTCAAGCAATCCACCCACCTCAGCCTCTCAAACTGTTGGGATTACAGGTGTGAGCCACTGCACCCAGTCTTTGGCCACATTTTCTATTTTTGTTTCACTCATTTAAATTTTTCCTACTTGCTGTCTCTTACTCTTTGTGCTTCCAATACTTGTCTACCATCTTCCCTTGACTTCTCCCTCAACTTCTCCTTCCCTTCACTGTCAAGTTTTCTGAAAATAACAGTAATCATTTCTTCATTTCTTGTTTATCCATTAAAATCTACTATAATCGGGTTCTCATTCTCACCATTCTACCAAAAATGATTTTAACGAAGTCATTAATTACTTATATTCCCAACCCAGTGGCTTTTTTAATAATCAGCATCTTGGTTAGAATACACTCCAGTATTTTATACTGTTGGACATTTGAAACGAAAAACACAGGTAGTAATACAGAGACATATGACTTTGAATTACAGACAGGACACACACAAATGAAAAACTCCACAGGCAACTGGGACTTATGAGTTGCTAAATAGAGATCTGTAAGTTATCTATACATATTTAGAAATTGAAGAGTTGAGAGTAAATATCAGGGAGAAGGTACAAAAGAAAGATTGCTGAGAAGAAAACTCTCCAGAATACCAACATTTAGAGCAGGTGAAGAAATGAAGAGTTTAAGAAGGAAAGTGGGTGAAACAATCAGAAAGAACACCAGGAATGAGTTGGTATCTAAGAAAATTTTCTATACAGGAATAACTTAAGAAAAGGCCTAATCATCTTAATAAATAGGTTACAGGCTACTTGAGGACACAGCTTGTTTTTATTTAGTAAGTAATCAATAAGTCTTTGATGGACTGAATCTTTCCTATAATAATGTGAAACAGTATAATTAATAGTTTGTTTTCTCCTTTCTAATTTTACTGTGATTTATAATATAATTTACTGTTGTATCATAGAGGCCACTGGAGCACTGCTTCACCCTTTCAATTAATTAGTGAAATCTGATTTCTTTTTGAAAAGGGCTTAAAATGCTTTTCAGCTGTTATAAAGATTATGATTAAGAGTTTGCTCTTCAATTCTCAGAAAGCTTGAAATTCTGTTTTCTGAAACACATAATTTAGTTTACAAACATTCAGTTTACAAGTATAGGCACTCATACGGTAATTTTGCTGCTCTTGGTTTATACCATTTCTTCCCCTAGAAAGAAATTACATGTTAATACAAGACTAAATTACCAGGCACCCCCTAGTGGCAGTAAAATCAAGTTACGAAGTTTTTTTGTTTTGTTTTTTAATAGGACATGGTTTGAGATACAGTTTTCTGTATCTATACTTCTTCTTTTTTTTTTTTTTTAAACAAAAAACAGCTTTATTGAAATACAGTGAATATGTAAGGAACAGCATATATGGTAATATTTATGTGCATGCACCTATGAAACAATCACCAAAACCAAGATAATGAACATATTCATCACTTCCAAAAGTTTCCCTGTGCCCATTTGCAATCTATTCCTCCAAGCTCTTTCTGAAGCCCCCATGCCCCCTCTCGTATCTATACTTCTTTAACAAAACTTAAGAGTGGGATGTTTTGTCAGTGAACAATTTAATAACTATTTTATTTTATTTATTTTGAGACAGGGTCTTGCTCTGCTGCCCAGGCTGAAATACAGTGGCATGATCACAGCTCACTGTAACCTCGAACTCTTGGGCTCAAGCAATTCTCCTGCCTCAGCCTCCTGAGTAGTTAGGACTATAGGTGTGTGTCACAACACCCGTCTATTTCATAAAAATTGTTTGTAGCGATACAGTCTCGCTATGTTCTCCAGGCTGGTCTCAAACTCCTACAGTCAAGTGATCCTCCCACCTCAGTGTCCCAAAGTGCTGGGGTTACAGGCATGAGCCACCGTGCCCGGCCAACATGTTATTTTATATCTACATTATGTTAAAGGATTAATAATATACTGTAACTAAGAGTGAATTCACACACTGAAATTTCATGCAAATTCTTAAGAATTATAAGTGAGATAATACATGCAAATGTAAGAATATATACATAAACCTTCCCATTTTACTCTACCAATTACAGAGTTGCTATATTCATTTGCCAATTTCCAAATATAACACTTAGAACCATAATTACCTTTTTTCTCCTTTTTAGATTATAAATTAGGTTACAAATTACAAATCAGTTTCTAAGAATCCATCAATTATAACAAAATTCTGCAAAAGCAAATCAGTTTAATTCATTATGAAGTCTAGTACAAAGCAAGTTTATCTGTCTACCATTTTTGATAATATGATATGCTATATAACTTACTAGGATATTGTTTGATTCTACTATATAGTTAAGATGTCAAGTGGCCGGGCACAGTGGCTCACGCCTGTAATCCCAGCACTTTGGGAGGCCAAGGCGGGAGGATCACCTGAGGTAGGGGTTTGAGACCAGCCTGCCCAACATGGTGAAACCCCATCTCTACTAAAAATAGCAAAAATTAGCCAGGCGTACTGGTGGGCACCTGTAATCCCAGCTACTCAGGAGGCTGAGAAAGGAGAATCGCTTGAACCCAGGAGGCAGAGGTTGCAGTGAGCTGAGTCATGCCATTGTACTTCAGCGTAGGCAACAAGAGCGAAACTCTGTCTCCAAAAAAAGAAAAAAAAAGGTCAAAATATTTTTATTTGATGAGTCACGAAATAAAACTCATAACTTAAAAATAATTATTACCATCAGCTTTTAAGGTTCTGCATGGATTTTGTTTTGTTTTTTAAACTGTCTCCCATGAAGTCAGCTTTCAAGATGTATGTTATTTTAAAAATCTCTAGTGTTATAGAAAGATATATTGAATAAACATACTACAAGATGTAAACTCTGGCTTTTAAGTTATGTTTTAATCAAAAGTACATTAACGTGACTTTTACATTAGCAGGAGTCTCCATTTGTCCCTCCTCCCACTACGTTTTTTGTTCACCTTTGAATTTTTCTCTCTTTCTTATTTTTCCAATACAAGAAAAGAATCATTCTAACTTGGTAAAAATCCACAAAGCCAACTACAGAAGGATACTTTAATGCTAAAGTACTCATTCTCCAATAAACGCTGCATTTCAGCAGCACTGTAGACTCCTGCTTGCCTAGGGAGTGAGTGACTGGCAATCAAACTAAGGTCAACTACACGGCAATGAAGAACATTTCCATTAGCCCAGGAAGACATTTTGATAAATCCATTTAATCATGCTACTGGAAAGCAATAGATTATAAACAATGATATCTCCTGACTGCTTTTAATTATGTGGATTACATATTTTATGACAGTGATTACACTTTGTTAGCTAACCTATAAAATAATGTTCTACCTGACTAGATACAGAACCACACCTATAACTCTTTAACTTAATCTCATCTGAGGTTTACATCAACATTATTATAAACACATGGACTAAAAGTTTGTAGTTCGTGATTTTGTAACTGTGTGCAAATTCCACTTTCCGTTAACATATGGTCTAAACATAGAAGATAAAGAGCAATCCAAGAACTCTTTAAATTCTTAACCCAAAACAAACTATTAATAGACCAGCAAATACAACTACACAAGATTTAACTTTTCAGTTCAGTGATTTCTACTTCAGTAAAGCCAAATTTAATTTTATTTTTGCTACTATCTACCTAAAAATCAAGATATTTGCTAAGTGGTGGGGGAAAGCTTGACAATATTCAAAATTTAGGGACACAGGTCTCCCTACCACAAAAAAACACCAAGTTGTTGTATTTAAAAGAGAAAAATTTGTATCAACAACAGAAAACCAACTTAAACATAGTTCTGGAATAATACTGTATGAAAAGATTCCTCATAAAAATTATTATCTTATCACTAGCATAATCATCCACTACAGGTCAGTTTGCTTCATTAAACAATTAAAAACATAATGTATAATTAAAAATTAAAATCATGTGATCATTGTATAAATGTATTCAGTTCCACTGTGAAAACTGAAAAAACAATGAGATCCTTTATTCCAAATAGAGAGAAAACCTTAATAAAAAATTTATATCGCCAGTCACAGTGGCTCATGCCTGTAATCCCAGCACTTTGGGAGGCCGAGGTGGGCGGATCACCTGAGGTCGGGAGTTCAAGACCAGCCCAACCAACATGGAGAAACCCCATCTCTACCAAAAATACAAAATTAGCCGGGCGTGGTGGCACATGCCTGTAATCCCAGCTACTCGGGAGGCTGAGGAAGGAGAATCGCTTGAACTCGGGAGGCAGAGGTTGTGGTGAGCTAAGATCACACCATTACACCTCAGCCTGGGCAACAAGTGTGAAACTCTGTTTCAAAAAAAAAAATATATATATATACATATATATATATATATATGTTACTGTTTTTCAAGATTTACTCTGCAGAGCTCAATGAATCTTCCTCAAAGGTATGTCTTCTTTAGCAATGAGAGAAACTGGAACTCCATTTATACTTTCTCTTCCTTCCAACTTGAATCCTTTCCCTTCAGTCAAAGAAGTACCATTTTGACAATTTTTAATAATTATACTGGAGTTCTGCTAAATATTTTAAAGTGGTATAAGAAGATTATACCATTAAAACAAACTATCCAGACCAAATTGTTTCAAACCTGATATACTTCATAGTAATTGGTAGGGTCAAGTTTCAACAAGACTTGTATTTGATTTAATTTTGAGGTTAATATACAACTTAAAGCAATTTTAACAACTGAGTTTTTCATTTCAGGTTTCCAGGAAATATAAACAACTTACCCAGAATGACTAGATGATGAAGGTGGTGGCAAATCTGGTGTAAGGACATAAAGACTGTTGTTTTTTGGCAAGTGTAGCGATTTTAGGACCGTCTGAAAAAGAAAAAATAAAGCAAAAAATGAATGTTGATTACTCATTACTGATTTTTCCTACAATTCTTGAAAAATTGTTAATTTTGTAGTTCGATTTTTTCAGCTTTTGATAATTTCCTAAATAGGCTAATGCAAACGAACTACTGAATCCAAGTAATCTTATTGCCCATATATATAATATATACATATATTATATATGGGAATATGGTTGTATACCTATATACATTATATGTATACAACATTCAGGTTTATGTTAGTTTATTTTATATATGTATATGTATACATATATGTGTGTATATACATATGTATCTGTGTGTGTGTACATATATGTGTGTTTATATATGTATATATGTGTATATACACTCATATACATATATAAAATAAACTAGCATAAACCTGAATGTTAATATACAAACTCTTCAGCTCATGAAGCAATACAAATAGATAAGAACACAGTTGGGACTCAATTACTTTTTCACTGAAGTAGTAGATCCTTGCAACTAATATATACTTCGTTTCAGGGTCATCATAGCAAAAATTGGTAATATAGGTTTTCAGAGATCATTAGACCTTGAAAAGATCACTGAGAGCACCTCAAGTCAATGATTTTATAGATGGGAAGCTATATAGCCTAAGAGGTTAAGTAACTTGGATGAGGGCTCTAGTGTTACCTAGATATCTTTTACTCCAGATATCTTTTTTGTTAAAGCTCTCTCTCTCTGGAATTAATAAATTACTATTGGACTACATATGACCTACTATCTTGATACGCATAGAAAATTTCATTCACTAAATTTCTTTGCAGAAAACTCACATATATTTCAAACTACTAACCGGAAGGTAAAAACTTGCTGAAGTACTTCAAACTTTTCTTGACAGCAATACACACTAAGAAATACATTGTACATCTTTACATCATAAGCCAGGAAATGCACTTATTCAACAGATATTTATTGAGCCACCTACTCTGTACCAGGACTACTCTAGCCACTGAGAATACAGCATTGAACAGAATAGCCTAAAATAAAATTCTCTGATCTTAGGGAGCTTACATTTGAGTAGGAATAAATAAAACAAGTAACCCTGTATAGCTGAATGTTGAAGGTGACAATTTTTTGACTAAAAATAAAGCAGGGAAGGGGGGATAAAGAATGTGGGGTTGGGGAGCTTGGCAATTTTGAACAGGGTGATGAAGGTGGGTCTCACTTGGAGAATGTGACATTTGAGCAAAAACTTAAAGGTGAAGGAAACAAACCATGAGAATATATAAAGAAATAATATATTCCTTCCTGGGGAGGGGCAATCTTAACACAAGCATGGAACATAAGGAACTTATTCTTAACTCCTCCATGAGAGGACCCAGCTTATTAAGTGTGCAGTCTTAATCCAAAGGTATTGAGACTTACTCTTGACTCATACTAGTTATCTGTTAAATGAAAATAAATACATAATTACCCTTATTATATGAAATACACCGTGGCATTTCCTATTGTATTCTATTTCTCTTTTTCATTTCTTTCTTCTTCCATTTTTTTTTGTTTTTGTTTAATGATGTTGACTATAACCCACTCAATTAACTTCTCAATCCACTAATGGTTTATGGTCCATGGTTTGAAAAAAACACTGCATTAGGCAATTACCTGTAACTTTACAATCTGCCAGGAGACATGGATATCCTGAAATTTATGTCAAATATGTGATATCCTTTTGAAATTGATGAGTTATCTCTATAGAGTTAACATGCAAACATTACAACACACTCACACACAAATTATTTTTCTCTTTTTATCTTTCATTGTTTTACTCTGCGAATTATTGGTAAATGCTTGCCATTTGATCAAGTCATTATTGTTCTTTTCCCATGCCACTATCCAAAGATAGTGGCCTGGGGGTCAAACCCAGCCTGCTGCCTGTTTTTGTATGGCCTGTGAGTTAAGAATGGTTTTCACTTTTTTTAAGAGTTGGAAAATAAATCAAAAGAGTATTTTATGGCATGTGAAATTACATAAAATTCAAATTTCTGCATCCATAAACATACTGAAACACAGTTACGCTCAATGTTTCACATATTGTCTATGGCTGCTTTCCCACTAAGAGAGCGGTGATTAAGTAGCTGCATGGCACACAAAGCCTAAAATATTTACTACCTGACTTTGCACAGAAAAAGTTTGCTGACACCTAATACAGCACTTCTAAACTTACCCGTATCTTCCCAACCCAAAATTCCTGTAAATATCTCACTGAAATACTCAGAACATCTCCAAATTTCAAATGAACTCACATATAAGTACTTATAGGCACAATCACTACAAGAAGCCATTCACGAAGAAGAATTGAACCAAAAGTTAAAGTTTTTTTTATTTTTATTTATCTTTTTTTTGAGACAGGGTCTTGCTCTGTTGCCCAGGCTGGAGTGCAGTGGCACGATCTTGGCTCATGGCAGTCTCCACCTCCCAGGTTCAAGCAATTCTCCCACCTCAGTCTCCCGAGTAGCTTGGATTACAGGGGTACGCAACCACGCCCAGATAATTTTTGCAATTTTAGTAGAGATGGGGTTTTACCATGTTGGCCAGGATGGCTTCGAACTCCTGACCTCAGGTGATTCACTTGCCTTGGCCTCCCAAAGTGATAGGATTATAGGCGTGAGCCACCGCGCCCGGCCAAAAGTTGAAGATTCTAAGTTTATGCCTGGCCATTAAAATGACACAGTAACAAATGTGAAAACATTCAATAATTATTTCCACTTCAAACATCTAAAACTTGAGAGCTAACTCATTTTTTTTCCTTCTTTCTCCACTCTCTCTGGAAGAAAAAAAAGTGTGTAAGGCCAGGCGCGGTGGCTCACACCTATAATCTCAGCACTTTGGAAGGTCGAGGCAGGCAGATCATGAGGTCAGGAGGGAGTTCAAGACCAGCCTGGCCAACATGGTGAAATCCCATGCCTACTAAAAATGCAAAAATCAGCTGGGCATAGTGGCATGTGCCTGCAGTCCCAGCTACTCGGGAGGCTGAAGCAGAAGAATCGCTTGAATCCTGGAGGCAGAGGTTGCAGTGAGGAAAGATCGTGCCACTACACTCCAGTATGGGCAACAAAGCGAGACTCTGTCTCAAAAAAAAGTGTAAAAAATTTTATATCTGAGGTTGCTACCGGGACCCTGAGAATAGCAATTATTTCCTTAAAATTGCAACACTCTCTGCAAATTCTTAAAATATAATTCATCCCATGCACCTGCCACTATCCAAGTCAACAAGGAAAACAACATTCTTATCATTTAAATTCTCAGTTTAAAAAATTTCCTATTATCTTTGTTCCACAATCAATACTTGACATAAATGTATACACTGCATGTGACTTCTTTCAGACCAATATGTAATTGCTCAGAAAATTATTATTCCAGGGCATTCTCTGATACTCTAGGAGGTTTGAAAAAAAGGTAAAGGCTCCCAAAAAAAGGGCCAAACTCCTTTAAAAGTTAGAAATAGGAAAAACATACCATATACTGTTTTCATTTACAAATCTACTCATTTACAATTGTTATTGGTTTATCAGGAAATATTTTAGCTTAGAAAACACTACTTGCTGAATCCTTAAACTAAATTACTATTGCCAAATCTACTTCTGCCATATGTAACAACATTAATAAAAACCAATTTTTACGTATCATTTAATCAGTGGCATAACTTAATTTCTATGTAATTAAAAAACTCACACTGTCTTCCACATCTCCCGTCTTCCAGCCTTTTAACAGCATTTTGGACACAGGTATCTGAAGTTCATTTTCTAGAATCTGTTTAATCTCTCCTGTATAAATAACAAGAGATCAAATATTACTAACAAAATAACACAGTTAACATTTGTCCATATCCAGAGCTAACACTAATATGTGGCATATAGTGTACAGTCAATCACATTTGTCTGATGAATATTTCTGTATCTATAAAATGGGAAATAATATTATTTATCTTATCTTGCCCTAGGATCTGAGGATGACAAAAGATAGCATACATTAATGAAACTAAAAAATAAAGCTAGGCTGGGTGTGGTTGCTCATGCCTGTAATCCCAGCACTTTGAGAGGCCAAGGTGGGCAGATCACCTGAGGTCGAGAGTTCAAGACCGGTCTGACCAACATGGTGAAATTCTGTTGAAACCCTGTCTCTACTAAAAATACAAAAAAATTAGCCAAGTGTGGTGGCGCACACCTGTAATCCCAGCTATTCAGGAGGCTGAGGCAGGAGAATCACTTGAACCCAGGAGGCAGAGGTTGCAGTGAGCTGAGATCGTTCCACTGCACTCCAGCCTGGGTGACAAGAGAAAAACCCCACCTCAAAAAATAATAATAAAATAAAATAATAAAGCAAATATACAGATAATAATATATAGGAGACAATTTAAATTGTGTTAAAGAGAAAAGCAACAAGAATTTCAGAAAAGAAAAACAATGTTGATATGGTTTGAATTTGTGGCCCTGCTCAAATCTCATGTCAAATTGTAATTCCCAGTGTTGGGGGTGAGGCCTGATGGGAGGTGACTGCATCATGGGGGCTGATTTCCCTCTTTGATGCTGTTCTTGTGGGAGGGTTCTCATGAGATCTGGTTGTTTAAAAGTGTGTGCTACCTTTCCTCTCTCTCTCTTCCTCCTGCTCTGGCCTGCTCCCACTTTGCCTTCTGCCACGAGTAAAAGCTCTCTGGGCCTCCTCAGAAGCAGATGTTGCCATGCTTCCTATAAAGCCTATGGAACAGTGAGCCAATCAAACCCTTTTTCTTTACAAATTGTCCAGTCTCGGGTATTTTTTATAGCAGTGCGAAAACTAACAGAATTGCTACTGAAAAGTAGGGCATTGCTATAAAGATATCTGAAAATGTGGAAGCGTCTCTGGAACTGGGTAATGGGCAGAGGCTGGAAGGGTGTGGTGAGCTCAGAAGACAAGAAGATGAGGGAAAATTAGGAACTTCCTAGAGACTTATCAAACTGTTGTCAACAAAATGCTGACAGTGATATGGACAATGAAGTCCAGGCTGAGGAGATCTCAGATGGAAATAAGGAACTTATTGGGAACTGGAGCAAAGATCACTTTTGTTATGTGTTAGCAAAGAACCTGGTGGCATTGTGCCCCTGCCTAGAGATCTGTGGGACTTTGAAGTTGAGAATGATGACTTAGGATTTAGAGGAAAAAATGTCTAAGGAACAAAGCATTCAAGATGTTGCCTGGCTGCTTCTAGTATCCTATGCTCATATGTGTGAGCAAAGAAGTGACCTGAAACAAACACATATATATATTTTTTAAATTTAATTTTTATTTTTTGAGACAGAGTTTCATTGTTGTTGCCCAGGCTGGAGTGCAATGGCGTGATCTCAGCTCACCACAACCTCTGCCTCCTGGGTTCAAGCGATTCTCCTGCCTCAGCCTCCTGAGTAGCTGGGATTACAGGCATGCACCACAACACCTCGCTAGTTTTGTATTTTTAGTAGAAATGGGGTTTTTCATGTTAGTCAGGCTGGTCTCAAACTCCCAACCTCAGGTCATCCACCTGCCTTGGCCTCCCAAAGTGCTGGGATTACAGGCATAAGCCACCAAGCCCGGCCAATGAATTATATTTAAAAGGGAGGCAGAGTGTAAAAGTTTGAAAAATTCGTAGCCCAGTTATGTGGTAGAAAAGAAAAGCCCATTTTCAGGGGAGAAATTCAAGCAGGCTGTAGAAATTTGCATAAGTAAAGAGCAGTCAAGTGCTGATAGCTAAACAATGAAGAAAAGGCCTCAAAGGCATTTCAGAGACCTTCATGGCAGCCCCTGCCATCACAGGCCCAGAGGCCTATGAGGTGGGTGAACAACAGGGCCTCACCACCCTGACCACCCTGCGCAGCCTCAGGACACTGCTTCTGCATCCTGGCTGCTCTAACTCCAGCCGTGGCTCAAAGGAACCTGGGTACCGTTTGGGCCGCTGCTTCCATGTGGTGTTAAGCCTGCAGGTGCACAGAATGCAAGAGTTGAGGCATGGCGCCTCTGCATAGATTTCAGATGCTATATGGAAAAGCCTGGATGTCCAGGCAGAAGCCTGCTGCAGGGGCAGAGCCCTCATGGAGAACCTCTACTAGGACAGTGCAGAGAAGAAATGTGAGGTTGGCCCCCCCCACACACAGAGTCTCCATTTGGGGCACCGCTTGGTGGAGCTGTGAGAAGAGGGCCACCATCATCCAGACCCTGGAATGATAGATCCGCTAAATACCTTGCACCTAGACAAGCTGCAGGCACTCAACACCAGTCCTTGAGAGCAGCCATGGAAGCTGAACCCTTCCAAGCCACAGGGGTGTAGCTGCCCAAGGCCTTGGAAGCCCAACCCTTGCATCATTGTACCCTGGATATGAGACATGGAGTCAAAGCAGATTTGGAACATTAAGATTTAATGACTGCCCTGCTGGGTTTCGAACTTGCACAAGGCCTATAGCCCCATTCTTTTGGCCATTTTCTCCCTTTTGGAATGGGAGTATTTACTCAATGCCTATACCCCCATTGTATCTTGGGAGTAAGTAACCTGCTTTTGATTTTACAGGCTCACAGGTGAAAGGGGCCAGCCTTGTCCCAGATGAGACTTTGGACTTTTGAGCTAATGCCAGAATGAGTTAAGACTTTGGAGGACTGTTGAGAAGGGATGACTGCATTTTGCAAGGTGAGAAGAATATGAGATTTGGGAGGGGCCGCAGGTGAAACAATACGGTTTGGATTTGCATCCCCACCCAAATCTCATGTTAAATTATAATCCCAAGTGTTGGCGGTGGAGTCTGGTAGGAGATGACTGAATCATGTGTGACAATTTCCTCCTCTGGTGCTGTTCTTGTGATACAGTTCTCATGAGATCTGGGTGTTTAAAAGTGTGTGCCACCTCCCCTCTCTCTCTCTTCCTCTTGCTCTGGCAATGTGAAGATGCCTGCTCCTGCTTTGCCTTCCGCCATGAGTAAAAGCTCCCTGAAGCCTCCCCAGAAGTAGATGTTGCCATGCTTCCTGTATAGCCTGCAGAAATGTGAACCAATTAAACCTTTCTTCTTTATAAGTTACCCAGTCTCCAGTATTTTCTTATAGCATTGCCAGAATGGACTAATACAAATGTGTTGTATCAAATAGCCAGAGAAGGCTTTGTGAGAGAAATGAGACTTAAATCAAACTTGAAGTACAGTTGGTCTGTGAAGGACAGACAAACCAAAATAATGAAGGATACTCTATACAGTAAAGAAAAATGCCGGGCATGGTGGCTCACGCCTATAATCCCAACACTTTGGGACGCCAAGGCGGGCGGATCACCTGAGGTCAGGAGCTCAAGACCAGCCTGCCCAACATGGCAAAACCCCGTCTCTACTAAAAATACAAAAAATTAGCCGGGCGTGGCGGCGCATGCCTGTAATCTCAGCTACTCAGGAGGCTGAGGTGGGAGAATCGCTTGAACCCGGGAGGCAGAGGCTGCAGTGAGCCGAGATGGTGCCATTGCACCTAGACGACAAGAGTGAAACTCTGTTTCGAAAAAAAAGAAAAATGACTGAAAGGTAAAAAAGCAAAAATAGACAGGATGTTAATGAGAAACAGTGAGAAATCACAATTTTCCCTGTGCCCCACAATTATTTTTCAGGAATCAAATCTACTTATAAATTAATCACCTGATTTCTGGTACTATACTATTTTAAAGATCAGTGAATCGGAATGTACTTATCTTTCATATATCTGCTTATGTTAGGTTGCTGCTAGTCTATAGTTTCAGATTAAAATATAATTCAATTCCATTTATAGTAAGTACATGAATACCAAAAAGACTGATTATATTACATATTAAAAGAAGGAAAATAATTCCATGCTGATGAAGAAAAAGAAGAGTGGGGGGAGAACTTATGATATACAAGTTCTATGGGAACACAACTACTGAAGTAAGCAATGCTACAATACAATTATTCATGGTCTCAATGACACTTTTTAACTTTCCTTAAAAAGATCCCTATGTGAGCACTATGGATAGCGATTATCATAAAAACAATTCTGGTTCAACACTGTAGTTGTGGAAGCAAAAACTTTAACCATTCTCAGCCTTCAAAAATGTCACTGCTGACAAAGAATCATTCTGTTTATGGAAAGAGTAGAAAAATAAGTCACAGTTTTTATACCAAACACATATAAACATTGCCTTTTTGCTTGTGGCTGAGGTTGATATTTCTAGAGCTGTACCTGTCTGGAACTGAGCTTATGCATTTGCAAGTCTGTCCAGTGCTCAGAAACCAATCTCCAAGACCTGACACCACCTTCTTAAACTCTTGAAAACACTCTGAGCCTTCAGGCCTTAAAAGAAGTTTCTTAAAGGAAAAACAAGAAGAGATTTTAACTTAAAGTCCCAGTTACTCTTGCAGAAAGCCTGGGTAACACATAAGACAAACAGCCTTTGGTTCCACAGAAAGAAAGGAATAGAAAACAAAGCTGGAATCATGACAGCAACCTGATTTCCTCATATTTTAAAAATTATTCTCTATTGCAAGGTGGCTCATGCCTATAATCCCAGCACTTCTGGAGGCCAAGATAGAAGGACAGCTTGAGCTCAGAAGTTTGAGACCAACTTGAGCAACATAGCAAGACACCACCTCTACAAAAAATTTTTAGTAATTAGCTAGGCATGGTGGTACATGCCTGTAGTCACAGCTGTTCAGGAGGCCGAGGCAGGAGAACTGCTTGAGACCAGGAGATGGAGGCTGCAGTGAGCCATGATCACTGCCACTGCACTCCATCCTTGATGACAGAGTGGGAACCTGTCTCCAAAAAAAAAAAAAAAAAAAGATTCTCGGCCTCAATCTCTTCTTCTCTAAAGTGGAAATAACTGTAGAACCAATACTTCATTGGGTTGCTGTATTAAGTGATGTAATTCATGAAAAATGTTTTACAGAGTGCCTAATACATTCTAAGGAACTAAAAAAATGTTATTTTGAGTTGTATTATTATTATTACAATTAATAAGGTAACATACACATAAGTGCCTAGCATAGTACCTGGGCAGTATAGGTTCTCAAAATACAGTAGTTATTGTTTTTAGGATATCCAAAATAATTCAGGGGAACAAAGTACTAGAATGTAGCAAGTTTCAGAACCAGAATTCGTATTTGTGTCTGCCTAACTCCAAAGATCTTACCACAAGATGGCACTGCCATTGCAGTATCCCACCCTGGGCCACGTTCCTTGAAAAATTGTGCAAACCGGCAGATGTCATCAATAACAAATCACTGAATCCAATAGCATACTTTTGTATTTAAAAAATTAACTTAAGTGCTTGCTTTGGCAGCATATATACTAAAATTGGAACAATACAGAGAAGATTAGCATGAAAAATAAGAATTTAAAACATTAACTTAATTATGATTTATATACAATAAAATTCACTCGTGAGTTTTGACAAATATATACAGGGTTATAACCACCATACAATCAAGACGAAGAACATTTCCCATAGCACAAAAAGTTTCCTCATACATTCTTAGATCAAAAGCCTACCCCTACCCCACTGATCCTCATTCTCACCCTAAAGATTAGTTTTGTCTGGGTTCCTTTGTCTGGAGTAATGTTTTTGAGATTTATCCTTTTTCTTTCCTTTCTTTCTTTTTTTTTTTTTTTCTTTTGAAACAGTCTCTCTCTGTTGCCCAGCCTGGAGTGCAGTGGCGTGATCTCAGCCCACTGCAACCTCCGCCTCCTGGGTTCAAGTGATTCTCCTGCCTCTGCCTCCTATGTAGCTGGGCTACAGGTGCATCCCACCACACCCAGCTAATTTTTCTATTTTTAGTAGAGATGGGGGTTAACCATGCAGGCTAGGCTGGTCTCAAACTCCTGACCTCAAGTGATCTGCCCACCTTGGCCTCTCAAAATGCTGGGATTACAGGCGTGACCCACCACACCTGGCCAGATTTATCCATGTTTGTATGTGTACAAACAAATAGCTCTGTTTTGTTGGTGAGTACTATTCTGTTATATGCTGTGATAGGATGCTTCTGAAATGGCGTCTAATGATCCCCACCTCCTGGTATTAATACCCTTCATAATCCCCTCCCTTTAGTGTAGGCTGATACCTAGATATTTACCTCTAAAGAATAAAATACAGTAAAGGCTATGGGATGTCACTTATGAGTTAGGTTACATAAGACTGAGACTTCCATCTTGCTCTGAGGCCCCCAATTCAACAGCTCACATAAAAGAAATCCTGCCAGCAACCACCAGTGATCTCAAAGGTAGATCCTTTGTTAGTCAAGCCTTGAGATGACATAATGATTTCAATCCATAAAATACCATGTGTGCCCCTTTCCTGACCTATACGAACTGTCAGATAACAAGGTTGTTTTTTGTTTTGTTTTGTTTTCTGAGACGGATTCTCACACTGTTGCCCGGGCTGGAGTGCAGTGGTACAATCTTGGCTCACTGCAACCTTTGCCTCCCAGGTTCAAGTGATTCTCCTGCCTCAGCCTCCCCAGTACTTGGGATTACAGGCGCCCCCAACCACACTCGGCTAATTTTTGGTATTTTTAGTAGAGATGGGGTTTCACCATGTTGGCCAGGACGGTCTCGAACTCCCGGCCATATGATCCGCCTGCCGCAGCCTCCCAAAGTGCTGGGATTACAGGTGTAAGCCACCGTGCCAGGCGGTTGTTTTTTTAAGACACTAAATTTTGGGTAATTTATTGCACAGCAAATAACTAATACATATGAATATAGCATACTTTGTTCATCCATTCACCAGCTGATGAACACATGGGATATTTCTGTTTTTCCCTATTATAAATAAAGCTGCTATGAACTTTATTGTGTGAACTTTTTGTGAACATGTTTATTTCTCAAGTATATAACTATAAAAACTGCCAAAGTGTTTTCCAAGATGATTGTTCCAACTTGCGTCCCACCAATGTTCCAGTGTATCACTGATGACAACTGAAATTTTAAGTCTTTTTAATTTCAGCCATTCTAACAGATATAAAGTGGTTTCTCATTGTGGTTTCAATTTAAATTCCCTAATGATTAATAGTAACTAATGTCGTTGAGCATCTTTTCATGTGCTTATTGACTATTTGCATATCTTCTATGTAATGCTGAATAGTAGGCTGGGCGCAGTGGCTCACGTCTGTAATTCCAGCACTTTGGGAGGCCGAGGTGGGTGGATCACGAGGTCAAGAGTTCAAGACCAGCCTGGCCAACGTGGTGAAACCGTTTTTACTAAAACTACAAAAATTTGCTGGGCATGTGGCACGCACCTGTAGTCCCAGCTACATAGGAGGCTGAGGCGGGAGAATTGCTTGAACCCGGGAGGCAGAGGTGGCAGTGAGCCAAGATCGTGCCACTGCACTCCACCCTGGGCCACAGACTGACTCCATCTCAAAAAAAAAAAAAAAGAAAAGAAAGAAACGGAAATGTTGAATAGTGTTGAGTGGCCCTAGCACTGCTCTTGATTGTAGGAGGGAAATACTTAGTATTTAGTATTTCATTATCAACTATTGTAGGTTCTTCAGCAATGTCCTCTATCAAGTTTACAAAGTTCCCTTATATTTCTACTTTGCTCCAAGTTTAGTTTTTTCTTTTTTAACAAGAAATGGGTGTTGAATATTGTCAAATGCTTTTTCTCATTTACTATACTAATACGGGGAAGTACACTGATGGATTATAAGCTGTTAAACAAGCCCACATGGCCTACTTGGCTATGATGTATATTATAAACATATTTATATATTTTATTATATTCTATTGAATTCAGTTTGCAACTATTTTGTAAAGGATTTCTCCCTCCATAGTTATAAGAAATATCTTCCTGTAAAAATCTCTGTCTGATTTTGGTATTAGGCTAATGCTAGCCTCATAAAATAAATGAGGCAAGGTTTCATCTCTTTTTTGCAAAGGACAGGTAATAGTTCTTCCTTAAATATTAGATAGAATTCACCAGTAAAGCCATCTAGCGTTTCAGATTTTCTTTGTGGGAAGGTTTTGTCTTTGTTTTTCTTTTTTGAGACAGACTCTCACTCTGTTGCTCTGGCTGGAGTGCAGTGGCACAACCTTGGCTCACCGCAAACTCTGCCTCCCAGGTTCAAGCGATTCTCCTGCCTCAGCCTCCTGAGTAGCTGGGACTACAGGCGCGTGCCACCACGCCCGGCTAACTTTTGTATTTTTAGTAGAGATAGAGTCTCATCCTGTTGGCCAGGCTGGTCTCAAACACTGACCTCAGGTGATCTGCTCGCTTTGGCCTCCCAAAGTGCTAGGATTATAGGCATGAGCCACCATGCCAGGCCCTTTTTGTGAGAAGGTTTTGATTGCCAATTCAATTTATGTATTTGACGTACAGCTATTCAAATTTTTTACTTCTGTGAATGTGGTAACTTTTACCTTTAAAAGAATTTTTCTAACCTTTTAGAGTTTCATGTAAATTTACTAGCATAAGTTTGTTCTTAATATCACCTTACAGTCCATGTAATGTATGTAGGCACTTCTTTCACTCCCAATATGAATAACTTGTGTTTCCTCTTCTGTTCTTGTTTTACACACTAGCAAAATAATTATCAGTTTTATTAATCTTTTTAAAAAACAGCTTTAGGTTTTGTTCATTTTCTCTACTACATACCTATCTTCCACTTACTGTTTTCTGCTCTTATACATATTATTATACTTCTGTACTCACTTTGGGTTTGATTTGCTCATTTTTTTTGTTTTGTTTTGTTTTTTTGAGACATAGTCTCATTTTGTCACCCAGGCTGGAGTACACTGGGGTGATCCCAACTCACTGCAGCCTCTGCCTCCTGGGGTCCAGTGATTCTCCTGCCTCCGTCTCCAGGGTAGCTGGGACTACAGGTGCACACTGCCACACCTGGCTAATTTTTGTATTTTTCAGTAAAGAACGGGTTTCACCATGTTGGCCAGGCTGGTCTCGAACTCCTGACCAGAAGTGTTCCACCTGCCTCAGCCTCCCAAAGTGCTGGGATTACAGACGTGAGCCACCGTGCCCAGCCTATCTGCTCATTCTAACATCTAGGTTAGATCTGGGTTGGTTATGATTGACCAATTTCTCTCCTCATTATGGGCCAGGTTTTCCTACATCTTTGCATGCCTGGTAATTTTTTATTGGATGCCTGACATTGTAAATTTTATCTTGTTAAGTGCTGGATATTTTTATATTCCTATAAATATTACTGAGCTTAATTTTGGGATGCAGTTACGTTAGTTAGACACAATTTAATCCTTCTGTGTTCTGCTTTTAAGATTTGTTAGTCAGCATCGCCCGAGCAGTAATCTTGTACTACTCTCCACCATTGAGAAAAGACCCTTCTGAGTAGTATAATCAAAGCCATATGAATTATGAGGTTTTCCAATCTAGCTGGTAGGAACAGACACTATTCCCTATCTTGTTCCCACTAAGCCTTTTGAGTGGTTTTTAGTTGTAATGGAAATGACAGTAAATCTGATTCCTGTTACTCCATACTGGCTGGAAATGAAAGTGAGGACTTTTCTTACTTCTTAGACGGAATCTTTAGTCATTGCTTTTACAACTTTGTTTATTTATAATTAAGCATTTGAACCATAAGTTTCCCTCTCAATTCCAATTTCTTAGTATCAAACAAATGCTGATATGCCATGTGTATTAGTCCGTTTTCACGCTGCTGGTAAAGATATACCTGAGATTGGACAATTTACAAAAGAAAGAGGTTTAATGGACTTACAGTTCCAAATGGTTGGGGAGGCCCTATAATCATGGTGAAAAGCAAGGAGGAGCAAGTCCCATCTTACATGAATGGCAGCAAGCAGAGAGAGGCTGTGTAGGGAAACTCCTCCTTACAAAACCATCTGATATCATAAGACTTACTCACTACCATGAGAACAGCACGGGAAAGACCCACCCCCACGACTCAATTACCTCCTGCTAAGTCCTTCCCACAACACATGGGAATTCAAGATGAGATTTCGGTGGGGACACAGCCAAACCATATCATTCTGCCTCTGGCCCCCTCAAAATCTCATGTCCTCACATTTCCAAACCAATCATGACTTCCCAACAGTCCCCCAAAGTCTTAACTCATTTCAGCATTAACTCAAAAGTCCACAGTCCAAAGCTTCATCTGAGACAAGGCAAGTCCCTTCCACCTACGAGCCTGTAAAATCAAAAGCAAGTTAGTTACTTCCTAGATATAATGGGGGTACAGGCATTGGATAAATACACCCATTCCAAATGTTAGAAACTGACCAAAATGAAGGGTTAAAGGCTCCATGAAAGTCCAAAATCCAGCAAGGCAGTCAAATCTTAAAGCTCCACAATGATGTCCTTTAACTCCGTATCTCACATCTATGTCACACTGATGTAAGAGGTGGCCTTCCATGGCCTTGGGCAGCTCCGTCCCTGTGGCTTTGCAGGGTATAGCCTACCTCCTGGCTGCTTTCAAGGGCTGGCACTGAGTGTCTGTGGCTTTTCCAGGCTCACAGGGCAAGCTGTCCGTGGATCCACCATTCTGGGGTCTGGAGGACAGTGGCTGTCTTCTCACATCTCCACTAGGCGGTGCCCAGTAGGGACTCTGTGTTGGGGCTCCAATCCCACATTTCCCTTTCACACTGCCCTAGCAGAGGTCATCCATGAGTGTCCCATCCCCACAGCAAGCTTCTGCCTGGGCATCCAGGCACTTCCACACATCTTCTGAAATATAGGCAGAGGTTCCCAAACCTCAATTCTTGACTTCTATGCACTTGCAGGCTCAACACCACATGGAAGCTGCCAAGACTTGGAGCTTGTACCCTCTGAAGTCACGGCTCGAGTTCTACATTGACTCCTTTCAGCTACACCTGCAGCAGCTGGGATACAAGGCACCAAAGTCCCTAGGCTGCACACAGCACAGGGACCCTGCTTCCGGCCCATGAAACCACTTTTTCCTTCTAGGCCTCTGTGTATGTGACGGGAGGGTCTGCTGTGAAGACCTTTGACATGCCCTGGAGATATTTTCCCCATTGTACTGGGGATTAACATTTGGTTCCCCATTACTTATGCAAATTTCTGCAGCTGGCTTAAATTTCTCCTCACAAAATGGGATTTTCTTTTCTATCACATGGTCAGGCTGCAAATTTTCTGAACTTTTATGCTCTACTTCCCTTATAAAACGGAATGCCTTTAACAGCACCCAAGTCACCTCTTGAATGTTCTGCTGCTTAGAAATTTCTTCTGCCAAATACCCTAGATCATCTCCTCAAGTTCAAAGTTCTACATATCTCTAGGGCTGAGGCAAAATGCTGCCAGAAGTTTTGCAAAAACATAACAAGAGTCACCTCTGCTCCAGTTCCCAACAAGTTCTTCATCTCCATCTAAGACCATCTAAGCCTGAACTTTATTGTCCATATCGCTATCAGCATTTTGGGCAAAGCCATTCAACAAGTCTCCAGGAGGTTCCAAACTTTTCTACATTTTTCTGTCTTCTTCTGAGCCCTCCAAACTGTTCCAACCTCTGCCTGTTACCCAGCTCCAAAGTCGCTTCCACATTTCCAGGTATCTTTTCAGCAGTGCCCCACTCTTGGTACCAATTTACTGTATTAGTCCATTTTCACACTGCTGATAAAGACATACCTGAGACTGGGTATTTTATACACAAAAAAGGGTTTAATGGAGTTATAGTTCCACATGGTTGGGGAGGCCTCACAATCATGCTGGAACGCAAGGTGGAGCAAGTCACATCTTACATGGATGACAGCAGGCAAAGAGAGAGAGCTTGTGCTGGGAAACTCCTCCTTATAAAACCATCAGATCTCGTGAGACTTATTCACTGTCACGAGAACAGCATGGGAAAGATCTGCCCCCATAACTCAATTACCTCCTACCAGGTCCCTCCCACAACATGTGGGAATTCAAGATGAGATTTGGGAGTGGACACAGCCAAACCATATCATCATGTTTTCATCACAATTCAGTTCAAAATATTTTCTACTTTCCCCTGTGATTTCTTCTTTGACTTATGGTTTATTTAGGAATATGTTGTTTAATTTCCAAATATATAGGGATATTCCAAATTCTTGTGAATTCTAACTTAATTCCATTGTTGTCAGAACACTCGTCAATATAATTTAAAAATTTTTAAATTTGTTTTGTGACTGAGCATATGTTCTACCTTAATGAATGATCAATTGCCCAAGAAAAGAATATGTCTTTCGCTGTTATAATGAGGAGTATTATATATGTTTTAAGTAAGTCAAATTGGTTTCTATGCTGTTCAGATTTTTTGTCTGTTGTTCTGAACATTACTATGAGACAGGAGTGTTATAATCTCCAATTGTGAATTTGTCCATTTCTTACTTCAGTTCTGTCAGTTTGGATTTGTCCATTTCTTACTTTAGTACTACCAGTTTTTGCTTTTAAATATTTCAAACTCTGTTATTAGATATGTACACAGTTAGGATATTTATGTCTTCTTGATGAATCAACAGTTTCATCATTATGAAATGTCCCCATTTGTCCTTCATAATATTCTTTGTCCAGAGTCTAGCTCATTCCATATTAACATAGATCCTTCAGGTTATGATTACAATTTTCATATATATTTTCCAGTTCTTTTCATTTTTAGTTTTTATTCAATTTCTATACTTTATAAAGCAGGTTTCCCGTATATATCATACAAATGGGTTTCCCTTTTTTATTCAGTGTAACACTCTCTACCTTTTAATTAGAACATGAGATCATTTATATATATTATAATTATTTATGTGGTCATCTTTCTTTTCTATTGGTCTTATCTGTTTATTTCATTTATCATCTTCTTGTCTTCATTTGGGATTTTTGAGTATTTTTTAAGTACTCTATTTCATCTCAACACGAAGCTTAATGACTATTATCTGTATTCACGGTTTCGGTGATTGCTCTAAAGTTTACAACATATTTTTTTTTTAATGTAGTCTCACTCTGTCGCCCAGGCTGGAGTGCAGTGGCATAAGCTCAGCTCACTGCAACCTCCGCCTCAGACGTTCAACTGATTCTCGAGCCTCAGCTTCCCGAGTAGCTGAAATTACAAGCACATGCTACCAGCTAATTTTTGTATTTTTAGTAGAGACGGGGTTTTGCTATGTTGGCCAGGCTGGTCTCAAACTCCTGACCTCAAGTGATCTACTCACCTTGGCCTCCCAAAGTGCTGGGATTAGAGGAGTGAGCTAACATACCTGGCCTAATTTTTGTATTTTTAGTAGAGACAGGGTTTCACCATGTTGGCGAGGATGGTCTCAAACTCCTGACCTCAAGTGATCCACCTGCCTTGGCCTCACAAAATGCTGGGATTAAAGGCATAAGACACCACGTTCAGCACAACATACATTTTTAACTCAACAAAGACTACCTTCAAATTAGACAGGCCTCTGTTTTACGACAGTATACTTCTAGTCCCCTTTCCTATTCTTCATGTTATTGTTGTCATACCTGTACTTGTACACATTTTACAAATGCTATAATACATTGCTATAATTTCTACTTTTAAATGTCAATTCTCATTTAAATAAATTTTAAAATACAGAAAAGGTTTAAAAAAATGTGTATCCAAGTATTTACAATTTCTAGTGCTCTTCATTTCTCTGTATTAACCTAATCTTCCATCTGTTATTGTTTGCTTTCAGCCTGCCTGGGTACTTACTTTAACATCTCTTATAGCTTTTGTTCATCTGAAAAATATCTTTAGTCTTCATTTCTTAAAGATTACTCTGTTCAATATAGCATTCTAGGTGAACATTTTATTTCTTCAACACTTACAAAATATTACTGCATTGTCTCCTGGTATGCATCGCTTCTGATAAGAAGTCTGTATTTTTTATTATTATTATTATTATTACTATTTTAGAGACGGAGTCTCCTTCTGTTGCTCAGGCTAGAATGCAGTGGCGCGATCTCAGCTCACTGCAAGCTCCGCCTCCTGGGGTCACGCCATTCTCCTGCCTCAGTCTCCCGGGTAGCTGGCACTACACGTGCCCGCCACCACTTCCGGCTAATTTTTTGTATTTTCAGCAGAGACGGGGTTTCACCCTGTTAGCCAGGATGGTCTCGACCTCCTGACCTTGCAATCCGCCTGCCTCGGCCTCCCAAAGTGCTGTGTATTTATTATTATTATTATTATTTTTATTTTTATTTATTTATTTATTTTTTGAGACGGAGTCTCGCTCTGTCGCCCAGGCTGGAGTGCAGTGGCCGGATCTCAGCTCACTGCAAGCTCCGCCTCCCGGGTCCACGCCATTCTCCTGCCTCAGCCTCCGGAGTAGCTGGGACTACAGGCGCCCAGCACCTCGCCCGGCTAGTTTTTTTTTGTATTTTTTAGTAGAGACGGGGTTTCACCGTGTTAGCCAGGATGGTCTCGATCTCCTGACCTCGTGATCCACCCGTCTCGGCCTCCCAAAGTGCTGGGATTACAGGCTTGAGCCACCGCGCCCGGTCCCCTATTATTTTTAAATCTCTCTTTTAAAATATAGAATGTAGGCCTGGGCCGGGCGCGGTGGCTCAAGCCTGTAATCCCAGCACTTTGGGAGGCCGAGACGGGCGGATCATGAGGTCAGGAGATCGAGACCATCCTGGCTAACACCGTGAAACCCCGTCTCTACTAAAAATACAAAAAACTAGCCGGGCGAGGTGGCGGGTGCCTGTAGTCCCAGCTACTTGGGAGGCTGAGGCAGGAGAATGGCGTAAACCCGGGAGGCGGAGCTTGCAGTGAGCTGAGATCCGGCCACTGCACTCCAGCCCGGGCTACCGAGCAAGACTCCGTCTCAAAAAAAAAAAACAAAAAAAAACAAAAACAAAACAAAACAAAACAAAACAAAAAAGAATGTAGGCCAAGCGTGTTGGCTCATACCTGTAATCCCAGCACTTTGGGAGACCGAGGCGGGTGATCACCTGAGGTCAGAAATTCAAGACCAGCCTAGCCAACATACTGAAACCCTGTCTCTACTAAAAATACGAAAAAATTAGCTGGGCATGGTGGCATGCGTCTGTAGTCCCAGCTACTCAGGTGGCTGAGGCAGGAGAATTGCTTGAACTCAGGATGTAGAGTATGCAGTGAGTCGAGACCACGCCACTGCACTCCAAACTGGGTGACAGAGTGAGACTCCGTCTCAAAAAATAAATAAATAAAATATAAAATAAAACAAAATAAAATATAAAATGTATCTTTGTTTCTCTGGCTCTGGCTGCTTTTAAGACTTTTCTACTACTGATTTTTAACAATTTGATTATGATGTGCCTTGATGCTGTTTCCTTTGAGTTACTCCTGCTTGTTGTTATGAAACTTCTTAGATTTGTGAGTTTATAGTTCTCACCAAATTTGGCTAGCATTGGGTTATTCTTTCATTAAAATTTCCCCCTTTCTACTCTCTCCTCTATTTTTGGGGCTCTAATCAGACATACATTGAACCATTTTATATTTGCCTAGAAGTCGTTCAGACAACATCCTTCCCTCTCCAGACCCTAGCTCCCAGTATTTTTGCTGTGTGTGCTTCAGTTTGCATTGTTTTTATTGCTATGTCTTCATATTCATTGACCTTTTCAACAGTTAAACTGTTAAATCCATCAGAGTAAATTATTGATATTACATAATGCAATGTATCAACATTTTGTTAATATCATAGCAAAGTGAACCAATATTTCCCAAATGACCAATGGATTTTAATATAACAGAACATTAAAATTTCATTGAAGTGGTTTCTGGTTTTACATTGCAATAAACCTTTAAGAAACCACCATTTGCTAAGTTTCAGTGTACTACCAATTAAGAATGTCCATAATTATCCAGCTAGTAAAATATCCCTCCCTTACTATATAGCTGTTTGGTGGCATTTTCTTTATATACTTCAACAGAAGTAACATACTGCAACAGAATAAATGGAGAAGGAGATATAAGAACCCAGTTTTTATATGGACAGATGTTGAAGAGTTTGCAATGTACCTAAGACAATACCACTTTCTCATTACTTTTTTTGTTTTGAAAAATTATTTTTCATTAAGAGCATTATTTATGTTAATATGCAATGAGTTCATTACTGTTATTAATTAAGAAATATTTTTAAGTTACTCAGTTTTAATTACTAATATGGAAAATATTTACTCTGGGGTCTCAGAACTAACTGTACCATGTGTGCAACGAAGTCTTTTTTCTCTGGTGGGAAGGAATTCAATAGTATTCCAGTCCTATCTATAAGGTTGAGGAATTGTTCAGCGTACTCAATAGTGTACAGATTACTATTCAGCCAAAGATTTGCAGAAAGCATCATTCAGATACCTGCATGTTTCTCTACGTAGCAATCTTTCTCCTAGTACTGAGCCCTCTACATTCCAATCTCAGTCTCAGGGGATCTCCTAGCTCTTTAACTCTGCAAGACTGTTGGGCTCTGCTTACATTCCCTTTTTCGTGAACTGTTGTACAGAAATTTTCACCTTGCTTGTTTCCCATTTCTCATGAATCATAGGCCTATGCTGCCTAATGCCCAATGCCTACAAGCAGTTGTTTCACATATTTTGTCCAGTCTTCCAGGTGCGTACAGCAGGAAGAGAGGTACTATATCAGTTATTCCTTTAAGGGCAAAAGTAGAAATTCTGTTAATTTTCTACGGTTAATTACTGCCAAGAAAAATTTCAATGTTTTCTCAGATTTAAAGAGTTTCAGATAAACTAACCTGTCAGAGATGTAATTTACAAGAGCTTATTCCCCCATATTTTGGGCACATTAATTCAATTTTACATGAAAATGTCTATCTTTACACTGGAAACTAGGGTGGTTCACATTCATGTGGCTCTATGTTAACACAAACCAAGTTATTACCATAAATCATTTCATCTAACAATTTATCTTATAGATTAATACGGATATTGCAAATGTTGCTGAGTACAATTCTCTGCTTTATGTTTTTAACAGCAACCTTTCTCTAGAATTTTCCAGTGCACAGTGACAAGAAGGCTACAAAAAGAAAAAAGTCTACCTCAAACCTAAGTAAGCAATAATTCTAAGTGGATATTTGCCTTCCTAGGAGAGAAATAATTAGCAAAAGGTCATTCAGTTTAGTTGGCTCACTTCAATAAACTGAAAACACTTCACACGCGCTCTATCTGCCATTTAAATGCCTGAAAAATAGATCATTTGGAATAGTTGTTTTTATTTTTCTTCAGAGTCTCAAATTTTAACAAATACGTTATCTACAGAATTTACTACCTTTTTTCAAGGTCATTTGGAAGGAATTTATTACTTAAATTTATTGTATTAAACCTTCATAATTTCTAGACAAAACATGGGGGATATGGGACTCTGCTCCTATAAACAAGTGGCTATTAATACAGTCAAATTATTTCCATTCAGAGAAAAAAATGTAGTGGGCCAGGCGCGGTGGCTCAAGCCTGTAATCCCAGCACTTTGGGAGGCCGAGGCGGGCGGATCATGAGGTCGGGAGATCGAGACCATCCTGGCTAACACCGTGAAACCCCATCTCTACTAATCAGTAGTTTTTTCTTTTTTACTATTTACTATTTAGTAGTTTTTTCTATTTACTATTTAGTAGTTTTTACTATTAGTAGTTTTTTCTATTTACTATTTAGTAGTTTTTACTATTTAGTAGTTTTTTCTTTTTTAAATAATGTGGAATTTGCCTGTTACCACTTTGTAAAATTTAAAATATCAACATTAAAAAAAACAGGGCCAGGCACAGTGGCTCACACCTGTAATCCCAGCACTTTGGAAGGCTGAGGAGGGTGGATAATCTGAGGTCAGGAGTTCGAGACCAGTCTGGCCAACATGGTGAAACCTTGTCTCTACTAAAAATACAAAAAATTAGCTGGGCGTGGTGGTGGGTACCTGTAATACCAGCTACTCGGGAGGCTGAGACAGGAGAATCACTTGAACCCAGGAGGCACAGGGTGCAGTGAGCTGAGATCGCGCCATTGTACTCCAGCCTGGGCAACAAGAACAAAACTCTGTCTCAAAAAAAAAAAAGTAAAATGAGACCTAGCCCATCTCAGAGTAGATACAAAAAAAACCGTGACCTGTTAGCCAGAAGCAACAAAACGTGCAATAATATTACATCACTTGAATTTTTCTCAAGCACAATTATCAAAAGCGAATTTCTTCTCTCTTTGTTCTATTATCATGTTTTATAATGTTAGAAATCATTTACTGCCTCCATTCATTTTTTTCTTTTAAACATTATAAGCCATTACCCGCTAGAATACTTACTGTTATAACTATGAAAGTTACTGCTTTGAGCAAAGTCAAATTAAGATTCTGTACTGGAAGAGGCAATTCAGACTTTTACAGCTGGAAAGGACTCATCCAAGAAGACGTTTAAACCTACTCTGGGGAAGTGCTGAAGATGGCCAACTAGCTGCAGCCAGGACAAACATCTGCTGCCACCAAGAGACTGGGACATCAGGAAGACTGGGGCATTCTAAGCAGATCTTAGGAGGTAAGGCATTCAGAGTGGATGAAGGAAGGACACAGATGCTGAACCAAAGGGGTAGGAAGCCGGGGATCCTGCACAGGGCTATCGTGCACAGGGATTCATGCTTGGCCCCCAACAACTCCAAAGGAAGGGAAACAAAGTCAGTTGACTAAACTCACCTTATACCACAATCAAACCCTCAAGGGCATCAAAGAAGATAAAAACAAGCAAGCAAGCAAAAAAAAAAAAAAACCCACACATCCAAAAGACAGCAACTTCAAAGACTGAATGCTCAGCTCATACAGATGAGAAAGAACCAGTGTAAGAACTCTGCCAATTTAAAAAGCCACAGTGTCTTCTCACCTCCAACCAACCACACTAGTTCCCCAGCAATAGGTCTTAACCAGGCTGAAATGACTAAAATGACAGAAACAGAATTCAGAATATGGATAAGAATGAAGACCATCAAGATTCAGGAGAAAGTTGAAAGCCAATAAAAGATTCTAAGGAACATAATAAAATGATTTGGGAGATAAAAAATGAAATGGCCATTGTAAGAAAGAACCAAAGTGATCTGATAGAGCTGAGAAACTCACTTGAAGAATTTCAGAACACAATCCAAGTATTAACATCAGAATTAGCCAACTGGAGAAAAGAAATCCAAAGCTCAAACACTGGTTCCCCAAAACAACTCAGACTAAAATTAAAAAGACTCAAAAAAGAACAAAAAAACCTCTAAAAAATTTGGCATTACATTAAGAGACCACATCTACATCTCGTTGGTGTCCCTGAAAAAGAGGGTGAGAAAGCAAGCAACGTAGAAAACATATTTTAGGATATCATTCGTGAAAATTTCCCCAACCTCACTAGACATGCCAACATTCAAATTTAAGAAATTCAGAGAATGCCTCTGAGATACTATATAAGACAACTATGCCCAAGACACATAGTAATCAGATTCTTAAAGGTCAATATAAAAGACAAAATGTTAAAGACAGTTGGAGAAAAGGGACAGGTAACGTACAAAGGGAACCCCATCAAACTAACAGTGTACCTTTTGGCAGACAACCTACAAGCCAGAAGAGATTGGGGGTTTATATTCAGCATTCTCAAGGAAAAGAAATTCCAATCAAGAGCTTCATATCCTGCGAGATTAAGCTTCATAAATGAAGGAGACATAAGATCCTTTTCAGATGAGCAAATGCTAGGAATTTGTCACCACGACGCCTGCCTTATAGACACTCCTTAAGGGTGTGCTAAATATGGAAAGGAAAGACCATTACTAGACACCACAAAAACTCACTTAAATACATAGACCATTAGCACTACAAAACAATTGCACAATCAAGTCTGCATAATAACCAGGTAACAACCCGATGACTGGATCAAATCCACACCTATCAATATAAACTTTGAATGTAAATGGGCTAAAAGCCCCAATTAAAAGGCACAGAGTGGCAAGCTGGATACAGAAGCAAGACCCAACTGTATGCTGCCAAAAAGAGAACCATCACATGTGCAATGACACCCATAGGCTAAAAGTAAAGGGACAGAGAAAAACCTACCAAGTCAACAGAAAACAGAACAAAGCAGGGGTTGCTATTCTAACTTCAGACAAAACACACTTTAAACCAAAAAGATTTTAAAAAGGTAAAGAAAGGCATTATATAATGCTAAAGGGTTTGATTCAACAAGAAGACCTAACTATCTTAAATATATATTCACCAAACATAAAAGCACCCGGATTCATATAGCAAGTTCTTAGAGATCTACAAAGAGACTTAAGATAACCACACAATAATAGTAGAAGACTTCAACACCCCACTGATAGAATTAGATCACTAACAAAGATAGTCAAGATCTGAACTTGACATTAGACCAAATGAACCTGATAGACATCTACAGAACTCTACACCCAAAAACAACAAACTATATATTCTTCTCATCTGTACATGGCACATACTCTAAATTCCATCACATAACTGGCCATAAAACAATCCTTAGCAAATTTAAAAAAAAAATCAAAACAATAGCAATCACACTACTGAATCACAGTGTAATAAAAATAGAAATTGATAGTAAGAAAGTCACTCAAAAGCATATAATTTAATGGAAATTAAACAACCTATCCTGAATGACTATGGGGTAAATAATAAAATAAAGGCAGAATTAAAGCAATTCTTCCAAACTAATGAGATCAAAGACACAATGTAAGAGAAACTCTGGGACACGGCTTAAGCAGTGTTAAGAGAAAAGTTTGCAGTGTTAAGAGAAAAGTTTACAGCATTAAATGTCCACAGCAAAAAGTTAGAAAGACCTCAAATTAACAATCTAACATCACATATCACACCTACAGGAACAAGAGAAACAAGAGGAAACCAATTACAAAGCTAGAAGACAAGAAATAACCAAAATCAAAGCTGAACTGAAGGCAACTGAGACATAAAAAAATATACAAAAGACTGAGTCCAGGAATTAGTTCCTTGAAAGAATATGACTGATAGACTACTGAGCAGACTTAAAAAAAAACAGGAGAGAGAGAAAGACAGAGAGCTCCAAATAAACACCGTCAAAATTGACAAATAGGACATTACTATCAAACCCACAGAAATACAAAAACCCTCAGAGACTATCAGAGACTACTATGAACACCTCTATGCACAAACTAGAAAACACAGAAGAAATGAATAAATTCCTGGAAACATACAACCTCCCAAGATTGGACCAGGAAGAAATTTAATCCCTGAACAGATCAACAGTAAAGTGAAACTGAATGAATAATAAAAAGCCTACCAACCAGATGATGCCCAGGACCAGATAAGCTCACAGCTGAATTCTACCAGAGCATAGAGAGGAACTGGTATCATTCCTACTAAAACTATTCCAAATACTAGAGGAAGAGAGACTCTTCCTTAACTCACTTTATGAGGCCAGCATCATCCTGACACCAAAACCTGGCAGAGACACAACAAAAAATGAAAGCATCAGGCCAGTATCACTGATGAACATGGATGCAAAAATCCTTAACAAAATACTAGCAAACCAAATCCAGCCACACATCCAAAAGCTAATCCTTCATGATCAAGTGGGCTTTATCCCTGGTATGCAAGGTTGGTTTAATATATACAAATCATTAATGTGACTTACCACATAAACAGAACTATAAGCAAAAACCAAATGATCATCTCAACAGATACAGAAAAGGCTTTCAATAAAATTCAATATCCTTCATGTTAAAAACCCTCAACAGACCAGGTGTGGTGGCTCACACCTATAATCCCAGCACTTGGGGAAGCCGAGGTGGGCAGATCACTTGGGGTCAGGAGTTTGAGACCAGCCTGGCCAATATGGTGAAACCCCATCTCTATGAAAAATACAAAAATTAGCTGGACATGGTGGGCCCATGCCTGTAGTCCCAGCTACTTGGGAGGCTAAGGCAAGGGAATCATTTGAACCCAGGAGGCAGAGGCTGCAGTAGCCGAGATCACTCCACTGCACTCCAGCCTGAGCAACAAAGTGAGACTCTGTATTAAAACAAAAACAAACAAACAAAAAAAACCTTCAACAAACTAGGCATTGAAGAAACATACTTCAAAATATTAAGAGCCATCTATGAAAAACCCACAGCCAGCATCATACTGAATGAGCAAAAGTTAGAAGCATTCCCCTTGAAACCAGAACAAGAAAAGGATGCCCTCTCTCACCACTCTATTCAACATACATAGCACTGGAAGTCCTAGCCAGGGCAATCAGGCAAGATAAAGAAAAAAAGGCATCCAAATAGGAAGAGAGGAAGTCAAACTATCTCTGTTTACAGATGATATGATAGTATACCTAGGAAACCCCACAGTATCTGTCCAAAAGCTACTAGCTCTGATAAACAACTCCAGCAATATTTCAGGATACAAAATCAATGTACAAAAATCAGTACCATTTCTATATACCTACAATGTCCAAGCTGAGAGTCAATTCAAGAACACAATCTCACTTACAGTAGCCACAAGGAAATGCAATACCTAGGAACACAGTTAACTAGGGAGGTGAAAGATCTCTACAATGAGAATTACAAAAGACTGAACGAAGATATCAGATATGATACAAAGAAATGAAAAAACATTTCATGCACATCAATAGGAAGCATGAATATTGTGAAAATGGCCATACTGCCCAAGGCAATTTACAGATTCAATGCTATTTCTACCAAGGACATTCTTCACACAATTAGAAAAGACTATTTTCAAATGTATATGGAACCAAAAAGGAGCCTGAATAGCCAAGATAATTCTAAGCAAAAAGAACCTAAGCAGAAAGCTGGAGGCATCACATTACCCAACTTCATAACGATACTACAAGGCTGCAGTAACCATAACAGCACGTTACTGGTATAAAAACAAACACACAGACTCATGGAATGGAGAGCCCAGAAATAATGCCACATATCTACAACCATCTGATCTTCGACAAAGTTGACAAAAACAAACAAATGGGGAAAGGCTCCCTATTCAATAAATGCTGTTGGGGTAGCTGGTTAGTCATATGCAGAAGACTGAAACTGGACCCTTTCCTTACGGCATATACAAAAATCAACTTAAGATGGATTAAACACTCAAAACCTAAAACTATAAAAACTCTAGAAGACAACCTAGAAGATACCATTCTGGACACAGGCCCTGGCAAAAATTTCATAACAAAGACGCCAAAAGCAATTGCAACAAAAACAAAAATTGACAAATGAGACCTAATCAAACCAAAGAGCTTCTGCACAGCAAAAGAAGCTATCAACAGAGTAATCACACAACCTACAGAATGGGAGAAAATATTTGCAACCTACAGAATGGGAGGAGATATTTGCATCCAACAAAGGTCCAATATCCAGAATCGATAGGAAACTTAAATTAATGAGCAAAAAACAACCCCATTAAAAAGTGGGCAAAGGACACAATCAGATACTTTTTGAAAGAAGCCAAATATATGGCCAAAAATGCATACAAAAAATGCTCAGTATCACTAATTATCAGAGAAATGCAAGTCAAAACTGCAATGAGATACCATATTATACCAGTCAGAATGGCTATTAAAAAAAAATAATGGGCCCGGCACAGTGGCTCATGCCTGTAATCCCAGCACTTTGGGAGGCCAAGGTGGGCGAATCACCTGAGGTCAGGAGTTCACAACCAGCCTGCCCAACATGGCGAAACCACATCTCTACTAAAAATACAAAAATTAGCTGGGTGTGGTGGTGGGCGCCTGTAATCCCAGCTACTCAAGAGGCTGAGGCAGGGGAATCGCTTGAACCTGGGAGGCAGAGGTTGCAGTGAGCCAAGATCATGCCATTGCACTCTAGCCTGGGTGATAAGAGTGAAACTCCGTCTCCAAAAAACAAACAAAATGCCAACTGTGTGTAATTTTGAAATTTCTCTTCTAAATGAAAAAAAATTGACAGAAGTAGAGCCCTTGGGAAACAGCAGAGATTATGAACAAGTTGTAGGGAAATACAGGAAAAGATTACATGTAGGTTATCTTTTCATATATGTAGTATAATAGCAAAAGTATAATAGTAAAAATTGTGGATGTTGCTCAACTGCAAGAAGCATTTTTTTCTCAAGTTAATCAGTGTCTTTTAACGTATAATACCATGAAGGTCCTTAGTAAAAGCAATATTCTGAAAAATAAATATATAAATAAATAATAGATGCTGGCAAGGTTGCTAAGAAAAGGGAATGCTTATACACTGTTGGTGGGAATGTAAATTAGTTCAGCCTTTGTGGAAAGCAGTTTGGCAATCTCTCAAATAACTTAAGAAAGAATTACCATTTTACCCCACAATCCCATTATTGGGTATATACGCAAAAGAATATTATTCATCACACCATAAAAGACGCATGTACTTATATGATCATTGCAACACTATTCACAATAGCTAAGACATGGAATTAACCTAAATACTCATCAATGGTAGACTGGATGAAGAAAACGTTGTACATTTACACCATGGAATACACCACAGCCATAAAAAAAGAATGAGATCATGTCCTCTGCCACAAGATGGATGGAGTTGGAGGGCATTATCCTAAATGAACTAACAGAGGAACAGAAAACCAAATATTGCATGTTTTCACTTACAAGTGGGAGCTAAACACTGAGTACACAGGGACACAAAGAAAACAACAACAGACACTGGGGACTACTTGAGAGTGGAGAGTGGAAGGAGGATGAAGATCAAAAAAACTACCTGTCAGGTACAATGATTATTACCTGGGTGATGAAATAATCTGCACACCATACCCCAGTGACACACAATTTACCTATGTAACAAACCTGCTCATGTACCCCTGAACCTAAAATAAACATTAAAATAAATAAATCTCATTAGAGCAAACACTCAAAATGTTGAAAATAAAAAACAAAAGCACTTTAGGATAAGGCTACTCAAGAACAAGAAATGATTTAATGACAAAGACTACAAGACAATGCCCATTGGTTTTCCCTATGTACTATTCTGGTATCACTAATTGAAAGATGCTAACTCCTGTATATCTTGCTACTTATAGACATAAGTTTACATTTAAAATGCTTTAACATAACACCTACAATTACCAAAAAAATTATAAATATGTGAGTATTTTGAGGTTCTGGACAAAGGATTCCAGGAAGCTCAGCTGGGGAGAATTGTTTGAGTCTAGGAGCTTGAGGCTTCAGTGGGACATGACCGCATCACTGCATTCTAGCTTAGGCGACAGAGTGAGACTCTGTTTTTACTTTAAGTACAACGTTTAAAAATGTGACATTAGATCCAGCAATCCCACTTCTGAGTTTATAGCCAAAGTAATTAAAATGTGTTGAAGAGATGTCTGCACTTCCATGTTTGTTGCAGGATTATTCACAACAGCCAAGAGATCAGAACAATCTATGTGCCCGTCAACAGATGAATGGATCCAAAAATGTGGCACATACACAATGGAATACTATTCAGCCTTTAAAAAAAAAAATTCTGTCATTTGCAACAACATGGATGAGTCTAGAGAACATTCTGCTAAGTGAAATAAGCCAGGCACAGAAAGACAAATATCACATGCTCTCACTTACATATGGAATCTAAATATCTGAATCCACATACGAAGTAGAGGGTAGAATGGTAGTTACCAGAGGCAAGGGCATACAGTGAGCTCCGTGGATAATATCAATCAGAGGATCTCTTTGATCAGCTAGACAAGAGGAAAATATTCTGGTGATCTAATGCACAGTAAGGTGAATACAGTTAAGAAATAATGTATCACTCAAAATTGCTAAAAGGGTGGATGTTAAGTGTTCTCACCACAAAGAAATCGTAAGTATATGAGATGATTGGTATGTATTTGCTCATTCTACAACATACATACGTATTGAAACATCATATTGTACCTCATAAACATATACACTTATTAAACATCAATTTAAAAATCTGAAGCTGAATTAAAGAATATTTCTAATGCATAAAAATAAACTATGCACATTGAGACCACAGTCTGAGATGCTACTTTATTCAGGTTTCAAAATGACCCAATAATAAATTATTTGGGGAGTACACAATTGATGGCACAGAGGCAAGAGACATCAGTTTGCAGATGGACTAAACACTACTACTAACACACAACATTTGCTGTCTTTCTTCCCCAAAAGTACAAACTATAATCAATTGCATTGTCATTTCATGTTCATAGCATCTTTCAGGACACACAAAATTGTCACTCTTTCCTTCTTTTCACATGTACTAATAACAGAAGAACATTTAACTAGTATTCATAAAGCATGGCTGAGGCATGTGGGGGAGGGATTAAGGCATTTGCCAAAGACTATACAGCTAATAAGAGTCACAGAGTCAAGATTAGAATCTAAATTTATAGATTCAGGACAAAAACTGGTTTGAAATAACCTGAACTACTTTTTCAGACTGAAAATGCACTTGCTAAATATTTTAAATCTTTCCATATTCAACCTGATTTCTTAAAAACTAAAATAGTATCCAATATAATAAAAGTAGCTTTAAGAAGATCAAAAAGAGAAAAAATAAGATAAATGATTCAAATAATAACAGATCTATTTTTCTGCTATATCTCAGAAACGGAATTAAAGCTATGACTAGTAGGCTCCAGTAAATTAGGTTTGTTAACAGTACTGATTTAACAAACTTTATTAAACAAATACCTGCATGTTAGGTTAAATCCACTGCTAGATCTTAGAGACCTAACAATATACAATAATCCCTACCCTCAAAGAGATCACAATACTTCACATCAGACAGCATTTTATAGGAGGACAAATGCTTTAAAATAATTCCTTAAATTTATTTAAGATAAGAAAACAGAATTCAGAAGGTTTTGGATATTGAAACAAAACTGCATTAAGGACCCTAAAAACATTAACAACCCAGTGAACATACCACTAGGTGTCACTGTGATACAAAGTTCTTAGCTGCCTTTGGGCTCGCTTTCAAACCTTGTTGCATCTTCCTGGTAATAATGTGGAAAAAGTGCATTACCTGATTGGGTATCTCTTTGCATTGTATTATTTATATGTATACAGCTACAGAAAAAATATTATTTATATAATTCCGGTAACGCTGGAATGATTTATAACAATTCTATTGCTGGTCACATAAACTTTAATGAGTGCACATTTTTAAAATTTCCTATGATGGATGAATTAATATATATACATATATTCATATACTTATTTATTGAGCCATTTGTTTCCTCAACAAGCACTACTCTGTGCCAAACACTGTGCTAGAATAAAGAATTTAGAGAGGAATAAGACCTGGTCTCTAAGCATGAGAAGTTAACATTCACAAGGAAAATCTGAAACACAAAGAAATGGTAAGATGTGTTAAAATCCATGTTTAAAGCATACACAAAATTTTATGGGATCATAGGGGATGATTCAACTTAACTATATGTCCAGAAAGGTTAGGAAAGGCTTCACAGAAGACAAAATATTTACATGGGATCTTGGAAGCTGTGTAGGAGTTTTCTAGAAAGCTAAAGCAAGAAAAGGTCTATCAAACAGAATACAGGAAATACAGAGCCACTGAAAGGCACATGAGGAGATGTGTGTTTTAGAAAAATCACTACAGGGCAACTATATAGAAAAGATGGACTAAAAGAAGAAAGAAATGAACGTATGGAAATCGGGAATTATTTTAATTCATGAAAGAAATTCTTGAACTCTAACAAAGTGGGATGAAAAATAAAGGAGAGATTCAGTGATAATATGATAGAATTCATAAAACTTTATTGACTAAATGCAGTGAAATCAGAAAAAAATTCTTGAAAAAGTGAAAAAAAATTAGCTGAACATGATGGCGTGCACCTGTAGTCCCAGCACTCAGGAAGCTGAGGTGGGTGGGAGGATCACTTGAGCCTAGGAGTTCAAGCTTAACAGTGAGCTGTGGTCATATCACTGCATTCTAACCTGGGACTTAAGCAAGATTCTGTCACTTAAGAGGAAAAAAAATCACTTTAAGTCATATGAATTCAAAAATGCCATAGTGAATTTGTAACTGCATTTTATTATTATATATTTCCTAAGTCAACACTATAAAAATATTTTTTCAAAGGGACTTTAAACTGGACAAAAATGAAAAACACAGATACAGTAAACTATACCAGAGGTATCCTCAATGCAGCTAAGAAAATCTGATGAGTTTGGACAATGAATCTAAAATAAGAATGCAGATGGCTACCAAGTTAGAAAAAAGATTTCCAGCCTGTTTGAAGTCTAAATTCAAAATGAACTTTAGAACCTGAATTCATTTTAAGAAAAAAAAAAAAAGAAATTCAGAAAGGATCAGGAATATAGCTAAAATTGAAAAGATTAACCAGATTAAGTGATGGCAAGGATGGGGAGCAACTGGAACCCTGTTCTACTGGTGAAGTGAATTGGTTCAACAATTTTATAAAAATGTTTTGCTACACCTGCTAACTCTAAACAAACATATACCTTTATGCTATGATTCAGCAGCTCCACTTGAAGCTCAAAAGAAGAATGTTTATCTACGCCAAAACTACGCACAAGAATGTTCATAGCAGCTTGATAACACTAGAAAGAACCCAAATATCAGTAGAATGGGTAATTTATGGTATAATAGAATTCTACACAGCAATTAGAATGAATGAATTACTGAATCTCAAAGACATAATATTGAGTGAAAGAAGTTAAACACAGTATACAATGTATGATTTCAATTATACGAAGGTCAAAATACACAAATGCAGTCCAAGGTGACAAAGGTCAAAATAGTGGTTTCAGAGGGGAGATTAAATAGCTAGCAGGGGGAATGAGAGAGGCTTCTGAGGCGCAAGAAATATTCTCTATCTGGATCAGGGTGATGGTGGTTCCAAGGGTATAAACTTAATTTTTACATATAATTGCCTCTTGAATAATGGGGGTGGGAAGGTTAGGGTACCAACCCTTCCACACAGTCAAAAATCTAGGTATAGCTTTTGACTCTCCAAAAACTTACTAATAGCCTACTGTTGACCAGAAACCTTACTGATAATATAAACTATTGATTAACAAATATTTTGTATATTATGTGCATTATATATACATTTCCCACAATAAACTAGAGAAAAGAAAATGTTATTAAGAAATCCAAAATATTATCTTCCTCACTGTCTTTGTGTTCAACAGACTGAAGAGAAGGAGGAAGGGGAGGGGTTGGTCTTGCTATCTCAGGGCTGGCAAAGACAGTAGAAAATTTGCTTGTGCCCAGGAGTTCAAGGCCGCAGTAAGAGTGTGCCACTGCACTTCAGCCTGAGTGACAGAGTAAGACCATCCCTTAAAAAAACAAAACAAAACCACACACACACACACACATACACACACACACACAAAATACAGCTTGCTGCATTGATTAACTTCCTTTCATGAACAGTTTTGCTGTAACATGTGATGCTGTTTGATAGTATTTTACCCACACTAGAACTTCTTTTACAGTTGGAGTAAATTCTCTCAAACCCTGCCACTGTTTTATCAATTAAGTCTATGTCACATTCTAAATCCTTTTTTGTCATTTCAACCATGTTTATGCATAGCATCTTCATCGGCAATAGATTACATCTCAAGAAACCACTTTGTTTGCTCTTCCATCCAAGTTTTATGAGATTGCAGCAATTCAGTCACGCCTTCAGGCTCCTCCTCTAATTCTTTTGCTATTTCTACCACATCTGCAGTTACTTCCTCCACTAAAGTCTTGAACCCCTCAAAGTCATCCATGAAGGGTGAAATCAGCTTCTTCCAAACTCCTATTAATGTTGATATCTTGACCTCCTCCCATGAATCATGAGTGTTCTTCGTGGCATCTTAGAATGGTGAGTCCTTTCCAGATGGTTTTTTATACCATATTTTAATATACAGAAATAACAGGAAAAAAGTCAACAATACTAAGAGGTTTTTTTTTTTAAAAGATCAACCAAATTCATCAACCTTTATCTAGAGTAAGAAAAAAAGAAAAATTAAATAAAAAATTATGAGACTACTATTAAAAATCTTATGCCAACAAATTAGATAACATAGAAGAAACTGATACATTCCTAGAAACATACAACCTATCAAGACTGAATCGTGAAGAAACACAAAATCTGAACAGACATATAACTAGTCTGTTACTGAGAGTGAATCAGCAATCAAAAACCTCCCAACAAAGAAACATGCAGGACCACATGGTAATATTAGGGTATGTTACCTAACATTTAAACAATTACTGCCAACCCTTCTCACACTCTTCCAAAAAGCCAAAGGAGGCTATACTTCCTATTTCTTTTATGAGGCCAGCATTACATCAATACCAAAGCCAAAGAAGCTATCAGACGAAAAGAAAACTATAGTCCAATATCCCTGATAAATACAGATGCAAAGATCCTCAACAAACTATTAGAGAAATTAAATTCAACAGCACATTAAAAGGATCACACACCAGGGCAAAGTGAGATTTATCCCTAGGATGAAAGGATTATTCAACATATAAAAATCGGCCAGGCGCGGTGGTTCACACCTGTAATCCCAGCACTCTGGGAGGCTGAGGTGGGTGGATCACTTGAAATCAGGAGTTTGAGAACAGCCTGACCAATATGACGAAATCCCGTCTCTACTAAAAATACAAAAATTAGCCAGGCGTGGCAGCTGCGTGCCTGTAATCACAGCTACTGAGGAGGCTGAGGCATGAGAATCACTTGAACCCAGGAGGCGGAGGTTGCAGTGAGCCAAGATCACACCATCGCACTCTAGCCTGGATGACAGAGCGAGACTCCATCTTACAAACAACAACAACAACAACAACCACCAATGAAAATCAATCAATGTGATACACCACATTAAAAGCAAGAAGGATAAATGTCAAACAATCATCTCAATAAACAAAAAGCTTTTGACAAAATTCAACATATTTTCATAATACTGAACAAACTAGAAATAAAAGGAAATAACTTCTACATAATAAAAGCCATATATGAAAGTCCCACAGCTAACATCATATTCAAGGGTTAAGAACTAAAAGGTTTTCAGGCCGGGCGCAGTGGCTAAAGCCTGTAATCCCAGCACTTTGGGAGGCCGAGACAGGCGGATCACGAGGTCAGGAGATTGAGACCATCCTGGCTAACACGGTGAAACCCCGTCTCTACTAAAAAATACAAAAAACTAGCTGGACGAGGTGGCGGGCACCTGTAGTCCCAGCTACACGGGAGGCTGAGGCAGGAGAATGGCCTAAACCCGGGAGGCGGAGCTTGCAGTGAGCTGAGATCTGGCCACTGCACTCCAGCCCCAGCGACAGAGCAAGACTCCGTCTCCAAAAAAAAAAAAAAAAAAGAACTAAAAGGTTTTCTTCTAACATCAGGAACAAGCTAGGATAACTTCTCACCACTTCTATTCAACGTAGTACTGGAAAGCCTAGCTAGAACAATTAGGCAAGAAAAACAAAAGGCATCCAAATTGGAAAGGAAGAAATATAACTATCTTTGTTTACAGACAACATGATATTATATGTAGAAAACACTAAGGATTCTACCAAAGAAAACAAAACTGTTAGAACTAATAAATACAAAATTCATCAATCTTGTTATAAGATGCAAAATCAACACATAAATATCCGTTGCATTTCTATATACTAACACTGAACAATCTAAAAAGGAAATTAAGAAAACAGTACCATTTATAATAGCTTCAAAAAGAATAAAATGCTTATGAATAAACTTATCCAGAGAAAAAAGACTTGTCCACTAAAAACTACAAAACCTTGCTGAAAGAAATTAAAGAAGACACTGGAAAAGCGTCCCATGGTCATGGACTGAAAAACTTAACACTATTAAAATGTCCATATTATCCAAAGTGATCTGCAGATTCAATGCAATCCCTATCAAAAGGCCAATGGTATTTTTGCAGAAATAAGGAAATAATCCTAAATTCCATAAGTAACCACAAGGAACTCCAAACACAATTGTGAGAAGAACGAAGCTAGAGGTCTCCTACTTCCTAATTCCAAAACATATTACAAAGCTAGAGTAATTAGATCAGTTTGGTAGTGGTATAAAGACAGACACACCAACTAATGGAACAAAACAGAAATCCCAAAAATAAACCCACAAATATACAGTCAAATGATCTTTGACAAGAGTGCCAAGACCCCACAATGTGGAAAGGATAGTTTCTTCAACAAATGGTACTGGGAAAACTGGATATCCACATACAAAAGAATTTGGAACCTCGTAACATACACAAACATCATCTCACTGCATTGTGTGAATTAAAGACTTAAACATAAGACTTGAAACTATACGAGCAAAGACTCTGCCACTGTCCTCCAGCCTGGGTGACAGAGCAAGACCCTGTCTCAAAAAAAAAAAAAAAAAAAAAGACTTGAAACTATAAAAGTCCTAGAAGAAAGCAGAGAGGAAATGCTTTATAACACTGATCTTGGCAATAGTTTTTTGAAAATGACTCCAAAAGCAGAGGCAATGAAAGAAAAAATAGACAAGTGAGACTATATCAAATTTAAAAGCTTCTGCACAGAAAAGTAAACAATAGAGTAAAAAGGTAACCCACAGAATGAGAGGAAATATGTGCGAACCATATATCTAATAAGGGGTTAAAGCACAAAATATAGAAAAACTTCTACACCTCAACAATAAAATATCATATAACCCATTTAAAAAATGGGCAAATGACTTGAACAGACATTTCTCCAAACAAGACACACAAATGGCCAACAGGTATATGAAAAGATACTCAACATTACTAATCAGACAAATATAAATCAAACCCACAATCAGCTATCACTTCACATCTTTTAGGATGGCTACTATTAAAAAAAAAAAAGAAATAAAAGAAAAGAAAAACAGAAAATAATAAGTGTTAACGAAGTTGGGGTTGGAATGTAAAATGGTGTAGCTGCTACAGGAAACAGTATGGAGGTTCTTCAAAAAATTATAAATTAAACTACCATCTAATCCAGCAATCCCACTTTTGAACATACTGCCAATAGAACTGAAACCAGGATTTCCATGAAATATTCACACTCCCATGGCTGGGCACGGTGACTCATGCCTATAATCCCAACACTTTGGGAGTCTGAGGCAGGAGGATCACTTGAGCCCAAGAGTTCAAGCCCAGCCTGGGAAAGAAAGTAAGAACCCTTCTCCACAAAGAAAAAAAAATTAGCCAGCCATGGTGGCACGCACCTATAGTCCTGCTACTCAGGACGCCAAGGCAGGGTGACTGCTTGAGCCCAGAGTTTGAGGCTACAGTGAGCCGTGATCACGCCACTGCACTCCAGCCTGGGTGACAGCATGAGACCCTGTCTCAAAAAAAAAAAAAAAAAAAATCACATTCTCATGTTCACTGCAGCATTATTCACAATAGTCAAAAGGTAGAAACAACCTAAATATCCATTTATGATAAGTTAATGAATAAAAAATAATGTGGTATATACACACAATGGAATGTTGTTCAGTTTTAAAAAAGAAGAAAATCCTGCTATACGCTACAACATATATAAGCATTGAGGACATTATGCTAAGTGAAATAAGCCATCACAGCAGGCAAATACTGCATTATTCCACTTCTATGAGGTATTTATAGTCAAAACTTACAGAAACAGAAGATAGAATGGCAGTTGCCAGGAGCTTGAGGGAGGGGAAAATGGAATATTGCTATCCAATGGGTATAGAGTTTCAGTTATGTAAGATGAAAAAGTGCGTAAACAATCTTTGTAAGATGAAAAAGTGCGTAAACAATCTTAGGCTGTACACTCAGAAATTTATTGACAGTCTAAATCTCATATTGTTTTCTACCATAATTTTTTTAAAAATAAAAAACAACATACAGGAGAATATTTGGGGGCATGGAAATGGGTACAGGGAGAAGGGGTTTATCTAGAAGAATAATCTACATAGAAGACGAAACAAGTACAAAGGTCCAGACCTATTTGGCAAACTGAAATAAGTCCATTATGGCTTAGGCACAGTGAACTAGAAGGAGAGTGGTAACAGATGAAACTACAAATGCAGGTAGGGGCTTCATCAAACAGGGACTTATAGGCCATGTTAAAGATTTGAATTATATCCTAAAATCAATAGAAAGCTTTTGAATAGCTTTAAGAAAAGTAATAACATAATCTGAGTAGTGTTTGGGAATGAACACTCTTAAAACAGCCTTGCTTTCCAAGACTCAATTAATAAAATAAAATTAGAAAAGGATCTCTCCTAAAAGGAATAAAGCGAAATTTCCAGAAACATCTAGAATTCAGATTTAAGGTAAACCACATTAAGAGAAAATTAATATGTGGTTCTACAATGAAAATGGATCAGGTAATCTGAATCAAATATAAGTTCAACATAGCTAAACTATAGTAACTTCATAAAGTCTGTCCAGAAATGGCAGGCATATACTTTCACTTCCTTTTGAAAAATAGCATTTTTTCAACTGGCAGAGAGAAAAGTGATGGAAACATGTCTCATGTTTGGTTTCTCATTAAACATAGTGTCATGGTTTGAATGTATCCCCACCAAAATTCAGGTATTGTCTATGTGGTAGTATTAAGATGCAGGTCCTTTAAAAGATGGTTAGGCAATGAGAGCTTGTTAATGGGATTAGGTGCCCTTATAAAAAGAGTTTGATGAAGGGAGTCTGTCCCTTTTGCCCTTCTGGTTTCTGCCATGTGAGAACACAATGTTCCCCACTTAGAAGGATGCAGCATCAAGGTGCTATATTGTAAACCGTGAGCAGCCCTCACCAGACACCAAACCTTCTAAGCCTTGATCTTAGATTTCTTAGCCTCCAGAAATGTGAGAAAATAAATTTCTGTTCCTTATAAATTACCCAGTCTCGGGTATTGTTATAGCAGCACAAAAAGGATCAAGATATATCCTGTGAAAAATGAGTGAGTCTCAGTTGTAAAGTGTGATATGCAATGTACTTGATAAGGGTATTTTTTTGAAGCTCTCAGATGTTTGATTTGCATCAGCCCTAAAACAGCATCATATACCATTCTACTTGCATAGAACAAAAAACATTATTCTCAAACTTACCTCAATCTCAACACAGTATTTAAAAATAAAGCACAATAATCAGTATTGGAAAGTTACCAGTTTCAACTTGCTTTTTTTCCCTTCTTGCACTGATAGTCAACATGAAATTAAAAAGTATAAAATCTATGTTTACCTAATTATCTATTTGTGAAGGCTTTATGGCAGGAAAAACCTTACCAACAGTACAGCTGTCTTCAAGTACCACATCAACATTTCTGTCTCTGTACTCAACCCTGAAGTCCAGCATCCGAGGCTGCCTTTCTACAATCTGCCTGGATGGCATTACAGGTCGAAACGCCGAAGAAGAAGAGGAAGTAGGAGCTGAAGCTGGATGACTTGCTGGATTAAATGCAGGTCCTGGTATGGTCTCACCTCCATATTCACTAAAATGTTGACATAAAAGAAGGATTATTGTCAACCAAATCATTACAGAATACCACTAGGGACCCACTCCATACTTGGCTTGTGTTGTTCTTCCTAGCAAGTAAGTTTACCTACATGTGTGTCAAGGCCAAACTTGAGTTCTACTTCCTCCATAAAATCTTTCCCATTGACTGAAGGCCACATTACTCTCCTTCCCTTCTTTGCCTTTCTATGTTTATTAAAAGTATCATATCATTTAGCATTTAATTAGATTTTTACCTTGTGTTGTTATAATATAAACATCATTTTTAACTCGGTAAATTAAGAACAGTGTCTTCTTCACTCACTCTCATTTACTCACTGGATCATTATTTGACTCATCTACTCTACTTTCCACAGACTATTTTGAAATTTTACTGTCCTTAAACCTCAATTCTCCCCGATTTTCCCTATCTCACATCTCAGTCTTTTTCCATTTTGCCAAAAAAACAAAAGCCATTAAGAGAAATTTCCCTTATCTTAACATCAAATCCACAAACAAGCCCACATATGCACTCTTCCTCACTTCCTATAAAATAGAAGAGATACCATATTTTTAATCTGTTCAAAATCGAAAACATTTTTTGTTTGTTTGTTTGAAACGGGGTCTCACTCTGTTACCCAGGCTGGACAGCGATGGCAAAATCTTGGCTCACTGCAGCCTGAAACTCCTGGACTCCAGCAATCAATCCACCCCAGTCTCCCAAGTAGCTGGGACTATACATGCATGCCACCAAGCCCCAGCTCATTTTTTATTTTTTTGTAGAAATGGAGTCTTGTTTATGTTGCCCGGACCAGTCTTCAACTCCTGGCCTCAAGTGATCCTCTCACCTCTGACTCCCAAAGTGCTGGGATTACAGGCATGAGCCACTGTACCCAGGCTAAAACAATGTCCTCATTAGCTGTACACTAGGTATTATCCCTTTTATATCCAGTATCTTTGACATCTCTTTCTCTTCTGGATTCTTTTGAACAACATTTAAAAACATTCATATCTCTCCCTTCTTAAAAAATAACATGAAATCCTGGCTCTGCCCACTTAATAGCTGTCCCATTTGTAAAATGGGAACAATAATTGTATTTGCACAACATCTGGTACTTAGTAAGATCCCAGATCCCCAATTCAGTATGTCCACATTTCAATTCATTAGTATTTCCTCAAGTCTGACCCTCCTCCATTACTCCTAATATCAACTCAATCCAGAAACCTGTGGTGTTATCCTTGATCCCTTCTTCTCTTTCATCTCACATATCTAATCAGTCCTTTAAATTATATCTCCTAAGTATGTTTTGCATAAGTCATCCACCTTTACCCTCTGATGCTGCCACTCTAGTCCAAGCCACAATTACCTCTTGTATGAACTAATGCAATTGCCTCCTAACTAATCCCTTTATACGTACTCCTACAACACTGAATTCCATTCCATCATGCTCCTAGAGTGAAATTAAAGACACAAATGTCTTCATATAATTCTTTCTCAACCCTTCAATTACTCTCCTTTACTCTTCAGATACATACTTAAAGTGGCTTATGAGGCCCTGCATGATCTGAATCCTACCTAGCTTTCCATATTCTTGTACTACATTATCTCCAGCCCTCTATGCTAATAGGCACATGGTCTTTCATTTCTTCTCTCACCTTAATCATTCCCATTTCACAGAGGAACACAGGCTATTCCCTCTAAGAATATCCTTTCCTCCATTACCCATCCACTTCTATTTTTCTTCTAACAAATTATATTCAACCTTTCATATCTCAGATTGAATGTTTTTCAACTCAGGGCACTAGGTCTAATTCCACACTACTAACTAGTTAGTTGTATAATTAATGATTTGACATCTATGTCTCCACTGGAATATAAGCACCACAAGAATAAATCTCTTATTTGTGTTTTTTGTTTGTTTGTTTGTTTGAGACAAAGTCTCATACTGTCGCCCAGGCTGGAGTGCAGTGGGGTGACCTCGGCTCACTGCAGCCTCCACCTCCTGGGTTCAAGCGATTCTCCTGCCTCAGCCTCCTGAGTAGCTGGGACTACAGGTGCACACCACCACACCCAGCTAATTTTTGTATTTTTAGTAGAGACAGGGTTTCACGATGTTGGCCAGGCTGGTCTCAAACTCCTGACCTCGTGATCTGCCTGCCTCAGCCTCCCAAAGTGCTGGGATTACAGGCGTGAGTCACCACGCCCGGCCTTGTTTGTGTTTTTAATGGCTGTATCCTCTGCCCTGAGCTTAAGATTTTATACATAGGAGGCACTCAAATATTTGCCAAACTAACAAGTAGAGGAATAATTATTTTAAAATTTGGCTTTTCTCTGACTTAACTTATCACATGTATTGCCACTTCTCTTTTTTCCTCTCTGAGAGAAGGAGGTGGGGAGAGAGGGAACCATAGGAGTGTTTCAACTGCAACATCAGTATGGTATGTATCTTTCACAACCACTAGAACTCAAGACCAGCTCTAAAACATCTTTCTTCTCAACCTGAATTTAAGAAAAAACAATGTTCAATTGTTTTTCAATTAAGCAGAAAAATAGTTATATTTATTTTTATTTTTTATTTAATTTCCCTTCTTCATACTACTGCTTTGAACAGTGTTCATCAAACTATAGATTACATCGTTGACTTGGTGAGTTGTGATCAGTCTTTTAAAGATTAGAATAGAAATTATCAGTATTGTGTCACTTAACAGGACCAACTATTGTTCCATAAAACTTTTTATTCTGTTACATAGTTGTATATGGACATGTGTTTGCAACTCCAAGTATTTCTCATTGTAAATCATATTCCAAAAAGTTCAAAAACAGTTAGTTTTTCAATCAACAGAGCTCAGATAATCCAGTAATCACTGATCCAAGACAAAAACCTATCCTTTCTCCTAGTTGTTAAATTCAAAGAAAGTAATCTTGTACAAAAAAACATGGGAACCAAGAAAATGTCCAAAGGCAGGAAAGAATCCCACAGCTGAAATCTAAAGTGAGCTCTTAAACATCTATGAACAGAATCTGTGCGATGACATTCCACATCTCTAAAGTTTGTCATAACTTCTCAGAACTGAAGAAAAACCTAAGAAAAAGCTAGTCACTGACTTACTGTTTTTTGACTTCAAATCCACCTTTCTATATAGTCTACTCTGGGATGCTGGGGCCAGTATTCTGCAAAACTGTATTTTCTTCTGCTAGATGGTTTCCTGTTAGATTCTACCAAGATGAGATGCTATCTAGAGATTAGTAGTTAAAGAGGAGATTAGTAGAGATTAGTAACGAAGGGAGGAGAGACTTCTTTTTTCCTGCTTGTATACAGTTCCATCAGCATCACCCTGTAGGTGGGTTCCAGTCTTCAGCTCTTTTCAGCACTCTTATAACCAGCTTCTTGATATTCCCTTAAACACGAGCAGCAGCTGGACAGTGTACATTCACAGAGGTCTGATCCCCAGCTTCATGAAGCTCCTCTGTGCTTCATGGTTCTGTTAAACCCCTCTGTTCCCTAAACCTAACAGTGGTAGCTTCCTCTGGCATTTATCATATCCATGTTACCTCTTTTTGCTCTTTCAGTCTTCTATACCTATGTAACCAATCCTACTTTAAATTTCCTCTGCTGAAATATCTAGTATGTTTCATTTTCCTGATTGGATCCTGATACAGTAAAGAGTTCCCAGGAAACATACTCTCAAAGACAGGATTCAAGAATTGGCTTGATTATGTGACCGTGACCTTCAATTCACTGCTAGCTCCTTGTCAATAATAAACGGGATACTAGTGATGCATTCCATGCATTGGCATAATGATTACTGCATTATCACCTGTAGCTAATTATGATGATATGCCTATTGAAACAAGTGTCTAAGAGAACCAAATTACTGTTTGATTTGACTATTTTGATGGTAATAATGACACCAAGGACTTGCGGATGGCTGCTTCTGACTTGGAGACTTAAAAAAGAAAATGATACAGAGTTTTTAAGTTTTTAACTTTCAGCTCAAGTCATGACAAGATAGCTACAAAATTTTAAAAATAGCCTTTTAAAAGTTTCTTACTTGTTGTAACCATAGGTACAACTCTGCCAAGAATTGAGTCCAAAATTTAATTTTGCAGATTGCAGAATTATGGTGAAAGTTGAATAAACATACTTTCTAAGTTTCCTTTGTTTTGGAAGGAGTGAGGCCCTAAGATATGGAATGAGGATACGTCGGTGAACAGCTCCTTCTCCCATGACTGAGAATGCTAGCCTCCACTTTTGTGAAAGCTCTTAGCTTAAACTCTTAATAGTTTATTAGTTGGCTAAATGAAAACTCTCAAAAGAGTCCACATTTCATATGGATGAGATGCCTGAACCTTCCTAGCATAATGTAGAAGAAATACAGATGCTTAAAGAAACAGGAATGCTGGAGTAGATTTACCATGTATAATCTGAATATATACATACCATCCTATACATCATCCATGAGGTCCTGGAGGATACAGTATTAAAGCATTTTAAAATACATTAGTAAGGGAATCTGTATTTGAAAAACTCTGTGGTGACTGTTTTCTGTGAGTTGGGAATGACATGGGGAGATGGCATGATTGAGAAAGACTCCTGAACAAGCTGATCAGATTCCAGAGTGGCAGAGGTCAAATGGTAAAATTTGACAGAGAAAAGGTAAGAACAGTCATGTTAATGCACAGCATGGACAGAAAGTGACAATCAAGAAGGTTGTGACGTACAAGACCTGCAGACACCTTTAGAAGTACTTAACTGAATGTGGTTTTTTGTTTTTGTTTTTGTTTGTTTTGGGTTTTTTTTTTTTTTTTTTTGAGACGGAGTTTCGAACTGAGCATGGTATTTCTAAGGAACAAAATTAAAGGTCAGTCTATTAAAACACTACTTGATCTATAAACAGTAGAAACCCCAGACTTGGTAGCCTAAATCCTGACTTCAGTGACCACTATGGAGAATCAAAGTCACTTCCAGTTTCCAAACACAAGTTGGTTCACAGACATAAAGCCCCTGGATTAAATGAGGCATGGACCCCTAAAACACAACAGTGCCACAAGTATTTATTGTAAATTTTCCTCTAAGATTTCCATTAAGACACTTGCAGCTGTTTACTAGAGTATCTGTGTGCCAATAAAAAGAAAATATCCAGATTTTTAGGAGATTACTAGATGCTAACTCTAAAATGATGCTAATTACTGGGGAATTTACAAAAGTGAAAGACTAGAGTTGGAAGTGAAGTTTTGGCCCAAATCAGCTCACAGTAAATGTGATCAGTCAGTCAATCTACCCTGCAGTTATTTCCCTAGGCCCTGGAGGTATAATAGAAAAAAACACACTCGGTAACTGGTAGATATTCCATATTGGTTTCCTGATCCATGGAGTTAGGACTGTAATGTAAGAAGGGACCAGTGGAAACAAATGATCTTGCATATGTGTTTTATTTTCTACACTAATTTGTAAGCACTGGGACGTGCATTTTGCTTTCACATAGCAGGGTACACTAACACCTTCACTGTCTTTTCCTAAAGATTACATCAACTCTCCTGCTCTTTGTCATAATAATAGTCTGTAGAGATCTTGATTAACTTGACATTTTGTCATAATAATAGTCTGTAGAGATCTTGATTAACTTGACATTCCAAAGAACGATATTACACTGATGACAACATAGATTGGTCCTGAAGTGCATAAGCAGCAAGTATAGGTTAAGTCTCCGTAATCCAAAAGTCTGAAATCTGAAATGTTCCAAACTCTGAAACTTTTTGAGCACTGACATAACACTCAAAGGAAATGCTCACTGGAACATTTCGGATTTTTGGACTAGGGATGCTCAACCAACCAGTATGTATAAAGTAAATATCCCCAAATCTGAAAAAAACTGAAATGTGAAATACTTCTGGTCCTATGCACTTCAAATAAGGAAAACTAAACCTATACTTTGATACTTTGGTAGGACGCATGCAAGTTAGGGATTAGCAGACACATACCACAAAAATACAGGGGCTGCCACCTTGGTAAAGTTTCTAGAGTCCAGTGGTTGAAAGCACATGAGGGTGAAAGCTGTACTCTGTATTTCCCAACAATTAATAAGAAATAACTAAGTTAACTGAGGGGAAAAAAAATTCGGACTGGGAAGAGAAAAAATGATTATGTACAATATGCTGGCACCAACCAAAATTACACTGCTGTAGTACTATGACCACAATCAATGATAACCCTGAAAGACAGCAGTGAAACAAAAGCCTCCCACTAGGGAGAACTTAATGTTGTACTATGTTCACCACTTCATCTGGAAGGAGAGATAGCCTGAGGTATAAATCTACATTGAATCATAGGCAATAGATGATGGGTTGGCCAGCAGTTCAGGTCCTGAAAAGAATAAAATTGGAAAACTGGATGACAAGAAAGTCTGGAGAAGAGATATGAAAATAGATCCTTTAGAATGCACACAGAATAAAAATATATTTGGTTTTGTTTGTTTGGAGACGGAGTTTCACTCTTGTTGCCCAGGCTACAGTGCAATGGTGTAATCTTGCCTCACTGCAACCTCTGCCCCCCTGGGTTCAAGCGATTCTCCTGCCTCAGCCTCCTGAGTAGCTGGGATTACAAATGCCCGCCACTTCGCCCAGCTAAATTTTTTTTTGGGGGGGGGGGCGGTATCTTGAGTAGAGACAGGGTTTCACTATGCTGGCCAGGCTGGTCTCGAACTCCTGACCTCAGGCGATCCACCCGCGTTGGCGTCCCAAAGTGCTGGGATTACAGGTATGAGCCACTGCGCCTGGCTAAATATATTTGTTTCTTAAGTGAATATTCTCTAAAGACTAACCAATTTTTAAAAACTATCTTAATAACATGGATAAGAAGACATTGTTCAGTCAGCTTTTTATCCCTTCCTACTGAGGCTGCTTGATGCATTAATGTACAATGTGGCCATGTCAACAGAGATGGAGGTTACGCACAGACACGACAACATGGACTTCCCCTCACCAAGGCTGCATCTAGCTAGGCAAACTATGGAGTGCCTAAACTGCAAGTGACACAGACTAATACTGAGTCCCCAATCAGGTGCCATTTCCCAGGGACCTGGTAATAAAATATTTCCATCATGGAGGGGGCAGTGATCTATCTTCTCTGAAAAAGACACTTTTCTAAATAGGAACTTGACTTACCTGACAGCAATGCATCTGTCAGGACCACCATTCAAGGACTTAGGGAATACCTAAGTATTGATGGCTTCCCACACAACATTGGTTCTAACTAAGGAACTTGTTTCACAGCAAAAGAAGTGCAGCACTGGGATCACTGTGTATGCCATTACTCAGGAGCAGCTAGCTTGACAGAACAACAGAATGACTTACTAAAGATTCAGTTATGACACTGGTTAGGAGATAACCTCAAAGACTGGGGTTCCTCTTGAAAGTATGTGGTATAAATGGTTTACATCAGTGTCCAAAACACAACACTATTTTTCATACTGCCAGAAAACACATGTATGGGAATTAAGTGTTCACAGTGATTCCTCTTACATGCCTAACAGCTTACTAAACTTTTGCCTCCTGCAACTTTGGGTGCTGATGGTTCAGAAATTATGGTTCCCAAAGATGTAACATTTCCACAACACTTCCATTGAATTGGACCTTGAGAATGCTGCTTGGCCATTTTGCACTCCTCGTGGCACTGAATTACCACCTAGGAAAGGAGTACTGGCTAGAGTGACTGGTCCTGATTACCAAGAAAAAAACTGGGCTGCTGCTACACAATGGACTATGACTGGAGCCCAGGAGATTTTTGGGGGGCATGTCTAGTAAGAACGCAAAATTACAACTAATAAAAAAGCAGGTAAACTGAGGATTCTGACTCTTCAAAAATGAAGGTGTAAGATGCTCCACCGGGGGGAAAAGAAAAAAAACAAAAACAAAAAAAAACCCTGACCATTTGAGGTGCTAGCTGACAACAGGGAATACAGAATAAATGGTGAAATAAACTCACAGTATCAACTATGGCCTTATGACCAGTAACAGAACAGAAACTTTGGCAGCAAACACACAAACACATACACACACCCCTATCTTCTTGCAGTTTGCACATTGATCCTATCAACATCACCCTACCAGTGACATATCACCCCAACGGTGGCACTCATTTTGTTTTAGCATCAACCACTGATGTTAGCTTCTAGTTTTTTTTTCTTTTCCCCCAGCACCTTTTCCGTAAGTCTCTCTGCATCCTGCCAAAGCTACCAGTATCAGCTGAACAGGAATTCCTTCTCATATGTCTGGGGACAAGTTCCTAGGGCTCTTCCACTGAGCTACAAATAAAGTTTTGTTAACCTCAACCTCCATCAGCCTCTTTCCTTTGTTCCTCTATCACTTTCCTTTGTGCCCACTGGTGGTCGGCAGGGGGCTCTCCCTGGTAGATGTGTTCTAGCTGCTGCTTCTTGGTCTGGAATGGGAATCATGACCTCCACATCCCTACCCTTCTCACTGAAGCTATGAGTCTGCTCTTGCCCTGGGCTCCTTTCCTTGCCAAGCAGAAAGAACCACCCATACCTGCGCTTGGTGGTACAGCTGCCTCCTGCAGTCATTCTATCTAGGTTGTCTCACTATCCCTTTTCTGATCTTTCAAACTTCTCCATATCTGTGTAACTGACTCCCTATTTAAAATTCCCTCTGGTAAAATTGCTAGGGTAGACCAGGTGCGGTGGCTCATACCTGTAATCCCAGCACTTTGGGAGGCTGAGGCAGGAGGATCACTTGTGCTCAGGAGTTCAAGACGAGCCTGAGCAACATGGCTGGGGCAAAACCACATCTCTACAAAAAATACAAAAATTAGCCAGGCTTGGTGGCACATGCCTATAGCCCAGCTACTCAGGAGGCTGATGTGGGAGGATCAATTGAGTCTGGGAGGTAGAGGTTGCAGTGAGCTGAGATCATGCCACTGCACTCCAGCCTGGGTGACAGAGTGAGACCTCGTCTCAAAACAAAAAGGCAATCCAAAAAATGAGAGGAAGAGAGAGATCTTACCAGTCAATGAATGATCCCATCAGTTTTCACTAACATTTAATGAGATCCAAAGAATACAAAAACATCCAAACTTATCGAATCAAAAAAGAGTAAATGCATTTTAAAAATTTCCCAGCTGTGAAAACCATGATCTTATAATTTGGCCTTGCTATTCTTTTCTATTTAATAATCTAATAATGTAATCATTATAGATTGACTAATCTATAAATATCTTTTTTTTAAAAAAGATATCGATTGAAAGCCAGGTATAGTGGCTCATGCCTGTAATCCTAGCACTCTGTGAGGCCATGGTGGGAGGATGGCTTAAACTCAGGAGTCTAGAAATCCTGGGCAACATCATGAGACCCCATCTCTACAAAGAATACAAAAATTAGCTAGGTATGGTGGTGAGCACCTATAGTACCAGCTACTCAGGGGGCTGAGGTGGCAGGATCACTTCAGCCCAGGAAGTCAAGGCTGTGATTGTGCCTGGGCTACAGAGCAAGACCCTGTCTCCCAAAACAACAACAACAACAACAACAACAACAACAACAACAACAAAAAGATACTAATGGGAAACTGGGCAAGGTGTCACGTGCCTGTAGACCCAGTTACTCAGGAGGCTGAGTCAGAAAGATTGCTTGAGCTCAGGAGGAGTTCAAGTCCAGCCTAAGCAGCATAGCAAGATCCCTGTACCTTAAAAATAAATAAATATAAAAATGCCACTGATTTGGAAGCTCTATGTAGAAATTTAGTTCTAAAACTCCAACCAAGTGTTTTTATCCTTACTCAACTTTCCTCTACAAACAACTCAGGATCTTGGAAGGCAATGAACAGAAAGAAAAGTAAACAGGAACTCTGTACTTGCTAATTATTTCAATTTCTTAAAGTCTATGCCATGGCAAAATCTTTAGGCATCTCCTAAAAAAAAAAAAAAAAAACTCCACATTTATTTTAGAGATAAACTTGTGAATCAATTAAATCAGGTTTTTAAAATGGAAATTACACAAAGCAATACATAGAGACTAACTGGCTATAATGGCTATTTTCTAAGTCAAAAAAGTTGGGCATTTATATATTCTGAAAGCCTAGTGGTCAAGGTTTGAAAATAAATGTTGTCTTATCTAGGTGTTCTCCATGAATTAAACAGTGGACAAATGAATATACTGTACACCTGTCTGGGTAATAAAACAAGTATGAGTTAATAAATACCATCCACTTAGTGAGTGGTTAAATTATGCTATTAATTTATAAAGTTTACTTTTTGAAAACATGGCATCAGCTCTCTAATTATACAAGTAATTCACTAACATTTCTTCCTAAAAATATATCCAAAAATAATTTTTAAAGAGGCCCTGGACAATATGTTAAATAAATAATATACCAGACCATGTAAATACACATACTCAATGTTTGTTTATGACTGAATGAATAGTTTACATTTATGACTGCATAAGTTACACACAGTATGCTGTGTTAGCAATATACTGTCTAGTGAAATAAGCCTTGGAGAAACAGCCAGAAGCCTTGCTTATATTCCTGACTCCATCAACATCACGCTGTAACATCTGGGCCAAGTCACTTTATGACTTATCCTATCTACCTGTAAAATGAGGAATAATAATATCTGCCTTTAATAGCTTACAACTAAAATAGTAACTATAAAAAACAAAGCTGTGGAAGAAAGACATTATGTACATATATTGAATTTCAACTTTTATCCAAAATAAAAATCTTTTTTTTTTTTTTAAGATGGAGTCTCACTCTGTTGCCTAGGCTGGAAGGCAGAGGTGCAATCTTGGCTCACTGCAACCTTGGTCTCCCGGGTTCAAGTTCTATTTTTAGTAGAGACAGGGTTTTTACCATGTTGGCCAGGCTGGTCTTGAACTCCTGACCACAAGTGATCTGCCGGCCTCAGCCTCCCAAAGTGCTAGAATTATAGGCATGAGCTACCATGCCCAGCCCACAAAGGAAAAATCTTAAAAGTTTTGAAATACCTCACTGACTGATCTTGAAGAAGACAGAGTAATAGAGAAGATAGAGCATGGCTTTTAAAATAAGACAATCTAGACTTCACCACCTGCTTCTATGCTTGTGAACTTGGGCAAGCCTATGTAAACTCTCTAACTTTGAATTTCCTCATACATAAAATATAAACATTTACCTCTTACAGGTTGTAGTGAGTATTAAATGAATAAAAATATGTCAATTGCCTAGCACACTGCCTTAAGCATACAAAAAAAGTTTCTTTCCCTTGAAGTTTATGGTTACATTAAAAATCATATTCCCTCTTGGATTCATACAAAAACCTGACTTCAAGAAAAGCTATAAGGCACATACTGGCTCTTCTTTCTCTCAAAACAAAATAATAATAATAATAATAATTTTCAGTCAAAGCAATTTAGCATCAACACATGTATCAGTGAGGTAGGTATTTATTTCCTACCAAAAGTTCATTATCTCATGAGAATATTGCTTTATATAGTAATTTCTTTAAACTATAGTATTTGATACCTCCTTTCTTTGTTAAGTAAGGGATGGACTAACAATTTAACAGTTGTATACACAGACTATATAAATTCAACTTTATTATAAAAAGCAAACACACAAAACAAAAATCTTTTTAACCGCCTGAATATACCATTTCTAGCCTAGTGCCTTCTACTTTCAGTGTTAAGCCTATGAGAAAGTACACAAAGAGCCCTCTTGTTTTCCTCTGGTCAGTAGACATACAAGAGTAATTTTCAGTTATGTTAAATCCACAATGATTTCAAAGCTAAAGAACCATGTTAGGAAGGAAATAGTTGAAGAATATTACTAGATACAACTGATTTTCTCATGTAGACATATGATTCATTCCTTCAAAAAAAGCAAACAAAACCAACAAAATCCTACTCTGATCAAAGTTCAACCCCAAATATTATAGTAACTTTATGAGAAATCAGTTTAATACTGAATTTCTAGTCATAAAATATATTAAACAAAAAGTATAATCTGTGACAGGAAAGACGGAATGTTTCCAGGGGAGAAGAAGTTTCTACAGTTCACCTATGGCAAATGCTATTAATTGGATGATATATCCAATATGTATTCAGAATCCAGTAGCTGAATCCACACAGATTTTGCATAGCAAAAACTTTGGCACAAAAAGTGGCAATAACATTTACTCAAAAATAAAACTGGAGTGATATTTAACAGTGTAAAACTTTCTAAACTAAGAAAAAAATGACCATAAAGGAAGTTCATCTGATTCGCTTTCTAGGCAAGGGTTTCGATAGAATTGAATGTTTTTGAACAAACAACAAACTAAAAATTAAACAAACAGAAGTTGGTAGAAACTCTGGAAATCAGCCGCATTTACTCTGGATGAAAATCTTTCTGATAGTTTAAAAGAGAGGAATGAGGGTATAGGTCTGTTTTATCATTGCTTTCATCTAAAAACCATTAATCATTAAAGGTGGTACAGGTATCAAACAGAATTTTGCTTCCATCCTAAATATATGGTTTCTTATAAAGAACAGCACGTTTTGCAGTTCATGGTGAACTTCCTGATGTTTCTGCAAGAGTACTTTTCTCGCTCTCCAAAACGACCTCATTCCTAATCTGCTGTTTCTGTTTGCCTCATCTGCACTTAGCAGATCATGCTTCAGTGACTTAGAAATCCCAGCCACCCAAATTCAAGCCAAAGTTTGAATTGATAGGAAAGGCGGGAAAAATCAAGTAATTAAACTACACTTGGAAGGGAGAATGGTTTTACCTCCTAAGACTTTAGAGTGTTCTTTAATCTAGAACCAGAGTCTCCAATTTTTAAGGAGACAAAAGTCATGAATTTATTTTTAACTTAAGGAATTACGTTGTAACTGTTATAATTCTCTTGGCCACATCTTCCAATTTTACCTTCTGGCCATAACACAAAACCTCTAAAACCATTCCACTTGTTAACACTGGATACTTCAAGTGAAATAGTTCAGTACTCTAAAAAGTTACATTATTAAGAACTGCCTCAAATTGTTGCAAATTATCACATACTTGGTTTAGAACCTAAAAGGGAAGGAGAAAATGTCTGTAGTAAGCCTGGAGATAAAGCCTGTATAGTTAAGCTTGACAACCATATTCTGGTGTTATTAAGCCAATAGCCAGTGCTAGTAGTTTAAAAAATTAAAAAATTCAGTTCCTTTCATCTTATAAATCAAAGAATAAGCTTGAAAAGCTTTCTTAAAAATTAAAACCACCTTAAAAGATGGTGTTACCAAATATGTAGTAATTTTATACAGTTAAAAGTTGGAGACTTTAGGGAATTAATATAATACATAGAAATATCTGAAAGAACAATATTAATGAACTTATATACCCCAAATCAATGCTCCATTAAAAAATAAAACAAAAAAATTAACAGTTAGTTGTTTTTTGTTCTGCTAAGTCATCTTAACTGGTAAGCACTTTATAACATACCTTTGTAGAATGCCATTTTCCTGGGGTATTACACCATTGATAGCTGCCTGCAAACAAGAAACAGAGAAGGCCATTGAAAGAAACAGATAAATGCCAAATGTGATGGAGAACACTTTCAAAGGAAATACGTATATTTTTAAAAATGTATTTAAATATAATACTAATTTTTTTAGTGAGGCAAAATGTTGTCTACTAAATACATGTTTCTATATTTCTGTTATAAAACTGTATTTTAAAAAATTTAAAAACATGCATTTGACATGTAACATCGCCAAACCTTGAGTCATAAAGTCTAATTCCACAGTTCTAATTCAGGCAAAACACCCACAGAACCCAAAATTTAAGGATGTCTAAACAGGAAAAATCAGTAACTTAATATTATAAACATTTCCTTTGTCAAACTGAGAAGAGCAAGATATAAAATCACAAATGAAAGTACTATTTCATGTTATGATCATTATTCTTTCTTTCCTTTTTTTTTTTTTTTTTGAGACGGAGTTTCGCTCTTGTTGCCCAGGCTAGAGTGCAATGGCGCTATCTCAACTCACTGCAACCTCCACCTGCCAGGTTCAAGCAATTCTCCTGCCTCAGCATCCCAACTAGCTAGGATTACAAGCATGAGCCACCAAGCCCGGCTACTTTTGTATTTTTAGTAGAGACAGGGTTTCTCCATGTTTTAGTAGAGATGGGGTTCCTAATCACTTTTTATAGTGATGAGGTCTCACTATGTTGCCCAGGCTGGTCTCAAACTCCCGACCTCAGGTGATCCACCCGCCTTGGCCTCCCAAAGTGCTGGGATTACAGGCATGAGCCACCATGCCCAGCCATTACTCCTAATGAAAAAAACATTGAGAAGAAAAGAATATAGAGGCAAAAGTCCTTCAATAAACCTAACACCATGACTATTAACAGGTGACAAAAGGAGGCAGCATTAGAGGAGAGGTTTCCTTATATAAAACATCCCTAAAACTAATCTCTAAGTAGTACCAAGTAGTCAGAACATAGCACAGGTATGACAGGACATGGATGTTTTTGAAGGCTATTAAGCAAGCAGGCTGTCAAATCCTGGACTGTAGACAGCTTACTGCAGGGTAACAGAGAATATTCTCAGGAGAACAAAACAAAAACAAACAACAACATAAGCCCAACTTTTCCAACTCTGTCTTTATACTATAACAACTTCTCCTTCCCTACCCTTCTGTATCCACATCAAAATGAATAACCCACAAAAACAAAATACACCTATCAATTCAATGTTTTATCAGCTGCCTGGAAATCCATTGCCAACAGGAGTTTGGGTATTTTGTGAAATATTAACTTAAGTATTTGCCAGAGGTGGGTCAAATTCATACCATCATACTGTTGAATGGAAATAGAGGGTAGGGTGTTTGCTATGAATTTTGAGAGCTGTAATGTTACAGTGGAAAAAAACAAAGAAATCCACAGATTAATATAGACAATAGATACCATAGAACCCTGACAACTCTGGAGGCTTATAAATCCTTTGAGTAAAGCAAATGCTAAAATCAGTTTTCAAAGACACAAATTCAATGGAAGTATTTCTGCCCAGTACCAGGTTAACTATCCTCTTTTTGTTGACAGCAATGGTTCTATCTACACATATCCCCTTTGCTAAATAACAGTAAATGGTTAAGAGAATGCTGTGTGGTGCTGGAAAAGAAACAAAATACCAGAGCTTAGAAAGATTTGGTTCAAATCTTTCGAAAAACATTTTCACTGAGGAATGCCAAAGTATAATGGAAAGAACACCAAGGACTCAGAAAGTCCAAAGTCTGAAACCAGCCTCTCCCATTTATTAATTTGGTAACCTTAGTGTAATCACTTAACTTATTTGAGCCTCAGTTTCCTTATCTGTGTAATACGTAATTGTATAATGAGCTAAACATTACATACTCAGCCACAAAAGTCCTGCCTTTTTGTTTCTAAAAGGCCTGTCTAGCACAGTGTCTGCACATTAAAGGCACTCAATAATTATTTATTAAAGGAGTTAGTAATAGAGGAATACAAAGAAAAGTCACCTATTCAAGACTTAAAGTCGGCTCAGAAAAACCTGGATTAAAAAATGCCTCAGCTGAGGCTGAAGAATGAGTGAAAAGTAGAAAGATGCGGAGGGGATTCTATGCAGAAGGAACAGTGACACAAAACCACTTTTCAACCCTTTCCTTTCCCAAAACCTTACATTATTTTAAATAGTTAATTTGTCTTGGAGAAGTTAGCCCCTGACCTCAATCTTATGTACGGCAAACTCTGTACATAAATAAGTAAAATGTAATCCAGAATTAAGGTACAATAAAAGTATAATTTGGTAAAGCAATAGAGAATAGGGAAACAGATTTTTGACTGTGATGATTAAGGAAAACTTTAGAGAAGAGGGGGCATTTGATCTACGCTTCAAACAACAGGAAATTACAGAAGCAAAGGAAAATTCCAGATTCTAATGTGCTCAATTTTGAACATGTTAACTTTCAGGTGACAGGAGAATATCAATTGTTCATATAATAAACGTGTATTAATTGCCAACTATGTACCAAGCACTAGGCTAGACAATTAAGATATAGTGATGAACATAACACAGCTTGCCTTCTACGAAGGACCAAGTATATTCAACAGTTAGTTTTACTATGAAAAATTCAGCTAATACCAAAATGGAGATATCCAAAATGTAACTGAAAAATCACAGCTATATTTCAGTAAAGCAACACCTGTTTAAAGGCAAATAAATGAAGCCCTAGAAATATTCTAACTCCCTCCCTCACTCAGCTATCTTCTTTGTTGAAGAAAAAGCAGACGAAGATAAAATCTGGAGTAATTCATTAAAAACAAAACAAAGAAAAATAAAAATGTAAAGGACAGATAGGAGGAAAAAGACTGGGAAAGTGTTACAGAGGAGGCAAAGAAGAACTATAAGGAGATATTACACAAAAGCTAGAAAATGTGAAAATACACTAAGATTATGAGGCCTAAGGTTATCAGACATATCTTAAAACAGTTTAACAATAACTAAATTATAAAAACTAAAAAGATAAATGGGAAACTAAGAATAACTGACTCTCTTAAAACATTTAGTGTGAAAGGCATAAAGACAGAAACTGTAAGAAGAACAGCTGCAGTAAGTTTTTGTTTGCTTTTTTTCCCCCCCATAAGAATATTGATTTCTTGAGTATATAGAATCCACAGGAAAAAAACAAAAAAAGACACAAGAAACAGGGGTAAAATTGAAAGTTTGGTGAAATACAACACTCTTACCAACTGCCTATTCATTGCTAAAATCAAAGTGAAAGATAAAATGTTAAAGGCAGCTAGGAAGAAGGAGGTCACCAACAAAAGAAACCTCCTCAGGTTAACAGTGGAACTTTCAGCAGAAATCCTACAAGCCAGAAGAGACTGAGGGATTATATTCAGCATTCTTGAAGAAAAAAAATTCCAACCAAGAATTCCATATATAGCCAAACTAAGATAAGCTTCATAAGAAAAGGATAAATAAGATCCTTTTCAGACAAGCAAATGCTAAGGGAATTTGCTACCACTAGACCTGACTCCTTAAGAGAGTGCTAAATACGGAAAAGAAAGACCAATACAGGCCATCACAAAAACACACTTAAGTGCGTGGATCACTGATAATATAAAGCGACCACACAATTAAGTATGCATAACAACCAGGTAACAACATGATGACAGGATAAATCCTCACCTATCAATATTAACCTTGTATGTAAATGGGTCAATGCCCCAATTAAAAGGCACAGGCTGGCAAGTTGGATAAGGAAGTAAGACCTGACTGTATGCTGTCATCAAGAGACCCATCACACATAAATGCAAGAGACCCATCAAACCCACAGGCTCAAGGTAAAGAGACAGAGAAAAATCTACCAAGCAAACAAAAAATCAACAAAGCAGGGGTTGCTGTTCTAATTTCAGATAAAACACAGTTTAAACCAACAAAGATTAAAAAACAAAAAAACAAAAAACTTTTCTCCCTAACACTGCTTTAGCTATGTCCCAGAGTTTCTGGTATATTGTATCTTTGATCTCATTGCTTTCAAAGAATTTCTTGAATTCTGCCTTTATTTTATTGTTTACCCAAAGTCATTCAAAAGCAGGTTAACTTCCATTAAATTGTATGTTTTTGAGTGATTTTTGGATCATTCAAAATACTAGCAAACCAAATCCAGCAGCACATCCAACAAGGGCATTACATAATGCTAAAGGGTTCAATTCAACAAGACGACCTAACTATCCTAAATATATATGCACCAAACACAGAAGCATCCAGATCCAAACAGCAAATACTTAGAGATCAATGAAGAGACTTAGTAACCACACAATAATAATAGGAGACTTCAATACTCTACTAACATTATTAGACAGATCATCAAGGGAGAAAATTAAGAATCAGTTTGGATCAGGCATTCCAGAACCAAACTGGACACTTGACTAAATAAGCCTAATAGACATCTACAGAACTCTCCATCCCAAAACAACAGAATATACATTCTTCTCATCTGCACATGGCACATACTCTAAAACTGACCACATAATTGGCCATAAAACAATTCTCAGCAAACTGAAAAAAAATGGAAACCATATCAACCATACTCTTCAACCACAGTGCAATAAAAATAGAAATCAATACTAAAAAATCACTCAAAAGCATATAATTTAATGGAAGTTAAAACAACCTGCTCCTGAATGACTTTGGGTAAACAATAAAATGAAGGCAGAATTCAAGAAATTCTTTGAAACTAATGAGATCAAAGATACAATATACCAGAGACTTTGGAACATAGCTAAAGCAGTGTTAGGAGAAAAGTTTATAGCGCTGAACACCCACAGCAAAAAGTTAGAAAGACCTCAAATTAACAGCCTAACTTCATGCCTTGAATTAAAGAAACACGAGGAAACCAGCCACAAAGCTAACAGAAGAAATAACCAAAATCAAAGCTGAACTGAAGGAAACTGAGACGTGAAAACAGCATATAAAAGATCAACAAGTCCAAGAGTTAGTTCCTTGAAAGAATAAATAAAACTCACATAATAACCAGCTAGACTAATGAAGAAAAAAAAAAGATACAAGCTCCAAATAAACACAATCAAAAATAACAAAGCGGACATTATCACCAAACCCAGAGAAATACAGGGAACACTCAGAGACTACTATGAACACCTCTCTATGCACAAAGGCTAGAAAACGTAGAAAAAATGAATAAATGTCTGGAAACATACAACCTCCCAAGATTAGATCAGGAAGAAACTGAATCTCTGAACAGGCCAATAATAAGTTGTAAAATTGAATGAGTAATAATAAGCCTACCAACGAAAAAAAGGCCAGGACCAGACACAGTCATTCACAGCTGATTTCTTCAGATGTATATAGATCTGATACCATTCTTACTGAAACTATTCCAAATATTTAAGAAAGAGAGACTCCTCCCTAACTCAGTGTTTGAGGCCAGCATCATCCTGACACCAAAACCTGGGAGACACAACAAAAAATGAAAACTTCAGGCCAATATCATGGATGAACACAGATGCAAAAATCCTTGACAAAAAACTAGCAAACAAAATTCAGCAGCACATCCAAAAGCTAATGTTTTATGATCAAGTGGGCCCTCGGATACAAGGTTGGTTTAATATGCACAAATCAATTGGCTCGGCGCAGTGGCTCATGCCTGTAATCCCAGCACTTTGGGAGGCTGAGGCCCATGGATTACAGGAGGTCAGCAGTTCGAGACCAGCCTAACCAGCATGGTGAAACCCCATCTCCACTGAAAATACAAAATTAGCCGGGTGTGGTGGTGCATGCCTGTAATCCTAGCTACTTGAGAAGCTGAGGCAGGAGAACTGCTTGTACCCGGGAGGCAGAGGTTGCAGTGAGTCAAGATGGTACCATTGCATTCCAGCCTGGGCAACAAGAGCAAGACTCTGTCTCAAAAAAAAAAAAAAAAAATTCAAAAAATACACAAGTCAATTAATGTGATTTACCACATAAACAGAACTAAAAACAAAATAACATGATCATCTCAACAGATACAGAAAAGGCTTTCAATAAAATTTACCATCCTTCATGTTAAAAAACCCTCAATAAACTAGGCACTGAAGGAGCACACTTCAAAATAAAATAATAAGAACCCATCTATGACAAACCCATAGCCAACATCACACTGAATGGGCAAAAGATGAAAGCATTCCCCTTGAAAACCTGAACAAGAAAATGATGCCCTCTCTCACCGCTCTTTTCAACATCTCCTAGCCAGAGCAATCAGGCAAGAGAAAGAAACAAAAGGCATCCAAATAGAAAGAGAGGAAGTCAAACTATCTCTGTTTGCAGATGACATGACTGCAAACCTAGAAAACCTCATAGTTTCTGTCCAAAAGGTACTAATTCTGATAAACAACTGCAGCAATATTTCAGAATATAAAATTAAGGTACAAAAATGGTCAGGCCAGGCATGATGACTCACACCTGTAATCCCAGCACTCTGGGAGGCGGAGGTGGGTATATCATTTGAGTCCAGGAGTTTGAGGTCAGCGTGGCCAACATGGTTAGACCCCGTCTCTACCGAAAACACAAAAATTAGCCAGGCATGGTGGCACCTGTGGTCCCAGCTATTTGGGAGGCTGAGGCAGAAGAATCGCTTGAGCCTGGATGGTGGAGGTTGCATAGAGGTGAGATCATGCCACTGCTCCAGCCTGGGCGACAGAGTGAGACTGTCTCAAAAAAAAAAAAAAAAAAAAAAAAGACGAAGCATGGTGGCTCATGGCTGTAATTCCAGCACTTTGGGAGGCTGAGGCAAGAGGATCGCTTGAGCTCAGGAGTTCAAGACCAGTGTGAGCAACATGGCATAACTCCACCTCTACAAAAAATACAAAAATAATTAGCCAGGCAAGGGAGTGTGCATCTGTAGTCCCAACTGCTCAGGAGACTGAGGTGGGAAGATTACTCTTGGCCCAGGTTGCAGTGAGCCAAGATCGAGTTACTGCACTCTAGCTTGAGTAACAGAGGGGTCAAACAACAACAACAACAACAGCAAAAACAACAACAACAGCAAAAACAACAACAAAACCAATATACAAAAATCAGTAGCATTTCTATATACCTATAATGTCCAAGATGAGAGTCGATACAAGAATGCAATTCCACTTACAATAGCCACAAAGAAAATGAAATACCCTAGGAATACAGCTAGGGGAGGTGAGAGATCTCTGCAATGAGAATTACAAAAGATTGCTCAGAGGTACCACACATGACACAAAGAAAGGAAAAAACATTTCATGCTCATCGATAGGAAGAATCAATATTGTGAAAATGGCCACACTGCCTAAAGCAATTTACAGATTCAATGCTATTCTTATCAAACTACCAAGGATATTCTTTGCACAATTAGAAAAAACTATTTTAAAATTCATATGGAATCAAAAAGGAGTCTGAATAGCCAAGTCAATCCTAAGCAAAAAGAACTTAAGCAAAAAACTGGAGGCACCACATTACCTGACTTCAAACTATACTATAAGGCTGCAGCAACCATTACAGCATGGTACTGGTACAAAAACACACAGACCCAGGGAACAGAATAGAGAGTCCAGAAATAATGCCATACTCCAACAACCACCAGATCTTTGACCAAGGTAACAAAAACAAGCAATGGGGAAAGGACTCCCTATTCAATAAATGGTGCTGGGGTAGCTGGTTAGTCATATGCAGAAGACTGAAACTGGACCCCTTCCATACAGCATATACAAAAATCAACTCAAGATGAATTAAAGACTCAAATGTAAAACCTAAAACCTCGAAGAAAAACCTCGAAGATAACCCAGGAGATACCATTCTGGACAAAAGTTCTGGCAAAGATTTCATGACAAACACGCCAAAAGCAACTGCAACAAAAACAAAAATTGACAAGTGAGACATAATTAAACTAAAGAGCTTCTGTACAGCAAAAGAAACTATCAACAGAGTAATCACACAACCAATAGAATGGGAGAAAATATTTGCAACCTACAGAATGGGAGAAAATAAATGTATCCGAAAATGGTCTAATATCCAGAATCTATAAGAAACTTAAACAACTTAATGAGCAAAAAACAACCCCATTAAAAAGTGGGCAAAGGACATGATCAAACACTTTCCAAAAGAAGACATACATGCGGCCAGAAAGCATATGAAAAAATGCTCAATATCACTAATCATTAGAGAAATGCAAATCAAAACCACAATGAGAAACCATCTCACACCAGTCAGAATGGCATTATTTAAATCTCAAAAAATTAAAGGTGCTGGTGAGGTAGCAGAGAAAAGGGAGTGCTTATATGCTGTTGGTGGGAATGTAAATTAGTTCAGCCATTCTGGAAACTAGTTTGGCGATTTTTCAAAGAACTTAAGAAAGAATTATCATTCGACCCCACAATCCCATTACTGGGTATATACCCAAAGGAATATAAATTGCTCTACCATAAAGATACATGCATGTATTTGTTCATCACAGCACTATTAACCATAGCAAAGACATGGAATCAACCTAAATGCTCATCAAGGGTGGACTGGAAACGAAAATATGGTACATTTACACCACAGAATACCACACAGCCATAAAAATGAGCAATATGTCCTTAGCAGCAACACGGATGGTACTGGAGGCCATTATCCCAAACAAACTAACACAGGTACCGAAAACCAAACAGTGTGTTCTCACTTATAAGTAGGAGGTAAATACTGAGTATACATAGTCACAAAGAAGGGAACAACAGACACTGGGGCCTCCTTAAGAGTGGAGGGTGGCAGGAGGGTGAGGATAGAAAACTACCTATCAGGTACTATGCTTATTAGTGATTAATTAATCTGTACTCCATACCTCTGTGACACACAATTTTCCTATATAAGAAACCTACACACGTACTCTTGAATGTCAAATAAAATTTAAAAAACAGAAAAGCACAGGGGAAAAACTGAAAAAAACTTTTTAAAATTATTAAACTTATACATACTTGTTGCAAAAGAAATCAGAAAACAGAGAAAAGTATAAAGAAGAAAATTTCACTGAGTGGAAAACCATTGCTAATATTTTAGTGTATATCCTTCCAGTCTTTTTTCCTCCTGCATACACACTTTTCCAAAAATGAGATCTTACTATATGTGCTATTTTATGCTTTCCTTTTAAAAAAATATTTTTGAAACAAGGTCTCCCTCTGTTGCCTATGTTGGAGTGCAGTGGCCCAATCATAGCTCACTGCAGCCTCAACCTCCGTGGCTGAAGCAATCCTCCCACCTCAGCCTTCTGAATAGCTGGGACTACAAGCACGCACCACCATGCCCAACTAATTTTAAAAACTTTTTTGTAGAGATGGGGTTTCACCATGTTGCTGAGACTTGTCTGAAATTCCTAGGCTCAAGTGATTCTCTCACCTTGGCCTCCCAAAGTGCTGGATGCTTTATGCTTTTCATTTAACACTATATTGTCGGCATCTCTCCATACCAGTCAGAGTAAATCCACAACTTCATTAAAAAACAAACAAACAAACAAACAAAAACACATGACCTGGCAATTCCACTCTTAAGTATTTATCCTGAGAAAATGAAAACGTATGCTCCAAAGATTCATACTGTAATTCCTCCTTGTCTTCGGGGAAGATGTTACAAGACACTCAGAGGATGTCTGAAACTACAGATAGTACCATACCATATTATACTATGTTTTTTACCTATACATATAGCTATGATAAAGTTTAATTTACAAATTAGGTACAGTAAGATATTAACAGCAATAATAATATAGAACAATAACAATGTATTGTAACAAAAGTTATGTGAATGTGGTCTTTCCCTCTCTAAATATCTCACTGTGCTATACTGCAGGTAACTGAAACCACTAATAAGGGAAGACAACTCTACACTAATATGCATAGCTACATATTAGGCATAATATGCATAGCTACATATTAGGCATAATATGCCTAGGCAAAGTGATATTAGGCATAATATTAGCCTAATATTATAGCTGCATATTATGTGTACAATATACATGGCAACTATGCATATTAGTGTATACTATATTGCCAAATAACATTAGGCATCGTATTATACCCAATAATTAGAAGCAAACCAAATGCCCAACTACAGACAAATGTTGTTTTGGATATACCATATTGTATGGGTATAGTAAAATAAAAAACAAAACGACTGTAGATAAATTAAAAAAAAAAACTGACTACAGATACATTCATCTACATGGACATATCTCAAAAACATTATAGATATTCAAAAAACAAGCCAACTATAGATATATTCAACTACATGTATGTATCTCAAAAACATTATGTTAAGCGAATAAAGTTAGACATGTAAGAGGAAATACTAACTCAAGACAAACAAAAACCAACACCTTATTTTAAAAATGGGCAAAGGACTTGAATAGACATTTTTCCAAAGACATACAAATGGCCAATAAGTACATGAAAAGAGGCCCAACAACACTAATCATTAAAGATGCCCAGCCCCACAAACCATTAGAGAAACACAAATCAAAACTACAATGAGATACTACCTCACACCCATTAGGATGGCTACTATCTCTCTCTCTCTCTCTCACACACACACACACACACACACACACACCAGAAAATAATTGTTGGCAAGATGTGGAGAAATTAAAACCCTTTTGTACTCCTGATGGGAATGTAAAATGGCATCGCTGCTGACAAAAACAATATGACATTTCCTCAAAAAGTTAAAAAGAGAATTATCATATGGTGCAGCAATTCCACTTCTGGGTATACAACAAAAAGAATTAAAAGCAGTCTCTTAAAAATTTATTTTAAGGCCGGGCACGGTGGCTCACGCCTGTAATCTCAGCACTTTGGGAGGCCGAGGCGGGCGGATCACGAGGTCAGGAGATCGAGACCATCCTGGCTAACATGGTGAAACTCCGTCTCTACTAAAAAAATACAAAAAAATTAGCCGGGCGTGGTAGCGGGCGCCTGTAGTCCCAGATACTCGGCAGGCTAAGGCAGGAGAATGGCGTGAACCTGGGAGGCCGAGCTTTTAGTGAGCCGAAATCGTGCCACTGCACTCCAGCCTGGGCGACAGAGCGAGACTCCGTCTCAAAAAAAAAAAAAAAATATATATATATATATTAATTATTTTTAATAATTTCAATGTTTATTTTAGATTCTGGGAGTACATCTGTCGATTTGTTACACGGTTATATTGCACGATGCTGAGGTTTGGTGTATGACTGATCCCAGGTCGTGAGCAGAGTACCTAACAGGTACTTTTTCAACCCCTGTCCACCTCCCCTCTCTCCTCTCTAGTAATCCCCTGTGTCCATTGTTGCCATCTTTATGTCCCTGAGTACCCAGTGTTTGGCTCCTGCTTATGTGGGAATGTGCTTTGGTCCTGAGTTAATTCGCGTAGGATTATGGCCTCCAGCTGCATCCATGTTACTGTAAAGGACATAATTTCACTCTTTTTTATGGCTGCATAATATCCCATGGTGTATATGTACCATATTTTCAATTTCCACGCTGTTGATGGGCACCTAGATTGATTCCATGTCTTTGCTATGGTGAATACTGCTGTGATGAACATATTTTGGAAGAAAGATGTATTTTCCTCTGGATATATACCTAGTAACAGCATTGCTGGGTAGAATGGCAATTCTTTTTAAGTTCTTTGAGAAATCTCTAAACTGCTTTCCACAGTGGATAAACTAATTTACATTTCTACCAACAGGGTATAAGTGTTTCCTTTTCCCTATAGCTTCATCAACATGTTATTTTTTAACTTTTAGTAATAGCCATTCTGGCTGGACGTGGTGGCTCACATCTGTAAATCCCAGCACTTTGGGAGGCCAAAGCGGGCGGATCACTTGAAGTCAGGAGTTTGAGACCAGACTGGCCAACATGGTGAAACCCTGTCTCTACTAAAAAATACAAAAAAAGTTAGCCAGGCATGGTGGTGCACGCCTGTAGCCCCAGCTACTCGGGGGCCTGAGGCAAGAGAATTGCTTGAACCTGGGAGGCGGAGGTTGCAGTGAGCCAAGATCGAGCTACAGTACTCCAGCTTGGGTGACAGAGTGAGACTCCGACTCAAAAAAAAAAAAAGGCATTCTTACTGGTGTGAGATGGAATCTCATAGCTTTGATTTGCATGTCTCTGAAGATTAGTGATTTTTATTCATGTAGTTGGTCATTATATGTCTTATTTTGAGAAGTGTTCATTCACGTCTTTTGCCCACTTTTTAATGGGGTTATTTGTTTTTTAGCTTGTTCAAATTTTTAAGTCCTTTGTAAATCCTGGATATTAGACCTTTGTCAGGTGCATATGTTGCAAATATTTTCTCCCATTCTGTAGGTTGTCTTGTTTACTATATTGATAGCTTCTTTTGCTCTGCAGAAGCTCTGTAGTTTAATTAGGTTTCACTTGTCAATTTTTGTTTTGATTGCAAATGCTTTTAAGGACTTAGTCATAATTCTTTGCCAAGACTGATGTTTAGAATGGCATTTCCCAGGTTTTCTTCTAGATTCTTATAGTTTGGGGTCTTACGTTTAAATCTTTCATCCATCCTAATTTAATTTTTGTGTATGGTGAATGGTAGGGCTCTACTTTCATTTTTTCTGAATATGGCTAACCAGCTATCCTAGCACCATTTATTGAATAAGGAGTCCTTTCTTCATTGCCTATTTTTGTTAACTTGTTGAAGATCAGATGGCTATAGGTGTGCGGCATTATTTCTGGGTTCTCCACTCTGCTCCACAGATCTATGTGTCTGTTTTTGTACTAGTACCATGGTGTTATGGTTACTTTAGTCTTAAAGTATATTTTGAAGTCGGGTAATGTGATGCCTCCAACTTTGTTCTTTTTGCTCAGGATGGCTTTGACTATTCATAAAAGAGATAATTGTATACCCATGTTTGTATGTTCATAGGAGCATTATTTACAATAAATAAAACATGGAAGCAAACCAAGTGTCCATCAACAGATGGATAAGCAAAATGTAATATATCCATACAATGGAATATTATTCAGCCTTAAAAAGGAAGGAAATTCTGACATGCTACAACATGGATGACCCCTGAAGATATTATACTAAGTGAAATAAGCCTGTCATCAAAAGACAAATACTCTATGATTCCACTTACATGAGGTAGTGAGAGTAGTCAAAATTATGGAGACAGACAGCAGAATGTTGGTTGCCAGAGGCTGGCTATATAAGTTAATGGGGAGTTACTGTTTAATGGGTACAGGGTTTCAGTTTTAAAAGATGAAAAGAGTTATAGAGATGGGTGGTAGTGATGGTTGCATAAAATTATGAATATATTTAATGACACCGAACTGTAAACTTAAAATTGGTTAAGATGGTAAGTTTTATGTTATGTGTATTTTATCACAATAAAAAATGATTTAAAAATTTTTTTTTTTTTTTTTTTTTTTTTTTTTTTGAGACGGAGTCTCGCGCTGTCGCCCAGGCTGGAGTGCAGTGGCCAGATCTCAGCTCACTGCAAGCTCCGCCTCCCGGGTTCACGCCATTCTCCGGCCTCAGCCTCCCGAGTAGCTGGGACTACAGGCGCTGCCACCTCGCCCGGCTATTTTTTGTATTTCTTAGTAGAGACGGGGTTTCACCGTGTTAGCCAGGATGGTCTCGATCTCCTGACCTCGTGATCCGCCCATCTCGGCCTCCCAAAGTGCTGGGATTACAGGCTTGAGCCACCGCGCCCGGCCTGATTTAAAAATTTAAACAGAAATAGAGATTCACTACTAATAGGCACAGGGTTTCTTTTGCTGGGGATGAAATGTCCTAAAATTAGATTATAACATTGGTTGCATAACCCTGTGAATATATTTAAAAACAATGAATTGTACTCTTCAAATAGGTGAACTCCATGATGTGTGAATTATATCTCAATAAAGCTGTAAACAAAGAATAATGATATTTTATCTTTAATTCACATAATATTTTCAACAGTACATATTCTGCAATAATAAAGGGCTTGAAAAAGGTAAATACTATATGATTCCACATATATGAAAACTCTAGAGAAGAAAAATCTAATCTAAAGAAAACAGGTAAAAAATTGCTTGAGGTGGGCAGAGAATGGACAAGAAGAAAATTTAAGGATAACTATGGTGTTGGTTACACAGGTGCACATATCTATCAAAACTTACCAAATTTTACAGATGAAATGGGTTTATATAAATTATATCTCAATAAAGTTAATTTTTAAAGAACCACAAAAAAATCCATCTCAAACACACTAAAGTGGGTGACATTAAAAAGACTATCAACACCAAATAATGGCAAGGATCTGGAGCAAGTGGAACTCTCATACATTGCTGGTGGGAGTGTAAAATGGTGCAGCTACTTTGGACACAGCCTGGCAGTTTCATATAAAGTTAAATAAAACTTTCTTATAAAGTTAAACATACATTCCCACAATTCCACTCTTAAGAATATACCCAAAAGAAAAAATGTCTACCAAAGACCAGTATACAAATATTCATACCAGATACAACCAAAATGTTCGTCAACCAATGAATAAACAGATTGAAGTATATTCACACAAAAGAATGCCATTCAATAACCAAAACGAATTTCTTATACATGTAACAATATGGATGAATCTCTCAGACATTATATTGAGTGAACAACGCCAGGTATAAAAGAGTGCATACTGTATGATTTCCTTCATACAGCTTGAGCATCCCTTATCTAAAATGCTTAGGACCAGAATCATTTCGGATTTTGGATTTTTTCAGATTTTGAAATATGCACAGACACACAATAAGAAATCTTGGAGGCCAGGTGCAGGCCCAGAAGCAGAGCTTGCAGTGAGCCAAGATCGCACCACTGCACTCCAGCCTGGGCGACAGAGCAAGACTCCATCTATTTAAAAAAAAAGAAAAAGAAATGTCGGAGATGGGACTCCAGTCTAAACACAAATTCATTTACACTTCATATACATCTCATACACATAGTCTGAAGTTAATTTTATACAACATTTTAAATAATTTTTTGCATGAAACAAAATTTTGACTTCATTTAGACTGTGACCTATCACATAAGGTCAAGGGTAAAATTTTCTACTTGTGGCATCATGTTGGCATTCAAAAAGTTTCAGATTGTGGAGCATTTTGGATTTCAGATACCCAGATTAGGGATGCTTAACCCCTATAGAGTTCTAGAATAGACAAGACTACTAATATGTGGTAATAAAAATTAGATCCGTGGTTGCCTAGCGTAGAGTTGGCAGTCACTAACTGAAAAAGAAATTTTCTGACATGACAGAAATCTTGATTGAGGGAGGGGGGATTGGACACTTGATATATATGTGTGCCAAAATTCATAAGGCTACCTACAGTTAAAATCTATATGTTTTACTATATGTAAATTGCAGTGGTGCATGCCTGTAATCAGCACTCTGGGAGATTGAAGGAGGGAGATCGAGTAAGCCTAGGGGTTTGAGACCAGCCTGGGCAATACAGCGAGACACTGTCTGTAGAAAATTTAAAAAAAATTTTTTTTTAATTAGCTAGGCATGGTGGTACACACCTGTAATCCCAGCTACTTGAAAGGCTGAGGCAGAAGGATCACTTGAGCCCAGGAGTTCGAGGCTGCAGTAGCTATAATCACACCACCATACTCCAGCCTGGTCAACAGAGCAAGACTGACACACACACACACACTCTTTCTCTCTCTCTGCATCTATATATATGATATACTTTAATTATATTGAATTCACAGATACAGAAGGCACAACGGTGGTTACTAGGGGATGGGGGGCAGAGGGTAGGAAACAGGGAATTGTTGCTTAATGAGCATGGAGTTTTAGTTTTGCAAGACAAAAAAGTTCTGGAGATCTTTTTCACAACAATGTGAATACAGTTAACGTTAAATTATTCGTATTCTGATAGACCTGTTTTCAAATCCTGGTTCTAGCATGTATTTATTACCCATGTGATGTTGGTCATGTTTTTCTCCCCAAGCTTAACAGGGTATAACTGACAAATAAAATTTGTGTATATTCAAGGTGTACAATGTGATGATTTGATAAATGTATACACTGTGTAATGATTACCATAACCAAATTAAGCAACACAACCATAACTACACTTAGTTACCCTTTGTGTGTGTGTACATGTGTGACAAGGACACTTAAGATCTGCTCTCTTAGCAAATGTCAAGAAGTAAACAATACTATTATCAGCTATGGTCACTATGTTGTACATTAGATCCTCAGAATTTATTCATGTTACAACTGAAAGTTTGTACCCTTTGACCAACATCTCCCCATTTACCAGCCCCTGGTAACCACCATTCTAACCTCTCTGTTGCTATGAGTTTGACACTTTTAGGTTCTACAGGTAAGTGAGGTCACACAGATATTGGTCTTTTTGTGTGTGGTTTGTTTCACTTAGCATAATGTCTTCCAGCTTCTCCCATTTTGTACTTCGCAGGATTTCCTTCTTTTAATGGCTGAATAGTGTGTGTGTGTGTGTGTGTGTGTGTGTGTGTACACACCAGATTTTCTTTATGCATTCATTCACTGATGAACATTTACGTTGTTTCCATACGTTAGCTAATGTGAATAATGTTGCAATGAGCACTGGGCTTGGTCATGTTACTACTCTAGGATTTGTGGTTGGTGCAAAAGTAATTGCGGTTTTTACCATTACTTTCAATGGCAAGAACCGCGATTACTTCTGCACCAACCTAAGTTTCTTCATCTATAAAATGGAGGAAATAATGCTGCCTGACATCACAAGGTTGTTGTAAGAATTAAATGAAATAATACAGATAAAGTCTTCCGTAAATGTTAGCTGCCATAATTAGCTAGCATCAATATGTAACTTCAAAAAAATCTATTTTGTTGTGTGTTGTATGCCAGTGGTCCATAAATATCTGCCTCACACTGGCCTAGAAATTCAGATATATCAAAGTCCTGCTTCCAGTGAGGTAGTATGGAATGAGTGCCAGAAATCATATTTTTTAACAAGCTCCTCAAATGATTCTGAGGCACAGCCAAGTTTGAGAAAAATTCAGATAGATTTAGCATACATATTAAAGGCACATAAAAAAACTTTTACTATGCCATACCATTCTTATTTCCCATGGGCCTTTTCTTATTTCAGAAGTTAATGTCTAAAGGCATAGAGCCTTCATAAACTCATATATTATTAAATATGCTCAAAGTACTCAGGCTGTGGAGCCAGAAAGCTATTGTATACCAGCTCCAGCACTTACTAGAAGCATAATTTTGAGAAAGTTACTTAGTTTCTCTCTGCTTCAGTTCTCTCCTGGTAAAATGGAAGTGGATAACAATACCTGTTTATCAGGTTTTTATGAAACTTGCTAATACATCGAAAGTGCTTAAATAATGCTTGATACACAGAAAAGTACTCAATAAAGATGAACGCTTTTACAGTAATTATTGTCATATTGATACCCGTTTTTAAAATCGCAAATGTTTTTAATCAAAATTTTTGAAGGCAAAGTATTAATAAACACTATAAAGAAATAGACTGCAGACAACTTATTTCTCAGATGTTTCCTCTTTACTTGTTAAATGGCCTACCATCATCAAAATCCTCTATTGATTACAGATAAAATGAGGAGACCAAAGCAGAAAAAAAGTGGGTAGGTTAACAGCCCTACAACTTAAAATTTAAATTTCTTTTTATTAACCCTGCTGTATATTTTTGCAGTAGAAAAGAATTCCAACTGGCAATCCTAGAACAGATCCTAACAGCCAAATATTTTGTTTTAATAAGTTCTAATTAAGTTCTAATTTGATTTTTTTTTCCAGGAGAAAAGAAACCAGAATGCAGAACAATGTAAGAAATGTAACCATTCCACAATCTGCTTTTAGTCAAATGCAAAGAATGTTCACTGAACTCTTCCAAGTAGATATCACTACCAAAATAGCCCAACAGGCAGAACCAAGACTGGTCCAGACCAAATTAAACATGAGGGAATATGAGGCAGATCCTAAAACTAATAGTACCTTAACCAATTAACCTCTTGTCAAATTAACATCTATGAGTGAAAACCAAATAGCAGACTGGAAAAACCACAGGGCTAGGAACAAAAGGATTTGACAACCAAGATTTCATTTACTGAAACCAAAATATAAGAAAGGTGTTTTGTGTGACAGTCACCTACTTCCCCTTCACAGGTCTTTGCCCCACTCTGGGTAACACATTGATTAGACTTTAGTCAGCCTCACATAAACACCCACTCACCCCTCTCCCTTCTGCTCACTGTGTAACTGCCATCTCTTAAATGAAATGTGGAGAGGAAAGGAATATTGTCAACTAATAGTCCTTTTCCAGATTGAATTTGCAAGCTAAAACCTAAAAGCAACAGAAATGTCTAAAGGCTAGTTTTTTGGTGTGTGGGGTTTTTTTTGTTTTTTGGGGGGGTTTTTTTGGTTTTTTTTTTGAGATGGAGTTTTGCTCTTGTTGCCCAGGCTGGAGTGCAATGGCACAATCTCCACTCACCACAACCTCTGCCTCCCGGGTCCAAGCGATTCTCCTACCTCAGCCTCCTGAGAAGCTCGGGTTATAGGCATGCACCACAACGCCCGGCTAATGTTGTATTTTTAGTAGAAACAGGGTTTGTCCACGTTGGTCAGGCTGGTCTCAAACTCCTGACCTCAGGTGATCTGCCCGCCTCGGCCTCCCAAAGTGCTGGGATTGCAGGTGTGAGCCACCACGCTCAGCCAAGGCTAGCAGTTTTAAGGGTTTATGAGTTAGACATCCTGCAGTATGCAAGGGAAGATTTTTGGATCGGATGGTTGAACAAAGCCAACAAGCTATATCTGCTTTATATTACAAGCAGCAGCAGCAGGAAAACACTCTTCCTTGTTAATAGCAGCCCTGAATATAGCTGCCTACATTTTGAGGCTGGTGTATATTTAAAATCAATTTAATTCAGGAAAGTAGGTGGCAATTACTCTGTACAAAGAATTGTGCTGGGTATTGTGAACTATTGTTCAAGGACAAGACAGCCCCAAACCTTGGGGAACTAGAAGGAGGAATAAGATAAGCACACAAAGAATAACATAAGCACATAAAATATCTACAATATTAAGCAATAACTCATTAAATAGCAATTCCATTCTTCCATCTGGCCAGGTCAAAAATCTCAGAGTTATCCTTTACTCCTTCTTCATTTTAGATGATAACAGTGAACATAAGGTAAAGTTCTTTTCCCAAAATATCCCAAAGAAAAGAGAAAATTACCTTACCAATGAGTTCTTCTACTTACTGTATTTTTTTAAAACAACCAAAAAAAAAACCTGTTTGGAAAAGACATACATCCTGAAAAACAACTTCAAGGAATACCAGTTTGGGACACTGAAAAGAGGTTACCCAGCAAAAACAGTTAAAAAGAATGGCAAACAAATTAAAAACAGATTTCATAATTATTTGGGGGGTACAGACTCACATTAACACTTTTAGATACCAATATAAACAGGCCCATTAATGATCAATTGAAAGGGTTTCATTGTAAAGTTCGTAAATAGCAAATGATTACTTGTGACAGGAGATAAAAATTCCCAGGGAAAGTGTCATACTTAAGATTTTTAAAAAATGCTTTATTTCAAGTCATGTAAGTAAAAATTAAAATCATGTGTTCTGGAAAATTATAAAAGACACTAAATCTGGTAAAGAGAAAGATTAATTTTAAAATGCATATGAAGAGTGTGAATAATGTTATCTCATAAAACAAGCATAAAAAATTTTCTAAAGTAATATACACTTTTAAATATACATGTATGACTATTTTAACAAGGTAAATAACTATTTCTTCTACCAGCTTAACAGTTTATATATTCAGGTTAATCAAAACATTTTCACTATTATGTCATTAGAAAAATGAGAATCATATTCAGATACATATAATAAATCCTTATATTTATTTTAAAAGCATCTGAGCTTATCCATTCCAGTAGGCACCAAGCCCAATTCAAGTCTCTCCTCCATTATGTGAGCATTCTCAATCATTCTCACCCTCTCTCAATTTTTACTGCCAAAACCTATTTGAAGATAGTTATTATACTGATCATTCATGTAGCACATACTATAGTCTGCCTTATAATAATGCTAATCCTTTTTCTCCTCTATATTTCTTCTTTGCATCAACCATAGCACTTAAAATTGACTGATTAATGCAAAAAAAAAAAAAAAAAGGAACACTTGTACATTGTGGGTGGGAATATAAATTAGTACAACTACTATGGAAAACAATATAGAAGTTCCTCAAAAAACTAAAAATAGATTTACTGTATGATGTAGCAATTTCACTGCAGGGTATACATCCAAAGAAGAGATAATTGCACTCCCATGTTTATTGCAGCACTATTCACAATAGCCAAGATACGAAATCAACCTAAATGCCTATCAATGGATGAACAGATTTAAAAAAATACGGTGTATATACACAATGGAATATTATTCAGCCATAAAAGAGAATGAAATCATGTCATTTGCAGCAACATGGTTAGAAATGAAGGACGCTATATAAAGTGAAATAAGCCAGGTACAAGGAGACAAATTACATGTTCTCATTCATATGTTAGAGCTAAAAAAAAAAAAAAAAGTTTATCTCATGAAAGTAGAGAGTAGAATGATGGGAGGGGTAGAGGAGGTTGGGAAGGGTAGGGGAAACGGGAGATAAGAGAGTTTAGTTAATTAGTATAAAAATACTGTTAGATAGAAGCAGTAATTTCTAGTATTCAGTAACACAATAGAGCGACTACAGTTAACAATAATTTAGTGTGTATTTCAAAATAGCTAGAAGAGAAGATTTGGAATGCTCCCAATACAAAGAAATGATAAATGTTTGAGGTGATGGATATCCTAATTACTCTGACTATATCATTACACATTGTACACATGTATCAAAATATCACATGCAACCCATAAATACGTACAATTATTATGTATCAATTTTTTTAATTGTGGAGGGACAGCCCAAAAATATTTCTGAGACAAACCTTAAATATAAAAATCTAAAAATGTGAAAATGAAGTTTGTAAAACTAGAAAAATAAATATCATGAAAATACTAACAAAAGTTTTATATCTACTAACTATGTAACAAATATTACAAAGTCCTATGTAATATAAGACATAGGACTTTAAGGTAAGAGGGAAGTATTTTTCATAATGATAAAAGGGTCAATCTACCCGGAATATGTATCATTTCTAAATCTGTAGATACGTAAGAGCACATGATCAAAACAGAATTAAAAAAACAGAAAACTCCATAATCATAGGGGAGATTTTAACACATATCTACCAGTAATTGATAGAGAACGGGAAAAAAACAAAATTAGTAAGAATATAGAAGACCTGAACACAAAAAAACCTGACATAATAACAACTTAAAGATAACTGGATCTAACAAATCCAGACTAGGCATTCTTTTCATGTGTACAGAAAACATTTACCAAAATTTCAATATGTATTGACCAATAAAGCAAATCTCAATGAATTTCAAAGGACTGAAATCACATAGTATATTCTCTAAACAAAGTGGAGTTAAGCTAGAAAGCAGTACTGAAAAGTTAAATACAGAATTCATCTATGTTTGAAAATCAAGCAGTATACCTCAAAATAACTCTCAGGGTCAAAAAAGAAATTAAAACAAATTAGATATTTAAATTAATGTTTAAATAATAATGAAAATACATGCTGGCAAAACATATGATATGCATCTAAAGCCATGTTTGAGTGGAAATGTATAGCCTTAATGACACATATTAAGTATGAAGACTTTAAAAAATGATCTAAGCAGTCATATCAATAAATTACAAAAATGAAAGCAAATAAAAACCAAAGAATTTAAATGTAAAGATAAATATGAAAAATTTTAAAAAGAGTAAACAAATATTCTTGCTCGTGTGGAGAAAGCCACAAATATTCTCAAAAGTCCATAAAAAAGAATCCAATAAAAACTAGATGTTTAAGCTGGGCGCAGTGGCTCATGCCTGTAATCCCGGCACTTTTGGAGGCTGAAGCAGGCAGATAACTTGAGATCTGGAGTTTAAGACCAGCTTAGCCAACATGGTGAAACCCATCTCTACTAAAACACAAAAATTAGCTGGGTGCTGTGGTGTACACCTGTAATCCCAGCTACTCAGGAGGCCGAGGCAGGAGAATCACTTGCACCGAGTAGATGGAGGTTGCAGTAAGCCAAGATCACGCCACTGCACTGGAGCCACCTGGGAGAGAGTGAGACTCCATCTCAAAAAAAAAAAAAAAAAAAAAAAAAAAACTTAATACACCCTTGGTCATAGTCCAGAAAAACAGACAGTGGATCCACATGTTCAGTATTAGAAATAAAAGAGGAAAGTCTGTACAAATCCTACAGATATTTAAAAGATCATAAAAGAATATTATGAACTTTATGCCAATAAATATGAAAATTTAGATAGACAAATTCTTAGCAAAACACAACTTGTGAAGACACACACAAGAAAAAATAGAAAAATCATTTAGTCTTATATCCACTAAAGATATCAAATCTTTAATTAAAAACCTTCTCACGAAAAAATTTCAGACACAGCTTCACTGATGAATTCCACCAAACATACCCAAAGAATACCTAAATACCTAAATAAAATATCTGAATAAAAAAATCTAAAGAATATATTTAAAATACCTAAACCAGTATCAAAAGAAAAATGTACATAATTACAACACAGAGCCTAAAAGAGTACTGAGAGATAATCAAAGACAAGTTCAATAAATGGAAGGATATTCTCTGTTCATAGATTTGAAGACTTTATACTGTAAATGTTAATTCTTCCCAGATTCATCTTCAAATTCGATATGATCTCAATTACAATCCTGGAATATTTTTTGAGGAAATTGATAACCTGACTGTAAATTATTTATATGTGAAGATGCAAACACCCGAGGATATCCAAGACCATCTTAGTAAAGAAAAAGCTCAAGGACCTACACTACCAGCTTATCAAGACTTTTAATAAATAAAACAGGGTAGTATTGAATGAAGCAAGTATAGACAAATAAAAAAAGACTAGAGAATTCAGAAACAGTCCCATACAAGTAGGAATACTTGATTTATGACAAAGATGGCACTGCAGACTAGTAGGCAAAGAAGGGTCTTTATTTTTTTTTTATTTTTTTTATTTTTTGAGACGGAGTCTTGCTCTGTCGCCCAGGCTGGAATGCAGTGGCGCGACCTCGGCTCACTGCAAGCTCCGCCTCCCGGGTTCACGCCATTCTCCTGCCTCAGCCTCCCGAGTAGCTGGGACTACAGGTGCCGGCCACCATGCCCAGCTAATTTTTTGTAATTTTTAGTAGAGGCGGGGTTTCACCGTGTTAGCCACGATGGTTTCCATCTCCTGACCTCGTGATCCGCCCGCCTCAGCCTCCCAGAGTGCTGGGATTACAGGCGTGAGCCACCGCACCCAGCCCAGAAGGGTATTTTCAATAAATGATAGTAGGTTAAATGGATACTCCATGAGAAAAACAAAACTTCAGCCTATCTTATACTAACACAAAATTAACTTTCAATAAATTACAACACTAAATGTAAAAGGTAAAAACAATGCTTCTAAAAGAAACGCAGGAAAACATATTCATGAGCTGAGGTGGACAGATTTCTTTAAAAACAGGATCCAAAAAAACCAAAATCAATAAAGAAAGAATAAACGGAACTATATTAAAATTAGTTATTCTTGCTCATTAAAGACTCATTAAAAGGGCAAAAACACAAGTCACAGAATAGATGATGGTCTCTGCAACACACAACAAAAAGCTTCTATCCAGAAAATATAAAAAACTCTGGTAAATCAACAGGAAAATGACACACAGTTCAACAGAAAAGTAAGAAAAAGATTTGAATGGGCACTCACAAGACAGCATCCCCAAATGGCTTTTAATAATCTGGGAAGTATAATTTAAAACCACAATGAAATGCCTCTAAGTTGAAAATAATGGATTAAAAACAAAAAGGCTGAAAGGTAGTGAGTGGCAAGAATGTAGAGCAACTGGAACTCTCAAACTGCCAGTACAGAGTAGGAGATAGGCTGTACTGACAACCACTTTCATGAAAGCAGTAATGTGATATAATCATAGTGCGGTGAGGGGTGGGTAAGGGAGAGGCATTCCCGTGAGGAGCTGTATTTTAAAGACAAAGTAGATGATGGAACCAGGCCAACTTGAAGGGTCTGTTGTGTGGTGCGGTAAAATACACAAAAAAGGCATTATCCTTCAATTTGTTTTTTAATGAGATCTCAGTTTTGCTTTCACAGTATTACCTACTGTGAATACACAATGTACTGTAAACCATAAATCAATTCACCCCCAACAAAGCGACCTCTCATTACAGTCTAACCTCAACAGTGTTGACAACCATCTGCTGCCTTCCTTAACACATTCCACAAAAGGAAAACAGGCATGTGTGCCAAAGTAGGAAGCTGAGACTGCAACTCAGGATTAAAGGCAGTCAAAGGTAACACCCCTTCCCAAAAGTCCATTTCTCTTTCAGAGCATTCTGTACTTAGTGGAAACATCAGGAAACCAAGAAACTACCTACACTCCCTTCTCTTTTTTCCTGTTCCACTGTTTCTTCTAAATCTGGACAGCTGACATTACATCCTGTTACTGAGCTGCCGATTATTGACAAACCAAGAGCCAGCATTCCAGTTGTTTAAACCTCATGAGCCAAACTGCTTTTGCAAATGAGAAGAATAAGAAAAATATCATTCTAAATCAAAAAGCACTACTAGTTTGAAAGAAATTGTGAGGTTACAAAAGAAATAATGGTTTGGTAATTAGAATCTGGCATGCAGGTACCACCTAAATCTTGGTTTCTTGCTATGTCCCTTTTAGGTTCAGGTGAGCTGGTGGAAGAGAACTGCATCTACATCAGAGACATCTAGATTAAACACAGTATGTCTAACTCTCTCCTCATGACCCCCAGGGTATCATTCTTGTTTCTTTTTGTTTTTGTTTTTTGGGGGTTTTTTGGTTTTTTTGAGACAGAGTCTTGTTGTGTTGCCCAAGGTGGAATACAGTGGCTTGATCTTGGCTCACTGCAACCTCCACCTCCTGGATTCAAGCGATTCTGCTGCCTCAACCTCCAGAGTAGCTGGGACTACAGGCACGTGCCACCACGCCCAACTAATTTTTTTATTTTTTAGTAGAGACGGAGTTTCACCATGTTGGCCAGGCTGGTCTCGAACTCCTGACCTCAAGTGATCCTCCCACCTCAGCCTCCCAAAGTGCTGGGATTACAGGCATAAGCCACTGTGCCCAGCACCACAGGGTATCATTTAAGACGCAGAGACACTGGGGAAAAGGTTGTTCTTACAAACTTTCTATAATAGTTATTAGAGTTAATTCAAATTGACCATTAGATCAATACAGACTGACCATCTCAGCAACTAATACATCGTCTATAAAACATTTCCAACTGTTACCAACCTATATTTTATAATCTGAATAGAATTTGTTATTAGTTTATCAAATAGACTCGCCAGTGTACATTGTGGCTTCCTCCAGGGCTCAATGTTTTTTGTTTTGTTTTTTTTAACCAATTCCAATGGCTTCTCATCTCATTTTAAAATAAAAAATAAATACATTTAAAACTTTACTGAAGAACATAAAAAGGAAAGTTGAAAAAATGAGAAGTTATTCCTGACTGCAAAGACTACTAAAATGATGTCAACTGATCCCAAATGAACTTATAAGAATAAAGAAATTCTAGAAGTAATATCAACAGAATCTTTTTTGTAAGCTAAACCCATCTGGAAGAAAAAAAGTTGAAAACAACCAAAACATTTTTGTAAAAGAGTATAATGAAAATATACTTGACCCATCATTTGTAAGTAAACATTATAAAGCTACATTAAGGAAAACCATTTGAATCTAGTTCAAAAACAGGTTTTAAAAATCACAAAAACAAAAGGAATAGCCCCAAAGAAACCACAGTATATAGAAAAATTCGACATATGCTAAAGGTGACTTGAGTCAGTAGACAAAGCAGGGATTATTTTTTTGAAAGTTCCTAATTAACAAATAATTAGCTGAGAAGTTAAATCACTATTTACATGGTAATAAATACTTAATGTACTCTTTAAGTGCACTCCATGATCCAGTAGCACTTAAGAACCTATGACTTCCTAAGCTACTCTCTTTCCACCCACAGTGTCTTTACACGTGATATTAGCTTTTTCAGCAACTTCCTTGTCTTTCTTCAAGACTTAAATGGTGCAACTTTAGGCCCCTCCAGAACAAATATAGAATCTGTCTTCTGTATTCCTACAGCACCATGCCCAGCCTGTCATATTGTACTGCAGATACTGGTGTCTACATCTGCTTGGGAGCTCCATAACAGCAAAGAATATATCTGCCATCTTTCTCTACACCTTCCTCTTGTACAGTGTTGGGGTTCCTTAAATGTTTGTTGAGCCAATGAATGAATATGATCAAGAGAAAACAAGGTCCCCACTAATAAAGAGTTTTTTCTAATTGCTAGCAGCTTCCTATAGTGGGTTGAATAGTGTGTCTAAAACATTCGTGTCTTTTTCTAAAAATGTGAGCCTTACGTGGAAACAGGATCTTTGTAGATAGAATTAAAGTAAGGATTGGGATTACATAATGTTGGATTATGGTAGATCCTAGATCCCATAAGAGTACCCTTTATCAGAGACAAAAAAAAAAAAAAAAAAAAAGGACTGAGACACAGAGAATGCAATGTGAAGGGTGGTAATGTGAGCCACTCCCCATCGCTCATATTACCACCTGAGCTCCGCCTCCCGTCAGATGAGCAGCAGCAACCATATTGTTCCTGTAATGAATAGGGTTCATCACAGGAGCATGAACCCTATTATGAACTGTGCATGCAAGGGATCTAGGCTCAGTGCTCCTTGTGAGAATCTAATGTCTGATGATCTGTCACTGTCTCCAATCACCCTCAGATGGGGTAGTCTAGTTGCAGGAAAATAAGTTCAGGGTTCCCATTGATTCTACATCATGGTGAGTTGTATAATTATTTCATTATACATTACAATGCAATAATAATAGAAATAAAGTGGAGAATAAATGTAATGAGCTTGAATCATCCCCAAACCATCCTCTACTCCAGTCCACAGAAAAATTGTTGTCTACAAAACAGTCTCAGGTGCTAAAAAGGTTAGGGACCACTGATTTAGAGGACTACTAGCAGAAAAGACATTAGCATCAGCAGCCTCAACAGCTGTTACCACTGTCCAGTACTGGTACAGTACAGTTCCAGCAGTAGCAACAGGAACAAATTGGTCACTCAGCACTTCGCAGACTTAGTATCAACTTTGATAAAGAAAGATTTCTAGCTCTCTTGATTGCCTGCGCTAGTAAGTGCCAATAGCACCCTCAGAGTACAGACAGTAAAGATGTTTTCTAAAGCTCACTGTTTAACAAATATGAGAGTTTGACAAATACTAAATTTAAGGTGCACAATTTCAATAATATTAAGAAGAAGACCTTCCTCACAGCGCAAGTCCAAGTGAAGAAAATCCTCAAAACCAAAACTTCACAAACTTGGAAAATGATGAGCAAGTACGGATAGTTATTTGTTTTTACTGAAGGTTCCCAATCTCTTTTCCCTGTCTTTATGCTGTTTCTGACTGATAATCCTCTTTCTGTGTGTTTTAGGGAGCTGTTTCCCCATGTGGGAAAATAACATTTTCTGTGTAAATCTGAAAATAACTATGCCTCTAGTTATAAAGTTCCATTTCTTCCCATCCTCTTTGGAAAATAAGGCAGAAATAAGAAAAAAAATTAAGCTATTTATTTCTCTCAAAATACAATACCTAGTTGTCTGTTTAAGTCAACACAGGCTTCAAATCCTGGAGTCCTTTTTTGCAGGGAAGACAGGATCTGCAGAGAAGATAATCACTCTACTATGCTGTTATGGCCTTTCCCCCCCTCCCCCTTACACCAACCAATCCTGACATCAACTTTACAATTCTCCAATCCTCTGAACACCAGCTGGGTCTCCAACAATTCAATTCTATTCTGACACTAACTACCCAGAGTTAGTGTCGGACTCTGTAGATTTAAGAGTTCCACAAGATTGCTCTCACTTCAAATGCCAATTCCAAGTATTAGGTTCCCTGGTTACCCACAATGCAGTCCATCTTGGCTACAAATTTGAAGTTTCCACAACCCCCTCCTGAGGTTTGATATTTTGCTGGTTCTCACAGAACTCAGGAAAATGCTTTTTCCTTACCATTACAGGCTTATTATTAAAAAAAAAAAAAAAAAAAAAAAAAAAAAAAGAACTCAGGAACAGCCAAATGGAAAAGATACATAGGGTGGTAAGGTGTGTGGGGGCGGGAGTGTGGGAGACAGTGCTTCCATGCACTCTCCAGGTATGCCAACATCTCAGCACCTCACTGCATTCATCAATCTAGAAGCTCTCCAAATCCCGTTGTTTATGGGTTTTATGGAGGTTTCATTACATAGGCACAATTGATTATCATTAGCCACTAGTGATCAACTCAATCTCCGTCCCCTGTCCTCTCCCCAGAGGTTGGGGAGGTCATGCTGAAAGTTCCAAGCTTCTAATCAAGGCTTCATCTTCCTGGAGACTAGCCCCCATCCTGAAGCTATCTAGGGGCCCACCAAGAGTAGCCTCATTAGAACAAAAGACACTTCTATTACCCTTATGGCTCAGGAAATTCCAAGGGTTTTAAGACCTCTGTGCCAAAAATCAGGGACAAAGACCAGATATCTTTCTGTGATACCACATCTGCCCTTACCATTTCAAATTGTAAAGTTTCTTTCACAATTATTTCTCCTTTTCCAAATATTGATCACATTCCAGGCGCTCATGAAACCACATCACTCTCTTAAACGGTCTCTCTGCATTCATCTGGTTTATCCCCTTTGATATGGTTTGGATTTACGTCCTCGCCCAAATCTCATGTCAAATTGTAATCTGCAATGTTAGAGGAAGGGCCTGGTGGGAGGCAACTGGATCATGGGGGCAGATTTCCCCCTTGCTGTTCTCATGATAGTGAATTCTCATGAAATCTAGTTGTTTAAAAGGGTGTAGCACCTCTCCCTTCGCCATCTTCTTCCTGGCACCAGCCATGTCGGATGTGCCTGCTTCCCCTTTGCTTTCCTTCCACCACGACTGTAAGTTTCCTGAGGCCTCCCCAGCTATGTTTCCTGTACAGCCTGCAGAACTGTGAGCCAATTAAACTTCTTTATAAATTACCCTGTCTCAGGTAGTTCTTTATAGCAATGCAAGAATGGACTAATACACTCTTCCAACCCATCCTACACATTCTGTCAAAGTGAAACTCATAAGACCACTACCAACATGTCATATCTCTGCTCAAAACCCTTCCCAAGAAATCAGAGTCATTGGGAAAGACAGGTAAGAGGTCAGGAAACACTTAATTCAACCTGCTATTAAGTGGATGATAACTGAGGCCAAGAGACCAAGGCCAAATTACACTAACTTGCCCAGAAGAGTATGGCAAGTAAGTGGCAGAGCCGAAACTAGAAATCAGGTCCCCTAACTACTATTCCAATACTCAGGATGAACAAAATAAATAAATATGAAAGTCACAACAACCTCTATGGAAAAACTGATATATTTTAGCCTCCCTAAGGAAAAGTATATTCATAGTGTGGGGATTAGAAGGAGGTTCATTAATCTCCATTCAATAATAAACATTTACTGAACACTGAGTATCTGTGAGGTATGACTTTCAAGGAATTCACAGTATTACAGCAAAAGGCTTGAAAACAAATAGTTATAATGTAGTTCTATAACAGATGTATGCACATGGCAAAGGAAAAATACCTAATACAGCCAGTGAAGGCATTATAAAGACTTCCCTTAGGAACTTACTCTTTGGAGTCTTGAATAGTGAATGCAATAGATAACACAGCAAAGAATGAAAGACTAGGGTAGTAACAATTATAAGGGCAAGCAGTTATGACAGACTAAAGCTTTAATTCCATTTTTCAGTGTGGCTGAAGAGTAGCACAGATGTGTGGAAGTACGGGAAGATGAAAAAAGAAGGCAAAAACTAGATTATATGAAGTGCTTTATTTGCCATTTTCATTCTATCAATGAAGAGAAGCAGTATGACCAGAGTGGGATTTTAGAAAGATCACTCTGTCAACAGCATGGAAGCTTAACTAAAGGAAATAAGGTTGAATACAGAAAAACTGAGTAGGTAGGCTCTTTCAGTAATCCAAACTGACACACAAGCAATGGTAGTGTTATAAAAAGTTAAGAGAAAGATTTAAAAGAAATTTGCTTATGTACATTGGAAAGAATGCAGACTTTAGAAAGTTTAAGACCTAAATTCAAATCCCACAGTCACTGTCTATGAGCTTTGCAACTTAGAACAAATCATTTAACAGGAGGCTGAAGCAGGAGATTCACTTGAACCCAGGAGAGGAGGGTTACAGTGAGCTGACATCGTGCCACTGCACTCCAGCCTGGCAGCCTGGGTCTAGGTGACAAAGCGAGATTCCATCTCAAAAAAAAAAAAAAAATCACTTAACCTCGTTAAGCCTATTTCTAAATCTCTACTATGAAACTGTAAAATTGGAGACACCATCTAAACACAGTAGCTGTTGAAAGGATTTAATAAGATTCATGAAAATCATCGAACACATAGAACCAGATATTAAATATGTACTTGAAAAACATTAGTTCTCTTCCCCATTTCTTCTCCCCTAGAGCCAATTAGGAAAGAGTACAGTAATTGTCGGATGCCTTCCAGATGTGCGACTGGTCTATTTGGGTAGATCAAGGCACCATTACCAAGGAATAATATAAAGAGGAAAAAAGGAAAGTTTGTGGTACACTGCATTTAAAATAATCTGTGGGACATCAAGGTTGATAAAGGGAAGACTCCAAGGGTTAGGAGGGAAGTCTGGGCACAAAAGTAGCTAGCTATGTTCTTGGGAATACTTCTCTAAAACTCACACTGTTCATTTGTAAAGTGAGGAAAATACCACCTATCTCGTCTATTTCACAAAATAGAAATAGGATGTACATAAATACTCTCTCTGTACGTAGTTTTTTGGGGGATTTTTTTGTGTGTGGTTTTTGTTTTTTGTTTTTTTGGGTTTTCTTGTTTTCTGTTTCTTGTTTTTGAGACAGGGTCTCACTCTGTTGTCCAGGCTGGAATGCAGTGGTGTGATCATAGCTCACTTTAACTTTAAACTCCTGGGCTCAGGCGATCCTCCCATGTCAGCCTCCCAAAGTGCTGGGATTATAGCATGAATCACCACGCCCACCATATGTTTTGTAAACTGCAAAACATTCTAAAATCATGAAGCATTATTAAACTGCAGGAAACAAAATAATAAGTATTGAACATATATTCAATAATCTCTTACAAAGGATAATGTTAGAGACAAAAATTGGACCAAAAATAGTAAGTTGCACTGCCCTAATGTTACAGTTTATTCTTTGTGGAGATTTTGTCCCCAGCTTTTTTGTTTTAAAAAATTTCCAGATAGAGAAAACTTGAAAGAAAAGTACAACGAACATCAATGTACCTTTCACATGGATTCAATAATTGTTAATACTCTGACAAGTTTACTTTCATCCTTTCTGGTCAAATACATATACCATTTCTTTCACATTTGAAGGTAAATTGCAACCTTATAAACATACACAATTATGATGTGCCAATTAAAAATAAAACAATTTCGAAAGAAAGTAAATTGCAAGCATTATGACACTCTGTCCCAGCATTAGAATAAGGATATTCTCTTTATAACCACAATATCATTATCAAAGTCAAAAAAAATTAATATTGACTCTATATTGCAACTACAAAATAGTACATTATTTGAATTCTTTCAATTCTTCCAATTGTCTCTTTATAAGTGTATGTTATGTCTTTTTTTTTTTGAGACAGAGTCTCGCTCTGTTGCCCAGGCTGGAGTGCAATGGCACGATCTCTGCTCACTGCAAGTTCCGCCTCCTGGGTTCAAGCCATTCTCTTGCCTCAGCCTCCCGAGTAGCTGGGACTACAGGTACCCACCACCACGCCCAGCTAATTGTTTGTATTTTTAATAGAGAAGGGGTTTCACCGCGTTAGCCAGGATGGTCTTGATCTCATGACCTCGTGATCCGCCCATCTCGGCCTCCCAAAGTGCTGGGATTGCAGGCGTGAGCCACTGCACCCAGCCGGATGCTCCTTTATACAATGTGTCCCTTAAAAACACAAAGCACCTCTATCATCCCTTAAAAAACAAAATCAAATCATAAAGGCATGCACAGCTTTTTAAACGTATTTTGGTATACCACAACAGGATGGTTTCATGGACTGAACCATCTGGGGTAAAGCCTGCAGATACCATCAGATGGTAGATATTTCTTTAAAAAATAAAATAAAATGAAGAATCTATATTTGAGGATATTCATCAACTGATATTTTCAAAGCTCCGAATTGTTTAACAAAACATTTTATCCTATGAAACTCATGTAAACTATAGGATTAACATAAAATATTACATTAACTTATAATTTTACATGTTAATGTAAAATTTTACATGACTTTTAATTTTACATATTAATGTAAAAGTGTAAGTTATAAATATATAATTATATATAATTTTATATAAGCTATGTTTTGTTATAAATATATATAATTTTACATTAACAAGTTTGCATGTAGAATTATAAATTTAAAAAATATATATTTTATATAATTATAAAAATTAAATTATAAATACACATTATTGTGCAATTTTTCTAGAAAATATCTGTGACAATCAGCTGCTCCCACAGACATTACTGGGTTTTGCAAATATAAACATTCTAAATAATGTAATTTCCTCTCAGAGAAATAACATGCAGAGGATTTTATTTTGAAAATTCCTTAAATGTGATAACTATAAAGAATACATCACTATTACTATTAGATTTAGTAATAACTCTTTCAAAATTGTAACAATAAAAGTATCCAAATCAGATTCAAATTTAACTCTGACCAATCCATCAGATGGTGTTCTTTCTACACTAACACTGGAAGCTGAATATATGTTTCCAGTATTCACTATCAAATTATAAACACCTAAGATCAATCAATGTTTGTGATAAAAACACAAGGGAGAAAATATCCAACTTAGCTGTGCTACCAGGCACACCTATGACCTCAGGTACTGCTTTTTTTGATGTGATCGGAGCACAAAGAATTCTACTGCAAGAAGCAGAGAAGTTTTATTCATAAAAAGAAATATGTATTTATTATATTTCTTACCCTGCTGCTTGCTTAATGACTGCATTTTTTATTGGCAACTGTGCAAGAAACGCAGAAAAAAAGGAGTTCATTTCAATTCTACTATTATTTGTATAAACAAGAAAAAAAATCAAGCTACTGCCTACTTATGACATGCATTTGCTTGCGTTAGTTTATAATGGTGACACCAACACCAAGCAAATGACTACTATCAAATGGCCACGCGCTCCAAGTTCACATACTCTCGCTAAAAATTCGCAATATTTGTTTGATATGCAAAGAAGTCTGGTATTAATAGACTTTAGTCTTGTTTCATATTTATAAATTACTATTTCTCCAGGTGCTTTATTCAACCAGAATTTCATAAGGCCATGATCGCTAATAATAGCCTGACAAGAGAAAAAGATGTCAGTAAATAAAAGTAATAAAGAAAGGGCCTATATACTCTTGATTGGATTTTGCTAATTCCAACATTTTATGCTTTCACAGGAAGCAAGAGTGAGGAGTTCTACACAAGGAGACTTATGACCTGTCAGGTCCTTATAATACCTATTTCAAGATGGCTACAAACCTGTTTAACCTTCAATACCAGAAAATAGTTTGACAAAAACTAGTAATTGAAAAAGGAGAGAGAAAAATATCTGGATATGCCACACTGAAAACAAATACATTACAAATCAGATTCTACTACAGCCATCCCAAGATACTTGAAAAAGAATAAAAGAAAAAGAATTTCAAAAAGCTAAGGCTTTTCAAATTTAATCAACTTCCAAACATACAAAGCATAGTTTCTAACTCCTTATACTTCAATACTATGAACAAACACATTCCTCAAAGCCATAGCATAATATCTCTGTATATCTAACTGATGTTCAAAAAGGGACAAGGTAATTTAATAAGGAAGGAATAATCTTTTCAAAATTGGTGCTAAAAAAACTGAATATCCATTTGGCAGAAAAAATTAAAAAACTTCAAATCTACACTCACATCATACACAAAAATTACCTCAAAATGTATCATATACCTTAACATAAAAGCTAACAACTGTAAAATTTCTAGAAGAAAACATAGGAAAAAATCTTTATGGCCTTGGTTAAGGAAAGGATTTCCCACAGAGGACAAGAAAGTATAAATAATAATTCGTAAATTGAATTTTATTCAAATTAAAACCTTTGACTGTCAAAAGACCCCACTAAGAAAATGAAATGGCCAGCCACATACCAGAAATGTGTTTATTCTACAAATACATGACAAAAGACTAGTATCCACAATATATGAAGAACTTCTACAACTCAGTAAGAAGAAGAAAATCTAAATATTTTACAAAATCTACAAAAGATTTTAATAGATACTTCACCAAAGGAAAAAAAAAATAGATGGCCAGTAAGAATACAGGAAGATTTATAAAGAATCTTTCTGTGACAATGGAAATGTTCTATACACTGCTAAAGGTATTAAATACACAGACATATAGAACCGTCAAAAAACATCTAACTATATACTTTAGATTTATGTATTTCACTTTATAAACATTATAACTAATAAAAGTATTCCATAATGACCAGTGTTAGCAAAGACCACACTGTTATCTATATACTGGTATACTTCTCAGGCACAACCAGGTAATTCATATTAAATTTGACTAAGTAATTTCACTTTTAGGAATTTATCCCAAGAAAATTGTCAGACAAGTAAATATAAGAGTATTTACTACATCATTGTTTTACTTATGGTAGAGAAAATTACAGAGCCTACATTTATAATAGATTATATAAATTATAACATATCCCATAATGAAATACCACTCAGTCAAGAAAAAAATGATCAAATGGGTTACTGAAGTTAAGACTGGTACTGATGCCACATATTACTGAGACTGGAAGTCCATCAGGACCCAGTCCCTTCACACATGAATGCTATTATTTGATAAAAATAGCTAACAGTGAACACAAACTGTAAGAGTGGTAACAGTAACCTTACATTCCAACAATAGCACTACAATGGCCAAAGATTTGGCGCAGCAATGGCTCCACTACAGCACTAAGAACAAGACTTAAAAGAAGTTGCAACAACAGCACAGGATAGTGAATGAAAAAGATCCTTGCTGATACTGATTCCTAAATCTGCTTGACACATATATACAAAATTTTGTCTTCAACATTTATATATTTTCTCTCATCTACAGGCTTCAAAATTTTTAAGATATTTGTGACCCAAAAGAGTTTAAGATAAATTAGCATGTATGTACACATGCTTATATATAATCACAGGAAGAAAAAAAAGACTAGAAGGAAACATACCAAAGTGCCAAAAGTTGTAGTGTAAGATGGTGACTTTCTCCTTTGTGTTTCCATATAGTTTTAAATTTTTCAATAATATCCATGTATGTTCATGCATTAAAACAAAATACATTAAAAAAAATACCAGTAAACTCAGAAGAAATATAGGATAAACCAAGCCTTTTTTTCCCATTTCTTTCTTTGCCTTTAGGGTTGTAGTAAAAAGGAAGATAAAGGCCTAGGCCTTTGACTAGCAAAGAAAAGAAAGATATGATGTTATCTGAAAAACAACATTTTGAAGTGGCCAATCTGTTAACATGGTAAGAAATGAAGATAACTGTAAAAAATAAAAAGCCAGATAGTAAAATTTTTTAAAGTTATTAAGGTAAAAAGAAAAACCCAGATATGGGACATAAAATTTTTAACGAGATCAATTAAAAGCATGGCCTGAATAAATTAATGATTCCAAAACTTCACTTTAACCATCAGTTTGTTTCCTTTCCATCAACCTTCATACCAGTTGCTAAGCAATAGCTGCCTAAGTGCTGGACTGTTATACTTCCTGACTAACTAGGAATGCTGGATCATTACATTTCCAGACTAAGAGTTTTGGACTCTGTTACACTTCCTGACTGACCAGGAATGCAAGGGCCTCATTATACTTTCTAACTTACTTAGAATTCTGAACTTTATTTCTCCTTACTGACCAAAAATTTAAGACTCTGTTATACTGTAAGTATATTAAGAGTCATTACCCTAAGCAGGAGTGTTGGATCCTCACTAACTAGGAGTACTAACACTTTCACATTGACTAACTAAAACCAATACTTTCATTCTCATGTAAAAACTCTTAGATTTTGAGTTCCTAGGTGGATGCAGCCCAAATGGTGAAAGGGAGGTAGGTAGATACCAAGAAAAAGAGCCAAGAGTCTGGGTAATTACTTCCCTGAATCAATAATTAGTTTTTAGCTTGCCATTTGAGGTCTATATTAAGAGAACACCATTTTGTAATCCAAACCAGTATAATTTTAGATCATTCTTAAGCATGTATTTTAATATTACATGCATTACTGAAAAAATCATTTTTGGATTATGAATTATCAAACTAAAATATTCTTGCCACACACAAAATTCTTGTCTACAAAGTCCTATAAAACCAGACCCCTACCTCTGCTTAGTCTTCTCCTCTAAGCACACTCCTTTGCTCACTATACTCTAGCCACATTAGATTTCTACCTCTTTCTCCAACACGTCTGCTCTCACCTCGGGGCCTTTGTGTTTGCTTTTCCTTCTGTTTTCACAGTGCTTTTTCCTCAGATCGTCACCTGGCTGGCTCCTCATTCTCACATTTCAGCTAAAATGCTACCCCATAAAATAACCCTACCTGACTCTACAATATAAAATAATCCCCTCTATATCTTTAGTCATGCTATTCTACTATTCTATTTGGTTTTCTTCGTGATATTTATCATATTATAAAATTACACTGTATATTTATAAATTTACTTTTGCAGATTATCTGACTCCCATCTGCTCAAGAATATAAAATCCAATAAGACTGGATTTTGTCTTGTTCACTGCTACATCCCCTGTGCCTAAAACAGCGCTAGCACATAGTAAGGGACTCAACATAATATTTGAATTCATACATAATAAGAGAATGAGATAAACTCATTTTGGACTTACTAGCTTTATAAACTATCATGGCAGGTGACAGAAATAGAGATGTTACCGAATGCCAACTATCTTTCTCTAAAACTAAAACCTAAATGTGCTACTTCAACATTCTACTAGTGATCACAGAACTGATTTTTTTTTTAATATTGAGAGCTATGTGTCACATATTGATAAGAGGGTTTGCCTATGGTTTCTGACCTAATTCTTTTTCTTCATTGTATGGACATATAATAGCTGTATATATTTATGGAGTACATATGATATTTTGATACAAGCATACAATGTACAATGATAAAATCTGGGTAATTGGGATATCCATCACCTCAAACATTTATCATTTATTTGTGTTGGGGACACTCCAAATCTAGCTATTTAAATATATACAATAAATTATTGTTAATTACAGTCAGTCTACCGTGCTACAGAACATCAGAACTTATTCCTTCTATCTATTTTTGTACACATAAACCAACCTCTCTTCATCCCCCACTCCCTACCACCCTTCCAGCCTCTGGTTACCACCATTCTGTTCACTACCTCAATGAGATCAACCTTTGAAAGCTCTCACATATAAGAACATGCAATATTTGTCTTCTGTGCCTGACATTTCATTTAACAGAATGTCCTCCAGTTCTATCCATGTTGCTGTAAATAACAGGATTTCATTCTTTTTAAGGCTGAATGATATTCCATTGTGTGTGTGTGTGTGTGTATTGCATTTTCTTTAATTCATTCATCCTTTGATGAACACTTAGGTTGATTCCACATCTTGGCTATTGTGAACAGTACTGCAATAAGCATAGGGGTGCAGATATCACTTCAAAATACTGATTTCCCATACTTTGAATATATTCCAGCTGTGAGAACTTCTGGGTATATGGTAGCTCTTTTCATTTTTTGAGGAACCTCCATACTGTTTTCCATAATGGCTGTACTAATTTATATTCCCACCAACAGGGTATAAGTGTTCCCCTTTCTCTGCATCCACCAGCATTTGTCATTTTCTGTCTTTTTTATAGTAGCCACTTTAACTAGGGTGAGATGATATCTCATTACAGTTTTGGTTAGCATTTCCCTGATAATTAGTGATGGTTAGCATTTTTTCATGTATCTGTTGACCATCTGTATGTCTTCTTTTGAGAAATGTCTATTCAGATCATTTGCCCATTTTTTTTAATCATAGTATTTGTTTTTCTACAGTTGAGCTGAATTCCTTATATATTTTGGATTTTAATCCCCTGTCAGGTGAATAATTTGCAAATATTTTCTCCCATTCTACAGGTTGTCAATTACAACTGATTTTTAAGATGCTTTAAAACAAACATGGCTACAGGGAGAAATATGTGTACATGGCAGATACTCAGATATTCACTTTTTCCTGCTAAACCTGTACATAATTCCATAAACCTTAATATACTGCTCGAGGCAGACACTATTAATGGCCTTTGCGCACAGCAAAATATAACTGAACAGAATTGATTTAAGTGTTAAAACTGTTTGTCATCTCTAGTATACTGGAATCTGAATCTAGAGCCCAAAGACCTGGGCTCCAAGTTTTTGTCCCACAGCAGTGTCAACATAATGATGGAGCCAAGAAACTGATTCAGGAAAAATGAATACAAAGAATCTGGAAGACAATGTGAAGGTGGTAGCATCAATAAATTAGAGATGCGACTGTGCTTCAAGTATTTTCCAAGTCAGGTTACTGGTATGAGATGGTGTGAGAAAAGAGGGGTACCTGAAAATAAGATTATAAAGGAGGTGGCAGTGATTGGTAATGATAAAGTTTTGGTCAAGATTATAACAGAGGGTGCCCTGAGCAAGATAAATGTTTGAAAAGCTGTGTGGAAGAAAAGGTTTTAAGTACCAAGGAACAGCGATTCCAAATAAAGGCTTAATAAAAGAAAAATAAAGGTTTAATAAAATAAAAGGTACAGAAATGTAAAATGTGGTGGGACTTCCAGCTAACTTAAGTCAACAGTGACTGCTTACTGTCATCCAATATCTCCATCTGTCTCAGTTATCAATTTATCGACTCTCAGATCCAAAAGCATTCTTCAATTATGTTCTGATTTAAGAAAAAAAGAAAAATCTCTTTAGATATCTCTCTCCTTTAAAGCAAGCATGATATTAACCTTTCTCTGTAAAAGGCACTGGAAGGACACTGCAGAAGAAAGATGTTCACCTGTAGTTTCTGGCTGCAACTTGGAAGCCAGCAGTATGAGCGTGAGGATATCCAGTATTCTCAGCCATGGGTTCAGAACACCCTCTCTCTGCAACCTTGCAGTCTTAGCCTACCAATAACCTTTGCATGGCCTTCTCAACATGCAAACAAGTGTTCAAAGGCCTCCTGTCCACCCACTAGGACTCTGACTTCCTCTGTAAAACCCTGCACACATCCTGCCTGTGGTTAGAGGGTTAGCACCAGGCTGCTGCTCCTGCAAATTGCCCACCCCCATGTGCAGTCTGTCCATGCACAGAGGGACCCCACACTCTCTGCAAGCCCACTGTGTACCTACTCTTCTGCTTGCTGATTGGCTTCCCCACCTGCACAGAAGATGCTAACTGCTTGTCTAGTGACTACAAACCAGGACTAGCCTGGTGTAGCCAAACCAGTGAACATCTTTTCTATTCGGTAAGCTGAACTACATATTCAGCAAGATGTGAATCCCTTCTAAGTTTGTCCTTCCTTAGGACAATTTCTTGGGAGAAATTTCCTGGGAGAAATAAATCTCAAACGCAACCCAACTCAAAATTATACTCAAACTCTTAGCACACATAAAGGGAGACTCATGGCCAGGCACGGTGTCTCACGCCTATAATCCCCGCACTTTGGGAGGTCAAGGCAGGTGGACCACCTGAGGTCAGGAGTTCGAGAACAACCTGGCCAACATGATGAAACCCCGTCTCTACTAAAAATACAAAAATTAGCTGGGCGTGGTGGGGCACGCCTGTAATCCCAGCTACTCAGGAGGCTGAGGTAGAAGAATCACTTGAGCCTGGGAGATGGAGGTTGCAGTGAGCCAAGACTGTGCCACTACTGCATTCCAGCCTGGGCAACAAGAACAAAACTGGGAGAGGAGAGGAGAGGAGGAGGAGAGGAGGAGGAGAAGAGGAGAAGAGGAGGAGAGGAGGAGAGGAGGAGGAGGAGGAGAGGAGGAGAGGGAGGAGAGGAGGAGAGGAGGGGGAGAGGGAAAGGGAGAGGGAAGGGAAGGAGAGGGAAAGGGGAAGGGAAGGGGAAGGGAAGGGGAAGCAAAGGGGAAGCGAAGGGAAAGGAAAGAGGAAAGGAAAGGAAAGAGGAAAGGAAAAAGGAAAGGAAAGGAAAGAGGAAAGGAAAGAGGAAAGGAAAGAGGAAAGGAGAGAGGAAAGGAAAGAGGAAAGGAAAGGAAAGAGGAAAGGAAAGGAAAGAGGAAAGGAAAGGAAAGGAAAAAGGAAAGAAAAGGAAGGAAAGAAAGGGAGACTCCTTTCGAGGCACAAAATCTATTTGCCTTTGTCTATACTACGCTATATACGATGTACAGCTTTCAATAAAAATTACAAAGCATACCAAAAAAAAAAAAAAAAAAGTACATTTGCAAGTGACAAGCTGTCATCAGAAACAGACTGAGGGGGCCCGGGATCATGTGGCTGGAGCGTGCTTTTGCTGTCTGGGAGACGTCAGGCCTGGCCACCTCCAGGTCCCCGCCGTCCCCGCCATCCTGCCCCTTCATGTCCTGGGAACAAGCTCGCTTCCAAGCCGCACTCATCAAGCCTCTGGGCATGCCCCGCTATGAGCTGGCTTTAATCCTGAAAGCCATGCCGCAGCCAGACTGTTGCTGCTTTGAAACATAGGATAGAGGCTCCGATGGACAGAGGAGCAATAGGAACTTGGAAAACCTAGGTGAACGGGCGCTTCCTTGTAAGATCTCCACCCACAAGTCTGTAATCCCAGCACTTTGGGAGGCCGAGATGGGCGGATCACGAGGTCAGGAGATCGAGACCATCCTGGCTAACACAGTGAAACCCCGTCTCTACTAAAAATTACAAAAAACTAGCCGGGCGAGGTGGCAGGCGCCTGTAGTCCCAGCTACTCGGGAGGCTGAAGCAGGAGAATGGCGTAAACCCGGGAGGCGGAGCTTGCAGTGAGCTGAGATTGCGCCACTGTACTCCAGCCTGGGTGACAGAGCGAAGAAACTCCGTCTAAAAAAAAAAAAAATCTCCACCCACAATCAGTGGCACAACAGAGGAAGGTATTTCCTGGTGGATTTTTATGCACCAACCACAACTGTTGAAAGCATGATGGAGCACTTGTCTCCAAACATAGATGTGATTAGACCAAACACTGTCAAACATCCTCTGACCCAGGAACTAAAGGAATGTGAAGGGATTGTCCCAATCCCACTTAAAGGAAAATTACACTCCACAAAGAAGAGGAAGAAGTAAGGAGAGTCACCAGGGATTAGCCTTATATTTAATCCCTTCACATTTGAGCAGCATGGATGAGAAGAAATAGTTTGCAAGCCTGGCCTTTATATAAGAGTGTATTGCAGGTGCTGTTTGATTTTTCTAAGATATTTTTAGCCCTTGATCCCCTTTGCTGAGAGAGGTGAGGAACTGCTCACTGACAGCTTCTCTGTAATTTGTGGCACCAGCGATCATTCTTGATTTTGTTTTCATTAGTGCCATTTGTCAGTGAGGACTTTTCCCCTTACAACAGTAACACCATTTTGAAGAGCAAAACTTGTAATACCAACCAGGATTGTGAGCTAGTCATTCAGACTCCATAACCATGCAGAAATAAAAATTGAAGACTAATGTATTAATTATATGGGCAATTTTGCTTTGAGTAATAAACTTGATTTTAGAAATTAAAAAAAAAAAACTGAGATAGGACACAGATGTTAGAACGGGAAATTTTAGATGACTATGATTAATATGTGAAAGGCTCAAATAGAAAAAACAGACAACACCTAAGACCAGATAGGTAATTAGAGCAAAGAAACATAAACTTAGCTTGAAATTTTAAAAAAATACTGTAACAGAGATGAAGAATGTCCACAACAGGCTCATCAGTAGAACTGACACAGTCAAGGAAAGAATAAGTGAAATTGAAGATAGAGCCATAGAAATTACTAGAGCTACAGAAATTACTCAAACTGAAACACAATGAAAAGAACAAACAAAAACTGTAGAACAAAAAACAAACTATTTAATATATGCATAGTCAGAATCTTAGGAGAGAGAAAGAAAAGAAAAAAATAACCATGAATTTTCAAAACCAACTAGAGGGAGCTGGTGGGCTCACAACATTGTGAATACACTAAATATCCCTGAATTGTATGTTTTAAAATGGTTAACTGTATATTATATAAATTTATCCTCAATAAAAAAGAAAAATATTTCAAAATCACAGATCCAAGAGCACCAACAGCACCCAAGGCTATAAGGCTTTAGAAACACACATACACACACACACACACACACACACACACACACACGCACACACACCTCTAGGCATATCATATTCAAACTATGAAAAACAAACACAAGGAAAAGTCTTTAAAAAGGCTGTCAACAAAAAATCCCATATCCAGTGAAAGCATCTTTCAAAAATGAAGAAATAAAAACTTCCCCAAACAAAAAACTGAGAATTTATTGCCAACAAATGTACTCTACAAGAAATGCTAAAGTAGTTCACCCAGAAAGAATAGTATGCCAGACAAAAACTTAAACTTATACCAAAAAAATAATTTTAAAAAACCACTGGAAATAAAACAAATGATAATAAAATTAAATTAAATTAACTTTCTCCCTGTATTTAATTGCTTGAACAGATAACTGACTACCAGAAGTAAAAACAGTAGCAAAATATTATGTTTCCAGCATATGCAAAAGTAAATTGCATGACAAAAATACAAAAAAAGTGCGAGAAGAATTGGAAATACAATGCTGTATAGGGCTGTTAAATGAAGCAGTATTACTACCTAACTGTAGATTCTGTCTGATTATATTGTAAAACCTAGGATAACTACTAAAAATAATTTTAAGAGATATAATTATGCCAATGGAGAATAAAAAATTCACTGGCAAAAGTTTAATATGAAACAGGATATTTGCATAGTTTCAAAATATTTCCCACAAGATACTTACTAATTACAAAGGGAAGCATGGTAACTCTCCATTGGAGAAAACTGGGAGACACTATCTTAACCACATGTCAAAGTTAACAGCACTAGTAATAACATATACTGATATCACGTACCTCCTGTTACACTGAGAAAAATACAAAATCACACCTGTGATACTCTTTCCAAGAATGCATAAACTCACTCTCTCATGAAAAAACATCAGACAAACTCAAACTGAGGAACATGCTCCAAAATACCTGATCAGTAATCTCTCAAAGTGTGAAGGTCATGGAACAAGGAATGGCTGAAGAACTAGCACAGGCTGGAAGAGGCTACACAGACGTGACAACTAAATGCATTGTGGACATTAAATGTGATCTTGAACCAGAAAAAGCACATTAGTAGAAAATCTAGTAATAGTCAAATAAGGTCAGTAGTTTAGTTAATAATATTGTACTAGGGCAGACATGGCGGTTCATGCCTCTAATCCCAGAACTTTGGGAGGCCGAGGCAGGCAGACCACGAGGTCAGGACTTCGAGACCAGCCTGGCCAATATGGTGAAACCCCACCTCTACTAAAAATATCAAAAAAAAAAAATTAGCCAGGATTGGTGGCACATGCCTGTAATCCCAGTTACTCAGGAGGCTGAGACAGGAGAATCGCTTGAACCCAGGAAGCGGAGGTTGCAGTGAGCCAAGATCGCACCACTGCACCACAGCCTGGGCAACAGAGTGAGACTCCATCTCAAAAAAAAAAAAAAAATTAAAGAAAAGAAAAGAAAATTACCAATAGCACTATGCCAATTGCTGTGTACTATATTTATAAGATGTTAACATCAGCAGAAGTTTGAAAAAGGGTATTGAGAGCTCTACACTATTTTGCAATTTTTCTGTAGTTCCTTTACATTTTTAGATATCCTTGCATTCTAAACACACTGCTATCACTCATTATACATTTTAACATATTCATCCTCTGTGCAGTAAATAAATTACTAACAAAAAAATAAGTCCAAAAATTCAAGCATAGAACTTGTGAGAGTGCTACTGGACTTGCCATACTCCTAAAATATAGACTATATTTTAGTTTATACAGACTATGTAGACTATAGTCTACTTTATAGAATGACTGACTATATAGACTACTAACCTCTAGACTATATAGACTACTAACCTCTAGAACTATACGTCAGTTTTGGTATCCGTAAAACATAATAAATATCCTTGTAAAAAAAAAAAAAAAAGTCAAAATGCCAACATTTTGGTAACAACATAGCATTATATTAGAGCTACTTAAATACCTTCAAAGACATCTACACAGCCGCTAGTCATGGCTTTATTAAAGGTATCATATAGGTATCATATAATGCTTTTCCCCAGCTATATCTATGAATCAAAGTGTACATTTATCAATACAGCTCTTCCTTACACACCCTAGCTGGAAATCATTTAAATCCTTTCAACAATACACATTCTCTTTAAATGTAGAATTCTGTGTGTGCATGCGCACAGGCACGTACACTTGGGTGAGGGAAAGAGGCAATAAAATAGTGTCAGGTGTCCCCACTGAGAGAATAGTCTGTTAAGGAATAAAAGGGATAAGACTTCAGGTCAGCTTTAAAGGAAAGATGAAATTTGGACAGTTCCTGAAGGGTTAGGAGCTACGAAAAAAAAAATTGAATGGTTAACAAGAAATAGAGGAAAACATCCAAGGGAGACCTATAATAGCAAAAACTTAAGAGGTAGAAATATATATGGCATATCTGAGAATATAGGCTAACTAGCTGGATTACAAAGCTATACATACTTCAGGAGTTACGGAAACTCATTCATGATGAAGAGGAGGGGTTAAATGCTAGAGCTTTCAACATTAAGCTAAAGAGGAAAGCTCAAATTCAGTAACAGAGGCCTTTAAAGAACAATTCCACTATTCAGTTTCCTGTAACTAAAGCAGATGTATGTACACAAAGATTAATCTTAGAATGCCTTGGAATCTGAAGAATTACATTTACCACATAGATAAATTTTAAACTTGGCTCTTTAAGATATAGAGTATGTGTTTGAGAGAAATTGAGTACATGCACAAGAGATAAAGAAGTATTTAGATGAGTGTAATATAAAAACATAAAATATTAAAAAATAACTAAAGCATCAAATTAAATCAAATCCAAAAACAGATTATTAAAAGATAAAAAAATGAGAACCTGGCAGGTATAAGTAGGAAATAGAAATTTTGTACATGAATACTTTAATATTTTACTTAAAGATATAGAAGTATAACTAGAAATTTTAAGAAATTATATTACCATTAAATAGCAAATTTTTTAAAAAACTGACAGTATGAACAGGAATTTTAACTGCCATATTATTTTTTCTTTTCCAAGTACACACTGATTTATGTCAGCTGATTCTTGAAACTAGCAGGAAGAACTGCCAAGTCATCATATTTACAGATGTGCTACACCATTGATTTTGCTACAATGATATTTGGTTTAAACTTCCAGTAATAGAAATAAATTAAATCAAGCTAACTTGTAGGTTAGTAAGCTTTAAAAAATATCAAGTACACAGTGCATCTGATTGATATGAACAATCCTAAAAATGGAGCAATTTACATTTTTCTTTTTCTTTTTTTTTTTTTTGAGACAGAGTCACACTCTGTCACCCAGGCTGTCGTGCAATGGTGCGATCTCAGCTCACCACAACCTCTGCTTTCCAGGTTCAAGCGATCCCATCTCAGCCTCCTGAGTAGCTGGGACCACAGGCATGTGCCACCACGCGGGGCTGATTTTCGTATTTTTTGGTAGAGACGAGGTTTTGCCACGTTGACTAGGCTGCTCTCAAACTAAGTGACCCACTCGCATTGGCTTCCCAAAGTACTGGGCCTATAGGTGTGAGCCACTGCACTGAGTCTAAATTTTTATTTTCTTTTAAACGTCCAAGTCGTAAGTAGCATATGCTACTTCTTTCAGAATTAGCATAAAGCCTTTAAATTGGTTTTCCAGCTGTGAGCTGAATCCCTATTTCATTTAGTTTACTTTATAAAACATACATTTATACTGTCAATTTACATAAGTAATACTGGCTATCAAAAAACAGTAAATATTAGCCACGTTTCCAAACTGCATTCAACCATGAGCACCAGCATGTTCTGCTAGATGATTAACACGACACATTTTTAGTGGGTCCTAAAGCCTCTGAACTGTTGTCTACCATAGATTTTATAAAGCAGATGTTTCTTTCTTGCAATAAAGTAATTCTAGAACTAGATTATATTTATAGGAAAAGTGATACAACAGGTAGAGCAAGATCCAATGCAGAAATAAGCAAAAGGTAAAACTGCAATCAAGAAAAATTGTGAACCTCAAAAGGTTTCAATTTGATCAGGCAAACCAATGTGAGTTTAGTAAATTGAGAATTTCATGTTTCTAAAAACTGAGATTTTCCTCGGAAAGGTAAAAAAAAAAAAAATTCTTTCATACCTATTTAATTACAGTTTGGCAGTGTTTTATCACCCTAAGTTTTCTCCTGAGAATCAGAACTGATAAAAACTTTCAAATAGGTTAGGCTATATAATGAGCTTTCCTTATAGTAGAATGGCACAACCAAATATAAATATGAAAGAAAAAAAGATTTGTATGACATGCTTAGAAAAAAACTGCAAAGAAAAGATTCATGAAAAGTATTTCTCAAAAAAGTCACAATAGGTAGAGTTCATGTAATTTTACTAGTTAGATATTAAAACTAGCCTTTCTTATTCCTTGGGTGTCTGGGTTATCCCGCTCTTTCCTCAAACCTTATGTTTGCCAGACAAGGAAAAGTAATATCATCAAGAGTCAGAAGTCTTAACAGCAAAGACGTTCAAATATCCAAATGAGAAAGAACAGACCTAAAAATAAGCTTGCTAATAATAAACTCAGTCAGTCAAGTATTCATTAGGCAATTACTATGTGTCACAGACAAAATTAATAAGAACCACAATTCCCTTCTTCTAGAACTGAGAATCTATGTGACAACAAAGCAGAAACGTATTTAGAGTAAAGCACCACTATGTGATTACAGCCAAAGCTCAACATGACATTATTTATAAGTGGTAGGAAGAAAAAAACTAGTACAGAGAATAATAGCATACTAGGTAGGGAAAATGTGATAAGTAATCTTAAAATGTGGTTTACCGCTATGACAATTCCTCATGAACTGACAGGCCTGGGTTCAAAACTCTATCCCTTAACAGCTATATGAGCTTGGACAGTTTACTTAACTTCGTTAGCCCTCAGTTTCTCATCTATATAATAAAACTAACATTTACCTATTTACTTTTGGGGACTGCTGTGAGGATTGAGTGAAATAATGTAAGTGTATCACTTGACATGATGCCTAACACAAAATAAACCCTCAATTAAAGAAGAGACAATAGAAGATGGAATGGTTGTCAGGTTAAAAACAGAGAAATTGAAAAATTTTGTAAATAATGCGTTGTAGAAAGAAGCAGAAATTGATATGATGAGCTATTCGTTCACAGTAACTTATCTTTTGTTATAGCAAGCATCTGTGCAAATATAAACCAGGGTCTGATGGCCACTGATGAAGGGCAGTGCTCAATGCTTGGCTGCTTTCGGATGAGGACAGAGACTTATTATTATCAATAGTCTATTCATTCATAAAACTGCAGGTGTCCATAACACTGTATAAAGTAGAAAAGCAGTGTACATTTGAGGACCTCTACAGCCACATCCTGAGCAGAGTAGCGGAAGAAACTGTTGCATGAAATTTTAGGGCAATCATTAAGATATGCTTCTTCAAAAGTGAAAATTGGAGGAAATTTCTCAAAGTACCTCAATGGATCTTAAAATGAGGCAGATTATGTGCAGTACAATTTTCCCTAGTTTTGACTCTTCAGTGTATATGACTGTACTATAAGCTTCTATTAGTACAAAATTACCTTCAAGGACTAAAAATTCAATGACAATATAGAAATACATATGCAGATTTGTTTTACTCTTATAGGTTGAAACGTAGTTAAAGATCAATATAAGCACTCTGAATAAAGTCTTTCTTCAGTAAAACAGCAATGTCAGCACAGGCAGCAAACTACAGCAGAAACTGAGTGCAAAGTTCAAAAATCATTTCCTAAGAGCATCGAGTACTTAAAATGTAGTATGGCTAGGTTAATGTTTACTTTCACTTTATTTCACTTAACGTTGGGTTATCAAGTATATGTCAGATAGCTTTCCCTGGATCTGCTAGAGATTATGGGAAATTTTAATTTATTGAAGGAGTTTCATATCTAGAGATCGTGTGTAAAACAACTGGAAGAGCATCTTCTCCTGCCATCATCTACACTATAAAGTTGTTAAAATAATTTTTAATAGTATGTGTATAAATGTTTCAAACTTATGAAGATCTATTAAAAATCTGTACTACTATTTATAATTGACTGCTATTCATTGAATTTTAACAAAAAATTAGGACATAATAGATCCTTCAGAAATACTTCATATATCACGGAAGCTTGAGTATAATCTAGTGTACAAACCTTTTATTTTATATGAGGAATTCAGAAATTAGAGAGAAGTAACTTGGCCAAGGCCACATTCAATAAATTACTAAGAGGTCTGAAAAGCCAGGGCTGTTCACTCAATTAATGCAGTGTGTTTACCACTATAGCTAGCATTTTGATTAGTCAAAATTACACAAGCAATATAAATTTTTATTCTCCCCTGGCCCAAATTCTTCTATAGTGAAAACAGAAAGTGAGATATGGGTCAATTCTGGGGCGCAGATTAGAATTTATAATGTCCATGTAGCACACTTCCACAGAAAAAGCCCTTTGGTAAAAGATTCTAACTCACTGTCACTAGTTCTTCCTTATGTACTTACCTTTCTGGATATAAATGGAAAATACTCATCTCAAGGGAGGAATCTCAACTGTAATGACATTCATCTTCTCTTAACTCTAAGCGCAGGACATGTGAAAAATGGTAACAGTCAGAGGGAGATAACTTTGGGAGAGACCTACGGGGTTCCTGTCAAGTAACACAGTAAGCTGAGACATTTCCTAAAAGTATTAGTACATGTTACTTTGTTTTCAGAATTTTGATATATATAATCTAACCTGCAGTTACCCCAAAATAAGTAGAGCCAACTGTGGAGTACTTAAAACATAGAGTTTGGAATACCTCTTTTGCAGACAGCAGCCCACACAACAAAAATAATGTGCCAGGTCTGGGAAGGTGACTAATAATCAGAACTCCTAGGACTGGGCTCTATATTCATATAGAATAACTGTTGTGTGTTTAGATCTACAAAATAACTAAAATATTTGCAATCACCATTTTTTTAGGAAGTTACTTTGGGCATCCCTAATCCAAAAATCCAAAATCCAAAGTGCTCCAAAATCCTAAATCTTTTGAGTGCCAACATGATGTTCGAATGGAAATGCTCAATGGAACATTATGGATGATGTTTGAAAGGAAATGCTCGATACAACATTTTGGATTTTAGATTTTTGGATTAGCGATACTAATATTCAACAGTATAATGTATATTTAAATTTTCAGATTTACCAAAATCTGAAAAAATCCAAAATCTGGACATTCTTTTGGTCCCAAGCATTTCAGATAAGGAATACTCGACCTGTGTAATACACACGGATCAGAGACCTTGTGTCTTATTGATTTCTCAGCACAATTCTCAAAGTTAGAGACTATATCTTGTTATATTTTTTAAGCCCCCACTGTATCCAGCAAAAATCTGGATGCACTGTAAGCACTCAACGCTCACTGAATGCATTTTTTGATTAGATTTTTTTTAAGTTCATCACAATTCCAGACTGTAGTGCCTAACTCAGATTCCTTTACATTTCCCTAGCAAAAATGTGCACAAAAACACTGGAGGAGAGAGGTCCAAGTGATATGTGCAGGAAATATAAAATACAGACATGTCCCAGGTTAAAACTCAATTAATGCAAATTGTTCTGTAAACCCTAGAAAATGCAGATCAGTGGCAGTCATAATTTAGAAACACAAAATATAATGCACAGGCAAAATATAGAGGACATCACGTAAAGTTCCATGATGCTACTAAAAAGTTTAAACTAGTGATGGGTTATTCAAAATATTTAAGTTTCATTTTTAAAAAACAACAAAGTGAATGCTGTATGAAAACAGGAGAAGTGATCAAATGTACACACAAGATAGTCACAAAGCACAAGAAATCTTTACTGTGAATAAAAGTGAATTACTTATGAAGAAAAGCCAGCTGGGAGATAGATATATCTCGAAAGAAAGTCAAAATTTAAGGTTCTGAAAGACAGCCTGATGTTTTTGCTTGGGCCTGATACAGTGTATGATCGCATTTCTGCACAAATATAACACCAGTGTTTTAAACCCAAGTGTCATTAGAATATTTTCCAAAATAAAATAACTCAGAAATAGTGAAAGAGTACCTTACCATTCAATTATTCAACATTATCTGGGAAAATTCTCCTTTTGCAATATTCTGCATAGGCTATACTGATAAAATATTCACTACCAGTAAGTGTTTTAACCTTGAAAATTAATGGACACGAACCAATAGGAAGCAGATAAGGAAAGAACATACATCCGTCCTCAAAACTGGTAATTCCCCCATTAAAGACTTGTACTCCCAGCCCACCATCACCCTTTCCTCTATTCCATATCCCTCTTACAAGTACCATGCAAGAGGGGGTTGGAGGAATTTTTAACCACCCCAATAATTTCAATCAGCCTCTCTAACAGACACTCCCAAAATACACAACTAAATAAAGCAAAGCACTTGTTATTGCAAAAGAGGAATCAAGACGAGAAACTTGGGAGCATCATTTCAATTAAGCTGCTGCCCTTTCTCCCTTCCTCTATATGGCAATCATTGAGCTGTCACCTATATCATGTTTTCTTGGAGTATAGCAACAATGGTTAAAAGCATGAATTTAGAGTCAAGCTATACAAATACTTCTAAATTTTGACAAGTACCAAAACACAAAAAAGATAAGGAAGCATTGGTTTAATGAAATGGAAATATCAAAAACATACATAGTTGGTAGAATTTTAAATTAGTAAAACCAATCTGGAAGTCCATTTGGTTAAAAGTATTCAAAACTCCAAAAATATGCATGTAATTTGACTCAAAAATTCAATTATGAATTGAATTTATTCAATTTCTTCTGGAAAAAATAGGTTAAATATGCAACATGTGCATGCAGGAATGTTCTCTACAGTAATGTTCATAATAGCAAAATGCTGCAAAAATCTTAAATACCCAACAGCATAGGACTAGTCGGTTAATTATGTTACAGTGACACTATGAAATACTATGCAAACATTAAAAAGAATGATGAACAGCCACAATTAAGTGAAAAATGCAGATTACAGAACAGAAGGTATAAAACAATCTCACTTGTACATTTTTTAAATTTAATCACATAATTATAGAAGATAATCTGGAATAATATACCTTAAAAATGTGAAATAATTATTATCTGAGTGATGGGATTAAAGGTAATTAATATTTTCTTTGTAAATTTTTCATCTCATTTCATTACATTAAGCATCATTACTTTTACAATCTGAAAAGAAAAGCTTTTCATATTCTGAGTTTAAAACAGTAGTAAGTCTACACAAAGCACAGAGACACCAAGAGTTAATTATGTTAAGTCCGCATAACACATGTATGCATATACCTACATATCTAAACTCACTTCTATAAGTACACATCTTAAGTTTTGACGTTTTTTGTTTTTTTTTTTTTTTTTTTTGAGACGGAGTCTTGCTCTGTCGCCCAGGCTGGAGTGCAGTGGCCGGATCTCAGCTCACTGCAAGTTCCGCCTCCCGGGTTTACGCCATTCTCCTGCCTCAACCTCCCGAGTTGCTGGGACTACAGGTGCCCGCCACCTCACCCGGCTAGTTTTTTTTGTATTTTTTTAGTAGAGATGGGGTTTCACTGTGTTAGCCAGGATGGTCTCGATCTCCTGACCTCGTGATCCGCCCATCTCGGCCTCCCAAAGTGCTGGGATTACAGGCTTGAGCCACCGCACCCGGCCAAGTTTTGACTTTTGAAAATTAGCACTTCTTAAAAAATTATAATTTAAACTTTTCTTAGCATTTCTAAGGCATTAAGAGACATCTGTGTCATCCTGACACAACCAATACTGCTCCAATGCCATTATACAATCCATTTTTGGTTTGCTTTGTAATAGGTGAATGTTTAGTGCTATGCTGTGCCTTGCTTTTTGAGTTACTGCCAAAAAAGAAAAAAGAAAAAACTAAGCCACCTCTATAATATACTGCCTGAAGTTTATAAGGAAAACTACAGCAGAATGCAACTACTTTAACAGCTTTAGAAAAGACTAATTATCAGTGAAGGCTCCAGAAGTGAGGGGGAAACATCACATATGTTATTCAGACAGTCAGATAAGTCTGACTCTTCTCTCCTTCCAAGCATCTCCACCAAAATACTACATGGGAAGATGAACCATAACACACAGTAAAATAAGAGAACAACTTTAAAAGTCATTTAAATTATCTAAGTATTCATAATAACTTAATACTGAGCGAAATATAAACTCCATATTAAAGATACGGCATTTAGACTTTATTAACTCAGCTTAGAGTTATAGATGAGCTATGGTGTGCTGAACCCATCTATAAAAAATAATTAAAGAGATTCAAGAATTCATAAAACTTGATTACTGGTCAGAGAAATAAAAAAGTACTTACCACTAAGTCCCAATTATTTTGTTCAAGCAATGTAATAGCTTCATCAATGTTTTCAATGCCAGTACATGCCTAGAAAGAAAGTAAATAAGCATTTTACATATAATTTTAGAAATGGGGAGGTAAATCAGACTTAAAAATGTAAATAGCATAATATGTAATTTAAATTCAAATAGGTATATAAATAAAGCCAAAACACTAAAAGTTTAACACTTCTAAGCATTTTACATATATGGTATGAATATCGTTAATTACAAAATAAATTTACATTGCTCTGAAAGAAAAAGACAATAAAGCAGCAAAAGAAAGTATATTTAAATCTTGAGCTTTGATACCCAGGATGATCTCCAATTACCAAGAACAATTTTTAGTCAAAGATTCTGATGGACAACCACATGTGTAACAAATGAATTTCAACCCATACCTTGCACTTTATATAAAAACTAACTCAAAATATGTAACAGACCTAAAGTAAAATCTAAAACTATAAAACTTCTAGATCTGTGCTGTCTGATAGCCACTACCAGTTGCTCTCTGGTAGCTGCTAGACACATGTGGCTAGTGAGTCCTTGAAATGTGGCTCAACTGAGTTAAGATGTGCTATAAGTACAAAATACACACCAGGTAAGACTTAGCACCAAAATTAAAAATGTAAGCTATCTCATTAATAATTTTTCCTTTGAATACATGTTGAAATGGAAATTTTTGACATATTGGCTTAAATAAAAATGTTAAAATTAATTTCACACATTTCTTTTTACCCTTTTAACATAAACACTAAAAAAATTAACTACATATATGAAATTATACTTCTGGTGCTGTTCTTGAAAAAAACATATGAGGACATACTTGTGACCAGACTAAGCAAATATTAACTAGCAGGATGCCATTTTTAAGCTGGGCACATTAATAAAGTCAGCCAGGCCGGGCGCGGTGGCTCAAGCCTGTAATCCCAGCACTTTGGGAGGCCGAGACGGGCGGATCACGAGGTCAGGAGATCGAGACCATCCTGGCTAACACGGTGAAACCCCGTCTCTACTAAAAATACAAAAAACTAGCCGGGCGAGGTGGCGGGCGCCTGTAGTCCCAGCTACTCGGGAGGCTGAGGCAGGAGAATGGCGTGAACCCGGGAGGCGGAGCTTGCAGTGAGCTGAGATCCGGCCACTGCACTCCAGCCTGGGCGACAGAGCGAGACTCAGTCTCAAAAAAAAAATAAAAAAATAAAGTCAGCCATTCTCTGGTGACCCGGCTCGTGGCAGTGTAGGCATTTTATTCTCAGGCCACCAAACCAATCCAACAGCACATCAAAAAGTTAATTAACCACAATTAAGTATATTTCATTATTGGGATACAAGGTGGGTTTGACATATAATTCACCACATAAACATAATTAAAAGCAAAAACCATACAATCATCTCAATAGATGCAGAAAAAGCTTTCAATAAAACCCAACATCCCTTTACAATGAAAACCCTCAAGAAAGTAGGCATCAAAGGAACATATCACAAAATAGTAAGAGCCTAACTCACAACTAACATATTGAATGGACAAAAACTGGAAGCATTCCTCTTGAGAACTGAAACAAGGCAAGGATGTCCACTCTCACCACTTCTATTCAACGTAGTACTAGAAGTGTTGGCCAGAGCAATCAACCAAGAGAAAGAAATAAAAGGCATCTAAATAGGAAAAGAAGAAGTCAAATATCTCTCTTCACAAATAATATGATTCTATATCTAGAAAACCCTGAAGACTGCAAAAAGGATCCTGGAACTGATAAACAACTTCAGTAAAGTTTCAAGACACAAAAATTGATGTACAAAAATCAGTAGCATTTCTACACACCAATAACATTCCAGCTGAAAGCCAAATCAAGAACACAATCCCATTTACAATAGCCACAAAGAAAACGAAATACCTAGGAATATGGTTAACCAAAGAGATGAAAGATCTCTACAAAGAGGACTACAAAACACTGCTGAAAGAAATCAGAGACAACACAAATAAAAAACATTCCATGCTCACAGGTTAGAAGAATCAATATCATTAAAATGGCCACATTGCCCAATGTAATCCAGAGATTCAATGTTATTCCTATCAAACTACCAATGTTATTTGTCACAAAACTAGAAAAAAACTATTCTAAAATTCATACGGAACCAAAAAAGAGCCCGATAGTCAAAGTAATCTTAAGCAAAAAGAAAGGTGGAGGCATCACATTACCCAACTTCAAACTATACTGTAAGGATACAATAATCAAAACAGCATGGAATCTACACAAAAACAGACATACACACTCAGGGAACAGAACAGAGAACCCAGAAATAAAGCTGCTTGCACAACTACAGCCATTTGATCTTCAACAAAGTCTACAAAAATAAGCAATGGGGAAAGTACTGCCTATTGAATAAACAAACAGTGCTGGAATAGCTGGTTACCCATGTGCAGAAGAATGACACTAGACCCCTAGTTTTCACCATATAAAAAAATAACTCAGGATGGATTAAAGATTTAAATATAAGACCTCAAACTATAAGAATCTAGAAGAAAACCTAAGAAATGCCATTCTGGACATCAATCTTGGCAAAGAATTTACTACTAAGTTCTCAAAATCCACTGTAACAAAAACCAAAATTGACAAGTTAGATCTAATTAAACTAAAGAGCTTATGCACAGCAAAAGAAACTATCAACAGGGTAAACAGACAACCTACAGAATGGGAAAAAATATTCACAAACTACACATCTGACAAAGATGTAATATCCAGAATCTATAAGCAACTTAAACAAATCAACAAGGAAAAAACAAGTAACCCCATTAAAAAATGGGCAAAGGACAGGAATAGACACTTCTCAAAAGAAGATGTACACATGGCCAGCAAACATGAAAAAATGTTCCACATCAACAATCACAGAGAAATGCAAATCAAAACTACAATGACATACCATCTCACACAAGTCAAAGTGACTATTAATAAAATATATATTTTTAAAAACAGATGCTGGTGAGGCTGCAGATATAAAGCGAATATTTATACACTGTCGGTGGGAATACAACTTAGTTCAGTCACTACAAAAGCAATTTGTAAATTTCTCAAACAACTTAAAACAGCATTTAAATCAGCAATCCCTGTGTATGTATTAAAAAAAATCATTGTACCAAAAAGATAAATGCACTCACATGTTAATTGCAGCACTATTCACAATAGCAAAGACATGGAATCAACCCATGTGCCCATCAACAGTGAACTGGATAAAGAAAATGTGGCATGTATACACTGTGGAATACTATGCAGCCATCAAGAGAACTACATTATGTCCTTTGCAGCAACATGGATTAAGCTGGAAGCCACAATCCTAAGCAAATTAATGCAGAAAGAAAAAAACCACACACCACATTTTCTCACTTACAAGTGAGAGCTAAACATCAGGTACTCATGGACGGCAACATGGTACAATAAAACTGCACTACTAGAATGGGGAGAGAGGCAAGGGTTGACTATTCGGTACTATGTTGAGTACCTGAGTGACAAGATCATTTCATACCTCAAGCATCACACAATATACCCAGGTAATAAACTTCTATCTGTATCCCCTGAATCTGAAACAAAAGTTGAAAAACAAAACACTAGTAGACCACAGATTAAAAACAAGAGACTACTATGGATTGAATATCTGTATCCTCCTATGGTGACATCCTAAAATCCACTATGATGGTATTTGGAGATGAGGTCTTTGAGAGGTAATTAGGATTAGATGAGGTTATGAAGGTAGAACCTTCATGATAGGATTAGTGCCCTTACATTATGTCCATGTAACTCAACTGCACTTGTACTCCTAAGTTCATAAAACTAAAAAGTTATTTAATAAAAAGATTAATGCCCTTGTAAGAAGAGATACCAAAGAACTTGTTTCAAGCTTGAAAGACTAGAAAGGAAAACTAAATAATTAAAAAAAAAAAAAAAATTGCCGTCTCCCTCACCACCCCATCAGGTGAGAACACAGCAAGACAGCAGCCATCTGCAAGTCAGGAAGACAGCCCTCACCAGAAACTGGCCGTGCTGGTACCCTTATGACACACAATTAGCTTTCAGAACTACAAGAAGATAAATGTCTTTTGTTGAAGCCAAACCAGACTACTGTATTTTGTTACCATGGACAAATAGACTAAGACAGAAACCACTTGTAACAAAGAAAACAAAGTTACGAAAATAGTTTAGAAGTCATTAAACAAACAACTGCAACCGACAGAAAGCAACAACAACAACAACAAAAAAACATGAGAATGAGAACCAATCTAACCTCCAGAGATATCATACTGTATGTTTTAAATGTCCATTTAAATATATGTGAAGTGTGCAGAGAAGCAACAAAGTATGTGGCCCATTCAAGAGAGAAATTAACAGAAGCTGTACAGAGGAAAAACAGACATCAGACTCAGTAGACAAAGTCTATCAATCATCATCTTAAACATGCTCATAGAGTAAAAATATCATGAACAAAAAGCTACAAAACCAGAGGAACAAAGTGTCAAAAACAGAGAATGTTGGATAGAATGATGGTAACTAGCAACTGGCAAGGGCAGTGGGCAGAGGAGAATAAAGATGGGATAGTTAATGGGTACAAAACCACAGTCAGATAGAGGAATAAGAACTAGTATTTGTTAGCACAATAGAGTAACTGCACCTCACATCTCAATACTAACAATGAACTAAACGGCCTAAATGCTCCACTTAAAAGATACAGAATGGCAGAATGGGTAAGTTTCACCAACCAAGTATCTGCTGTCTTCAAGAGACTCACCTAACACATAAAGACTCACATAAACTTAAGGTGAAGGGGAAAGACATTCCAGGCAAAAGGACACAAAAAGCAAGCAAGAGTAGCTATTCTTATATCAGAAAAAAACAAACTTTAAAGCACCAACAGTTTAAAAAGACAAACAGGGACATTATATAATGATAAAGAGACTAGTACAACAGGAAAATATTACAGTGCTAAATATATATAACAAACACTGGAGCTCCCATTTATGAGACGGGCGGATCACGAGGTCAGGAGATCGAGACCATCCTGGCGAACACGGTGAAACCCCGTCTCTACTAAAAAATACAAAAAACTAGCCGGGCGAGGCGGCGGGCGCCTGTAGTCCCAGCTACTCGGGAGGCTGAGGCAGGAGAATGGCGTAAACCCGGGGGGCGGAGCTTGCAGTGAGCTGAGATCCGGCCACTGCACTCCAGCCCGGGCGACAGAGCCAGACTCCGTCTCAAAAAAAAAAAAAAAAAGTTCTAGGAAATGAGATGGATGGCAACACAACAATGGCGGGAGACTTCAATATTTCACTGACAGCACTAGACAGAAAGTCAACAAAGAAACAATGTACTTAAACTATACCCTAGAACAAATGGACTTACAGACATTTACAGAACATTCTACCCAACAACTGCAGAATAGACATTCTATTCATCAGTACATGGAACATTCTCCAAGATAGACCATATGGTAGGCCATAAAATGAGTTTCAATCAGTTTAAGAAAATCAAAATTATATCAAGTATTCTGTCCGACCACAGTGGAATAAAATTGGAAATCGACTCCAAAAGAAACCCTCAAAACCACGCAAATACATGGAAATTAAAGAATCCACTCCTGAATGATCTTTGGGTCAATAATGAAATCAAAATGGAAACTAAAAAATTCTTTGAATTTAACAATAATAATGACACAACCTATCAAACCTCTGGGATACAGCAAAAGTGGTACTAAGAGGAAAGTTCATACCATTAAATGCCTAGATCAAAAAGTCTCAAAGAGCACAAATAGACAATCTAAGGTCATACCTCAAGAAACTAGAGAAACAAAAAGAAAACAAAACCAAATGCAACAGAAAAAAAAAAAGAAATAACCAAGATCAGAGCAGAACTAAATGAAATTGAAACAAACAAAAATACAAAAGATAAATGAAACAAAAAGCCGGTTCTTTGAAAAGCTGAACAAAACTGACAGACCATTACCGAGATTAACCAAAAGAAAAGATCTAACTAAGCTCAATTACAAATGAAAGGGGAGATATTACAACTGATACTAACCAAATCCAACTGCATATCAAAATAAGAATCCACCATGATCAAGTGAGTTTCATACCAGGGATGCCAGGATGGTTTAATATACACTAGTCAATAAATGTGATACACCACATAAACAAATTAAAAACAAAAATCACATGATAATCTCAACAGATGCAGAAAAAGCAGTTGACAAAAATCCAGCTTCCGTCTGTGATTAAAACCCTCAGCAAAATCGGCATAGAAAGGACGTACCTTAGGTAATAAAAGCCATTTACGACAAACCTACAGCCAAAATTATACTGAAGTTCTGGGAAAAGCTGAAAGTATTTCCCCTGAGAACTGGAATAAGATAAGGATGCCCACTTTCACCACTTCTATTTAACAGAGTACTGGAAGTCCTAGCCAGAGCAATCAGACAAGAAATAAAGCACATCCAAATCAGTAAAGAGGAAGTCAAACTGTTGATGTCTGCCAATGATATAATCGTATACCTAGGAAACACTAAAGACTCATCCAAAAAGCTCCTAGATATGATAAATGAATTCAGTGTTAGTTTCAGGATACAAAATCAAATACACAAATCAGTAGCACTGCTATACGCCAACAGCGACCAAGCAGAGAATCAAATCAATAACTCAACCCCTTTAAAAATAGCCGCAAAACAAAAAACCTTAGGAATATACTTAACCAAGGAGGTGAAAGACCTCTATAAGGCAAACTACAAAACACTGCTGAAAGAAATCATAGATGACACAAATGGATACATCCCATGATCATGGATGGGTAGAATCAATATTGGGAAGATGACTATACTGCCAAAAGCAATCTGCAACTTCAATACAATTGCCATCAAAATACCATCATCATTCTTCACAGAACTAGAAAAAACAACCCTAAAATTCATATGAAACCGGAAAAGTGCCCATAAAGCCAAAATAAGACTAAACAAAAAGAACAAATCTGGAGGCATCACATTACCCAACTTCAAACTATACTACAAGGCTATGGTCACCAAAACATCATGGTACTAGTATAAAAATAAGCATACAGACCAATGCAACAGAATAGAGAACAGAAATAAAGCCCAAAACTTATAGTCAACTGATCTTCAACAAAGCAAACAAAAACATACCATGGGGAAAGAACACCCTATTCAACAAATGATCCTGGAATAACTGGCTAGCCACATGCAGAAGAATGAAACTGGATCCTCATCTCTTACCTTATAAAAACTCAACTCAACATGGATCAAAAACTTAAATCTAAAGCCTGAAACCATACAATTCAAGAAGATAACATTGGATAAACTATTCTGGACATTGGTTTAGGCAAAGACTTCATGACCAAGAACACAAAAGCAAATGCAACAAAATCCAAGATAAATAGATGAAACTTAACTAAACTCAAAAGCTTCTGCACAGGAAAAGAAACAATCAGCAGCGTAAACAGACAACCCACAGAGTGGGAGAAAATCCTGGCAAACTATGCATCCAACAAAGAACTAATATCCTGAATCTACAAGGAACTCAAATCAGCAAGAAAAAAACAAACAATCCTATTAAAGACTGGGCTAGGGACATGAATAGACAATTCTCAAAATAAGATATACAAATGGCAAAAAAATCATGAAAAAATGCTCAACATCACTAATGATCAGGCAAATGCAAATCAAAATCACAATGCAATATCACCTTACTCTTGCAAGAATGGCCTTAATCAAAATCTCAAAAAATTATAGATGTTGGTATGGATGTGGTGAAAATAGAACACTTTTACACTGCTGGTGGGAATGTAAACTAGTACACCACTATGAAAAACAGTATGGAGATTCCTTAAAGAACTAAAAGCAGATCCACCATTTTATCCAGCAATCCCATTCCTGGGTATCTACCCAAAGGAAAAGAAGTCATTATATGAAAAAGACTCTTGCACACACGTTTATAGCAGCACAGTTAGCAATTACAAAAATATGGAACCAGCCTGACTTCCCATCAATCAATGAGTGAATAAAGAAAATGTGGTGTGTATATATATATATATATATATATATATATATCCCATGGAATACTACTCAGCCATAAAAAGAAACAAAATAATGGCATTTGCAGCAACCTAGGAGTTGGAGACCATCATTCTAAGTGAAGTAACTCAGGAATGGAAAACTGAACATTGTATTCTCACTTATAAGTGGGAGCTAAGCTATGAGGACACAAAGGCATAAGAATGATACAACAGACTTTGGGGACTTGAGGGGACGGGTAGGAGTGGAGTAAGGGATAAAAGACTACACATTGGGTACAGTGTACTGTGCTTGCGTGATGGGAGCATGAAAATCTCAGAAATCACCACTAAAGAACTTATCCATGTAACCAAACACCACCTGTTCCCCCAAAACTGCTGAAATTTTTTAAAAAGATAAAATAAAGAATGTTAAAAAAAAAAAAAGTACTAATATTTGCTTTCATTATTTTCTCTATTTTTTATTTCATTCATTTCTGGATTCATCTTTATTATTTCCTTCTTTCCACTTATTTGGCTTAAGTTGCTCTTCCAGCTTCTTAAGGTGGAAGCATAGAGCAATGATTTTAATCCCTTCTTCCCTTCTAATGTAAGCATTTATAGCTGTAAATTTACCTCTAGGCACTGCTGTAGCTACATCTTACAAATTTTTATATGTGTTTTCATTATCATTCAGTTCAAAGTTTTTTCCAAAGTTTTCCTCATGATCTGTTTTTTGGCCCATGTGTTATATTTGGAAGAATGTTACTTAATTCCTAAACACATACCATTTTCCAAACATCTTTTTGCTGTTGATTTCTAATTTAATTCCATTGTGGATGGAGAACTTTATCTGTATGATTTCCGTCCTTGGAAATTTATGAAGACTAAATAGCCCAATAATCTGTATTGCTAAATGTTTCATATGCGCATAAATGTGTATTCTCTCTTATTGTGTGGAATTGCCATTTAACTCTATAAATGTCAATTAAGTCTAGTTATTGATAGTACTGTTCAAATTATCTGTATCTTTACTGATTCTACTTGTTCTATTAATTACCGAGAGAGAACTGTGAAAATCTCCATTTGTATTTGTGGATTTGTCTATATCTGCCTTCAGTTTTGCTCATGTTTGCTTGATGACGAGTGTACACAAATTTGGAGTGTTACCTTCTCGAAAAATTGATTCTCTTGTGATTATGTTTCTTTTATCTTTGGTAATATGCCTTGTACTGAAGTCTACTTAGTCTGGTATTAATATTGTCATCTAGCTTTTCAATAAGCATCATAGTATATAATTTTCCATATTTTTTAACTGTGGCTTTACTTATATAGTACATTTCTTTTAGACAGACTATAGTCAGGTCTTGCGTTTTATCCACTACAACAACATCTGCCTCTATATTAAAGTATTTAAAGTACTTATATTTCATGTAATTATTATGGTTGGGCTTGAGTCTGCCACGCTCCTACTTGTTTTCTAATCATCCCATTCTCTGGTGGCTTTTAGTGCTTGTTTTTTATTTTGCTATTATGAGTTAAGTATATGACATGGTGTTTGTTGTTGCATATTTTTATAAATCTAAGACATTCTCAACTTTTATTCATTTGAATGTTATCTCTCTTACCTAATCAATTCTGTCCTTTCAGAGCTCCTACTTGCCATGCAGGTGCATCTCATTCTAGCCTCCATGTCATCTTTTAAATTTTCTATACAAATTTGTATAGTGATGATTCACTTTATCTTCTATACCATTTTTTTAAACCGATAGTTTTCCAATTTACCTACTTATTACAGAGTTTTTTCTTTGAGGATATACTTTTAGATTCTTTATAAAATCCAATCTATTCTATTTTTTCACCATTTCTGGCTTATAAATTCTATTCTTTACAGTTTTATATCTTTTAAACATATCTAAAAGTCTCTTTGCTACAAGTTCTCAAGTTGTTAGTTCTATGATTTCAGCATCTGCTGAATGTGACTGTGGCTTCTCCTGTGGTATACAACGTCTAACAACTGAGTTCATCTTCAGAAAGATTTATTTTCATACCATGCATTATGATGGTATCCTTATAAAGTGTTTCCTGTATATGCACTGGCTGGAACTTTATGGACTTTGTTAGTTCTAGACCAGTTTTAATTTGCATGAATTTAATCTTAATCATTTGACAGAATTTTGTATAAGCAAACTCATTTGATTACACTCTACAGCACTGTGAAGATATTGTATTTTTAAAAAATTGAAGGGGCCGGGCATGTTGGCTCATGCCTATAATCCTAGCACTTTGGGAGGCGGAGGCAGGCTGACTGCCTGAGCTCAGGAGTTCGAGACCAGCTTGGGCAACACAGTGAAACCCTGTCTCTACTAAAATACAAAAAAGTAGCTGGGCGTGGCAGCATGTGCCTGTAGTCCCAGCTACTCAGAAGGCTGAGGCAGGAGAATCGCTTGAACCCGGGAGGCAGAAGTTGCACACAGCCAAGATTGCGCCACTGCACTCCAGCCTGGGCAACAGGGCAAGACTCCATTAAAAAAAAAAAAGAAAGAAAAAATTAGAAGTTTAAGGCATCCCTGCATCGAGCAAGTCTATCAGAACCATTTTTCCAATAGTATGTGCTGATTGAATGTTTCTGTGTCACATTTTGGTAATTCTTGCAATGTTTCAAACTTTTTCACTATTATTATATATATTATGGTAATCTATGATCTTTGATGTTACTATTGTAATTGTTTTGAGGTGCCACGAACCATGCCTACAAGACAATGAACATCAATAAATGTATGTGTCCTGACTGCTCTGCTGACCTGCCAGCTCCCCAACTCTCTCCTTCTCCTTGGGAGTCCCTATTCTCTCAGACACAATATTGAAATGAGGCCAATTTAATAACCCAACAATAGCCTCTAAGTGTTCAAGTCATGTTTCTCATTTTAAATCAAAAGCTAAAAATGATTAAGTTTAATGAGAAAGAAATGTTGGAAGTTGAGATAAGCTTAAAGCGAGGTTTTTTGGGCACCAAATAGTCAAGTTGTGAATGCAAAGGAAAAGTTCTTGAGGGAAATTAGGTGTTACTCCAGTGAATATACAAATAATAAGAAAGCAAAACAGCCTTACTACTAATATGGAGAAAGTTTTAGTGGCCTGAAAAGAAGATTAAACCACTTGAAACTTTTCCTCAAGCCAAAACCTAATGCAGAGCAAGGACCTAACTTGCTTACATTCTATGACACAGGTGAGGACATGCAGAAGAAAAGTTTGAAGCTTGCAGAGGCTGGTTCATGAAGTTCAAGGAAGGAAGTCATCTCTACAACATGAAAATGCAAGGTGAAGCAGCAAGTGCTGATGTAGAAGATGTAGTAAGTTTTATTCAGGACCTAGCTAATTGATGAAGATGCCTACACTAAACAGCAGTAATAACAGTCTATGTGGATAAAACAGCCTTCTATAGGAAGAAGACGTTATTTAGGGCTTTCACAGCAAAAGAGAAGTCAATGCCTGGCTTCAAAGCTTCAAAGGGCAAGCTGACTCTCTCATTAGGGGCTAATACAGATGGTGACTTTCCACTGAAGCCAATGCTTATTGACCATTCTGGAAATCCTAGGTCTCTTCAGAATGATGCTAAATCTACTCTGTCTGTGCTCTCTAAATGGAATAACAAAGCCTGAGTGACAGCACATCTCTTTACCGCATGTGTAACTGAGTATTTTAACCCAGCTTCTGGGACCTACTGCTTAGAAAAACAGATTCCTTTCAAACTATTACTATTCATTGACAATGCACTTGGTTACTCAAGAGCTCAGATGGAGATGTCCAAAGAGATCAAAGTTGTTTTTCTGGCTGCTAACACAACATCCATTCTGTAGCTCATGGGTCAAGGATTATTTTTGAATTTCAAGTCTTATTATTTAGAAAATACATTTCACAAAGCTATAATAGCTGCTGTAGATAGTGATTCCTCCTATGGATCTGGGCAAAGTACACTGAAAACCTTCTGGAAATAATTCACCATTCTAGACGCCATTAAGAACATTCATAATTCATGGGAAGAGGTCAAAATATCAACAGCAACAGGAGTTCGGGAGAAGTTGATTCCAACCCTTATGGATAATTTTGAGGGATTCAAGACTTCAGTAGAGGAAGTAAATGCATATATGGCAAAGACAGCAAGATAACTAGAATTAGAAGTGGAGTGTGAACATATGCATGAATTGCTGCAATCTTATGATAAAACCTCAATAGATATGAAATTGCTTCCTATGGATGAGCAAAAAAAGTGGTTTCTCAAGATGAAAATCTACTACTGATGTAGATGCTGTGAACACTGTTGAAATGTGAACAAAGGATTTAGACTATGATATAGTCTTAACTGATAAAGCAGCAGTAGGGTTTGAGAGGATTGACTCCAATTTTGAAAGAAGCTCTAGTTTGTGTAAAATGCTATCAAACAGGCCGGGCGCAGTGGCTCATGCCTATAATCCCAGCACTTTGGGAGGCCGAGGCGGGCGGATCAGCTGAGGTCAGGAGTTCGAGACCAGCCTGCCCAACATGGTGAAACCCTATCTCTACCAAAAATACAAAAAAAATTAGCCAGGCATGGTGGTGGATGCCTGTAATCCCAGCTACTCTGGAGGCTGAGGCAGGAGAATCGCTTGAACCCGGGAGGCAGAGTTGCAGTGAGCCGAGATTGCACCACTGCGCTCCAGCGTGGCGATAAAAGCGAAACTCCATCTCAAAAAAAAAAAAAAAAATTGCTACCAAACAGCACTGCATGCTACAGAGAAACCTTTCATGAAAGAAGGGCCAACCGATGCAGCAAATGTAATTGTTGTCTTATTTTAAGAAACTGCCAGAGCCACCCCAACTTTCAGCAACCACTATGCTGATCAGTCAGCAGCTATCAACGTTGAGGCAAGACCCTTCACCAGCAAAAAGATTAACACTTGCTGAAGGCTCAGGTGAAAATTAGCATTTTTTAACAATCAAGTATTTTAAAATTAAGGTACATGCGTTATTTAAGATAACGCTACTGCACACTTAATGGGCTACATAATAGTGTAAACATAACTTATATGCACTGGGAAATCAAAAAATTAGTGACTCACTTTATTGAGATATCTACTTTATTGCAGTGGTCGGGAACTGAACCTAAAACATCATTGAGGTATGCCTGTACTTCTCACTTTTTGAGGCTAATGATGCCTTTTTCCCCCTATGGCCCTGGGTAAATGGTCACCTTTTTACTGCTTCCCTGAATCTTCAGGTAAAATTTTACTAGACATTATTTGAAAAGTACACGCCAGGCTTTTATAGCTCTTCCTTGTATGACAGGAAACCAGCAGGACTCACTTCCCCAACTGGGCAAGATAAACTGAAGAAAATGGCCAGAACCTGCAGATGGCGCCAAAAGCAACCTCTAGTGGCACTCATTGTTTATTAGCATAAGATACTCCCACCAACACCATGACACTTTCCAAATGCCACAACTCTTAAGTTACCACTCCTTTTTTAGGGATTTCTGAATGACTTGCGCCTTAATTTGCATGTAATTAGAAGTGGGTGTAAATTGTTAGCCAACAGCACACAAGGGCTCTCAGCACACTGCCTATAGGTTAGTCCTGCTCTGCAAGGGGCGGTGCGAGTTTAATAAAGTTGCTGTGTTTCACTGCTGATTCATTCTTGAATTCTTTTTTGTGCAAAGCCAAGAAACCTCCCAGGCTAACCCCCAAATTTTGGGTCTCGCATACCCTGCATTTCTACAGGACAGAGGTCTTATATCTCACCTCCAGGTATAAGACCAGTCTTCAGCCCCTAATGTCTATATCCAGTTGAGAGGGCCAGTTGCTGAAAACAACTGGAGAAATGATGCAGGGTATGTGAGACCCAAAATTTGGGACTTTGTCTGGGAGGTTCTGATAAAACCATTGCAATGACACTGATTTCCCTTCTTGGTTCTAGTACCTGACAATTGTCTATTTTTCCTTTCTAGCTTGACCATATTTAGTATTTTTGTTGTTTTTACTCCTTTATTCTACTGGCTGATTTTATTTAGTATTAAAGAGGGTCTTCAGTCTACCAGACTATTTGAAAGTCTATTGTTCATTATTTTCTTCATTCTGTCTTACAACTAACTTCTTAAACATAAAAAGAAAACCATCCTATACCATGGTATAACCTCCACCAACACTTCATAATTTTAGTATTTGCTATATGTTTTTAATTGATTGTTTGCTTTGAGACAGAGTCTCACTCTGTCACCTAGGCTAGAGTATAGTAGTGTGATCACAGCTCACTATAATACTGAGCTCCTGCACTCAAGTGATCCTCCCACCTCAGCTCCCAAGTAGCTAGGACTACAGGCGAGCACCACCAAACCCAGCTAATTTTTTTACTTTTCGTAGAAATGGAGTCTCACTATTACCCAGGCTGGTCTTGAGCTACTGGCCTCATACAGTCCACCGGCCTCAGTCTCCCAATGCACAAGCATTACTGGCATTAGCCACCATGCACAGCCAACAGTCATATATATTTCAAACCCACTTTCTAAAAAAGTCAGAAAAGTTTATAGATGATTTAAGTCTCCAACCCTTCTCCATCTTATTTTCCTTTTTGGAGGCAGGGTCTCACTCTGTCACCCGGGCTGGAGCGCGGTGGTGCAGTCACAGGTCACAGCAGCCTCAAACTCCTGGGCTCAAGCAGTTCTCCTGTCTCAGCCTGTAGTGCAGCTGAGACTACAGGCATGGACCACCACGCACAGCTAATTTTTGTTTTTCGTTTTCTGTTTTTGTAGAGACAGGGTTTTGCCATATTGCCCAAGTTGGTATCTCATTTCTTTTCCTTCTTCCCTCCCCAAAAGTGAGAAAAAGCTATACCAACATGTTTTTATATTTTTACATTATATATGAATTCATATTAAAGAATATTGAATATTCTTTTGTTTTTCAAAGTATTCTATAAATCATACCAATCTGAATCTATTGTGTTGTTACATAAAAATGGTTTCCAGCTGTCACTATACTCATTTATTTCATCTTATTTATTTCATTTTATTTATTTATCTACAGTCTTTCAGACTGTAGATTTTGGGGGTTTGTTGTTTTAGTTATATATTTTAATTAACAAAAATTGAATATATTTATCATGTACAATATAATGTTTTGAAATATGTATACATTGTGGAATGGCTAAATGGGGCCAACATATGTATTACCTTACCTATTTTAAGATTTTTTTGGTGAGAACACCTACAATCAACTGTCTACCCAATTTTCAAAAATACAATACATATATTCTTTTTTTTTTTTTTTTTTGAGACTGGGTCTCACTCTGTTGCCCAAGCTGGAGTGCAGTGGCTCGATCTCAGCTCACTGTAACCTCCCTCTCCCAGGTTCAAGCAATTCTCCTGCCTCAGCCTCCCAAGCAGCTGAGATTACAGGCACTTGCCACCATGCTCAGCTAATTTTTGTATTTTTAGTAAAGATGGGGTTTCACCATGTTGGTCAGGCTGGTCTCAAACTCCTGCTCTTGTGATCCACCCCCCTCAGCCTTCCAAAGTGCTGGGATTACAGGTATGGGCCACTGCACCCAGACTCTAATACACACATTCTTAACCACTGTCATCATGTTATACAATACAGCTCTTGAACTTATTCCCCCTAACTGAAATTTTGTATCCTTTGACCAATACCTCCCCAACTCCCCAGATTCTAGTTTTGATTAAACCAGTCATTCAAATCCTACTTTAACTATCACCACCATCCTTTTCCTCAAAAAGACAAGTGGTTTTTTAAAATTTCATATGTGTGTTTTTAATAAATAAGAATCCCCCAACTATTACTGCCCTGAACAGCTCACTAAGAGGACAAAAACAGGTAAACAATGATATAGTAGGATATGTGCTATAATAGTATGTAAAATGTGCAAAAGGACTAAAAAGAGAAAGTAAATCACCTACAGAGGATAAAGGTATGCATTCCAGAGGACACAGTACTTGAGCAGGCTTTGTCCTGAAATGGAGTACGTCTGGCAAATGAAAGGTGGAGAACATTCCATACAGAGAAAACATCATGGCCAAACATCATGGCCAAATATAAATTGAGTCATCCTTGTGATACTCAACTAAATCGGAGACAAGGGGCCAGAGAGAAAAAGCTCACAGGGCACATAGCACTTGCTCCAAGAATTATTGTCCACAAGCCCAGTTGCTGAAATGGCCTTCTATAACCCTAAGACCAGTTTCACCTAGCAGCTGCTGAAACAACCTGTTGAGGCTCTAAGACTGGTTTTACCTACCACTATCACTCGCCAGTCTGAGCCTGCCAGCTCCCAAAAGCTTCTCTAGTACCAATTAGCTTAGATGCATGAAATTAAGGTATGTTCTGGAAAGTAAAAGTAGGTCAAATCAAGAATACCTAGTATTCAGATCTTAGTTTCTAACACCACTGTCCAATAAAAGGAACCAGTGTTCCTTGTAGAAATGGCTAATTCTAGGACTGATATTACGAAGGCAATATACAAGATGAACCTGGAACACCTTGTAGTGCCAGAATGCAAGTAAGTGTTCAAATGTAAATACACCACACATACATACACATGTACACTAATACAGGGATATGACAAAGGAATACTTCAAATGGCTATAAAGCTAACTGAACTCCCAATGGCCAAAGCTAAAACATTTTCTTTTTTTTTTTTTTTTTTTTTTTTTTGAGAAGGAGTCTTACTCTGTCACCCAGGCTGGACAGCAGTGGCGCAATCTCAGCTCACAGCAACCTCTGCCTCCCAGGTTCAAGTGATTCTCCTGCCTGGGCCTCCTGAGGAGCTGGGATTATAGGAGCACCACCACACCTGGCTAATGTTTGTATTTTTAGTAGAGACGAGGTTTTGCCATGTTGGCCAGGCTGGTCTTGAACTCCTGACCTCAGGTGATCGGCCTGCCTCGGCCTCCCAAAGTGCTGGGATTACAGGCATGAGCCACTGCACCTGGCCAAAAGCTAAAACATTTCAACAAAATGAAGTAGTGCTGAATTACAACCTAAATTATAAAATAAATATCCACAAGTCCAGATAGATATAAATGATTGAATAAATAAAAAAATAGGGAAGAGACAAATTCCTTATGTAAAAGAATTTCAAATAATTTATGTAGCTACTCCACCCTCAAGGAGGTTGACTATAATTCCCTATTCCTAAAGTATGGGATGCACATAGTAACTTCCTTCCCAAGAGCAACAGCACAGGTAGTGAGGAGAAAGAGTACCTACACAGTGGAGAAACCTAATAACACTCAGCCAGGTGATCAAGGTCAATATCAACAATGCTAAGTCATGTTAAAATAATAATGTGATGAAAATGGTATTTTATCTCTGTGGTCTTCCTTCCCAAGTCCCATAGTTCCAGTTTAATCATGAGAAAAAGATTAGACAAATCCCTATTAAGGTACATTTTACAAAATACTTGAACAGTACTCTTGAAAACTGTCAGCCATCAAAAACAAGGAATGGCTGCGAAACTAACACAGCAGGAGAAGCCTAAGGAAGTACAGCAACTAAATCTAATGTGGTATCTTAGATGGCATCCTGGAACAGAAAAGAACATTAGGTAAAAATATATTATGTATTAAAAATACATGTAAATATGTATTAGGGTTAGAGCTACCTACACCTAACCCTAATATAGATATAAATATGTGATATTTATAATAAATATTTATATTACATATGTAATATATGTATGTTCCACTAGTTACATTATTCCTTTTTTATACCAACATGTAACAGTTTTGTTTTCCAAATACCCTCCTGGCCAGAAAGAAATGCTTCCTCATTCTAATTAGTGTTTTCTCCCTTCAGTTTACTGCTGACTAACAGAAATGGCTGTTGTGAAAGTTAATTATATAAATTGAGTCATTCTTGTGATACTCAACTAAATCGGAGACAAGGGGCCAGAGAGAAAAAGCTCTCAGGGCACACAGCACTTGCTCCAAGAATTACTGTTCATAAGGCCAGTTGCTGAAATGGCCTTCTATAACTCTAAGACCAGTTTCACCTAGCAGCTGCTGAAACAACTTGTTGTGGCTCTAAGACTGGTTTTACCTACCACTATCACCCGCCAATCTGAGCTTGCCAGTTCCCAAAAGCTTCTCTAGTGCCAATTAGCTTTCCTTCAAAACAACACATAACATTTCTCTTTTTAATAAAACTAACCTTTTCTTTGTTCTTCAGACATACCAAAGACCACCCAGTCTGTGTGTATGCCCCAAACTGCAATTCTTGCTTCCCAAAATATAACTTTAAATTTAGACATTTGTCTCCATATTTTACTGACTTCAACTGTGCACTCTGAAACAAAATGAACTTAGTAAGCATGAAAGTTGTTTTTGATGAGTTACAGTGCTGTGCACTGGCAGTCAAAGCTATCTATTTTCCTAAGCAGTCCTCAGAGAACTAAATTCAGCTATTACTCAAAAGCCAAAGAAACCAATAAGAGGCTAGGATTCTAGTCAGGTAACTCACAACCTTTTGAAGCAGACACAGAAACATCTGCTGTGGGTGGTTTCTTCTTATTTCACCCTAAGACCTAGAGCTAAGATATAAAAGTTATCAAAATACAGCAAGGAATATTCAAGTAACAGAATTCTGAAATTAGGGAATTGAGGCCACAGAAAACACTGAAAATCAATTTGGTATCCTCACCATAAAACCCTTACACATTAGCAGCAAACTAAGAAGTTATTTATGATGAGCCAAGCAATCTACAGTACCTTTTAGTCCTCTCAATGATACAAGATAGATATTATTATGCCCTTTAAAATCCTTACACATTAAAAGCTAACTAGCAACAAGTTATTGTGGACCAGGCAACTTAGTGTATCTCATTTAATCATCTCACCAACCCTATGAAGTAGATACCGTTATGACCATTTTAACAATGAGGTTAAGCAATGAGCCTAGAATCACAGTGTTAGTAAATGATATTAGAATTACAATCCCAGAACACTCTCCCCCATAGCACTGTCACTCTTGTTAAGTGTTACTAAATGAAAGCATAAATGAATCAGATTAGGGCAGGCACGGTGGCTCACGCTTGTAATCCCACCATTTTGGGAGGCCAAGGTGGGCAGATCACTTGAGGTCAGGAGTTCAAAACCAGTGTGACCAACATGGTAAAACCTCATCTCTACTAAAAATACAAAAATTAGCCCAGTGTCATGGCGAGCACCTGTAACCCCAGCTGCTGGGGAGGCTGAGGTATGATAATCACTTGAACCCAGGAGACAAAGGCTACAGTGAGATAACATCGCACCACTGCACTCCAGTCTGGGCCACAGAGTGAGACCCTGTTTCAAAAAATAAACAAATAAATGAATTAATGAATTAATGAATCAGATTAATGTAATTCATCTATGGCTGGTTACCTCAATTCATTAGAAACCAAGTGGAATTTGGTAACTGTTCTCTGGTGGGAGGGTGAATACAAAGATGACCATATATTCCCTATACTCAGAAATTCACAACCTAGTATATGTACAAACAATTAGCTTTATGAACCAGAATGAAAATAACTTCTATAATAGATGTTAAAAACTGTATCTGATGAAAGAGAAAATAAAAAATTAATTCCAATTAGATAGATGGGAAAGATTCAGGGGTAGAAAACATTTAAGATAGATTATGAAAGAGAACTAGGATTTCAACAACTGAAAATGGGAAAATACATCAGATTTACAAATGTAAATGTCTTTTGAGGCTAGGTAGGTACCTTAAATTTGTGGTCCTCAAAGTGTTGTTCCTAGACCAGCAGCATCAGCATCACCTGAGAACATGTTTGAAATGTAAATTCTCAGGCCTGACCCCATGCTCCTAAATCACAGTCTCGGGTTGGGGCCCAGTAATCTGTGTTTTAACAATTCCTCCAGATGATTCTGATGCAAGTTAAAGTTTAAGAACCACTGCCTTAATTGGCTAAGGTAGTCAGAAGAAGTAGGATGATAAGATGTGGAAGGGACTATGGGAATCTGCCTAAGAGAACTCCAATTCAAATTTCCAGAAACACTGAACCAACAAAAACAACAAAAAGCATAAGTCTTGACAAAGTAGAGAAAAACACACACCATTTAATCTTCTCTACTATTCATGCTAAAGCAAACACAAGATAGCCTGGGTTAAAACTTCAATTTTGGCCAGGACACAATTTCCAATCCACTTACTCCTTTTTAGCCTGCTAGTATTAAGGAATGTTACTGGTTTCTATCCAGTAGTGTCTAAGGAGCCCGCTTTCATGAAGAATTAAATTGATGTAAAGCAATAAACGGACCAGCCAAGGAGCTGATATTCATGTCATGATTAAGAAATACGATTTCCGTTAATTAAAAAAAAGGGAAAAAGGCTATCAGAAAAAAAGTGGGGGTACAGTGAGAGGAAAGGATTTTGTAAGAATATCATGCTCCAAAATATAAAGTATTAGGAACTGTATGTTTATGCTCCTCCTCAATTCATGTTAGAGCCCAAACTCCCCATGTGGTTGGCTGTATTCGGAGTAAGGAAATAATTAAGGTTAAATGAGGTCATAAGGACGGGGCACTGATCCAATAGGATTACTATTCTTATAGATAGAGATGCTAGAGAACTCGTGCACTATCTCCACATGTACACACCAAAGAAAAGTCATATGAAGACACAGTGAGAAGGCAGCCATCTGCAAGCCAGGAGGAGCCTTCGCTAGAAATGAAATCACATGAAACATTGATCACGGACTTCTAGCCTCCAGAACTGTGAGAAAATTTGTTTCTGTTGTTTAAGGCACCCAGTGTACAATATTCTGTTATGGCCGTCTGAGTAAAATGTGGCATAACAAGAGCAATGAATGTAGGGCAGAACAAAAAGAGAGTAAGTTTCACTTACAATTTTATAAATTTCATAAGCAGTTCAGTCATAGAGTTACCATCATAGAAAGGAAAAAAACTAAACTCTAGCACACCATTTGGCTCTGCAATTTCAATGGTATTTATTGGTTTTCAGCTTTGGAATCGCTTTCTGGACCAGTGGTTCTCAATGCTTTCTATATAAAAGAAATACCTGGATATATATTTTTTAAATGTCAACATCACTAGCTTACAAACTCAGAGATTCTGATTGTAATTAGTCTGAGTGGGGTTCAAACATTAGTACTGTTTAAAAAGCTCCCCAGGTCATTCTAATGAGCGTAGCTAGTATGAGAATCATTGTTCTAGACAACATACAAGAATTATTTTGCTAAAACTTAAAAGTGAAAGAAAAATAAAAATTCCTAGGCCCCATTCCCAGAGACTCTTTTTGGAGTAGTTTTTAATGAAGCCAAAAATCTGTATTTCAGAAAATTCACTAGGTGGTTGTGATATAGGTGGTCTCCTTATACAATCTACTGAACTTCTCCGGCACAAAAATATTTTTGGTATTGTTCTTGTGCACATGCTGTTTCCTCGGTCTGGAAGGCTACTTTCAAAGTTGTCCTCCTGGTGAACTCATCCTGAAAGACCGAAAACTTAAATACTGTCCCAACCTGAGTTTCATGGTAACTGATTATTTATATGATTGAGTTAATTATTCCAAAAATCTACCTATCACACTCCCTCACACTACCAAAAGAAGGAACATCCAGGCTACAATTAAGTCTTCCACATATTATGATACAGAGCACTGGGGATTTGAGTAAATACTTCCATACATGTCACTAAGTTGAAAGCATCAATCGGGAAAACCCTTAGAAACACCTGCAGGTACTCTTGCAGAGCTGACGTTGTTTTCCATATAGCACACACTTATCACTGTTATCTTTCCCATTACATGAGTGGTTTCTAAAACATTTGAATCTTATTTCATCTACCACAGAGGATCATATTAAATACCTATATATAATTTTACTGTTAAACTAAGAAATTCTTTAATAGCTACAGAAAAAGTGCATTTATGAGAAGGCAACACTAATACGTGCATTGAAAACATATATGGGTAAAGCATAAATTTTTAAGCTGGAAACCCTGAAAATTCTAAGATTTTTGCTCTTCACTTGATGTATTTGGAGATTATCTATGTATTTTAATGGTGACTTCGCACAAAAGGCATTGTTTCAATACCCATGAAGAATAACAATGCTTTAAAAAACAGTAAGCATCTAAAATGTCAAGTCATTACTCTGAACAAAGATTATTGCACCAAAATACAAATACATAAAATATGTAATACATATAAAAGCACATAGTTGAAAAGAAACTAAGTTGTATATTACTTAAGCCTAAGTCCTAAATTAAGCCCCAAAAGAAAACACCCTGAAAGAAAAAACTCTGGTTAACAAAACAAGAATGGTAAATGTACAGAGTAAGAAGATCTAAAATGAAAGATGAGTTGCTGCATTAAATATACATACGTAGGCCAGGCACGGTGGCTCACACCTGTAATCCCAGCACTTTGGGAGGCCAAGGCAGGTGGATCACTTGAGGTCAGGAGTTTGAGACCAGCCTGGCCAACATGGTAAAACCCTGTCTCCACTAAAAATACAAAAATTAAAAAATTAGCCAGGCATGGTGACATGTGCCTATAATCCCAGCTACTCAGGAGGCTGAGGCAGAAGAATGGCTTGAGCCCAGGAGGCAGAGGTTGCAGTGAGCCAAGATCACATCACTGCAGTCAGCCAAGATCACATCACTGCAGTCCAGCCTGGACAACAGAGCAAGACTCTGTCTCAAATAAATAAATAAATATATGTATATGTAGGTATGTGTAAACACACACACACTAAAAATACTAGGTTAATGGTCGGGTGCAATGGCTCACACCTGTAATCCCAGCACTTTGGGAGAACAAGGTGGGCAGATCACCTAAGGTCAGGAGTTCAAGACCAGCGTGGCCAACATGGCGAAACCCTGTCTCTACTAAAAATACAAAAATTAGCTGGGTGTGGTGGCGGGCACCTGTAATCCCAGACACTCGGGAGGCTGAGGCAGAAGAATCACTTGAACCCGGGAGGCAGGTTGTAGTGAGCCGAGATTGCACCACTGCACTCTAGCCTGGGCAAGAGAGTGAGACTCTTGTCTCAAAAAAAAAAAAACAACAACAACTAGGTTACTGCATTGATTTTGAAATGCAGCTTAGAGATCTAAAATCAAGACTCACAAATGCCCACAAGATTTGATGACTAGGAGATCACTGTTTGCCCCACCTGGAAACCCCTATTTATGCACCTAGGATGCAATTCAAATGCCTAAGTGCCCAAAACAACACTGGGCAACTAACAAATGTATGGGACAACCTGAACATCAAAAATAAAAATGTCTGAAATAAAAAGAAAAATAAATAAAAATGCCTATACTGAATGATAATACACTGAATAAACAAAAATCCATATTGATTCTTTTAAAAATGGATTTTTATTTACAAAATGCTAAAGTATCACCACCAGATTACTTGTTAATTTGCCAGTTACCACCTAAACTAAATGACCAAACTAAGTATCACAAATACTAAGACAACATCAGGTTATAAGCCTTCTGGTATAAGATAAAAAGTTGACAGTATCACTCATGAAGCAAAGTCTTCCACCAAAGTCTTCCACCAATGTCTTATCAAGTCTCTAGACTTAAAAGAAGAAAAGTCAAATGACACCATGAAGAAAACAACCGAACAAATCTAAAATGCACATTTCACAAGACTATCCTGGACCCCTCACAAGTTAATGTTATTCCCTCCCCTCCTTCCACAGAGTTACAAGACCCCTTCCACACTAAAAGACACTAAAGATACAACTATCAAATGTAATATACAATTGTAAATTAGATACTGACAGGAAAAGCTGTAAAAAAATTTTTTTTGGCATAACTGGGAAATTTTCAGTGTTGCCTGGATTTTAGAAGATATTATTGAATTATTACTTTACTGAGAAGTAAAGTATCGAGTATATGGGAAATTAGGCCAGGCACAGTGGCTCACACCTATAATCCCAGCACTTTGGGAGGCTGAGGCGGGTGGATCACCTGAGGTCAGGAGTTCGAGACCAGCCTGGCCAACATGGAGAAACTCTGTCTCTACTAAAAATACAAAAATTAGCCAGGCATGATGGCAGTGGCACTCCTGTAATCCCAGCTACTCGGGAGGCTGAGGCAGGAGAATCGCCTGAACCCAGGAGGTGGAGGTTGCAGTGAGCCAAGACTGCACTACTGCACTACTGCACTCCAGCCAGGGCAACAGAGCAAGACTCTGTCTCAAAAAAAAAAAAAAAAAAATTGTCCCCATTAAGAGTTGCATACTGAAGTACTTAACAATGAAGTATAATGATGTCTACAAGTTACTTTCAAACAACAAAGCAACAAACGTGTATGTATACATAGAAATAAAACACATGACTTGTTAAAAATTCTTAAATATAGGCCGGGCACAGTGACTCATGCCTATAATCCCAGCACTTTGGGAGGCCGAGGTGGACAGATCACTTGAGGCCAGGGGTTCAAGACTAGCCTGGCCAACAGGCGAAACACTGCCTCTACTTAAAAAAAAAAAAAAAAAATTAGCCAGGTGTGGTGATATGCACCTGTAGTCTCAGCTACTCGGGATGCTGAGGCAGGAGAATCGCTTGAACCTGGGAGGTAGAGACTGCAGTAAGCCGAGATCACGCACTCCAGTCTGGGCCACAGAGTGAGACTGTCTCAAAAAAAAAAACAAAATTTTTTTCTTAAATACAGGAAGATTTACTTGTGTATGTTGAACCATCCTTGGATCTCTCAGATACATCCCCTTTGGTCATGATTAATGACTTTTTTAATGTGTTGTTGAATTTTGTTTGCTAGTATTTTGTTGAGGATTTTTGTATCAGTATTAGTCAGGGATACTGAACTGTAGTTTTCTTTTTTTGATGTGTTTTTTTCTGGTTTTGGCATCACGGTAACACTGGCCTTGTAGAATGAGTTTGTAAGTATTCCTTCCTCTATTTTTCAGATTAGGTTGAGTAAAATTGGTACTCGTTCTTCTTTATGTATATAGTAGAATTTAGCAGTTAAAACCATTGAGTCCCAGGCTTTTCTTTGCTGGTAGACTTTTCGTTACACCTTTGATCATGTTGCTGCTCATTATTAGTCTCTTCAGGTTTTGGATTTCTTTATGGTTCAATCTTGACAGGTTTTATTTGTCCAGAAATGTACTTTCTTTAGATTTGTCAATTTAGTGGCATATAGTTGTTGCTCAGAGTAGCCACTAATGAACCTTTGAATTTCTACAGTATCAGATGTTGAAAGGAATGAGGCACATCCCCCATATATCTCCCAACTTCCTGAGCCCAGCACAAACACATTCCTCCATATTTCTTTCAAACTTCAGAAAAACATCACCTGGGAGATCTCCGATAAGAAATGCTAAATGTATAATGTTAACCAATTGTAATGCTGTAACTGAGAGAATTACCTTGTTCCCTGTAACTTTACATATCCTGTTTACATCGGGCTATAAAAAGCAAGCACTCGCATTGTTCGAGGCCCTCTTGTATGCTGTGGAATGGAGGGACCAAGTTCGAACTTGTAGTAAAGATCCTTGCCGCTTGGCTTTGACTCTGGACTCTGGTGGTCTTCTTTGGGGAACAAATGGTCTGGGCATAACATCTGGGGGCTCGTCCAGGATTCCCCAAGCCCACCAGACCCCTGGTCAAGGGATCTACTAGGATCGATCTACTGATAGTTGAGCCGGCTCATCTCCGTTTGTCTGTCTGTGTCTGTTCTGAATCTGAATCTGTGACTCGCGAGATCTGAAACTGGAGCTGGAGCCGTCCTGGCGGACGCGCTATAGAACAGCCAGCAGAGACCGGTGGGAGACATCCCCTGGCTCTCACAAATTTCTAAGTGCGATCTGGGCTGCGGGCATGATGCAGCGATCCGAGCAGCTAACTCTGACCCGGGCTACGGTGCGGCGCTTACCGTCAGGCTGCGGGCGCGGTCGCGATGACGCTATCTGGCCAGACTGCAGTGCGCTTGCGTCACAGGCTGCGGGCTGGCGGTGTGATCCGAGCAGCTTAACTCTGACCGGGCTACGGTGCGGCGCTTGCGATCTAGCAGGCTGCGGGCCCGGTCGCGATCCGGCATGCTCTGACCCGGGCTGCGGTGCAGCTTGCGATCTGGGCTGCGGGCCGGTCGCGATCGAAGCAGCTAACTCACAGCCCGGAGCTGCGGTGCGGCGCTGCGATCTGGGCTGCGGGCCGGTGCGATCGAACGCTAACTCTGACCCGGGCTACGGTCGCGCTGCGATCTAGGCTGCAGGAGGCCTTGATGCTTGTTGATCGAGCTTAGCTAACTCTGACCCGGAGGCTACGGTGCCTTGCGTCTAAGAGGCTGCCAGGCGCGGTCAGCGATCCGAGCATACTCGGCCGAGGCTACCGGTGCGGCTGCGATCTGGGCTGCTGAGCGGTTGCGATCGAGCAACTGGCTTCGGGCGCAGGCTTCCGGGCTTGCGATCTGAGCTGCCAAGAGCATTGCGATCTGGGCGGCAATCTGACCGGGCTGCGGGAGGCGCGCTCGCGTCTGAGCTGCGGGCAGCGCTTACAATCTGGGCAGCGGCTGTCCATTGGCGGGCTGCGAAGCGGCGCTTCGCGATCTGAGCTGCGGGCGTTTGCAATCTGGGCAGCGGCTGTCTCTGACGGGCTGCGAGCTACGTCTGAGCTGCGGGCGTTTGCTGTCTGGGCGGCGGCTGTCTCTGACCGGGCTGCCGAGCTTCGCCAATCTGAGCTGCGGGCGTTCGCGATCTGGGCAGCGGCTGTCTGACCGGGCTGCGAGTGCGCTCCGATCTGAAGCTGCCTGAGTGCGTTTGCAATCTGAGCGGCAGCGTTCCTGACCGGGCTGCCTTGGCTATGACTAGATATCATTAATAAAGTCAGATTTCCTTCACCCAGGGTTCTAACCCGCCTCCTTGGCTGTCACCTTTCAATTAGCCCCTGAACCTTGTAAGGCACTGGTTGCTCAGCGGCTAAAATCAAGCAACCAACTGCCCCCCATATGATGTTCTACCTGATGGCCGGGGACCCACTGTTCACAGAACCCCCTCCCGTACCCCTCCGGGCCCCAGGCCCCAGCCCCCAGTGTGAGCTGTGGGAAGGAGCAGGTGGGGCGAGTGACTGCCTCGGACCCACCCGGGCTGAGCGGGGGAGAAAGCAGGACAGGGCGGCCCGGCACACAGACCCGCTGAAAAGTAACACGAAAGGCAGTAGTGGACGCCAAGAGGCATGCAGGCTAGCCCCTGACGCTGTTCCATGGTGGCTTTACCTTGGGAAATAGGACCCCCAGATGACACAGGAATCCCCAGGCTCCAGTACTGGCCATTCTCTACCAGTGATCTGTATAACTGGAAGACCCAGAGTGCTTTCGGTTTTCAGACAACCCCAAAGATTTAATGGCTACTGGATAGTGTCATGTTCACCCACCAGCCACTTGATGACTGTCAGCAACTCCCCTCCGAATCTTGTTCTAGCGGAGGTGAGGAGAGAATACAGGTAGAAGCTGAAAGCTGGTCCGGGGACAACGGTCCAACCGACTGCCAACCCCTACCTACATAAATGCAACTTTCCTCTGACCAGGCCCGTGGGACTACAACACGGCAGAACGTAGAGGGCGACTCGCCTTTATCGCCAGACTCTAATGGCGGTCTCGGGCAGCTGCTGTAAGCCCACTAATTTGGCTAAAGTATACTCTGTTCTGCAGGGAAAGACAGACAGCCCAGCTACCTACTTAGAAAGATTAATGGAAGCTTTTAGACAGTACACCCCCATAGACCCAGAGGCTCCAGGAAGTCAGGCAGCTGTTATAATGTCTTTCGTAAATCAGGCAGCCCCAGACATTAAAAGGAGGGCAGCGCTGGTTAACAGATGCCCGGAAGCAGACTGTTCTGCAGATCCCCAGGCCACAATCCACCCAACAAGTGAGGGAATTCCTGGGAGTGGGATTTTGTAGACTATGGATACCTGGGTTCGCAGAACTGGCTAAACCCTTGTATCAGGCAACATGGGGGCAGCAGCCATTTAATTGGACAGACGAAGCCGAGTCAGCTTTCCAACAGATCAAAACTGCCCTACTCTCTACGCCTGCACTGGGACTACCTGATGTCACCAAGCCCTTCCACTTATACGTGGACAAGAGTAAGCGTGTTGCCAAGGCGGTAATAACTCAGAACTTAGGCCCCTGGCAGAGGCCGGTTGCCTACCTGTCAAAGAAGTTAGACCCAGTGGCTGCCGGGTGGCCCCCTTGTCTCTGAATGATTGCGGCCACGGCTCTGATGGTACAAGATGCTGATAAACTTGTCATAGGTCAAGAATTGCAGGTCGTTACCCCACATGCCATCGAAGGTGTACTCAAACAGCCACCTAATCGATGGATAAGTAACGCCCGGCTCACCCACTACCAAGGAAATCCTATCAGGATAACCTTCCTGTCCCCAACGACCTTAAACCCTGTCTCGCTGCTGCCCAACCCGGACCTGGACGCGCCACTCCATGATTGCACCGAGATACTAGCTCAGGTGCACGGAGTTGGAGAGGACCTGCAGGACCGCCCACTCCCTGATGCTGACCTCGTCTGGTTCACTGATGGGAGCAGCTTCATGCATCAAGGCCAGAGGTACGCTGGAGTGGCAGTGACTTCAGAGACTGAGGTAATCTGGGCGGAACCCCTGCCCCCGGGGACATCGGCCCAGAAGGCCGAACTGATAGCGCTCACCCAAGCTCTTACCTTAGGGGCAGGGAAAAAGCTGACAGTATATACAGACAGCCGATATGCTTTTGCTACGGCGCACACACATGGGGTCATTTACAGGGAGCGAGGGTTACTAACGGCTGAAAGAAAAGAGATAAAAAACAAGCAAGAGATCCTAGCCCTGTTAACAGCGCTATGGAAGCCAAAAAAAGTTAGCCATTGTGCATTGCCCAGGGCATCAGAAACCAACCACTCAACTGCTCCAGGCCTTTCTGGCAGACAAACTGCAAGAAATGTGGCAAAGGCTCCCCAGCCAACTCCTTGCACTCCGGCTCCTGACCGGGCCCCGGGACTTGCCTGTTTCCTGATTATTCAGAACAAGATCTCCAGTGGATTGACAAGCTTTCCCTGAAACAGATCAGGAGCAGGTGGTGGACTGATACTAATGATCAAACCATCCTACCAGAAAAATTAGGACAACAGTGTTAGAACACATCCGCGAACAACCCACCTGGGTGCTCGTGGATGATAGACCTGATCAGGCGGCTCTAGCTCAAATTCAGACATATGTACAGCCCGAGAGGCCAGCAGCATCGTGGCAGTTGCAAAATCTGCCAGCTTAACAGCCTACCCCAATCCTAGACTGCAGTGCAGGCTCAGGAGAACCAGGCCGGTATCTGCTGGGAAGTAGATTTTACTGAAATAAAGCCAGGAGAAATGCAGTTGTCTGATTGCTTACTTGTCTTTGTAGATACTTTTCAGGGTGGACTGGGCTTCCCAACCAAAGAAACTGCTCAGGTCATAGCAAAGAAAATTCTGGAAGATATCCTTCCCAGGTATGGCTTCCCCGTCCAGATAAGGTCAGATAATGGGCCGGCTTTCGTCACTAAGGTAAGTCAGGATTTGGCTTCCATCCTTGGGGCAAATTAGAAACTACATTGCGCTTACTGGCCCCAGAGTTCAGGACAGGTAGAGAGCATAAATCGGACCTTAAAAGAGACCTTAACTAAATTGACTATGGAGACTGGCGCTAATTGGGTAGTCCTTCTCCCCTACGCTCTGTTCCGGGCCCGTAATACCCCTTACAGACTGGGCCTTATCCCTTACGAAATCATGTATGGCAGACCTCCACCCCTGGTTCCCAGGTTAAAAGACGATCTGCTTAAGTCTGAAACAGAAAATGTCTCTGAATTCTTATTTTCCCTACAAGCCTTGCAGAAAATTCATCAAGAAATCTGGCCCAAGCTGAAGGAACTATATGAGACCGGTCCCCCACCGACACCCCATCCGTACCAGCCGGGAGACTGGGTTCTAGTTAAGTGACACCGACAAGAGACCCTAGAACCCAGGTGGAAAGGACCACTCCAGGTACTCCTGACCACACCCACCGCCCTAAAGGTAAAAGGCATCGCGTCGTGGATCCACTACACCCACGTCAGGCCAGTGGACCCAACCTCTGACCTTCTGGGACCAATCACGGCGGCAGCTGAAGCACCCGCCACGTGGACTGTGGACAGAGCTAAGAACCTATCTAGTCCCTCTATTACCAACCTACTGTGTCTCCCTGTCACATTAGTTCCCCAGTTGACTCTACTAACTGCTGGCGAGTTCCTAGGGTACACCGGTAACTGGACTAGTACTGCTATTCACCCTGTCCCTAGACCAAGACCTGCACGAGCCATATTTCTCCCCCTCATTGCAGGAATCTCCCTCACCGCATCCCTCATTGCGGCCGGGATAGCGGGGGGAGCCCTAGGTCACACCCTCATAGAAAGCAACAAGTTGTACCAACAATTTGCCGTTGCTATGGAGGAGTCAGCTGAGTCCCTTGCCTCCCTTCAGCAACAGCTCACGTCCCTAGCCCAGGTAACCTTGCAGAACCAGAGGGCCCTAGACCTACTCACTGCTGAAAAAGGTGGTACATGTATGTTTCTGAAAGAGGACTGTTGTTTCTACATAAATAAATCAGGGCTTGTAAAAGACCAGGTCCAACAGTTACGCAAGTTAAGCACTGAAGTAAAAACACGGCAGTTTGCTTCAGCTACAGACCAATGGTGGAATTCCTCTATGTTTTCTCTGTTATCCCCCTTCCTTGGACCCCTGCTAAGTCTACTATTTCTGCTAACCGTAGGACCTTGTGTTGTTAACAGAATTTTGCAGTTTGTCAGAGAAAGGTTTAACACTGTTCAGCTCATGGTCCTCAGAGCCCAATACCAACCTGTAAACGCTGAAACAGAGTCAAACTTATAAGACCCAAGATTGGCTCTAGAGTTACCTGAAAAAAAGGGGGGAATGAAAGGAATGAGGCACATCCCCCATATATCTCCCAACTTCCTGAGCCCAGCACAAACACATTCCTCCATATTTCTTTCAAACTTCAGAAAAACATCACCTGGGAGATCTCCGATAAGGAATGCTAAATGTATAATGTTAACCAATTGTAATGCTGTAACTGAGAGAATTACCTTGTTCCCTGTAACTTTACATATCCTGTTTACATCGGGCTATAAAAAGCAAGCACTCACATTGTTCGAGGCCCTCTTGTATGCTGTGGAATGGAGGGACCAAGTTCAAACTTGTAGTAAAGATCCTTGCCGCTTGGCTTTGACTCTGGACTCTGGTGGTCTTCTTTGGGGAACAAACGGTCTGGGCATAACAATGTAACATGTCGTTTTTCATCTCTGATTTTATTTATTTGGGTCTTCTGTCTTTTCTCAGTTTCGCTAAAGATTTGTTGATATTGTTTATCTTTTCAAAAAAGCCAACTTTTCCTTTCATGGATCTTTTGTATTGTTTTCTTCACATGAATTTCATTTATTTCTGCTTAATCCTTATCATTTTTTTCTTCTACTAATTTTGAGTTTCGTTTGCTCTTACATTTCCAGCCCTTTAAAATGCATGGTTACCCTATTTTTATAACGTTTTAATTCTTTTTTGATTAGCCACTTACTGCTATAAAATTCCTTCTTAGTATTGTCTTAGTTGTGTCCCACAGTTTTTTGCTATGTTCTGTTTCCATTATCATTAGTTTCAAGAAATATTTCAAATTCCTTCTTAATTTCCTCGCTGATCCACTGGTCATTTCAGGAGCAAATTCTTCCTGTTACTGATTTCTAGTTTTATTCCACTGTGGTCAGAAAGAAGATGCTTCACATAACTATTTTTTTGAATGCTTTAAGACAAGTTTTGTGCCCTAACATATGGTCTATCATTCAGAATGATCCATATGCTGAGGAAAAAACGTGTATTTTGCGACTGACGGAAAAAGTGTTCTGTAAATATCTATTAAGTCCATTTGGTCTATTGTGCAGAGTAAGTCCAATCTTTGTTGATTTTCTGTCTGGATGATCTGTCTAATGCTAAGGGGTATGTGGAAGTCTTTAGCTATTATTGTATCAAGGTTTCCCATTATCTTCCTGTCTTTCTCTCTCACACACACACATGCACACACGTGTGTGCACGCACACACACACACATTCTAATATTTGTTTTACATATCTAGGTGCACCAGTGTTAGATGAATATATATTCACAATTGTTACGGCCTCTTGCTGAACTGAGAGCCCTTTATCATTATACAGTAACCTTTGTCTTTTCTTATAGTTGTCTTGAACTTTATTCTGTCTGATATAACTTTAGTTAAGCATGCTCTTTTTTGGTTTCCATTACATGGAATATCTCTTTCCATCCCTCTATTTTCAGTCTATGTGTGTCTTTACAGGTGAAGTGTGTTTCTTGTTTCTTGTAGGCAACAGATCATTTGGGTCTTCTTTCTGTATTCATTCAGCCACTGTCTTTCCATTGAAGAGTTTACTCCATTTACATTCAATGTTATCATGAATAAGTAAAGATTTACTCCTGCCATTTTGTTACTTGTTTTCTGGTTGTTTTGTGGTCTTCTTTTCTTTCCTTGCTGCCTTCCTTTCTTCCTTTTACTGAAGGTGATTTTCTCTGGTAGTATGAGTTAATTTCTTGCTCTTTATTTTTTGTGTATGTTCTGTATGTTTTTTTATTTGAGGTTACCACGAGGCTTCCAAATACTATCTTACAACCCATTATCTTAAGCTGATAACAACTTGAAACTGTTTACATAAACAAGAAAGAAGCAAAAAGAAAAACTCTACATCTTAACGTCTTTTTTACTTTTTGTTTCTATTTATATCTTCCTGTACTGTCTATGTTTTGAAAAGTTGTTGTAGTTATTTTTGATCAGTTCATATTTTAGTCTATTTGAGAATGGTTTACACACCAAAGTTATAGTATTACAATATTCTTTGTTTTTCTGTGTGTTTACTATTGCTAGTGAGGTTTTTTTTACCCTCAGGTGATACCTTATTGCTCATTATCATCCTTTTCTTTTGGATTAAAGTACTCCTTTTAACACTTCTTGTAGGACAGGTCTGGTGTTGATGAAATCCCTCAGCTTTTCTTTGTCTGGGAAAGTATTTCGCCTCACGTTTGAAGGATATTTTCACTGAATATTTTATATTATTCTAGAGTCAAAGTTTTTTTCCTTCAGCTCTTTAAGTATGTCATGCCACTCTCCAGCCTGTAAGGTTTCCACTGAAAAGTCTGCTGCCAGACATACTGGAGCTCCATTGTATGTTGTTTCTTTTCTCTTGCTGCTTTTAGGATACTTTATCTTTGATCTCTGGGAGTCTGATTATTAAATGTCTTGAGGTAGTCTTCTTTCAGTTGAATCAGCTTGGTGTTCTATAACCAAATTTTAATTAGATACTAGTATCTTTCTCTACATTTGGGAAGTTCTGTTATTCCTTTATAAACTCTCCACCCTTAACTCTTTCTCTACCTCCTCTTTAAGACCAACAACTCCTAGATTTGGCCTTTTGAGGCTACTTCTGATATCTTTTGCCTAGAATGAAGGCATGCTTTATTCTTTTTTCTTCTGTCTCCTCTGACTGTGTATTTTTAAGTAGGTTGTTTTCACACTCACTAATACTTTTTGTTTGGTCAATTCTGCTACTAAAAGACTTAAAATGCATTCTTGAGTAGTTCCATTGCATTTTCAACTCCAGAATTTCTGCTTGATTCTTTTTAATTAATTCAATCTCTCCAATAGACTTCTGAATTCCTTTTCCATATTATCTTGAATTTCTTTGAGTTTCCTCAAAGCAGCTCTTTGGAATTCTCTGTCTGAAAGGTCACATATCTGTTTCTCCAGGATTGGTCCCTGGTGCCTCATTTAACTCATTTGGTGAGTGTCATGTGCGTCTGTGTGAAGAGACCACCAAACAGGCTTTGTGTGAGCAACATGGCTGTTTATTTCACCTGGGTGCAGACGGGCAGAGTCCGAAAAGAGAGTCAGCGAAGGGAGATAAGGGTGGGGCCGTTTTATAGGATTTGGGTAGGTAAAGGAAAATTACAGTCAAAAGGGGGTTGTTCTCTGGCGGGCAGGAGTGGGGGTTACAAGGTGCTCAGTGGGGGAGTTTTTGAGCCAGGATGAGCCAGGACGAGGAATTTCACAAGATAATATCATCGCTTAAGGCAAGGACCATCGATTTTCACTTCTTTTGTGGTGGAATGTCATCAGTTAAGGCGAGGCAGGGCATTTGCACTTCTTTTATGATTCTTCAGTTACTTCAGGCCATCTGGGCATATACGTGCAAGTCACAGGGGATGCAATGGCTTGGCTTGGGCTCAGAGGCCTGACATTCCTGCCTTCTTATATTAATAAGAAAAATAAAATAGTGTTGAGTGTTGGGGCGGCAAAAATTTTTGGGGGGTGGTACAGAGAGAGAATGGGCGATGTTTCTCAGGGCTGCTTCAAGCGGGATTAGGGGCGGCGTGGGAACCTAGAGTGAGAGAGATTAAGCTGAAGGAAGATTTTGTGGTAAGGGGTGATACTGTGGGGTCGTTAGAAGAAACATTTGTCATATTGAATGATTGGTGATGGCCTGGATACGGTTTTGGATGAATTGAGAAACTAAACGGAAGGTACAAGGTCCGAATAAAACAAGGAGAAAAATGGGTATTAAAGGACTAAGAATTGGGAGGGCCCAGGACGTCCAATTAGAGAGTGCCCAAGGGGGTTCAGCGTAATTACTTGCTTGGTTGGCAAGTTTTTGGGCTCTATCCTTGAGTTTTTTTATGTTGTCATATACCAGGCCAGATTGATTTAGGTAAAAACAACACTCTTCATTTAAGAATATACAGAGTCCGCCTTTTTCAGCAGTGAGTATAAAAGTAAATAATAGAACTTCCTCAGGGCGGAAGTATTGGAGTATGCCCTGACAGCAAAGATCATCTATCCACTCTAAGAAGGAGTGAAGAGTGGCGGTTTGGGGATAGCACCAAGAGATATCGGCTGTGACAGCTTGAAGAAACAGTGTAAACCGGCAGTGTAAACAAGAGTAGGGCATTTATAGGTAGTTGAGAACAGTGAATAGGAGTATGACTAGACAGAAGATAGTAGGGATGACTAGTTTTTGGGGCTCGGTCCAATGGTGGGAGTGACTTCGTAAGACCCTGTTATAAAAAGTAGGGTAAGGACGAACAGACCCAATAGAATGAAGGGATGTATTAGGTACATAAGGGTTATTACTGTTCTTCAGAAATACGAGTAAGTTTTAGGGAAGTAGGGGAGAGTACTTGCGACTTCCAGGGGGAAGAGGAGAGATTAGACTGGCTGTCCGATGGACACAGCTTTATTCTGGAACGGTGAACCCAGTGGGGAGGATCCTGCAGGCGGACGGCAGTCGGGGTACTACAGATGGCTAAGTAGGGTCCGGTCCATCGAGGTTGTAGAGTTTGAGGGGTCAGATTCTTAACAAGAACTGATCATCCAGCAGTATTTTATTTTTCTTATTAATATAAGAAGGCAGGAATGTCAGGCCTCTGAGCCCAAGCCAAGCCATCGCATCCCCTGTGACTTGCACAGATGGCCTGAAGAAACTGAAAAATCAGAAAAGAAGTGCAAATGTCCTACCTTGCCTTAACTGATGACATTCCACCACAAAAGAAGTGAAAATCGATGGTCCTTGCCTTAAGCGATGATATTATCTTGTGAAATTCCTCTTCCTGGCTCATCCTGGCTCAAAAAGCTCCCCCACTGAGCACCCTGTGACCCCCCCCACTCCTGCCTGTCAGACAACAACCCCCCTTTGACTGTAATTTTCCTTTACCTACCCAAATCCTATAAAACAGCCCCACACTTATCTCCCTTTGCTGACTCTCTTTTCGGACTCAGCTTGCCTGCACCCAGGTGAAATAAACAGCCATGTTGCTCACACAAAGCCTGTTTGGTGGTCTCTTCACACGGACGCGCATGACAGTGAGGTCATGTTTTCCTGGATCATAACGGACGTGCATGACAGTGAGGTCATGTTTTCCTGGATCATCTTGATGCTTACGGATGTTTGCTAGTGTCTGGGCATATACATGAGTTAGGTATTTACTGTAATTTTTGCATTCAGGACTTCTTTGTATCTGTCCTTGAGAAGACTTTCCAAGTACTGGAAAGAACTTCGGTGTTGTGATCCAAGTCATACCTGCATTAGGGGGCACCCTAAGCCCAGTAACGCTGTAGCTCTTACAGACTTCTAGAGGTATTGCCTTGATGGTCTTGGATAAGATCTGGAAAAATTTTATGGATTAGCATGTAGAAACTCTTGTTATCTTCCCATACTTTCTCCCAAACAAATGGAGACTTTCTCTTTCTCTCTCTCTGTTTCTCTGTATTGAGCTGCTTGGAGCTGGGGGTGGGGTGACACAAGTACTCCTATGGCTGCCACCACTGGGACTGTGCTGGGTCAGACCTGATGCCAGCACAGCACTGAGTCATGTCCCCAGGCTGCCTGTAACTACTACTTGGCTACCAACTACGTTCGCACAAAGTCCTATGTCTCAACAATCAGCAGGTGGGGAAGCCAACCAGGTTTATATCCTTCCCTAAAGGGTGAAAAATTTCCCCTAGGCCTTAGGCAGGTCCAGTGATACTGCACAGAAGCCAGAATGGGGTGAAACACCTTAGAAATCTACCTGGTATTCTACTATACTGGCACTCAAACCACAAGATACAGTCCTTTCCATACTTCCCTCCCCTTTCCATAGGAAGAGGAGCCTCATCGTGTGGTGACCACCACCACAGACCCATGGGGACTACCACCAGGCTACTGCCAATGTTTCCTTGAAGCCCAAGGGCTGCCTATAATCCCAGCACTTTGCGAGGCCGAGGTGGGCAGAACTCTTGAAGCCAGGAGTTCAAGACCAGCCTGGCCAACATGGTGAAACTCCGTCTCTACTAAAAATACAAAAATTAGCCACGTATGGTGGCGCATGCCTGTAATCCCAGCTACTCAGGAGGCTGAGGTATGAGAATTGTCTGAACCCAGGAGGTGGAAGTTGCAGTGAGCCAAGATCACACGACTGCACTCCAGCCTGAGTGAGAGAGAGAGAGAGACTCTGTCTCAAAATTTAAAAAAAAAAAAAAAAAAAAAAAAACTCCAAGGGTTCTTCAGTCAACTTGTGGTGAATGCCGTCAGGCCTGGGACTCTCTCTTCAGGGCAGTGGGCTCCTCACTCTGGTTGGTCCAAGGCAGGTCCAAAAATGCCGACCAAGAGCCAAGGCGTGGAGTCAGGGACCCCAAGAGCCTACCTGGTGCTCTACCCCTGTGGCCAAGCTGTTACTTAAGGTGCAAGAAAAACTTATCTTTAATCCAACAACTGCAGAGTACACATTACTCTCTTCAGCACATGAATCATTCTGAAGGGCAGAACATATATTAGGCCACAAAACAAGTCTTAAAACACTAAAAAAAAAATGAAGTAATATAAAGTACCTTCTCTGACCACAATGGAATAAACCTAGAAATCAATAATGAGGAATTCTGGAAACTATACAAATACATGAAAATCAAACAATATGCTCCTGACTGATCAGTGGGTCAATGAATAAATTAAGTAAGAACTTGAAAAACTAACTGTAACAAATGATAATAAAAACATAGCATGCCATGCCAAACCTATGGGGTTGCAGCAAAAGCAAGAGAGAAGTACCAAGTATCAAGAGAGAAGTTTATAGGTATAAGCACCTATATCAAAAAGTGGAAAAGCGAACAACCTAAGGATGCATCTTAAAGAACTGGAAAAATAAACGCAAACCAAGCACAAAATTAGTAGAAGAAGAGAAATAATAAAGATCAGAGCAGAAATAAATGCAATGGAAACAAATAAAACAATATAAAAGATCAATGAAACTAAAAGCTGGTTTTTAGAAAAGAAAAAAATTAACAAACCTTTAACCAGACTAAATAAAAAAGAGGAAAATAAATAAAATCAGAGATTTAAAAAATTACAACCTATACCACAGAAATTCAAAGGATCATTAGAGGCTACCATGACCACCTATATGCCAATGAATTTGAAAACTTAGACGAAATGGGGCAATTTCTAAACTCATACCACCTACCAAGACTGAACCCTGGGGAAATCCAAAACATGAATAGACCAGTAACAAGTAACAAGATCAAAGCTGCAATAAAAAGTCTGCCAGAAGAAACCCCTGGGACCCAAAAGCTTTACCTGATGATTTCACTGAATCTTACCAAACAGTTAAATAAGAACTAATACCAATCCCACTTGAAGTATTCCAAAAAACAGAGGAGAGCATACTTACAAACTCATTCTATGAGGCCAGTGCTACCTTGATACTAAAACCAGAAAAAGACACATCAAAAAACAAAAACAAGTAACAAACAAAAAACTACAAGCCAATATCCCTGAACATTGACGCAAACATCCTCAACAAAATGCTAGCAAACTGAATTCAACAACACATCAAAAAATAATTCATCATGACCAAGTGGTATTTATCCCAGAGATGCAAGGGTGGTTCAATATACACAAATCAATCAATGTGACACATCATATTGACAGAATGAAGGACAAAAACCATATGTTCACTACAATAGATACCAAAAAAGCATTTGATAAAATTCAACATCCCTTCAAGATTAAAAAAAAAAAAAAAAAGCCTCTACACACTGGGTATAGAGAGAACATAACATAAGAAAAGCCATATATAGCAAACCCACAGCTAGCATCATACTGAATGGGGAAAAACTAAAAATCTTTCCTCTAAGATTGGGAACACAAGGATACCCACTTTCACCACTGCTATTCAACATAGTACTGGAAGTACCAGCTAGAGCAATCAGACAAGGTAAACAAATAAAGGGTATCCAAATTGGGAAGGAAGAATTCAAATCATCCTTGTTATCAAAAAATAGAAAAATTAGCCCAGCATGGTGGTGCATGCCTGCAGTCCCAGCTAGCTACTCAAGAGGCTTAGTTGGGTGACCTGAGCCTGGGAGGTTGAGGCTGCAGTGAGCTGTGATTGCACCACTGCACCCCAGCATGGATGACAGAGTAAGACCCTGTCTACAAAAAAAAAAGAGTATATGGATGGATTGTAACACAAAGGATAAATGCCTGAAGTGATGGATACCCTATTTACCCTGATGTGATTACTACATAGTGTATGCCTGTATCAAAATATCTCATGTGCCCCATAAATACATACACCTACTATGTACCACAAAAATTAAAATGTTTTTTAAGAAAAGAAAAATGAAAAAAGACGTAAAAGGAATATCTGCATTCCCATGTTCACTGCAGCAGTATTCATAATAGCCAAGATATGGAAGCAACCTAAGTGTCCATGAGTGGATGTTAAATGGATAAAGAAAATGTGGAATATATGTGCAACAGAATATTACTCATCCTTAAAAAGGCAGGAAATTCTGACATACACTACAACATGAATGAACCTTTAAGGACATTATGCTAAATGAAATAAGCCAGTTACAAAAACACAAATATTGACTGTATCATTCCACTAAAATGAAGTACCAAAAGTAGTAAAACTCAAAGAGACAGAAAATAAAATGGCGATTGTCAGACGACGGTGTGAGGGGCATGGAAAATCTGTTTAATGCATACAGAGTTTCAGTTTTGCTAAATGAAAAAGAGTTATGGAGATGGATGATGGTGATGGTTGCACAATATAACTATACTTAATACCACTGGATCTGTATATTTAAAAATGGCTTAAGATGGTGAATATTACATTATGTGTATTTAACCAAAAAAAAAAAAAAATAAGGAAAAGAAAAAGTCAATTGCTTTCCTACATACCAGCAATAAACAAGTGGAATTTCAACACATTTCAACACAACACTATTTACATTAGCTCCAATTAAAAATGAAATACATGGGTATAAATAAATCTAACAAAATATGTGCAAGATCTATATGAGGAAAACTATAAAAGTCTAATGAAAGAAATTAAAGAATATATAAATGGAGAGATATTCTATGTTCACAGACAGGAAAACACAATATTGTTCAGATGTCATCTCTGAATAACTCCCCTCATATCACTACCCCTTTATGAGGCAGTGTCAAACTTTCACCATTTAATACACCACTTATCCAATATACATAGACGTGCATGGGCACAGGAGAGTGTGATTGTTCCCACAATTTAAACATTCTGGAAAGACACATCTATTTTTCCTATATTAAATAAATGAATGGATAAACACATAGATGAATAAATAAATGAATTTTTTAAGTGGCCAGCTGATCATCTATCAAGAGGTATTATAAAATATATGCTTATTTTCAGAGGGAACTGGACTAAGTCGCTTCCAATGTGACTTCCCACACTATATCCTATGTATTTTAATATCTCCAAAGCTATAATATATGAGAAAAATAGCTGACAGTGTAAATGTTCACCATAAAGTCGACCTAAAAACATTTCTAATTTTATAGAACAAGGACAAAATGGACTGTGGTACTGAACCCAATTCTTCAACCTTCCATGCATCCATACCATTCAACTCTATAGTCCCTCCTGCTAACGTATATTTTCCATTCACTGGGCTCAGACATATGACTTCTCTTCATCAATGCAAAATATGTTCAGAAGTCACATTGTGACAATTCTGAGCCTATGCCTTGAGAAGTACCATGAGTTTCTGCTTGCAGTCTTAACTTTGTGTCATCATGATTATAAGATCTTTCCTTTGATTTATCTGTGATCTCATCAGAGGATATCTGAATACACATGGAACATATCTGAGCCCAATCTGTTCCATCCAACCAGATCTGCAACTTGAAACGGTCACTTAAACAATCAGCCAACTCCTGGCAAATATCTGAATGAGAATAAATAATTGTTGTTTTCAGCCACTTTACTATGAAGTTGTTTGCTACACAGCAACAGCATTAGTTTCAAGTGAAATACTATGTCTGGGATTTGCATTTTAAAAATACTCCAGCCAGGTATGGTGGTGTATTCCTGCAGTCCCAGCTACCCAGGAGGCTGATGGGAGGATCACTCGAGCTCAGAAGTTAGAAGATATATTGTGCTATGATCATGCCTGTGAACAAGCACTGCCCTCCAGCCTAGACAAACATAGCAAGACCCCATCTCTTGAAAGAAAAAAAAAAAAAAAAAAAAAAAAAACTCTAGGAGTACTATGCAGTTCTAAAAGAAATAAGCTGATATCTATACCTATGTAGACACATTAAATATATATGTATATTTGAGCATGTCCTATATTCTACAATGAAGAAATCTCCAGAATATATCCTTGAATGAAAAACACAGCATAGAAAATTTTGTATAATATGCTACCATTTATTTATGATTCATAAGAATATGAAAATACAGACACATTTACTTCTATTTTTTTACAATGAAAAAATAAGATGATTTCTGTAACGTTTCCTGTAGAAGGGAGAGAATAGGGCATTCTCCAGGACAGACCACATAAAACTATACCATATACCTTAAAAGCAAAGATATTCCTTCACTGACTTCTGGCTTGCATTATTATTGGAAGTATTCCATCAGTCTTATCTTTGTTAACTTTGTGTATATCTTTTCCTTTGACTGTTCTTAAATTTTTCAATTTTCACAGGTTTTAAACCATTTCATTTGATGCTTTCTAGTTTTCTTCATGTTCCCTGTGTTTGGGATTCAATGACCTCTTTGATATGTTGGTTTATGATTTTCCTCTAATTTGGAAAATGTTGGTGGTTATTTCCTCAAATATTTTTCTGTCTTCTCTCCCCTCCCATTTCTGCCTTCTGCAGATTCCAATTATACATTTTTTTTAGACTGCTTGAAATTGTCCCACAAATCACTGCTCCTCTTTTTTTCCCAGCTTTTTCTCTGTGATTTGTTTTGCGTAATTCCTACTTCTGTATTCTCAAGTTCACTAGTATTTTTCCTCTGCAATGTCTACTCTGCTGTTAATCTCATTAATTGCATTTTTCATCTAAGACATTATGCTGTTCATCTGAAGATGTTTGATTTAGGACTTTTTCACATATTCCATGTCTTTCCTTAACCTATTCATGCTTTCCTCTACTGTCTTAAACATTCAAAATATAGGTATAACTTTTAATGACCTTCTATCATCTATATCACTTCTAGGTCTCTCTCTACTGATTTTTCTCATGATTATGGGTCATATTTTATAGCTTCTTATATGCTTGACAATTTTTGATTGGGTCTAAATACTGTGACTTTTATCCTTGTTATATGTTAAATATTTCTGTATATCTTCAAATATACACACACACACACTTTTTTTTTTTTGAGAAAGAGTCTCACTCTGTCACCCAAGCTGGACTGCAATGGCAACAACCTGTGCCTCCCAGGTTGAAGTGATTCTCCTGCCTCAGCCTCCTGAGTAGCTGGGACTACAGGCACATGCCACCACGCCCAGCTAATTTTTGTATTTTTAGTAGAGACAGGGTTTCTCCACGTTGGCCAGGCTGGTCCTGAACTCCTGACCTCATGCTCCACCCACCTCAGCCTCCCAAAGTGCTGGGATTACAGGCATGAGCCACCACACCCAGCCTCCTTTAATTATTCTTGAGCTTTGCTCTGAGATGCTTGAAAATAATTGATGTTTTTCAGGCTTCTTTCTAAGTTTTGTTAGGCATCACCAGAGAAGCCTTTAGATTAGGGCTATTTTCCCCCTACTACTAAGGCAATATCCTTCTGAGTACACTAGGGTGCCCATTTATTTATTTATTATAAAGTATTTTCAGTCAGCTGGTGGGAGCAAGAAATAGTCTATGCTTTGTGTGAGTGCTGGAGATATTTTACTTCATAAATACTTTCCATTTACATTTTCTTCATTTTTTGTTAATAGTTCTAGCATTTCTCAAAAAATTTTAATCATCTGAGAAATGCCTAGAAAAATGGGTTTCACAGCAAGTAAGCTAGGAAACTGTATACATTCTCTCTCTCTGACACAATGAATTTTAGCATATTAAAGCCTACATAAACACTTCAGAAAATAAATTCTTCCAACTTTTCTAAACTAAATGAAGACTAAAAGCTTCATTTCACATAAAATATATTACATCTCACAATCTTAGAAATTACAGTTTTTCATTTTTACTGCTTTCAATTTTCTCTTAAATTAGTCTAATCTTTGGCGAAATTAAGGTGTTTTTTGTTGCAGTGATGATTACTGTTTTCTTCTTCATAATTCCCTGCATTAAACAGAGTTACGATCGATTGATGGACAGATGGATGGATGGAAGCAATTTTGAGTGTGACAGAGCAAAGAGCATAGGCTCTGGAGTCGGACCAGTCTAACTCCAAATTCACACACTTTGAATTCACAAACTTTAAAACCCAGAGCAAGTTACTTCACCTATTATCTACAGAGAAAAATAATAACTTCCTCATGAGGATGTGAAAACTAAGTGAGATAAACTAAGCAACAAGCTCACAGCACATGCTCAGTAAGTCTCTTTTTCACATTTCCCTTTCAGTTAAATATAAAGGTTTCCAATATAAATTGTCAGTTTTTATAAATATCATCATGTACTAATATATAACATAGCCTCAAATGAGTAATTTATTTATTCGCAGTCATCTTTCACTTAATAAATTCTATTTATGTGTGTGTAGGTATACATATGCATATGCTATGTATAACTATATATATTTCTAATAGAGGTAAAATCACTTCCCCATGAACTGTTACAATTTAAAGATTTGATCGTGATGCGACAGTGAATTGTTTAAAACATTTAAAAAAGAGTAGATAGAAAAATATGGAAGTATTTCAAAATGTATTATATACTTCTCTACTTGTTTTTCATTAATAACATCTGTAAGAAAATAATCTGAATCTATGTTCTTCTAATCTAGCTACTTATTTCCTCTTAAAAAATACAATCTGGCTTGGAATGGTTAGGATTCCACCTGCAGGGCTAAGATTTATTGTTCTCAGAAAAAGGCAACAAAAACCATCAAAAGAGAAAAAGACAGACCCCAGGGCCCACTAAGGCGATGAGGAAGAAGGGAATAAACAATGAAAGATCAATTATTTTAATTCTAAGCCATTTTATTATAAATAATACTTCAGCTTCCCCAAAACACATTTGTGCCTCATTTAAGCCAACTGTTACAGGGCTGAACATGGGGGCTCATTCCTGTCAGCCTAGCACTTTGGGAGGCCAAGGTGGGAAGATCGCCTGAGCCCAGTGAGTTCGAGACCAGCCTGGGCAACATAGCAAGACCTAGTTTCTATAAAATAAAATTTAAAAATTTAAAAAGAAAAAAAAAAAAAGACTGTTGGCTGGGCACAGTGGCTCAGGCAGGTTAAGGCCTGTAATCTCAACACTTTGGGAGGCCGAGGCAGGTGGATCACTTTGAGCTCAGGAGTTCAAGACCAGCCTAGGCAACATGGTAAAACCCTGTCTCTACAAAAAATACAAAAATGAGCCGGGCATGGTGGTGCATGCCTGAGGTCTCAGCTACTTGGGAGGCTGAGGCTGGAGAATCACTTGAACCCGGGAGGCAGAGGCTGCAGTGGGCCAAGATCATGCCACTACACTCCAGCCTGAGCAACAGAGTGAGACCCTGTCTCAAAAACAACAACAACAAACCCTGTTACAGCCAATTAACAATTACATGGTTTAGAAGTACTATAAGCAGATCTTTTAGAACAGTTCTTCAAGTATCTTTGCATACTGTAAGCCATCTCTAGATAGCTTTAATGAAATTACAAAGTACCTAATTTTCATTAGGAAATATGAACCTCCAAAGAGTGTAACTTTCGTTATTGCATCACTCTCAAAGTTCCTCATAAATCCTACTAATACAAGGATTTCAGTCCATGTCACAGATAGAGGTGATCAGTTGATTACTGTAAACAAGATCCTTCCATAATTATAAAAGGAAAAGTACTTAAAAGATTTTTAAAAACTATTCCAGAAATTCTAATTGCTTTTAATAGAATCTTAAAACCTGTGCTAATATGGTAGCCACTAACCACATGTGACTACTAAGCATCTGAAATATGTGTAATAAGAACTGAGATGTGCAGTAAGTACAAAATACACACTACATTTCTTAGAAATTGAAGAAAACATTTCATTAATAATTTTTATGTTGATTATATGTTAAAATAATACTTTGGATACACTGGTTTAAACGAAATGTATTATTAAATTTAATGCATCTATTCTTACTTTTTAAAAGTAGGGCCACTTAAAATTTTTAAATTACATATATGGCTCACACTCTGTTTTGGATGTGTACTGCCCTAAACTCATCTCCCTTTACTCAAAGTCACACTAACTATATGCAGCTGTCTCTTGGTATCCATGGGGATTGGTTCTAGTACCCCTCCCCTGGATAACAAAATCTGAGAATGCAAGTCTCGTACATAAAATCGCACAGGATTTGCATGTAACTTACGCACATCCTCCAGCATACTTTAAATCATCTCTCGATTACTGATAATACTTAATACAATGTAAATGATATGTAAGTAGTTGTTATACTGTATCTGTTTTTATGTACATTATTTTTATTGTGTTGGGTTTTTTCCCAAATATTTTCAATTTGTGGTTGGTTGAATCTGGAAATGCCGAACCCAAGAATATTAATAAAAATCCTACATTAACTCATTTGTGTGAGAGTTTCAGTCAAATCAGTTATCCAACTACACTTTGGGTGTTATTTCTGGTCATCTTGGTCCTTCTCCTTATTGCTCTCCAACAAAACCTGGACACTTTATCACACTACAATTTTGTTTATATACCTATCTTCTATCTCCCCTACTAGATTCTTATCTCTTAAGACATAGTTCCTACATTTTAAGTCATCTTTTTATCCCCAGTGCACAACAGAGATATCTGTTCATATCTAATGCATATTCAAACTATTCTCACACCTTTTGCTCAAGTTGTTTCCTGCTATTTCCTTGTTTATCATCTTCTCTGCCAGCCAAGATATTTCATTAAGTAAAGTCTTCCTTAATTATCCCTAGCCTCAAACCCTCGAAAGAGTTACTTACCTGTGTTTTCTTAGGACTTTGTATCTCAAAGTTCCTGAGATACTTATAAATTATAAGGATTAGTATACTGTGTCTTTATATAGTTTCCTCAAGATATGACTGGTGTCTTGTCCATTTTTGTAGCTCTGCCATCTTATAACTATATCTAGTATAGTTAATGGTAACAAATGTCTTTCAAAGGAATTAAATGATGTATCTTTACTATATGTATAAATTAAATCACTGTACATGCACTAGCAAAAATTCCAGTTTCATAACAAAAAATGTTGAAACATTTGAGCACCTAATAAAAATGGCAATAAATAGAGGACATCAGGAGAAAAAGGGAATTTTAAGGAAGAAAGATAAAAGAAAAAATTCAATTTGCTAACCAACCACATTAGTGATATTGTAACATACGTCTGGTGACAAGTTCAGCAGCAGCAACAGACACTAATTAGCAAAGAACTGAATTATCACTGGCTCCCTTAGTAAGAAATTAAGGAAGAGTCTCCACTCTGTTATTTCTAGTCTCCTGCTGGCTTGGTTTCCAGCATGTTCTCTCTACACATTGTACATATAGGATACTTGGCTTCCAAGTCCCTCTAAGGAACCTCACAAAACAAGCTATGTAAATGAAAACTGTATAAAATTTCTGCAGAAGTATGGCAGCCCTCAAAAAATTAAATTTAGAATTAACATATGATCCAACAATTCCACTTCTGGGTATATATTCCAAAAACTGAATGAAAACATGGATTCCAACAGATATCTGTATATTAATGTTCATAGCAGCATTATTCACAATAACTGAAAGGTGGAAACAACCTAAACGTCCATTGACGGATGAATAAACAAAATGTGGTCTATACATACAAGAGAGTATTATTCAGCTTTTGAAAGGTAGGAAATTCTGACACATGCTACAAAGTGGATGAATCCTGAAGACATTAATGAAATAAGCCAGACACAAAGGGACAAATATTGTATAATTCTACATATATGAGGTACTAGAGTAATCAAATACATAGAGACAGAAAGTAGAATGGTGGCTGCCACAGCTGGGGAGTGGGGAAATGAGGAATTAATGTTTAATTGGCATGGAGTTTCAGTCTGAGAAGATGAAAAAGTTCTGGAGATGAATGGTGGTAACGGTCACAAAGAATTTTGATGTACTTAATGCAACAGAACAATACATTTTAAAATTATTAAAATGATAGATTTTATGTTATATATGTCATGTATACTTTTTATTTGATGTTTGTATACTTCATGCTATGTGTGCATGTTTACTTTCCTAAAATACAGTTTAAGACAAGCCCTCAGTAATACCTAGCTGTGCTGAGAATGTCCTACCTATGTCATCAAAACAAAGTTTGCAAATATTTCCCTACTGGATTGTATTTGGGAGATTACCACCCCAAGGGTAGAAATCTTCCTGCTTATAAATATTACTAATGGTCCTAAATAATAATGTTTACATTTCACTTTTCCCTATTTCGAGCAAAGATGAACTGTCAGTTTCCAAAAACCTCCTGAAACAAATATAACTACTACTCAACTAAAAAAATACATTATCATCAATACTTTTTTAAGCCATCTGAATGATATTTCCTAATTACCTTCCTTTTTTTCTTTTTTTTTTTTAAAATATACTTTAAGTTCTAGGGTACATGTGCACAACATGCGGGTTTGTTACATATGTATACATGTGCCATGTTGGTGTGCTGCACCCATTAACTCATCATTTACATCAGGTTTATCTCCTAATGCTAGCCCTCCCCACTCCCCATACCCCACAACAGGCCCCAGTGTGTGATGTTCCCTACCCTGTGTCCAAGTGTTCTCATTGTTCAATTCCCACCTATGAGTGAGAACATGCGGTGTTTGGTTTTCTGTCCTTGCAATAGTTTGCTCAGAATGATGGTTTCCACCTTCATCCATGTCCCTATAAAGGACACGAACTCATCCTTTTTTATGGCTGCATAGTATTCCATGGTATATATGCGCCACATTTTCTTAATCCAGTTTATCATTGATGGACATTTGGGCTGGTTCCAAGTCTTTGCTATTGTGAATAGTGTCGCAATAAACATAAGTGTGCATGTGTCTTTATAGCACTATGATTTATAATCCTTTGAGTATATACCCAGTAATGGGATGGCTGGGTCGAATGGTATTTCTACTTCCAGATCCTTGAGGAATCACCACACTGTCTTCCACAATGGTTGAACTAGTTTACACTCCCACCAACAGTGTAAAAGTATTCCTATTTCTCCACATCCTCTCCAGCACCTGTTGTTTCCTGAATTTTTTATGATCGCCATTCTAACTGGTGTGAGATAGTATCTCATTGTTGTTTTGATTTGCATTCTCTGATGGCCAGTAATGATGAGCATTTTTTCATTTGTCTGTTGGCTGCATAAATGTCTTCTTTTGAGAAGTGTCTGTTTATATCCTTTGCCCACTTTTTGATGGGGTTGTTTGATTTTTTCTCATAAATTGGTTTAAGTTTTTTGTAGATTCTGGATAGTAGCCCTTTGTCACATGCGTGGATTGCAAAAATTTTCTCCCATTCTGTAGGCTGCCTGTTCACTCTGATGGTAGTTTCTTTTGCTGTGCAGAAGCTCTTTAGTTTAATTAGATCCCCATTTGTCAATTTTGGCTTTCGTTGCCATTGCTTTTGGTGTTTTAGTCATGAAGTCCTAGGCCATGCCTATGGCCTGAATGGTACTGCCTATGTTTTCTTCTAGGGTTTTTATGGTTTTAGTTTTAACGTATGTCTTTAATCCACGTTGAATTAATTTTTGTATAAGGTGTAAGGAAGGGCTCCAGTTTCAGCCTTCTACCTATGGCGAGCCAGTTTTCCCAGCACCATTTATTAAATAGGGAATCCTTTCCTCGTTTCTTGTTTTTGTCAGATTTTTCAAAGATGAGATGGTTGTAGATGTGTGGTATTATTTCTGAGAGCTCTGTTCTGTTCCATTGGTCTATATCTCTGTTTTGGTACCAGCACCATGCTGTTTTGGTTATTGTAGCCTTGTAGTATAGTTTGAGGTCAGGTAGCATGATGCCTCCAGCTTTGTTCTTTTGGCTTAGGATTGTCTTTGCAATGCAGGCTCTTTTTGGTTCCAAAAGAACTTTAATGTAGTTTTTTCCAATTCTGTGAAGAAAGTCATTGGTAGCTTAATGGGGATGGCATTGAATCTATAAATTACCTTGGGCAGTATGGCCATTTTCACGATATTGATTCTTCCTATCCATGAGCATGGAATGTTCTTCCATTTGTTTGTGCTTCTTTTATTTCATTGAGCAGGGGTGTGTAGTTCTCCTTGAAGAGGTCCTTCACATCCCTTGTAAGTTGGATTCCTAGGTATTGGATTCTCTTTGAAGCAATTGTGAATGGGAGTTCACTCGTGATTTGGCTGTTTGGCTGTTATTGTATAGGAATGCCTGTGATTTTTGCACATTGATTTTGTATCCTGAGACTTTGCTGAAGTTGCTTATCAACTTAAGGAGATTTTGGGCTGAGACGATGGAGGTTTTCTAAATATACAATCATGTCATCTGCAAACAGGGACAATTTGACTTCCTCTTTTCCTAATTGAATACCCTTTATTTATTTTTCCTGCCTGACTGCCCTGGCCAGAACTTCCAACACTATGTTGAATAGGAGTGGTGAGAGAGGGCATCCCTGTCTTGTGCCAGTTTTCAAAGGGAATGCTTCCAGTTTTTGCCCATTCAGTATGATATTGGCTGTGGGTTGGTCATAAATAGCTCTTATTATTTTGAGATACGTCCCATCAATACCTAGTTTATTAAGAGTTTTTAGCATGAAGTGCTGTTGAATTTTGTCAAAGGCCTTTTCTGCATCTATTGAGATAATCATGCGGTTTTTGTCTTTGGTTCTGTTTACATGCTGGATCACATTTATTGATTTGCATATGTTGAACGAGCCTTGCATCCCACAGATGAAGCCAACTTGATCGTGGTGGATAAGCTTTTTGATGTGCTGCTGGATTTGGTTTGCCAGTATTTTATTGAGGATTTTTGCACTGATGTTCATCAGGGATATTGGTCTAAAATTCTTTTTGTTGTTGTTGTTGTTGTTGTGTCTCTGCCAGGCTTTGGTATCAGGATGATGCTGGCCTCATAAAATGAGTTAGGGAGGATTCACTCTGTTTCTATTGATTAGTTTCAGAAGGAATGGTACCAGCTTCTCTTTGTACCTCTGGTAGAATTCGGTTGTGAATCTGTCTGGTCCTGGGCTTTTTTTTGGTTGGTACGCTATTATTTATTGCCTCAATTTCAGAGCCTATTATTGGTCTATTCAGGGATTCAACTTCTTCCTGGTTTAGTCTTGGGAGGGTGTATGTGTCCAGGAATTTATCTATTTCTTCTAGATTTTCTAGTTTATTTGCGTAGAAGTGTTTATAGTATTCTCTGACGGTAGTTTGTATTTCTCTGGGATCAGTGGTGATACTGCTTTATCATTTTTTATTGCGTCTATTTGATTCTTCTCTCTCTTCTTCTTTATTAGTCTTGCTAGCCGTCTATCAATTTTGTTGATCTTTTCAAAAAACCAGCTCCTGGATTCATGGATTTTCTGAAGCATTTTTTTGTGTCTCTATCTCCTTCAGTTCTGCTCTGATCTTAGTTACTTCTTGCCTTCTGCTAGCTTTTGAATGTGTTTGTTCTTGCTTCTCTAGTTCTTTTAATTGTGATGTTAGGGTGTCAATTTTAGGTCTTTCCTGCTTTCTCTTGTGGGCAATTAGTGTTATAAATTTCCCTCTACACAATGCTTCAAAAGTGTCCCAGAGGTTCTGGTATGTTGTGTTTTTGTTTTCATTGGTTTCAAAGAACATCTTTATTTCTGCCTTCACTTCGTTATGTACCCAGTAGTCATTCAGAAGCAGGTTGTTCAGTTTCCATGTAGTTGAGCAGTTTTGAGTGAGTTTCTTAATCCTGAGTTTTAGTTTGATTGCACTGTGGTCTGAGAGACAATTCGTTATAATTGCTGTTCTTTTACATTTGCTGAGGAGTGCTTTACTTCCAACTATGTTGTCAATTTTGGAGTAAGTGCGATGTGGTGCTGAGAAGACTGTATATTCTGCTGACCTGGGGTGGTGAGTTCTGTAGATGTCTGTTAGGTCTGCTTGGTGCAGAGCTGAGTTCAATTCCTGGATATCCTTGTTAATTTTCTGTCTCATTGATCCGTCTAATGTTGACAGTGGGGTGTTAAAGTCTCCCATTACTATTGTGTGGCAGTCTAAGTATCTTTGTAGGTCTCTAAGGACCTGCTTTATGAATCTGGGTGCTCCTGTATTGGGTGCATATATACTTAGGATAGTTAGCTCTTCCTTTTGAATTTATCCCTTTACCATTATGTAATGGCCTTGTCTCTTTTGATCTTTGTTGGTTTAAAGTCTGTTTTATCAGAGACTAGGATTGTAACCCCTACTTTTTTTTGCGTTCCATTGGCTTTGTAAATATCCCTCCATCCCTTTATTTTGAGCCTGTGTATGTCTCTGCATGTGAGATGGGTCTCCTGAATACAGCACACTGATCATTCTTGACTCTTTATCCAATTTGCCAGTCTGTGTCTTTTGTTTGGAGCATTTAGCCCATTTACATTTAAGGTTAATATTGTTATGTGTGAATTTCATCCTGTCATTATTAAGTTAGCTAGTCACTTTGCTCGTTAGTTGACGCAGTTTCTTCCTAGCATCAATGGTCTTTACAATTTGGCATGTTTTTGCAGTGGCTGGTACTAGTTGTTCCATGTTTAGTGCTTCCTTCAGGAGCTCTTGTAAGGCAGGCCTGGTGGTGACAAAATCTCTCAGCATTTGCTTGTCTATAAAGGATTTTATTTCTCCTTCACTTATGAAGCTTAGTTTGGCTGGATATGAAAATCTAGGTTGAAAATTCTTTTCTTTAAGAATGTTGAATACTGGACCCCACTCTCTTCTGGCTTGTAGAGCTTCTGCCAAGAGATCCGCTGTTAGTCTGATGGGCTTCCCTTTGTGGGTAACCCGACCCCTCTCTCTGGCTGCCCTTAATATTTTTTCCTTCATTTCAACTTTGGTGAATCTGACAATTATGTGTCTTGGAGTTGCTCTTCTCGAGGAGTATCTTTCTGGTGTTCTCTCTATTTCCTGAATTTGAATGTTGGCCTGCCTTGCTAGGTTGGGGAAGTTCTTCCGGATAATAACCTGAAGAGTGTTTTCCAACTTGGTTCCAGTCTTCCCATCACTTTCAGGTACACCAATCAAATGCAGATTTGGTCTTTTCACATGGTCCCATATTTCCTAGAGGCTTTGTTCCCTTCTTTTTACTCTTTTTTCTCTAAACTTCTCACTTCATTTCATTCATTTGATCTTCAATCACTGATACCCTTTCTTCCACTTGATCGAATCAGCTACTGAAGCTTGCGCATGCCTCACATAGTTCTCATGCCGTGGTTTTCAGTTCCATCCGGTCATTTAAGGTCTTCTCTACACTGTTTATTCTAGTTAGCCATTCGTCTAATTTTTTTCCAGGTTTTTAGCTTCTTTGTGATGGGTTCGAACATCCTCCTTTAGCTCTGAGAAGTTTTTTATTATCAGTCGTCTGAAGCTTTCTCCTCTCAACTCGTCAAAGTCATTCTCCATCCAGCTTTGATCCATTGCTGGCGAGGAGCTGCGTTCCTCTGGAGGAGAGGAGGCGCTCTGATTTTTAGAATTTTCAGCTTTTCTGCTCTGGTGTCTCCCCATCTTTGTGGTTTTATCTACCTTTGGTCTTTGATGATGGTGATGTATAGATGGGGTTTTGGTGTAGATGTCCTTTCTATTTGTTAGTTTTCCTTCTAACAGTCAGGATCCTCAGCTGCAGGCCTGTTGGAGTTTGTTGGAGGTCCACTCCAGACCGTTTGCCTGGGTATCACCAGCGGAGGCTGCAGAACAGCAAATAGTGCTGAATGGCAAATGTTGCTGCCTGATCCTTCCTCTGGAAGTTTCATCTCAGAGGGGCACCTTGCTGAATGAGATGTCAGTCAGCCCCTACTGGGAGGTGTCTCCCAGTTAGGCTACTCAGGGGTCAGGGACCCAATTTGAGGAGGCAGTCTGTAATCCATTCTCAGATCTCAAACTCCGTGCTGGGAGAACCACTACTCTCTTTAAAGCTGTCAGACAGGGACGTTTAAGTCTGCAGAAGTTTCCGCTGCCTTTTGTTCAGCTATGCCCTGCCCCCAGAGGTGGAGTCTACAGAGGCAGGCAGGCCTCCTTGAGCTCCAGTGGGCTCCACCGAGTTCGAGCTTCCCGGTCGCTTTGTTTACCTACTCAAGCTTCAGCAATGGCAGACGCCTCTCCCCCAGCCTTGCTGCCACCTTGCAGTTCAATCTCAGACTGCTATGTTAGCAGTGAGCGAGGCTCCGTGGGCATGGGACTCTCAGAGCCAGGCGCAGGATATAATCTCTGGTGTGCCGTTTGCTAAGACCATTGGAAAAGCGCAGTATTAGGGTGGGAGTGTCCCGATTTTCCAGGTACCTTCTGTCACAGTTTCCCTTGGCTAGGAAAGGGAATTCCCCAACCCCTTGCGCTTCCCAGGTGAGGTGATGCCCCACCCTGCTTTGGCTCACACTCCACGGACTGCACCCACTGTCCGACAAGCCCCAGTGAGATGAACCTGTACCTCAGTTGGAAATGCAGAAATCACCCGTCTTCTGCGTAGCTCACGCTGGGAGCTACAGACTGGAGCTGTTCCTATTCCGCCATCTTGGAACCTCCTTTCACCTTCCTTTTTTCTCCTAGGGTAACCACTATCCTGAATTTTGCCTTTATTTATCTTTTTTTTTTCTTTTTTTTTTTGGAAACAGAGTCTCACTCTGTCACTTAGGCTGGAGTGCAGAGGTATGATCTCGGCTCACTGCAACCTCCGCCTCCCCAGTTCAAGCGATTCTCCCACTTCAGCTCCCGAGTAGCTGGGATTACAGGTCCCACCACCATGCCCAGCTAATTTTTGTATTTTTAGTAGAGATGGGGTTTCACCATGTTGGCCAGGCTGTTCTGGAATTCCTGACCTCAAGTGATCCGCCTGCCTTGGCCTCCCAAAGTGCTGGGATTACAGGCGTGAGCCACCACACCTGACCACCTTTATTATTATCTTTTTTTCTTGAGAGAATCTTCTTCCTTGCTGGATGCAGTGACTCACACCTATAATCCCAGCACTCTGGGAGGCCAAGGCAGGCAGATAACTTGAGGTCAGGAGTTTTGAAATCAGTCTGGCCAACATGGTGAAACCCCATCTCTACCAAAAAACACAAAAATTAACCAAGCATGGTGGCATGTGCCTGCAGTCTCAGCTACTCAGGAGGCTGAGGCATGAGAATGGCCTGAACCTAGCAGGCAGAGGTTGCAGTGAGCCAAGATGGTGCCACTGCACTCCAGCCTGGGCAACAGAGTAAGACTCCGCTACAAAAAAAAAAAAAACAAAAAACAAACAAACAAACAAAAAAACACTTCTCCCATGAATGGGTAAAACAGCCATAAAATATATACTTGGGCTAAGCATGGTGCCTCACGCCTGTAATCCCAGCACTTTGGGAGGCCAAGGTGGGTGGCTCACTTGAGCTCAAGAGTTCAAGACCAACCTGGGCAACATGACGAAACCCCATCTCTACCAAAAACATACAGAAAAATCAGTCAGGCATGGTGGCATGCTCCTGTAGTCCCACCTACTCAAGAGCCTGAGGTGGGAGAAACACTTGAGCCTGTTATCATGAGCCGAGATCTCACCACTGCACTCTAGCCTAGGTGGCAGGGTGAGACACTATCTCAAAAAAAAAAAAAAAAAAAAAAGGGCAGAGTATTTGGAGGACCTGAGGCACAACAGAGTACACTATTGTCAGTGCTTCAATGGTGACAACACCACCATTTCAAAAAGACCACCAATTTCAAAATTATGGAGAGAGAAGAGCTTGAGCTGCCACTAGACAAGTCATTATTACAGAAAGCATAGGAGACAGGAATGGTGTTTTAAAGTGTTTACAGTTGTCCTCATCCTTCCTACATCAGATTTACCTGAGAAGCTTGTTTAAAATACATGTTTTTAACTCTGTCTCAGACTACTGAATCACTTTCTAGAAGTAGGATTCTAGGATCTACATTTTACAGAGTATCTCGGGTGATTCTTACATTGATTAAAGTTTGAGAAGTACGAGTAGAGTGGAAAGAGAGCCTTGTCCACCACCTGCCCCATCTAGGTGGTGGTATTCTTAGAAAACCACTTTAAGTGCAAAACTTTTAGTGCTGTTAAAAAGATGATTGAATTGTACTAAACCTTACTAAGCTTAGTGTGTTGTTATTTTTAACATCATTACTCTGGTTATCACAACCTACACAGATGCTTGAACTGGCAGTGTGTACTAAGAAAAATCATGTGTCTCTACTGTTTCCCAAAAGAAGTTGCCATATGACTCTACACTATGCAATCTACTCACATGTTTGTAGATGCTTATAAATGCCAGTGCTACAGTGCAGGTGCATGCACATTTTGCCAAACAGCGGTTCAGTATTTGAAAATATCAATCAATTGCTTACCCATTTTCAGTTTCTTAAATAACTTTTCTTTAAAAGTTTTTGCCAAAACTTAAATTAAAAAAAAAAAAAAAGGTGAACTGTAGAAGCCATACCAAAACTGAATTCTGATAAACTATGTTTCACACAACATTTCCTTCCTATAAGTTATGCATACATTCAACTCAATTAACAGAAATGAACCAGCCAGTTGGTAAATTGGGGTATTCAAGCCTTAAAAAGCCTTAAATATTTTGGTGCTGCATTTTTTAAAGCACCTCTAAAAACACTTATAAAAATGTTGTATCATTTATTATAGTACTTACCACACAGTTTTATAATTGCCTGTTTATGTGCCTCTCTTCCCCACTGTACTATATATATGGCATGAGTGCAGGGATTATGATTATCATGGTCAGTGTTATAATCCAATACACAGCAAACTGCCTGGGATACAGTACTTGTTAAAAGGATGAATGGATGGATCGATTTTACACCAATACATTTTTTTTACACTGCTCAGATATTTTAAACACATTAATTCATAACTGTCTCATCATCCGTACAAGAGAAGGTACATCAGTAAGAAAATACAAGCTTAAAGAGATCAAGTGGCATGTGCAACTTACTCAGTTACTTGGTGGTAGAACCAGAATCTGAATCTAAAGCCACAACACCAAAAGGCTGAATCTATCCATTAGAGACCTTGCAGATTTCTTCAAGATGTGAACATCAAAAAAGGAAGAGAATCTGTATCAGGGTCTTACAAAGATTTGAATTATTCTCAAATTTCATCAAGAAGAGTAAACTGTCAGCAACAGCAGATAATTATCAATCAAAATAATGACAATAATATATGTCTTAATGAGCAGTAGTCTCTACACATTATATTGGGGGAAAAAAATAAGAAAGGAAGAATTTGTCTATTACTTTCCAAAAGACTAAAGATATTGTAAAGATACTAAAAAATAGTACTGATGGAACTGATGGATGAATATTTAACCAGTAGAAACAGAGTGGGAATAACTTCCTAGACTTACCATGGCCTGAGTAAACCATCCCCCAGACCAATGCAAGTAATTTGTTCTGTTTCCATGCTCACCAATCCATGTTTTGATGACCAAATTGGTTTTTCAGGTATCCTACCAGGAAGAAGATGCTCTGAATAATGATTACAAGTCTCGTGGTCAATGCAAAAATGGCTATATCTTTGTAAATTAATATTCCACATAACAGATCAGTCTCCTGTATATCTGTTACTCTGAATCAATTTACCAGAACACTGATGGATAACATAAAAAAATCAAGTATTTAAGTCTGCAAAGCAAAGGACGAGATCATGGATTCCTGATGACTCAGCCAAACTTCTCTTATTTTTTCAGCCACATTTCACAGAAATATCAGAACCTGGTAAGCTATGATTTGATTTTAGCAGTGTTTTAAAGTTAGATCTTCTTCTCCATTCACCAAATACACCAAAGAGGGAATTTGGTTTATGATACCAAAGGCATGTAAATAAGTATACAAAACTATATAGGCCAGTAAGAATCATTTTTAACATAAGCTAGAATAAAATCAATGCTACTCTCTAATTGCCTACCATCAATTCTTAATTCTTTTTCAAGCTTACCCACCAGCAAACTGCTTTTCTAAAATTAGTTAGTGCATCAAAACAAAAACCCTGATTTACTTACCACATTTCGAGAATGTGACAGATAAAACAGGCAAAAGATGACAAACTTTATGCCTTTATGCTTAGGCTCCTGAAAAACACAGTTATGCCTATTCTGTTATCTTCTGAGTAAATGTATCAATCACTGCACATTTAATTATACTGTGTCTTACTCTATTATTTGCCTCATAATGTTATTTAACTTCTTGTCTATTTTTGATCCCTCCCACATAACTGAAAAAGCAATAAAAGGGACAATGTGCTATACTTAACATATCCCTTCTATCTCGCTATCAAAGTAATGTCCAAATGGTCATCCTAGACCTCCCTTTTCATCTCATTCCCTAGATCCAAACAAATCACTATCAATATATGCATCCACCTTTTTCATATCCCTGTTTTCATGAGCCTAGACCAAGCATGTTTCTCTCTATCCTTAGATTTCTGCAACAGTTTCCTAACTGGTCTTCCTAAATTATGAACTCCCCTAATCAGCTCTCCACATTGCAAAGTTTTTAAAACATATCTGAATTTCTGGTTTTAGGCTCACAGAAGAAAATGCTTCTGTCCTCTTCAACTCTTCTTTTTCATCACTTAAAAACAACAACAGGCGGGCGTGGTGGCTCACGCCTATAATCCTAGCACTTTGGAAGGCTGAGGCAGGCAGATCACCTGAGATCCGGAGTTCGAGACCAGCTTGGTCAACATGGAGAAACCCCATCTCTATTAAAAATACAAAATCAGCTGGGAATAGTGGTACATGCCTGTAAATCCGGCTACTTGGGAGGCTAAGGCAGGAGAATCACTTGAACCTGGGAGGCGGAGGTCGCAGTGAGCCAAGATCGCACCATTGCACTCCAGCCTGGGCAACAAGAGCGAAACTCCATCTCAAAAAAAAATAAAAATAAAAATAAAAAAACAAGTTACTGAAAAAAATCTCCATCTTTCATTCAACAGAAGATACCTATATCCCTGAACCATGTTAGGATGCACTTAAAAAGAGTCAACTACTTAGAAGAGTAGAAGATAAAACCTGTTGAGAGATGATGTCTGGTATATAAGCCGATTTTTGCCCTGAAGAAAGGCTCAGGAATGGTATGTACCAGGTACCTCAGAAGGCAGAGGTAAGTCAGGGGGCTAAAAATAGATTTTTTTTTTTAATCCACAAGGGATCTCCCAGTTCCCAAACTCCATATTCACATAGTGAAGCAACTAACCTTCCTCTTCACCTCCTTCCAAGAAAAGAGGTATGTATTCTAGAGATGTTGAAATAAATATTTCAGACTCATGGAAACTAGTCCCATAGGAGGATAAGAGTGAACTGTTGAACTGAAAATAAGGCTAAGTCAGCATTCTGAAAGGTGAGATCCACAGTCCCTATTCCCATCCAACTCTAGAACACTAGTGGACAAAGAACCTTTAAAAACTCCTTTTTTTTCCCCTAAAGCTGAAAATAACTTCATATACTGACACTTGAATGTTCTCAAAGAAAAAAGCAAATCAAACAATAACCTTAGAAATAATACAGCCCTCTGTTTGATTATTCCAGCCCATGTCCTCTGAGCTTCTAAGTAATTTTTCAGTACATACTCTTAAATGTGAATAGGTAATAAAAGATCACCAGACGTTTGAGGAAGCCTAGCACGTGAAAGACAGACAAAAACAAACAAAAGGGGGTGGGAGGAAGAAGGGTAGAATGCAAGATAGGCACCATGCTAATTCTTATACTTACTATTCAGTGTTGATATTATTCAGTCTTGATAGCATTCTGTAACTTATTATTATTCCCATCTATATGAGGAAATGACAAAGGGTTAAGTAAATTATTCAGTCACACAGCTAATAAGTGGTAAAGGTGGGAAAGGAACCCAAGGCTACCTGACCCCAAAACCTGGGCTTTTAACCATAAGTATTACCATTCCCTTTAGGAATTATCTCCCCATACAAACACCTCAATTTCATAATAATGATGCCTCTTTCTTGTGGCACTACCCTTCTTCCTAATGGACAAGTTGAAAAGTGCTTTCTCAGAGTTCTAGAGCCCCACTTCCTCAGGAGCCCCAATGTAAAATGAACCTCTCTAAACATAGAAACAAAGATCTTCAAACTGTTCAGAGCATAATAATTTTCCATATGACATACTTCCTGACAGGTTGCAAAGGTCTTGACAAATGAAAGGAGAGGAGCACTAACAAATCATAGATTGGAAAGAGAATGGAAGCCTTCATATTACTTCTCCTAGAAGACTTAGGGAAACATAGAAATGAAGTTTTAATAATCAAATGCTGCTGAGAATAGCAATTATTAGCAAAGAACAGAATTAATGTCACTAAGTAAATAAAGACAGTATCTATCCTATCCATTCATGGATTAGAAGCAAAAGACAGAAATAAAAAGCAGACAGATCAAAGGAAATTAAAGTAAAAGAGAAATGAACCAAGCCCTAGTTTTAATTTTTAATCAGCCAAGTCCTAGGTCACTGGCAATGAAAGAAAGTTTCTGCCAGATGAATCATGTGATAACTACAATGTCCCAAATCTATCACCCTAACAGAATCAGCTATCAAAAAAGACCAGGAGAGGAGGAAGAACAATGAAAGATGATGGCTTATGCTTGGGTAAACAGCAAAACTTAAAATCCAAACTATTTTTAAAAAGTATTCTCATCAATGCATTCAAAAGGTTTTGCTTCCAGATGGGCTAGAGTAGCTTGCAGAAGACTCTTGCTGAGAACAAATTGAAAAGCTCAAAGACATACTGCAATAATCTATTGCAGAATGAGAAAAGCTTCCTCACACAGGCAACAAGAACAAGATGGCTTAAGATCCTGAAATCGAGAGAACTGTAAGAGGTAAGCTGACTTCTGCTAGGAACTTTTTAATTCCAAGCAAGAACTTGAAAAGACAAGCGTTGCATCAACAGAACCAACAAATAAGAATAGAAACCAGCAGAGATTTTTGCAGCAATCAGAGGGCCTCAAACATAATGCCAGATTTTTTGCCAAGCAACATTTCCTAAATTTAATGTATTAATGTATTCATGAGTCAGAGAGCTAAAAAGTTTAGTTAGAAGCCTCTTAAAAGAAAGAAAGGGAAAGAAAGGAAAGAAAGAGAGAAAGAGAAAGAGAGAGAGAAAGAAAGAAAGAGAAAGAAAAAAGAAAGAAAGAAAGAGAGAAAGAAAGAGAGAAAGAAAGAGAGAAAGAAAGAGAGAAAGAAAGAGAGAAAGAGAGAGAGAAAGAGAGAAAGAAAGACCAACATAGTTTTTGGCAGTTTTACAAAACAAAATTACACATCAGGACCAGCCAGGGTTAAGACCTCAGATGAAACATCAGAATCTAAGGTGAAATAAAAAGATAGTCACACACTGGAAGAAAATGTTCACAATACATTTATCTGATGAACCTCAAAGGCATTAAGATGAGAGAAAAAAGCCATATTCAAAATACTGCATGCTGTATGACTTCATTTACATGAAGTCCAGTAACAGACAAAAGTAATCTACAATAATAGAAATCAGACCTATGGTTTCACATAGGGCATGGAGAATGATTGAGACCATGAAGAAACCTTTCTGGCCTCAAGTGATCCGCCCACCTCGGCCTCCCAAAGTGCTAGGATTACAGGAGTGGGCCACCATATCCTGCCTATATAATTATTAAAACTCATCAAATTGTCCACTTACAAAGAGTACATTTCACTGAATGTAAACTTCACATAAACCAAAACTTTTTAATTATAAGGAACAAAATAAATGAACTTGTACTTATCAATAAAGGCAGAATAATAAAATTATGAAGTGTCAGGAATGTTATTTCCTTAATAATGTTTTATACTCTTTACCAAAATGTTTTTAAATATCCAACAGATAGGTTTACCACTAACTCTAACTCCTAAATGAAAAACATGCAAATAAGGAAAAACCAAAACAAAGAAATTTCCAGGTAAACAAAAGCTGAGAGAATTTCTCACCAACAAAACAAATTTCCAGATAAACAAAAGCTGAGAGAATTTCTCACCAACAAAACAAATTTCCAGATAAACAAAAGCTGAGAGAATTTCTCACCAACAAAACAAATTTCCAGATAAACAAAAGCTGAGAGAATTTCTCACCAACAGATCTGCATATAAAAAACAGTAAAGCTTTTCATGCTGGAGGGAAATGATACTAGACGGAACCTCTAATCTATACAAAGAGCATCAGAAATAATAAATATAAACATTTATTATTTCTTATATTCTTTAAAAGACAACTCTAAGCAAAAATCACAGAATGAATTACGAGCTATATAACATGTATAAGTAAAATATATGAAAAGAATAAAATAAAGGCTACAAGGGGGTAAACAGACGAATTTTTTTTTTTTTTTTTTTTTTTGAGACAGAGTCTCGCTCTGTTGTCCAGACTGGAGTGCAGTGGCACAGTCTCGGCTCACTGCAACCTTGGCTTCCTGGGTTGAAGCGATTCTCCTGCCTCAGTCTCCCAGGCAGCTGGGATTACAGGCGCCTGATACCACGCCTGGCTAATTTTTTTTATTTTTAGTAGAAACAGGGTTTCACCATGTTGGCCAGGATGGTCTCAAACTCCTGACCTCGTGATCCACCAGCTTCAGCCTCCCAAAGTGCAGGGATTACAGGTGTGAGCCACCGTGCCCAGCTGAAGAATATTCTTATAAAGTTCTTATACATGAAGTAGTATAAAGCAATTAAGAGAGACTGTGATAAGTAAACCATGTATGTTGTAATCTCTAGAACAAGGGTGGGAAAAAAGAAATGTAAGAAGTATAGCAAAGATGAGATCTGCTGGTTTCATACTGTATCAACTCACCTAAGCTGAAACTAAATTCCTGAAAATTCCTTCCCTGAGTGGTCTGAGGTCAGGAATGGCCACAAAAAAACATGTGCAGGCCTGGCAGTGGCTCACACCTGTAAGCCCATCACTTTGGGAGGCCGAGTCAGGTGGACCACCTGAGGTCAGGAGTTTGGGACCAGCCTGACCAACATGGTGAAACCCTGTCTCTACTAAAAATACAAAAAATTAGCTGGGCGTGGTGGCACTCGCCTGTAGTCCCAGCTACTCGGGAGGCTGAGGCAGGAGAATCGCTTGAGCCTGGGGGGCAGAGGTTGCAGTGAGCCAAGACCACGCCACCACACTCCAGCCTGGGCAAAACAGCAAGACTCCGTCTCAAAAAAAAAAAAAAAAAAAGTAAAGAAAGAAAATATACTTTGGAAGGTGGAAGAAAAACAGTAGGCATTACTGCTCCCAAAAAGTATAGGCACGCACCAAGTACTACTGCAGATGACAGACACTGTCCCTGATTGCCTGGCTCACATCACTGATATGTGGCAGATGAACCCAAGATTCCTCTAAATTCAGGCCAATTTTCCTCATGAACATAGATGCAAAAATCCTTAACAAAATATTAGCAAATCAAATCCAGGATTCTGTAAAAAGGATAACAAATCATGACCAACTGAGGTTGCTCTCAGCAATGCAAAGTTGGTTTAACATTCAGAAATCAGTATAATTTACCATATTAACAGAACAAAGGAGAAAATCTATATCACCATCTCCCTAGAATATTCAAAACAAATTAATAAACATTCATAATAAAAACTCTTAGCAAATTAAGAATAGAAGGTAATTTCCTTAATCAGCAGAAGGACATCTATGAAAAATCTATAGCTTACACCATACTTAATAGTGGAAGACTGAATATTTATCCCTAAGATAGGGAAAAAGGCAAGAATGTTAACAATGTTTGCTGTCAAACTATCACAAAAACAAAAAACCAAACACCGCATGTTCTCACTCACAGGTGGGAATTGAACAATGAGAACACTTGGACACAGGGAGGGGAACATCACACACTGGGGCCTGTTGTAGGATGGGGGGGGAGGAGGGAGGGATAGCATTAGGAGATATACATATGTAAATGACGAGTCAATGAGGGCAGCACAACAACACGGCACATGTATACATATGTAACAAACCTGCACATTGTGCACATGTACCCTAGAACTTAAAGTATAAAAAAAAAAAAAAAAGAATGTTTGCTGTTACCACTTCTATTCAACCTCTATTATACTAGAGGTCCTATTACATGCAATAAATAAGAAAAAGTCATAAAAACTGGAAAGAATTACAGCTATCTTTTATCACAGACAAATGATTATATATAGAAAACTCTGCATTCTTTACATTAAAAACCTCTAGAAAAAATAAGTAAATGTATACAGTAACAAAATACATCTATGACCAAGCCCACGATTACCATATGAGGTACACACTGTCCAGGGACCTTAGGTTGGCCCACCCTGCCCACAACCGCCAGAGCCTGGGTGAGCCGTCACAGGGCCAAGGGACCGACTTGCCCCACCTGCAGTAGCCAACACCCCCAGATGCCATCCTAGAGCCTGTGGACTGGCCTGCCCGACTGCAACCCACTGTCAGTGGCTGCATGCACCATCCAAGAGCCTGAGAATCAGCTTGACACCTCCTGCCTCTGTCACCACTGAGGGAATTCATAACAACAAGACCAGCTCTACAAGAAATGTTTAAGGAGTTCCTACATCTGGAAGTGAAAGAATAATATCTATCATCATGAAAACATATTAAAGTGGCCAGGTATGGTGGCTCACACCTGTAATCCCAGCACTTTGTGAAGTCAAGGAGGGCAGATCACTTGAGCCCACGAGTTCGAGACCAGCCTGGGTAACATGGTGAAATCCTGTTTCCACTAAAAATACAACAGTTAGCCAGGCATGGTGGTGCATGCCTGTAGTCCTAGCTACTCGGGAGGCTGAGGTGGGAGGATCACCTGAGCCAGGAGGCAGAGGGATGCAGGGAGCCAAGATCACACCACTGCACTCCACCCTGGGAAATAGAGCAAAGACCTCGTCTCAAAAAAAAAAAAAAAAATTAAAGCATAAAATTCACTGGTAGAGAGCAGACACACAAATGAGAAAGAGGAAAGGACTCAAATGTAACCACTGCAGAAAACTACCAAATGGCCAGATGTGATGGCTCACACCTGTAATCTCAGCACTTTGGGAGGCCAAGGTGGGTGGATTACCTGAGGTCAGGAGTTCGAGACCAGCATGACCAACATGGCAAAACCCCGTTTAAACTAAAAATACAAAACTTAGCCAAGCATGGTGGCAGGCACCTGTAATCCCAGCTACTAGGGAGGCTGAGGCAGGAGAATCGCTTGAACCTGGGAGACGGAGGTTGCGGTGAACCGAGGTCACGCCATTGCACTCCAGCCTGGGCAACAGAGCAAGACTCCACCTCAAAAAAAAAAAAAGAAAGAAAAAGAAAAGAAAAGAAAACCACCAAACTAAGCTGGATTGTAGTGGCTCATGCCTGTAATCCCAGCACTTTGGGAAGCCGAGGAGGGTGGATCACCTGAGGTCAGGAGTTTGAGACCAGCCTGACCAACATGGTGAAACCCCGTCTCTACTAAAAATACAAAATTATCCGGGTGTGTTGGTGCACACCTATAATCCCAGCTACTTGGCGGGGCTGAGGCAGGAGAATCACTTGAACCCAGGAGATGGAGGTTGCAGTGAGCCGAGATCACGCCACTGCACTCCAGCCCAGGCAACAGTGCAAGAATCTGCCTCAAAAAAAAAAAAGACAAAAGATCAACTAATGCTGTTTTTTTGAAAAGATAAAAAAGATCAATAAACTACTCATGAGACTAACAAAAGAAATTCAGAAATGAAAATGAAGTCATCATAACTGATACCAAAGAAACACAAAAGATCATCGCAGGTTATTGTGAACAGCTATATACCAACAAACTGGAAAACACAGAGTAAATGGGTAAATTTCTAGATACAGATAACTACCAAGATTGAACCATAAAGAAATAGAAAACTGAACAGACCCATAATGAGCAACAAGATTGAATCAGTAATAAAGTCTCCTAAGGCTAAGTGCAGTAACTCACACCTATAATCTCAATGCTTTGAGAGGCTGAGGTGGAAGAATTGCTTGAGCCCAGGAGGTGGTGACCAGCCTGGGTAACATAGAAAAATCCATCACTACAAAAAATATTCCAAAAAAATTTAGCCAGGCAACACCTGTAGCCCTATCTACTTGGGAGCCTCAGGCAGGAGGATCCCTTGACTCTAGGAGTTTGAGGCTGCAGTAAGCTATGATAACACCACTGCATTCCAGCCTGGGTGACAGGGTAGACCTTGTGTCTTTAAAAAAACAAAACAAAAACAAACAAAAACTCCCAAAAAAGAGAAGCCCGGGACCAGATAGCTTCACTGCTGAATTCTACAAAACTCTTAAGAAAAACTAGCACCAATTCTTCTCAAATATTCAAAAAATTAAAAAGAAGGGAATTCTTCTTCATTCCTTCTATGAGACAGCATTACCCTGATATCAAAACCAGGCAAGAACACAACAAAAAAAGAAAACTACAGGTCAATATCCCTGATGAACATAGATTTGAAAATCCTCAGCAAAATACTAGCAAACCGAAATCAATGGCACATTAAAAAGATCACTCACCATAAGCTGGATTTATGCCAGGAATGCAAAGATGGCCCAACATGCACAAATCAATAAATACACACTACATCACACTAACAGAATCAAGAACCAGAATCATATTTTCATTTAAATAGACATTGAAACAGCATTCAATAAAATTCAACATCCATTTCTGATAAAAACTCCCAACTGAGTATCGAAGAAACATATCTCAATGTAATAAAAGCCATATATGACATACCCACAGCTATCATCATACTGAATGGGGAGAAACTGAAACACTTTTCTCTAATATCTGGAACATGACGAAGATGCACACTTTCACCACTGTTATTCAACATAGTACTAAAAGTCTTAGCTATAACAACCAGACAAGAGAAGAAGTAAAAGGCATCCAAATTGGAAAGGAAGAAGTCAAATCATTCTTGTTTGCAGATAACATGATCTTAGATATAGAAAAACCTAATACTGCACCAAAAAACTTTTAGAACTGATAAACTCAGCGAAGTTACAAGACACAAAATAAACAAACTAAAATCATCAGTACTTCTATACACCAAAAATGAACAATTTTAAAAAAAAAAAATCAAGAAACCAATCCATCCCATTTACAATAGCTATTAAAACAACAACAACAACAACCTAGGAATCAATTTAACCAAGAACATAAAAGACATCTGCAATGAAAATTACAAAACACTAATGAAAGAAATTGAAGAGAACACAAACAAAGGTATCCCACACTCATTGATTAGAAGAACTAATATTGTTAAAATGACCATACTATCCAAAGTAATCTACAGATACAGCATAATCTCCATAAAATACCAAGGACATTCTTTACAGAAATAGAAAAAGCAATCCTAAAGTTCACATAGAAGCACAATAGACCCTGAATAGCCAAAGTAATAATCAGAAAAAAGAACAAAGCTGACTTCAAAATATACAATAGAGCTACAGTAACCAAAACAGCACGGTATTGGTATAATAAAAGATACATAGGTCAGGCACAGTGGCTCACGCCTGTAATCCCAGCACTTTGGGAGGCTGAGGTGGGTAGATCACCTGAGTTCAGGAGTTCAAGACCAGCCTGGCCAACATGATGAAACCCTGTCTCTCCAAAAAATACAAAAATTAGCTGGGTGTGGTGGTGGGCGCCTGTAATCGCAGCTACTCCGGAGGCTGAGGAAGGTGAATTACTTGAACTCAGGAGGCAAAGGTTGCAGTGAGCTGAGATCGTGCCACTGCACTCTAGCCTGGGTGACAAGAATGAAACTCCATCTCAAAAAACAAAATGAAACAAACAAAAAAAACAGATACATAGACCAACAGAACAGACAACCCTAAAATTAAAAATATTAATAAATCCACATATTTTTAGCCAACTGATATTCGGCAAAAGTACTAAGAATACACATTGGGAAAACAGTCTCCAATAAATCGTGCTGAGAAAAATGGATGACCATATGCAGGGGAATGAAACTAGACCCCTATCTATCACTATATACAAAAATTAACTCAAAATGGATTAAAGACTTAAACGTAAGACTCAAAACTATAAAACTGCTGGGTGAAAACACGTCAGGACAAAAACACATCAGGACAAAAACGCAGACAACAAAAACAGACAAATGGGACTGTACTAAACTAGAAGGCTTCTCCACGGCAAAAGAAACAATCAACACAGTTAACAGACAACCTGTAGATAGGAAAATACTTACAAATCATTTGACTAACAAAGAACTAACAACCAGAATATACAAGGAATTCAAACAACTCAGCAGCAAAAAAAAAAAAAAAATCCCATTACTACAAAGTAGGTGAAGTATCTGAAGAGACATTTCTCAAAAGAAGACACAGAAATGGCCACCAACAAATATTATCTCACCCCAGTCAGAATGGCTATTATCAAAGACAAAAAAAAACAAATCCTGGCAAGGATGCAGAAAAAAAGGAACTCATACACTGTTGGTGGGAATATAAATTAGTACAGTCAGTATAAAAAGCAGTGTCGTGCCTTCTCAAAAAACTAAAAATAGAACTACTATATGATACAGCAATCTCATTACTGGTTATTTATAGAAAGGAAAGGAAATCAACATCAAAAGGATACCTGCGCCCCCATGTTTATTCCAACACTATTCATAATAGCCCAGATACGGAGTCAGCCTAAATGTCCATCAACAGGCAAATGGATAAATAAAAAAGTGGTTTATATACACAATGGAATACTATTCCTCCATGAAAAAGAATGGAATTGGGCCAGGTGTAGTGTGCCTCATGCATGTAATCCCAGTGATTTGGGAGGCTGATGCAGGAGGGTCGCTTAAGGCCAGGAGTTGAAGATCAGCTTGGGTAATATAACAAGACCCTATCTCTACAGAAAGTAAAACAAGTTAGCCAGGTGTGGTGACACATGCGTGTAATCCCAGTTACTCAGGACACTGAGGGGGGAGGATTGCTTAAGCTCCAGAGTTTAACATTACTGAGAGCTACATCATACCACTACACTCCAGCCTGGGCAACAGAAAGATCCTGTCTCTAAACATAAACAAACAAACAAACTACAAAGAAAAAGAATGAAATCCTATCACTTGCAGCAACATGGATAAGCCTGCAGGATAGTATGTTAAACTAAGTAAGGCACAGAAAGATAAATACATGCTCTCAGTCATATGTAGAAGCTAAAAAGAATTCTGAGCTCACGGAATTAGAGTATAGAATTGGAAATATTAGAGACTGGGAAGGGCAGTGAGAAGGGGTGAATGGGGAGAACCTGGTTAACAGATATGAAATTACAGCTAGATAGGAGGAATGAGTTCTGGTGTTCTACAGCGCTGTAGGGTGACACGGTTAACTATAATATATTGTATATTTTCAAAAAGATAAAAAAGCAGACTTTAAACGTTCCCAACAAAAAGGAAAAAAAAAGTTTAAGGTGAAGGATATGCTAATTATCCTGATTTGATCACCACACATTGCATATTCTTATGAAAAGATCACTTTGTATCGCATAAGTATATACAATTATTACATGTAAACTAAAAATACAAGGGAAAAAGTTACCGTACCATCCAGTAACTGCACTTGTGGTTATATGCCCAAAAGACTTTTAAGGAAGCAAGGACTCAAAACATATTTATACACCCATGTTCATAGTACCATTGTTAACAACATCCAAAATGTATAAACAACTCAAATGTCCATCCATAAATGAAGAAAATGTAGTATGTTCACGCAACAGAGTATTGTTGCTCCTTAAAAAGACAAGAAATTCTGACATACGCTATAAAATGGATGTACCTTAAAAATACTATGTTAAGTGAAACAAGCCAGACATAAAAGGACAAACACTAAATAATTCCACGTCTATAAGTACTCAAACTCACAGAGGCAGAAAGGGGAATGGGGAGTTAATGTTTAGAAGCAGAAAGGGGAATGGGGAGTTAATGTTTAATCAATAAGAGTTTAGGGGAAGATGAAAAAGTTCTAGAGATGAGTGGTGGTGATGCTACAAAATAATGTGAAGGTACTTAATACCACTGAACTGTATGTTTAAAACAGCTAAAAAGGTAAATTTTATGTTATGTATATTTTACCAGAATTTTTTTGTTTTAAAGCTTACTGTATGGGGGTAAAGTATGGTGGCTCACACCTGTAATCTCAGCACTTTGGGAGGCCGAGGCGGGTGGATCACTTGAGGTCAGAAGTTCAAGACCAGCCTAGTCAACATATTGAAACTCCGTCTCTACTAAAATGACAAAAAATTAGTTGGGCACGGTGGCACGTGCCTGTAGTCCCAACTATTTGGGAGGCTGAGGTTGCAGTGAGCCAAGATGGCACCACTGCAGTCCAGCCTGGGTGGCAGAGAGAGACCCTGTCTCCAAAAAACAATTAAACAAATAAAATAAAATAAAATAAAATAAAATAAAATAAAAGCTTACTGTGTAGTTTCATATACATAACGTTTTAAAACTTGCAAAACTAACATATATGTAATGTCAGAAGTCAATCTACTAGGTTATCCTGAAGGGTGAGAGATAACTGAATGGAAGAAGGAAGCTTCTGGAACTCTGATTATATTCTGCTTCTTTTTTTTCTTTTTGTTTGTTTAAACATAAATTTTTTTTCTCACAATTCTGAGATGATAAATCCAAGATCAAGGTGTCAGCAGTTTGGATGTCTTCTGAGGCCTCTCTCCTTGGCTTGTTGATGGCTATCTCCTCCCTGTGTCTTCACATTGTTCTTCCCTGCGTCTCTATGTGCCCTAATCTCCTCTTTTTCTTTTTTCTACTCTTGTCACATATTCTGTTCTTTTAACCAAAGTGTTGTTTATATGGATGTGTTCATGTTGTGCAAATTCAAACTATACTCTTAGGATTTTTGTTCTTTGCTATCTGAATATTACACCCTCATAAAGTTTAGAGTTTTCACTTGCTTTAGTTAATGACAGACTGTGATTCTGCTGAGGTGAGGATCTGGATGTTCACAGCCAGACTGGTTTTCAGGAACAAGTCACCTGCCTAGTAAGTGAGCCCTGCTTAAGAGTCCAACATCCATGCTATAGTGCACTTATATTGCACGCTGTCTGTCTTTGGCACACAGACTACAACTTTTCTGAAATGGCAAAAATATTAGTTCTATTTCAAAAGTGGCCTCAAAATGAAAGTCAACTTCTACTATAAATAATAGAATAGAAAATGAAGGTCTAAGAAAGTAATATGAAAGTCTCTTGAGTATATGGAGAAAAGAATATCAAGAATCTACATCTTTGTTTAAAAGATTTATTCTACATGTCAAAGCATTTCCAAAGGCCAGCTGCTTTTAGTCTGTGACGTTAACTCTTTAGAATAAAAGTATCACACTTAAAAGAAAATAAGTGTTCTGTATTTAAAAACTGAGGAAGGCGGCCAGGCATGGTGGCTCGCGCCTGTAATCCCAGCACTTTGGGAGACCAAGGCAGACCAATCACAAGGTCAAGAGTTCGAGACCAGCCTGGCCAACACAGCGAAACCCCATCTCCACTAAAAATACAAAAAATTAGCCGAGTGTGGTGGTGGGCGCCTGTAATGTCAGCTACTCGGGAGGCTGAGGCAGGAGAATAGCTTGAACCCAGGAGGCGGAGGTTGCAGTGAACCGAAATCATGCCATTGGACTCTAGCCCAGGCAACAGTGCGAGACTCCATCTCAAAAAAAAACTGAGGAAGGCTGGCCAGGCGCAGTGGCACATGCCTGTAATCCCAGCACTTTGAGAGGTCAAGCCGAGCTCAGGGATTCGAGACCAGCCTGGCCAACATGGTGAAACCCCCATCTCTATTAAACATACAAAGAAATACCCAGGCATGGTGGTGTGCATCTGTGGTCCCAGCTGCATGGGAGGCAGAGGTGGGAGGACTGCTTGAACTCAGGAGGCACGGGTTGCCGTGAGCCGAGACTGCATCACCGTACCCCAGTCTGGGTGACACAGCGAGACACAGTCTCAAAAAAAATAAATAACTGGGAAAGCTAGCAAAATTATTCTTTTTTTAATCAAAATAAAAAATGTTTTGAATTATTAGGAAATGATGTGTTTAATAATACTCTCAAAGGATATCCAACAATATTTAATAGAGTTGTATTAACAGAATTAAAACAGGAAGTTCTTTGATCATTCACACAATTTATACATAGGAAAGCAGAAGGAGTGGGCTCCAAAAACAGTGCTATTTAAGTTCTAAATCGAGTACTAGTATATAAATTTTATCCTGGATAGTTTTAAAAAATGATACTTGAGCAAGAATTATGCATGTTTTATGAATATATGTGAACCAAAAGATCTTTGGTTGATAAAACTGTATTCAGATCCCTTCAAAAAGAGAAAAATTTCAGTAAATTTTACACACTGTTTATACTATATCTTTTGGTAACAAAAACTAGAGAACAGATTCATTATAAGAGCTTACATTATCTTTTCTATCCACAAGAGGGAGCAAACATTTAACACATCTTGGGAATTTCATTTCACACTAGCTTTCACACAAGACTTTCAGGAAATAATAAAACTGCCAAAAATATTCATTGAATGTCTCTATCATGTGCCAGGCCTAGTGCTAGGTTCTGGAAATACAGTGGGTAAAAGATTTGGCTCCTGCCCTCACGATTCACAATTATTCAGATAACAAAGTACATCTAAAGATTTATAAGATTCTTTAAATGGACTCAAACCATACTTAGCTTTTTTATAATTATTATAAATCATAATTTATAAGTATTCTGTCTTACCAGAAGCTATAAATATGATGTAACGCTATACAAATTATCAGTAATTTGTAGTCTACAACTCTTAAAAAGCAAATAACACATATTAGGCAATTTATCGCATAAACAATTAACAGTAAGCACCAAGATGCAAATACCTTCTTTTTTCCAAGTAGACTCCAATGACCCATGCCACTCATTTTTTTCATTTTTCATTTGCTTAACCAAAATGTTAGCAAATTAGCATTTATTTAGGGGAATCTGGGGCTATAGTTAACAAAGCATTTCAAGAGAGGGATATCTTTGAAATGTACTGATAAGTAGTAAAATCATAATGCCAACATGGGAAATTCTCAATTACAGCCTATTAATGACATTCTAATACATCTTGGTTATTTTGTTTTAAAGAAGAATGGATTCCAAAAGGGCATAATGAGCTAAGCAGGTGACCTCAGGAGAGTTCTTCCAAGTAGGTGTGTTTATACAGAAGCAAAGCTTAGGGTACAGTACTATTCAGGAAGGTATATTGGCAGGAAACAATGTGTAGTGGAAAAAAAAACTCTGACTCAAAGCACAACTAGCTTCAAATGCAGCTTTACCATTTAACTAGACCTGTGACTTTACCATTTAACTAGTCCTGAGACTCTCTGAGTCTCAGTGTTCTCATTCATACAATGGTAATAACAAATCTTGCAAAGCTGCTGTAAGGACTAATAATAATGCAGGTAAAGCATCAAATAGCCCAATTTTACAATGAGAAAACTAAAGAAGGCAACATAACTAGGGTTAGAAATCAGAAAAACTGTGGGCCAGAATGTCTTTATTTCTAGTAAAACTCCTTAAATTGAAGTCTACTTAGTCTAACATTAATTAATCACAGCAGCTTTGTTATGATTAGTGTCTACATGATACATTGTTTATCCATCCTTTTATTTACAACCTAGAGAAGCATCTTTATATTCCAGATGCTTCTCTTATACACAATATAGATCAATATTTAATTTTCATCCAACCTGACAGTCTCTACCTTTTGATAACTATTTACCCTATTTACATTTAATGTAATTACTGATATGGCAGTAGTTTACTGTAAGTTTACTATCTGGGTTCTTCGTTTACTATCGTGGTTCTTTTATTTTGTTTCCACAATCTGTCCCAATTGTTTTTCTTCAGTTATACTTTCTTATCTGCATTCTTTAGGGTTAAGCATATGTATGAGTTGGTTCACGCTGCTGATAAAGACACACCTAAAACTGGGAACAAAAAGAGGTTTAATTGGACTTACACTTCCACATAGCTGGGGAAGCCTCAGAATCACAACAGGAGGTGAAAGGCACTTCTTACATGGTGGCAGTGAGAGAAAAATGAGGAAGAAGCAAAAACTGAAACCCCTGAATAAACCTATCAGATCTCACCAGACTTACTCACTATCACAAGAATAGCAGGTGGTTGGGCGCAGTGGCTCACGCCTGTAATCCCAACACTTTGGGAGGCTGAGGCAGGTGGATCACAAGGTCAAGAGGTCGAGACCATCCTGACTAACACGGTGAAACCCCATCTCTACTAAAAATACACACACACACAAAATTAGCTGGGCATAGAGGCAGGCACCTGTAGTCCTAGCTACTGGGGAGGCTGAGGCTGGAGAATGGTGTGAACCAGGGAGGCAGAGCTTGCAGTAAGCCAAGATTGCACCACTGCACTCCAGCCTGGGTGACAGAGCAAGACTCCGTCTCAAAATAAATAACTAAATAAAAATAAAATAATAATAATAATAGCACGTGAAAGACTGGCCCCCATGATTCCATTACCTCCCCACTGGGTCCCTCCCACAACACGTGGCAATTCTGGGAGATGAAAATTCGAGTTGAGATTTGGGTGGGGACACAGCCAAACCATATCATTCCGCCCATGGCCCCTTCAAATCTCATGTCCTCACATTTAAAAACCAATCATGTCTTCCCAACAGTCCCCCAAAGTCGTAACTCATTTCAGCATTAACCCAAAAGTCCATAGTCCAAAGTCTCATCTGAGACAAGGCAAGTCCCTTCCACCTATAAGCCTCTAAAATAAAAAGCAAGCTAGTTACTTCCTAGATACAATGAGGGTACAAGGTATCGGGTAAACACAGCCATTCTACATGGGAGAAACTGGCCAAAACAAAGGGGTTACAGGGCCCATTCAAGACCGAAATACAGTGGGGCAGTTAAATTTTAAAGCTCCAAAATGATCTCCTTTGACTCCAGGTCTCACATTCAGGTCACATTGATCTAAAAGGTGGTTTCCCATGATCTTGGGCAGCTCCGCCCCTGTGGCTTTGCAGGATACAGCCTCCCTCCTGGATGCTTTCACAGGCTGGCACTAAGTATCTGGAGCTTTTCCAGGCACAGGGTGCAAGCTGTCAGTGGATCTGCCATTCTGGGATCTGGAGGATGGTGGCACTCTTCTCACAGCTCCACTAGGCAGTGCCCTAGCAGGGACTCTGTGTGGGAGCTCCAACCCCACATTTCCCTTCCACACTGTCCTAGCAGAGGTTCTCCAAGAAAGCCCCACCCCTGCAGCAAACTTCTTCCAGGGCATCCAGGCATTTCCATACATCTTCTGAAATCTAGGCGGAGGTTCTTAAACCTCAATTCTTGACTTCTGTGCACCTGCAGTCTCAACACCACGTGAAAGCTGCCAAGGCTTTGGGCTTCTACCCTCTGAAGCCACAGCCCAAGCTCTATGTTGGCCCCTTTCAGCCATGGCCGGAGTGGCTGGAACACAGGGCACCAAGTTCCTAGGATGCACTCAGTACACCTGGGCCCAGCCTACAAAACCACTTTTCCTCCTGGGCCTCCGTGCCTGTGATGGGAGGGGCTGCCATGAAAGTCTCTGACGTGACCTGGAGACATTTTCCCCATGTAATATTAGGGTCCTTGCTACTTATGCAAATTTCTACAGCCAACTTGAATTTCTCCTCAAAAAATGGGTCTTTTCTACCGCATCAGGCTGCAAATTTTCTGAACTTTTATGCTCTTTTTTCCTTTTAAAATGGAATGCTTTTAACAGCACCCAAGTCACCTTTTGAATGCTTTGCTGCTTAGAAATGTTTTCCGCCAGATACCCTAAATCATCTCTCTCAAGTTCAAAGTTCCACAAGTCTTTAGGGCGGGGCAAAATGCCGCCAGTCTCTTTGCTTAAAACATAGCAAGAGTCACCTTTGCTCCAGTTCCCAGCAAGTTCCTCATCTCCATCTGAGACCACCTCAGCCTGGACCTTATTGTTCATATCACTAATAGTATTTTTGTCAAAGTCATTCAACAAGTCTCTAGGAGGTTCCAAACCTTCCCACATTTTCCTGTCTTCTGAGCCCTCCAAACTGTTTCAACGTCTGCCTGTTACCCAGTTCCAACGTCGCATCAAAATTCTCCAGTATCTTTTTGGCAACGCCCCACTGTACTGGTACCAATTTACTGTATTAGTTTGTTTTCATGCTGCTGATAAAGACATACCCAAAACTGGGAACAAAAAGAGGTTTAATTGGACTTACAGTTCCACATGGCTGGGGAGGCCTCAGAATCATTGAGCCTGCGGGTGCACAGAAGTTAGAATCATGACAGAAGTCTTACATGGCAGCGGGAAGAGAAAAATGAGAAAGAAGCAAAAGCAGAAACCCCTGATAAACCCATCAGATCTCGCGAGACTTATTCACTATCACAAGAATAGCGAGGGAAAGACCAGGCCCCATGATTCATTTACCTCCCCCTGGGCCCCTCCCACAACACGTGAGAATTCTGGGAGATAAAATTCAAGTTGAGATTTAGGTGGGGACACAGCCAAACCATATCAGCATATTTTTAGTATCTATTTTATCTCTTCTATTAGCTTTTTAACTATATTTCTTCTCTTTATTAGTGGTTGTTCTCAGAATTACAACATCCATCCAGAACTTATCAGTATACCTTAATATTACTGCACCTCATGTAATGTAAGAACCTTGCAATACTTCTTTCCTGATACTGTTGTCACATATTTTACTTCTACGTAATTTTTTAAATACTTACCCATATATATGCAATTTTCAGTGTTCTTCATGTCTTCCGTAGATCCATATTTCCATCTGATACCATTCCTCTACAACCTAAAGAAATTTCTTTATAATTTCTTATAATATGCAGATCTGTGGGCAACATATCTTCCCATATTTTATCATATAACACTCTCTTGGCCAGGTATGGTGGCTCATGCCTATAATTTCAGCACTTTGGGAGGCCAAGGCAGGAGGATCACTTGAGCCCAGAAGTTCGAGACCAGCCTGGGCAACAAAATGAGACCCTGTCTCTACAAAAAAATTTAAAAATTAGCCAAGCATGGTGGTACACACCTGTGGTCCCAGCTACACAAGAGGCTGAGACAGAAGGATCACATGAGCCCAGGAAATCAAGGCTGCAATGAGCCATGTTCATACCACTGCACTCCAGCCTAGGTGACACAGTGAGTTTCAAAAATAATAATAAATAAGTAACTGAAAAAAAAATTTTAAAGCCTTCACTTTTGGTTTTGAAGGATAATTTTGATGAATATAAAATTCTAGTTGATATTTTTTTCTTTCAACACTTTAAAGATATTATTCCATTATCCTCTGGATTCCACTGTTTCTGACTAGACGTTAGCTATGACTCTTGTCATTGCTCTATTTATGAATGTTTTTCCCTCTCCTCTGGATGTTTTTAAGATTTTATCTTTGGTTTTTAGCAGTTTGATTATTATGTGCCTACAACTGATTTTCTTTGTATTAAACCTACTTGGTATTCACTAAGCTTCTTCAATCTGTAAATTTATGTCTTACACCAACTAACCACAAAGGTACTGAAAAATGTAGCAATAAGACCCATATAACCAACAAGAAATCTTTGAGAATTGTTTTAAATAGGAGAAATGCTAGAATTTCAAAAGGAGAGAAAAACAAAAATTAAGATAACTAGAAACTTTGTATGCTGCCATCAATTAATGCCAAAATTTTATAATTAATAAAGATGTTGGCCTATACATTTTTTTCTAGGAAGGATGATCATTACAAATCACCATGAATTCATTATTAATAATTCATGCCAAAATATTTTTCGATAAATAACTTGACTAGCATGTCAAGAATATAACATATATTTCCCAGGCTGGTCTCAAACTCCTGCCTCAGCCTCCCAAAGTGCTGGGATTACAGGCATGAGTCACCACTCCTGGCCTGATTTACCTTTTTTTTTTTTTGAGATGGAGTCTCACTCTGTAACCCAGACTAGAGTGCAGTAGCAGGGTATCAGCTCACTGCAACCTCCGCCTCCCAGGTTCAAGCAATTCTCATGCCTCAGCCTCCCAAGTAGTTGGGATTACAGGCACCCACCACCACGCCCCCAGCTAATTTTTGTATTTTTACTAGAGATGGGGGGTTTCACCACGTTGGCCAGGCTGACTCGAACTCCTGACCTCAAGTGATCTTCCTGCCTCAGCCTCCCAAAGTGCTGGGATTATGGGCATGAGCCACCACGCCCAGCCTGATTTACTCTTAAAGCTACATTTTAATAAGTACTGACATCCTGAGATTTGCCAGGCAATGTACTAGGTACTAGTAATACAGAGATGAACATGACACAGTCCCAAATCTCAGGGCACTCAGTGTTAACTAACAAACTAATGTTCACTTACATATGCAAATGACACAAAGCTAAAACAGCTACATCCTGATGACAAAATCAAGATACAAAGATGGAATCATATCTTTTCCTTCTTATTTCAACAAGCTCAAAACTAACTAGTTCAGTTCAATTTAATATTCAGTGAGAACATACTATATGCCAGGAAGCATGCTAGGCACCAGAAATTGCAAAACAAATAAGATACCGTTCCTGGCTGTAAAGAACTCACAAATTAATAAGACAGACAAACAGATATTTACAAAGTAATGTGATAGTTATAATGACAGATAGATATATAGGAATGAGAAATACATATGGGTATTGCAGATTTATTTTTTTAAAAAAGAAGAAGAATGAGAAATACAGAGGAGGGAGTAAGTAACTGTCAGAGAAGACTTCACAGAAGATAATAATGCCTACACACAAGTGTGCGAAGACAGAATCAGGCAAAACTGACAGGAGAACTGACAAAAGCAGAGGCACACAATGACATAAGTTCAAGAAAATTACAAGCATCAAAGTATTACTACAGCACAAGGCATAGGGTATAGAAGGCCAAATCACAAGGAGCTTTGTTAGCCTGCCGGTGAACTTGACCCTCATTCTATGTAAGCAATTTAATTTGGAATTCAAAGGAGGACAGAAATGAGGCTGCTGTTTTTGGACTTAGTAGCATATATTTAATGGATAGTGAAAACCAAAGAAAGGATGATTATTTGGAAACCATATCGGATGAGGTAGAGTGGAAAGGAAAAGGGGACAGGACAGACTCTAATGTACATTAACGCTGAAGAGAAATATGAGGGGAAGAGGGAGTCAGTCGAAACAGAGATGCAGAAGCCAAAGGAAATGTAGGAGAAAACCGATGGAGCAAATTCCTACAGAGATGATTTAAGAGCAGGTAGAAAGATTCAAGTTGGCAAAGTTCTTCACTGAGCTAGAGAAATTCAAATGATTGAATTTAAGATGAGGGAGGTATGCCTTACTCAGGTGGGATATTTATGTTACCACCCACCAATATGTGTCAAAATTGTAAGGTATTAGTATCACACATTGTACATTAATAGTAATACAATGTGCACAACTAGGGGAAAGTCCATTCTACTGTATTCCAAATCTCTTTTGGAATATTGTATTCACTCTTGATCTCTTCTTTTGAAGTGTTTCATTGACAGACAAGCACATCCAGAGAAGAGCTAAGTAATAAGAGTGGTAGAAAGAACTGAAAAATTAGGACTCAGATAAGAGTTAATGCTAACATAGTTGCCTTCACATGGGGCGGTGGGCACAGATTCTGTACAGGTCTAGAGTAAATCAGTAAGTTACAAAGAGGTAAAATTTTATTAGCTGCCTTCCAAAGTAGTGATCCCCTAATCACCAAAAGTTTTCAAGCAAAAGATGGACATGAGGAAAGATACAGAAGGGATTTCAGCCCTGGGACTTTGTACCACATGATTCTCATGGTTTTACCAACCATCTGATAGTTAGTTGTATTCTGCCCTATGACATATCTAATATTATTGGTTTAAAGTACTATATGAATATACCCCATTTTAACCACTGGAACCAAGTTCTATATTCCTTTATTGTTATTCTGCACTACAATTATTTCCAAGGATTTTAAGAACAATGCCCCTATCTTAATTTTTGTATCTCTTCCTCCTCTCCAATCCCTATTCACCTATACCTAGTATAATGCCTGCCACAGAGCAGATATTCAATAAATCTTTGTCAAGTGAGTGAAAATATGAATAAAAACCATGTCAGGTAATACGTATTTCTCTGTATTCCTTACATCCTTGCATCACAAGACATGTGAGGTCATTTAAGTATCTGTTGAATAAATTAATACCTGGTATACCCTCAGTACATACTGATTTAAGCAATAAGAATTAAAGACACTGTTTTTTTATTAGGCACAATTGCTCATACTGACAAAACTCCATGATATACCCATCTCTCTTCTCTGACCACAATGCCAACCATACCACTAAGAATATTCTGAGTAAATGCCTGGTTAGGCAAGCTCAGAACATCCTATTTGACATTACTATAGCAATTGTGGAAAATAATTAAGAGCCAGGACTCTGCAGTTTCATACATTTCCCATGGGTAACAAATAGCAACTGCAAGACAGACGTTCCCTGGCCAGGAGGGAGCTCCTTGCCACTACCTTCATACAGGTCTCCTAAAAACTCAGTAGGAACGTATATGAAACTGAGTCCTAGGACCAGCTATGTATGTCACCAGTACCCTTTCATCAAAAGATGGCTCTGTATCCATTATTAACTCAGGGTACCCTCAGGATCCATCCCCTGGAAATGCTACGGCTCTGCTATAAATACACATAATCTGCATAGATTTGCAAATATTTTCTCCCATTCTGTAGGTTGTCTATTTACACTGTTGATAGTTCCTTTTGCTGTGCACAGGCTCTTTAGTTTAATGATGTCCCACTTGTCAATTTTTGTTTGGGTTGCAATTACTTTTGGGGACTTAACCAAAAATTCTTTGCCAAGGCCAGTATCAAGAAGGATATTTCCTAGGTTTTCTTCTACTAGGATTTTCCTAGTTTGAGGTCTTTCATTTAAATCTTTAATCCACCTTGAGTCAACTCTCATATATGGTGAAAGGTAAGGGTCTAGTTTCATCCTTCTGCATACAGCTAGTTATCCTAGCACCATTTATTGAATAAGGGGTCCTCTCCTCATTGTTTGTTTTTGTCAGCCTTGTCAAATATCAGCTGTAGAAATGCAACTTTATTTCTGAGTTTTTCTATTCTGTTCCATTGGTCTATGTGTCTGTTTTTGTACCAGTACCATGCTGTTTTGGTTACTACAGCCTTAGAGTATACTTTGAAGTTGGGTGGTATAATGCCTCCCACTTCGTTCTTTTTGCTTAGGAATGCTTTGGCTATTTGGGCTCTTTTTTGCTTCCATGTGAATTTTAGAATAGTTTTTTGTAGTTTTGTTTAAAATAATCTTGGTAGTTTGATAGGAATAGCACTGAATGTATAAATTGCTTTGGAGAGTATGGCCATTTTAATGTTATTCATTCTTCCAATGCATAAGCATGGAATGTTTTTTCATTCGTTTCATCTCTGATTTCTTTCAGCAGCGTTTTGTAGTTCTCCTTGTAGAGATTGTCATGTCCTTGGTTAACTGTATTCCTAGGTATTCCATATACTTTGTGGCTACTGTAAATGGGATTGCACTCTTGATTTGACTCTAAGCCTGAGCGTTACTGGTGTATAGAAATGCTACTGGATTTCTGTACACTGATTTTATATCCTGAAACCTTGCTAAAATTTTTAGCAGTTCTAGGGGCTTTTGGCAGAGTCCTTAGGGTTTTCTAGGTATAGTTTGACTTCTTCATTCCCTATTTGAATACCTGCTCTGGCTAGGACTATGTACTATGACCAGTACTATGATGAATAAGAATGGTGAGAGTAGGCATCTTCATCTCATCCCAGTTCTCAAGGGGAATGGTCCCAGCTTTTATTAAGTATGATGTTGGCTGTGGGTTTGTCATAGATGGTTCTTATTACTTTGAGTTATGGTCCTTCCATGCCTAGTCTGAGGAGGGTTTTTATCATGAAAGGATGTTAGATTTTATTGAAAGCTTTTTCTGCATCTATTGAGATGATCATATGGTTTTTGCTTTTAATTCTGTTTACGTGGTGAATCACATTTATTGAAGGTCATTTTGAAGTAAATTCTAGATATATCATTTCACCCGTAAGTATTACAGTATGTCTCTAAAAGTACTTTTTTATTTTCTTGGTTTTTTCTTTAAGACAAAGTCTCACTCTGTCACCCAGGCTGGAGTGCGGCGGCATGATCTCGGCCCACTGCAACCACTGCCTCATGGGTTCAAGTGATTCTCATGCCTCAGCCTCCCGAGAAGCTGGGACCTCAGGCACGTACCACCACTCCTGGCTAATTTTTGTATTTTTTTGTAGAGATGGGGTTTCACCATGTTGCCTAGGCTGGTCTCAAACTCCCGAGCTCAAGCAATCTGCCTACTTCAGCATCCCAAAGTGCTGGGATTACAGGCGTGGAGCCACCATCCCCAGCCACAGGACTCCTTTTCTTAAAATCCAGTAAGGACATTACCAGATTTAAAAATATACATATATTTCATATTATCAAATATCTATCCAGTCAGCGTTGGCAGAGTATTTTTACTATATTATTCCAAAGTAATTAGTAAGCATTATTTCACTCTTCTAAAATACAATGTAGTTTACAACAAAGTTCACATGTATCAACTTTCACCACTATACCATTATGTTTTTGTTGTTCATTTGTTTTGTAGAGATGGGGGTCTCAATATGTTGTCTAAGCTGTTATCAAACACCTGGTCTCAAGCAATTCTGCCTCTGCCTCCCAAAGTGCTGGGATTATAGGCATGAGCCAACGTGCCTGGTCTACACCATTATTTTTGTTTCAAGTTCTACTACTAGGACATTGGGAATATACCCAAAACTGACAGTACTCCCAGAAAAATTAAGCAAATCACTTTGCATTGATATAGATTTATACTAACATAATTATTTACAGGCACTTTCAGTACTTTCAAGAAAAAATTTTAAAAATGAAAGTAACGTACAGGCACTGATGAATGTAAAAGTGACGTAAAAATACCAGTAACTACATAATCTCGGTAGCAACCATTGTCACACATAACTTCAAGATAAGCAGTCAATAAGCTCTCGTTTTGGGGGAAGATTTTGTTTTTCCATCTCTCTATTATCCTTGGTCAATCCAGGGACACCAGAAAAACTACATTGTCCTCTCTTTTTGCGTGCCATAAAGCTACAATAGGATAAAGGAATTTTAAAAATCATCTTTAAAGAATAAAGCTAAAGAAAGAATCAAAAAATACCTGGATGCAGTTTGGGTTTTTCTTTTCAAAGACAGAGTCTCACTCTGTCACTCAGGCTAGAGTGCAATGGCACAATCTTGACTCACTGCAACCTCCATCTCCCAGCCTCAAGCAATCCTCTCATCTCAGTTTCCTCAGTAGCTGGGACTACAGGTGCGCGCTGCCACGCTCAACTTTTTTTTTTTTTTTTTTTTTTTTTTGGAGACACAGGGCTCACGCTCACTCTGTCACCCAGGCTGGAGTGCAGTGGTGTGATCTCAGCTGACTGCAACCTCCACCTCCTGGATTCAAGTGATTCTCGTGTTTCAGCCTCCGGAGTAGCTGAGACTACAAGTGCCAGCCACCACGCCCAGCTAATTTTTGTATTTTCTTTTTTTTTTGGTAGAGACGGGGTTTCACCATGTTGGCCAGGCTGGTCCTGATCTCAAGTGATCCACCCACCTCAGCCTCCCAAAGCGTTGAGATTACAGGCATGAGCCACTATGCCAGGTCTCAGCTAATTTTTCAAGTTTTTTGTAGAGACAAGATCTCACTATATTGCCCAGGCAATACTGAACTCCTGGGCTCATTCGATCCTCCCACTTTGGCCTCCAAAGTGCTGGGATTATAGGCATGAGCCACTGAGCCCAGTTTGGATGCATTTGGATTTGCTCTAAAAAAGACAATGTGGTAAAGTTTAGTATTTATTAAATTCTACCACAACTGTGGGCATAACGACAGAAGGGAAATACATTCCCTCATTGGAGGAAAACATGTTTCCCCATTGGGCCCAAAGAGAAGCAAGCTACCTTCTTACAATGTCTTTGAAATCTCATTTTCTATTTAAAATTCATGTAAATTTTATATATACTTTGTGAAAATGATTTTTAATATTTCTTAAAACCATATTTTTTTTTATTATTCCAGTAAATTGCTGTTGAGTACTGCCTAGCATACCCATTTGAGCAAATGTGGATATACGAGATCATACATACATTTTACTTTGTAGTCGAACAAATCTGAGTTCCAATCCCACCCTTGTTACTATCTGTCATTAGATACTTACTCAACCTCTTTACCCCTCCATATTCTCCATCTTTTTTTTTTTTTTTTTTTTTTTTTTTTTTTTTTTTTTTTTTGAGGCCAGGTCTGGCTGTGCTCCCAGGCTGGAGTGCAGTGCGTGATCTTGGCTCACTGCAAGCTTAGCCTCCCGGGTTCCGCGCCATTCTCCCGCCTCAGCCTCCCAAGTAGCTGGACTACAGGCTCCTACGCCAGCTAGTTTTTTGTATTTTAGTGAGGCGGGGTTTCCTGCATATTAGCCAGGATAGTCTCGATCTCCTGACCTCGTGATCCACCCGTCTCGGCCTCCCAAAGTGCTGGGATTACAGGCTTGAGCCACCGCGCCCGGCCTCTCCATCTTTATATAGAAATAATAACAATGGCTATTACAAATTAGATGGCATATAACAATTAGATGAGACAATGCAAATGAAACAGTTATCACAGAGCCCAATAGAAAGAAAACATTCAGGCCAGATGTGGTGACCCACGCCTGTAATGCCAATACTTTGAGTGGCCGAAGTGGGCAGATCACTTCAGCCCAGGAGTTTGAGACCAGCCTGGGCCACATAGTGAAACTCCATCTCTACAAAAAGTGTATATATATGTACACACAAATTAGCCAGGTGTAGTAAGCCGTGATGGTGCCACTGCACCACATCACATGTGAACTCTGTTGTAAACTACACTGTATTTTAAGGAAGGGGAGGGGAGGGAAAGGGAAGAGAAGGGAAGGAAACGTTCGATAAACGTTAGTTGTAGTTATTATAATTACTATCTCTAAGATCAATATGCAAAATGAGGGATTACCTACCTTGCAGGGTAGTAACAACTACAAAAAAGCTAAGAATCCACCCTACTTACTGGCAAGCTAACAACCTGTCCTGTTACAATTTCATGGATATTGGAGGAAGATACAGGACTCCTAAGACAAGGATGAAGCACTTTATTCCTCACAACAATAACAGCAGCCAGAGTTTTAGCTTTTTTTTTTTTTTTTTTTTTTTTTAACAGAGTATCAGCAATTTTTACACCAATTCCCAAGGCCAATTTTCCATAGGGTGACACAGAGTGGGCCATACACCGTGGATTGCATTACAGGAGAGGAACCCTGAGCTTAGGGAATGTGAATCTTTTATAATGGACTGTAAGCATACCTGTCCTTTGCTGTGGAGGGAGAAAGCATCTTTACCTTCAGAGTGTAAGCAACGAGCCCTTTGGGGAAACACTATCTAGGCTGGTAGCAATATAACATCCTTGAGAAGAAAACCTAGAAGAATCAGTACCCTATTCATAAGATGTGCAGAAACATATAAGGCATAGAGAATTGTGTCCCAACAACATCCACTCATTTCTAACCATCTTGGCGGCTGATAATTTTCTCACAAGTATGCCACTATCAGGCAATCTGATTAATCCAACAGACAGAGGGTTGACCTAAATCTAATCAATTGATATCATACATCATTTAATTAAGGCTACTATCAACAAGACTCCAAGCAGCAGGATGAGGTCAATTTTCAGAATTGATTTCAACCATGTTTCTTAGAATCCCACACCCAAATAAGATGAAATCCCATAAGCCATCAGGGTCTACCTCAGAAAGTCAAGTAGCTTTCTGTCTGTATTGACCTTTCCATTTGGCCTAAGGTATTAATCTAGGAACAATAAGATATATTAGTAATTGTACAGACTCTGCCTTGGCTCACAAGAAAAAAGTCCAGGGCAATTTTATCATCCCTAAGAACTCTGGTCAGTGAATTGAGGCTGACCTTAATGCCTTCCAGGGCCAAGGTGTTGTCATTGGTTACTTCAGTTAAAAAGTCAGGAATGAATTTTGCACTGCCTAGTCTAATTGAATGACTCCCCTTAGAGAGATAATTGTTCACAGGGTGTGCCTAAATAATAAATCAGTTATCATTCCAGGAAGCTTCCCCAAGCAAGCAAGGATGGCCTCATTTTAGAGAGATCTCCACAGTTATCTAAAGGCTACAAGATTTAATGGTGTTTCCTTAAACATTCAAAGGTAGAGGAAGGTCCATGTTTCTAGAAGGGAGATAAGCTAATACCTGGGTTACACAAAAGAAGTACAGTCCCAAGGACACACATGGTACACCGGAAAAGAGAGGGTTGTTTAGAATCACTAGGTCTTTCCAAGGAGTACCTACATCAGCCAAGGAGGCATTGTCAAATTGTGTCCCAGCACAAGGTTCCCACCCCGTTCAGTTCAAAACATTGAGTCTAGTCCTTGTTTTTGAAAGGACTGAATGATGGCAGTCAGTCCAATCTGTCCCATTTGTCCAGGCCATAATCCAGGTGGTCAAAATCTATCCCACAGAATCCGAGTGAAGTTGATGAGATGGGAGTAAAGAAGTGTTTGCAGGTGTTTTGTATGGAAGGTACATGACCTGGAGCCAACCACTGCTGTTTCCAGTAGACTTCCCAGTAAGTTTACAGGGAATGACAAATCATGATCAGAGTCATGGGGGACGGCAGACCCAGCAGTCAGCTAAACTTAATGTGATAGCAACAGTTTGGAGGAGCTGCACCAGAGTGTTTTCCTTTATGAGGAAGTCTTCAAGGGTGATTCTGAAAGAAAATGAACATTAATGTCCTTCCCTTCTCTAAACCTCCTGGGGTCTAAGGTGGTCCCTCCACCAAGTGTCAGGATTGCTGCTCTCTGTCCATTGCTACAAAATCAGTATGTCCCATTCCAGTAGCTATAACTTTATCTTTTTCCCAGTCATCTTTTACTCACAACACCCAGACCTTTCATTTGGAAATGTCAGGCACAAGAGGGTCAAGGGAATTTGTATAAAACCTACAGAAACCTATTATGGCCTACACTGTCTACCATACAGGGACCCAGCAAGCAGTATACTTAACCAAATAGAGACTATCCTGATGACCTAGAATAATATTAATGCAACAAGAGAATCCAGGTAACTGAACAATAATTATGAATTCCTTAAGCCATCTTTTGGCCTAGCTGCCACATAGAAGATAGATGCCAACCAGGCTGGCCTTGGTTTATTACTGGGGGGGGGAAGAAACATCACGCCTAAATTGGTCAGGGTGGAATCCTGAATTCTCAAAATAGGGCTATATAACCTCCCACCCCTTCCATTTTGATCATTACTCAGGAGTGATCAAGATGAGATGATCCTTTTCTGGGGACAGCTACAAGCAGTGGCAAAATTGGCTTTCTAAGTAAGGTGTGTGAATCAAGGGGAGGTGGAGGATGTAGAAAGAGGAATTGTTGAGTCAATTTTTGAAGAAGCTGTTCCAATATTTAATGTTTATCCACATACCAGATGCCTACGAACAGTAGGGAGCATGGAAGCATCAAATACCTTGACAATCAGTTCACTGCTGAGTGGCTTGTACGATAAAAGGTGCACTACTGTTACACTGCAAACAGTCCAGAAAGCCAAAAGCATAACACAGATTGGTTTCTAGGGTTACGACGGTGTGGCCAGAGCCAGCTGATTGGACTAGAACAGCAACATCAAAACCACAAAAAAATGTCAACGGCAGTGAGGCACCACTGATAGGAAGTTGGCTATGAGAGGGAGGTCAAAGGTCCAATGTATTCAACCTGCCAGGAGCAAGCAGGAGCCACATCTCATGCCACCGGCTTCTCTCATCATGTGACAAACGGTTAAACTTTTAGCAAGAGGCAAAAGTCTGGCATGTAATGGCTGTGTCACAGTCCTTTGTTTTGTGTCCAGTTTATGATGGTTGATATTCATCACATCCAATATAATGAACATGGCCCTGGGCAGTGTACACTCAATCAGAAGCTTGATTCCAGTGGGCTTCATCAGAAGATAGGCCCTTACTAACGGCATCTAGATGAGTGATCCAGATGGTTTGATCAGCAAGTATAATTTGTTTTCATAGTTCACAGCTTTAACAAAAGCTGTCTTTAACTCGCCAGTCTATAGCTCTCCAAGTGGCAGACCAAAGAGCTAGGCCATTAGCAACAGGCAAAGGTCAGTAGAAATATAACAAGTTTCATCAAGGAGAGTACCAATCAGAGCTATGAGAAAGCCTTGAAAAAAAAAAGCCTTGAGTTCTGTCCGGAGAACAGAGCAATCACATCCATTATCAGTCTGCATAGCTAGTACAGTGGTTGAACAGCCCTAGAAGTCAAGCAGACACAGTAAGCTTTCAGCTTGACTAAACCATCAGCAAACCAGGAGCAGGTTTAAGGTGAAACCTCTGTGAATCAATGACCCCACTGAGCCGATGGCTTTGCTTCAGACAGTAAAGTGGGAATTAAAGTTTCCTCCAGAGGGGCTGAGCCATAAGACATTATACACTCCATCTCTCAGGCAAAGCAAAATTCTAACAACTTTTTTTCTGCCCACATAAGTTACAAATTTGCCTCCTTTCACACTCAGTGTAGGTACACATACATCTGTAACTCTTGTCTGAAAGGGAACAGAAGATTTTGCCCAACCAGGACACATCTCCTCAGTTGTTACACTGGGGAGGATTTGAGGGTGACCTCCAGATTGGTGAAAAATATCCTCCCCACCCAAAGGAGAGTTGGCAACAACAGGAGGAATGTTCAGGCAGCTGTCTTTGAACCTACGTCCTGGAACTCAGTCTGTAACCACTTCCCCAATATCTTATCATTAACAGGCAATGAAGTAGAGAACCACTTAATTTGGTCAACATGTTTCTACCAATTCCCAAGGACTTCCCTCAAATTCTGTTAACCAACTGATGAAGACACCCTCATCTTTCTTCCAGAATGTCATGTGTCTGCCAACATCCATCCTTGCTGCCAAAACTTAAAAACTAAAGGATCTGAGTTTTATCCTACTAGCAAGCTAACAACTTAGTCTGCCAGTTTCATGGATGCTGGCAGAAGACATTGACTCCCAGGTCAGAGACAATGAACTTTATGATTCACAGCAATATTAGTAGTCAAAGTATCAGCATGTTCTTGTGCTGGTTCTCCAGTCCCATTTCCTATAGGGCAACACAAAATAGGCCACGTGATACCTGCACATGCAGTGGAATGCAATACAGAAGAGGAACTCACAGCCTAAAGAATCCAAATCTTTTATAGGGGGAAGTATGTCTACCTCCATTCACCCAAGAGGGAGACATTATCTCTGCCTTTCAAGGCTGATCAGAGTACAAAAATCTTTGGAAAGATAGAAACAAAGGCATTCAGTGCCTCTGGTGAGAAGATATACAGAAACCATGCATGGAGAACCATATCACTATAACCCAATAAAAGATCACTGTAAAGATTAGATGTTAAGAGCCTAGCATAGTACCTGACATATACAAAGTAATCAAAAGCTAGAAGTTAATGTTATTACTCCTTCCCTATTAAAGAAAGGATACATCTAAAATTGATTTTAAAAAACAAATTCAACCACTACTTTCCTTTAGGGAAAAAGAGGATGGGGAGGGCAAAAGAGAAGAAGCTTTCCTCTACTAACACTCTTCTATTATAGCTCAATCATTAAAGAATCCAGGGAGCCAGGACCAACTACAAAGAGAAAAACTAGGTGACTCAAACCCAACCTGAAAGCCATTAAGGCGCACATAATCTGAAAACTCTTCCTTCTTCCTTTACCACAATCTGACATCTCATTCTTCTTATCTCTATTATTCCCCATAACCACAAGTAAATATAAAGCCAGGTGTAATTATTCTGTTAATTTTACCAGACAGCTTTTTGAAATTATCTCAAAAAAATTATCTCACCTTAAGTCAATGACTAGTGATTTAATATGGCGGACAATTTTGACTTGAAAATAAAATGTATGCCTTAAAAACCATTTGAGAGTGAAATTACAATCAGGAAGAGTGAATAAAACAGCAAATTCAATAGCAGCATTCAATTTTTACAAAGTTCTTGGCCTCAAGGCCTATATTTTACCACATCTTATTGAGCCCCTCAGTAAAAGCTGAACAAGAGCAGAAGTGTTCTGTACTTCTCTGTATATGCGTCACTTTAAAGTTATAACCCTCGATTTAGTCAAATCTTTATTTTCCCAAGGACAGATTTTATTATTCAAAATCATGCCAATGACAGATATCAAAAATACATAAAAATTTACAATTCTATTCCATTTGCACCATAACAGCCTAAACTAAGAATATTCCTTCAGTAAATAGTCACTGAGCACCTTTCACTAGATACTGTAGAAACAGATGGTTAAGATCCAGACAGTTGCTCCCCTCTCAGAGCTGACAGTAGGAGAAAGAAACATGTAAATTGATCACTGACAATCTAACATAAGACTCAAAAGAAGAGATACGTACACAATACACAAGAAACTATTAACCCTAACTGGGTACAAGGTATGAATGTTACAAGCAAAAGGTAGGAGGTGGTTTTTGAAAGAGAAATAGAAACTTTCCAAAGGAACATGAAAAGTAAGGATCCAAAAACGTGGAGTCATGAAACAGCCTAAGCATCAAGCATCAGTATACTGAAATATTCTCTGTTAGTCCATTCTTGTGTTGCTATAAAAAAAATCTGAGGCTGGGTAATTTATTTAGAAAAGAGGTTTGTTGGCTCATGGTTCTCAAGTTATACAGAAAACACGGTGCCAGCATCTGCTAGCTTCTGGTGAGGGCCTCAGGGAGCTTACAATCATGGTATAAGGCAAAGCAGGAGACAGCCTCTCACAGTCAAGCCAGACTATCACATGGTGAGAGAGGGAGCCAGAGAGAGAGAAAAGGGTGAAGATCTCAGACTCTTATTTATTTTTCTTCTCTTTTTTTTTTTTTTTTTTTTTTTTTTTGAGGCAGAGTCTTGCTCTGTTGCCCAGGCTGGACTGCAGTGGCACGATTTCAGCTCACTGCAACCTCTGCCTCCCAGGTTCAAGTGATTCTCATGCCTCAGCCTCCCAAGTAGCTGGAACTACAGGTGCACGCCGCTACGCCTGGTGTATTTTTAGTAGAGGTGGGGTTTCGCCATGTTGGCCAGGCTGGTCTCAAACTCCTGACCTCAAGTGATCCACCCACCTTGGCCTCCCAAAGTGCTGAGATTACAGGCGTGAGACACCACACTCGGCCCCAGACTCCTAAACAATCAGATCTCACATGAACTAACTGAGCAAGAATTCACTCATCACCATGGGGATGATGCTAAGCCATTTATGAGGGATCCACCCCCATGATCCAATACCTACCTCTAGGACCCACCACCAACTTAGGAGGTCGCATTTCAATGTAAGATTTGGAAGGGACAAACATCCAAACCATATCATAAAACCATTTTGCTAAGTCGTAGAAATGGAACAGTACTTAAGATCACAAAATCAAAGAATCATAGAAATGGATGGAATTTCAAAAGTCGTCTAGCTCAGCAATTCTTAAGTGTAGTCCTTGGATCAGAAGCATTGGCATAACCAGCAAACCTGGTAAAAAATGCAAATTTGCAGACCCTACACCAGACCCACTGAGTCAGAGACTCTGAGGTGGGGATCCAGCAACCTATGGTTTAACAAGCCCTCCAAATTACTCTCATGCAAACTAAAGTTTGAGAACCACTGGTTTAAATCAGGATTCTCCAATAAATACTGTCAACATTTTGAGCCAGAAAATTCTTTACTATCAGTGGATGCCTGTGCATTACAGAATGTGTAGCAGCATCCTTTGCTTCTGTGCACTAAATGCCAGTAGCAGCCCAAAGCTGTGACAACCCAAGTGTTTCCAGACATTGCCCAATGTCCCCTGGGGGACAGAAACCACCCTCGGTTGAAAACCACTGATCTAGATCAAGGATCAGCAAACTCTCCTAAAAGGAGCACGGTAAACATTTTAGGCTTTGCAGGACATGCAGTCAACTACTCAACTTTGGCCGGGCGCGGTGGCTCAAGCCTGTAATCCCAGCACTTTGGGAGGCTGAGACGGGCGGATCATGAGGTCAGGAGATCGAGACCATCCTGGCTAACACAGTGAAACCCCGTCTCTACCCAAAATACAAAAAATTAGCGAGGTAGAGGTGGCGCCTGTAGTCCAACTACTCAGGAGGCTGAGGCAGAGGGAATGGCCACGAACCGGGCCCAGGCACAGTGGCGGAGATGGCCTGCACTCCAGCCTGGGTGACAAGCCGAGACTCCGTCTCAAAAAAAAAAAAAAAAAAAAACCAGAGACAACATGTAAACATACATGCATGACTATATTCCAATAAGACTTTATTTACAAAAAAAGGTGGTGGTTTGGCCCTCGGGCTGTAATCTTCTGACCCCTTATCTAGGTCAGTTATCTAAATTACAATTGATTGTCCTCAGTCCCACTGCTGCCAAGTGATTCTCTGGATTCTATTTGGCCCGACCTAGTCCAGTCTTCTGCTTACAGGTACATATGGCTCTACACAGATTACCATTCTTTTTTTTCCAGACAGGGTCTCTCTGTCACCCACCCAGGCTGGTGTGCAGTGGTGCAATCACATCACCTTACCTCAGCCTCCTGAGTAGCTAGGACTACAGGCACATGCTACCACATCCAGCTAATTAAAAAAAAAATCCTGTTTTGTAGAAACAGGATTTTGTTATGTTGCCCAAGCTGATCTCAAACTCCTGGCCTCAAGTGATCCCCCTGCCTCTTCTTCCCAAAGTGCTGGGAATACAGGTGGGAACCACCACACCCGTCCCAGATCACCATTTTATAGACTGAATAAATGAAGCCCATAAAGGGTAAATGACTTTCTCAAAGAACCACAGCTTAGAAAACCTAAAACAAAACAAAAAAACAACAGCTACAGCCAGTCTACCTAAGTACAATGCTCCAACAACTGCCCCTTATAGAGGTGTAACCACATACTGCCACCTAGCAGGCATTCAAACGTACCAGCCCTCTGAATTTACTAAAACCTAGAAAAGTACTGGTTTCATGGGGAGAGGAGGGAAATAACTTTACCTTAAATGCCCAGACAGTAAATATTTTAGGCTTGTAAGGCCATTAAAATCTCCGTCTCAACTACTCATCTCTGTCACTGTAGCAAGAAAACCACCACAGATAAAGGCAAATGAAGGGGTATGGCTGTGCTGAAATAAATTCTTACTTATAAAAACAGGCAGCTGGCCTGCAAGATATAGTTTGCTGACCCCTGATCTACAAGGTCCATAAAACCAGTCAAGCAAACAACAGGCATCAACTCAATCACGCTCAGCTAATCTAGAGACACTATGTGCATTCCAAGGCTTCTGAACACCTGTGAACACAGAAGCATGGCACTAAACGGTAAACAAGGAATAGACAAAGTGCCACCTTTCTCTTCCTTCCTTCCTTCCTGAGGGTCTACTACATGATAGCCAGGCACTGTTAATTTATTTTATATGTAAGTTTCCTCATTTGGAGAAATAGCTAAAGAGCAGGTTTTGTTTTCTCCAAGAACTCCAAGCTGACACATTAGCTAGAAAATGAACACTCTTATATGTGCCTTTATAAAATATTTGTTTCAGCCAGGCAAAGTGGCTCACACCTGAAATCCCAGCACTTTGGAAGGCCGAGGCGGGCGGATCACTTGAAGTCAGGAGTTCAAGACCAGCCTGGCCAACATGGTGAAACCCATCTCTACTAAAAATATTTTTTTAATTAGCTGGGGGTGGTGGCACATGCCTGTAATTCCAGCTACTGAGGAGGCTAAGGCAAGAGAACTGCTTGAACCTGGGAGATGGAGGTTGCACTGAGCCAAGATCACACCACTGCACTCCAGCCTGGGTGGCCAAATGAGACCCTGTCTCAAACAAACAAACATTGTTTCAAACCAACCTATGACCTTGTACAAGTCACTTCTCTTTTCTGGGTCTCAATTTCCACAAAGGGAAAACTGATAAGCTTCAAACAGATGATCTCTGAAGCTCCCTATAGAGAGCAAGTACATACCTTAAAACTGTCCAAAAAAAAAAAAAAACAGCTAAAATTTATTGAACACTTTCTATGTCAGACACCTTTTCTAATCACTTTACATATGCTAACTTATTTTTCATATGGGGAAACTGAGGCAGAGGGGTGTGAAGTGATTTGTCAAAGATCACCTGAAGAGTCAGTGGTAGGGCTGTGATTTAAATACAAGTGGTCTGAATCCAAAGTCCCTGTCCTTAACCTCTAACCATTAAACTTTATTCTACATGCGAAAACCTTATTTTCCCAATGACCTACAACCCAAATACTAAAACAACATGATTTGTCTCTCTAATAAATAAACAGGGCAGAGGAGAAAGGAAAGAAAGGACAGGTAACAAGATTACTTGCTCCCAGGAATGAAATATGATGTTCCATGGATACTTAGTTTGGTCCCTAATCCGCAACATCACAAAAGATATCTGTTTGGATCAATACCATTTCTGCTCACACAGTCTGGTATTGTCTTTTGTAGATGATATTTCTCTGTGTCAAACTAAAAAAGAAAGAAGTGAGATTCACAACTTCATTTAGAAAGAGAAAATGTTATAAAGGGACAGACACTACTTATGTGTCACTCAACATAAGTGACTTACCAGTATGCAACAGAAAAGTCCATACTTCAAAGAGAAGCTCATACGCAAAGAAAAGTTTCAAAGACCCATGGTGACAACCCAATACAAGAAAATTTGGCCAGACGTGGAGGTTCACGCCTGTAATCCCAGCACTTTGGGAAGCCAAGGTGGGTGGATCAACTGAGGTGAGGAGTTTGGGACCAGCCTGGCCAAGATGGCGAAACCCCATCTCTACTAAAAGTACAAAAATTAGCTGGCCATATCTCGCCAGTAATCCCAGTAATCCCAGCTCTCACCAGTAATCCCAGCTACTTGGGAGGCTGAGGGAGGAGAATCGCTTGAACCCAAGAGGCAGAGGTTGCAGTGAGCCAAGATCGCACCACTACACTCCAGCCTGGGAAACAAAAGCGAAACTCCGTCTCAAAAAAAAAAGAAAAGAAAAGAAAATTCATAAAGCAATTTAGGCAGCAAAAAGTATTATTAGCTGGAAAGACTAGAGGTGAGAAACAAAAGCACATTTGTGTGGTACAGAAAACATAACTGAAAATAACATCAAATCAATGCCAAATTAGAGAAGAAATAAAGGGACTCTTAATCTATGACCAATGGAACTAAATCCAGAAAGAATACTTTTTTTTTTGAGATGGAGTCTCGCTCTGTCGCCCAGGCTGGAGTGCAGTGGCGTGATCTAGGCTCACCACAAGCTCCGCCTCCCGGGTTCACGCCATTCTCCTGCCTCAGCCTACCGAGTAGCTTGAACTACAGGCGCCTGCCACCACGCCTGGCTAATTTTTTGTTTTTTAGCAGAGACGGGGTTTCACCCTGTTAGCCAGGATGGTCTCGATCTCCTGACCTCATGATCCACCCACCTCGGCCTTCCAAAGTGCTGGGATTACAGGCGTGAGCCACCGTGCCTGGCCAAGAATACTTTTTCAGCAAGGCAGATAGGGCTTCTCAGAAAGTCTAAAACAAATATTACTACTAGTGAGAGTTGTTCTTTTTCTTTCTTCACTTGAGTACAGCTATGATGTCTGCCTCTGTATTAACAGCAACAGAGAAACATAAATACAAAAACAGGTAACACCAGGCCAAGTGTGGTGGCTCATGCTTATACTTTCAGCACTCTGGAAGCCGAGGCAGAAGGATCACTCGAGGCCAGTTCAAGACCAGCTTGGGCAACATAAAAAGACCCTGTTTCTAAAAATTTAAAAAAAAAAAAAAAAAAATTTGATTTTTTTTGAGACAGTCTTACTCTGTCACCCAGGCTGGAGTGAGGTGAAATGATCTTGGCTCACTGAAACCTCCACCTCCCAGGTTCAAGTGATTCTCCTGCCTCAAACTCCCATAGCTGGGATTACAGGCACCAGCCACCATGCCCAGCTAATTTTTGTGTGTGTTTTTAGAACAGACGAGGTTTCACCATCTTGGTCAGGCTGGCCTTGAACTCCTGACCTCAAGTGATCCGCGTGCCTCGGCCTCCCAAGGTGCTGAAATTACAGGTGTGAGCCACCATGCCTGGCTTAAACATTTGTTTTTAATTAGCCAGGCTTGGTGGCACACATCTGTAGTCCCACCTACTCAGGAAGATGAGGTGAGAGGATCACTTGAGCCCAGAAGTTCAAACCCGCAGTGATCACTCCATTGCACTCCAGCCTGGGTGACAGAGTGAGACCCTGTCTCACCAAAAAAAAGAGATTAAGGAGGAGAAGACTCTAGACCAAAAGAAGTAACTGATATTATTGAAATTATCTGATAGCAATCGCAATTATTTGAATAACTATTTTCACATATGTAAGCAAACCAAATAGGGTCTCAAAAGTTTGTTTGAGACCAAATGATCCATGTTCTCTACTTCAACCTAAAAAAAAGTTAAAGAATTCTACAATTACAAAAAGAACCGTTATTCTATAGTTACTAAAAGACTTGAAACTGTCACCTGAATGCATCTCTTTGTTACAAAACAAGTAAGGGGGGTAAGGGGGAAAGTCATGATTCATCAACGCTGCCTGCTTTTTTAAACCCAGGAAATTCCTTTACGCCCCCTTCTGGCTCTAGCCAGCAAGAACTGTGGGTGTACTACTCTAGTCATTCCTTTATCAGTAACATACAATGTTAACACTATGTACATGTAAAACTGATTTTTGGTCGAATATTCCAAATTCTAAATTCATTTGCTCAGATCTGATTTTTTTTTTTTTTTTTTTTTTTTTTGATATGGAGTCTTGCTTTGTCGCCCAGGCTGCAGTGCAGTGGTACGGTCTAGGGTCACTGCAAGCTCCGCCTCCCGGGTTCACACCATTCCCTGCCACCATGCCCAGCTAATTTTTTGTATTTTTGTAGAGACGGGATTTCATCATGTTAGCCAGGATGGTCTCGATCTCCTGACCTCATGATCCGCCCACCTCGGCCTCCCAAAGTGCTGGGATTACAGGCGTGAGCCACCGTGCCCAGCTCTAAATCTTATTTTTAAAATAACTTATTAAATAGGATGCTGACATTCTCTCCATTCAAAATTTTGGTGGTGAAGCCACTATAGAAAACATTATGACAGTTCCTCAAAAAATTAAAAATAGAATGACTATGTGATCCAGCAATTTAACTTCTGGGTATATATGCAAAAGAATTAAAAGCAGAAGCTGGAACATCAATCTGTATACCAATGTTTATAGCAGTATGATTCACAAAACTACAAGATAGAAACAACCTAAATGTCCATGGAAGGTGAAAGAATAAGCAAAATATGGTATATACACACAATGGAACATTATTTAGCCTTTAAAAGAAATAAAATCCTGACGCATGCTAACATGTATGAATCTTGGGCACATTATGCTAAGTGAAATAAGCCAGTCACGAAAAAGGGCAAATACTGTATGTTCCACTTATATGAGGTACCTATTAATAGAATAGTCGAATTCAGAGATAGAAAGTAGGATGGTGGTTGCCAGGGGCTGAGGAGAGAGGGATACAGGACTTATTGTTAAATAAGTATGGTAACAGATTTGCAAGATGAAAAGCTTTCTGGAGATGGATGGTGGTGATAGTAGCAAAGCAAAATGAATGTACTTAATGCCAGTGAACTGTAGACTTTAAAATGGCTAAAATGGTAAATTTTATAAAGATTGTACCACAATTATTTTTTTTTTTCATTAACAGATTGGGGGAGGATTTTCTTAGAGGACAATTTGGAGTAATATTTGCTTTGTAATAAATTCACCCATCTATAATATTCCAAATCTATCCCATTAAGTCTGAGCTGTAATATTCTACCCACTACTTATCACCACTTCACTGATTTCAACAGAATTCTTTTCTCTATTGACTTGAAATAGTCAAAGAAAAAAATACAAAAATCCTTTTCAAAGGTTTTTCCACATTTAGACACAGTATCTAGCAATGATCAAAATGTGATTCATTTTCGAATTCTAATCAAAATTATGAAATTATGAAAATTATGAAAATTATGAAAATTCTAATCATAATTTAGAAATTATGTCTTTTCTACAAAGATAATACTGAGCTCTCAAACTATTACTGAGTCTCACAATCATATGATATAAACATGTAATTTTACCATATTCACTTTTGGTAAGGAAATTGATTTGCCCAGTTACAGAAGAAACCAGTGTCATCCAAGTATCCATATGCCAAGTCTTAAGCTGCAATCCTTAAAATGAATTACTTGAGGCCAGGTGTGGTGGCTCATGCCTGTAATCCCAGCACTTTGGGAGGCCTAGGCAGGTGAGGAGGTCAGGAGTTTGAGACCACCCTGACCAACATGGAGAAACCCCGTCTCTACTAAAAATACAAAATTAGTTGAGCGTGGTGGTGCATGCCCGTAATCCCAGCTACTTAGGAGGCTGAGGCAGGAGAATCACTTGAACCTGGGAGGCAAAGGTTGCAGTGAGCCAACATCGTACCATTGCACTCCTGCCTGGGCAACAAGAGTGAAACTCCGTCTCAGAAAAAATAAGTAAGTAAATAAATAAATTACCTGGTTTTCTTATAACTGAATAAATGTTTACTTTTAAGTTAATCCTATAAAAATTTAAATAATATGAAAAACAGGAAAAAAAATCATTTTTTACTAAGACCATCATTTGTAAGAGGACTCCAGGTTCCTAAACACACAAATGGCTAATGTGTTTAATGTGTGTAGTTTTCCAAATAATTTTTTCTTCTATCAATTAACATTGTTTTACCTATTTGACAACATAAAATTATTAGGCAAACAATTGTTCACTGCAGATGCTATTCCATTTTCCCCATTTTTAAACAATTGTGTATAGCATTACCATTGGTCTGAAGAGAAAAACTTATCCCCATCTTATTAATGTGATCGAAATTATCATTTTCATTTCCAAACCAAAATCCCTGGAAAATCTTGCTTTGCCTGAGTACAAGAAGCCTAAATTTCCTGTCCTTTAGCCAATATAAGGTTAACAGTTAAGCATAATAATTGTCACACACAAAAAATAGAAAGCAGATGCAAGTTATTAGAGATAAAAAGGCAAAATCAAAACAAAGTTATAATTACCTTATAAAGGGAAATCAGAAGACAATTTTGTAACACGGTAAAACTACACCTAGAAATATAGAGTCCTTTTTCAAACAGTGCATTCCACATTAGATAAAAGATAGAACTGGAGAACAAAAACAAAACAAAAAGACAGTGATGAAAAACTTAGGCAGGGCTGGGTGTGGCAGCTTACACCTGTAATCCCAGCACTTTCAGAGACTGAGGCGGGTAGGTCACTTGAGCCCAGGAGTTTAAGACCAGCCTGGGCAACATGGCGAGGCCCATCTCTAAAAAATCTAATTAATTGAAAAGTTTTTTTAAATTTAGGCAGGCAAAAAGCCTGAGGCTAATCCTAAACCTACAAAACATCAAAATCTTATGGTCAACTTTTAAGGACCCTCCTTTATTAGTTTAGAGGTTATGGTTTAATCAAAGTGTAGATATATGCATATTCCTAATACCTGTATATCAGATTCCACTGGGTAACCAAAACAGCAAACTCTGAAAATGGTTATCTGAACGTTAATTTGTAAAAACAAGGGCCGGGCGCAGTGGCTCACGCCTGTAATCCCAGCAGTTTGGGAGGCTGAGGCGGGCAGATCACGGGTCAGGAGATCGAGACCATCCTGGCTAACAGGGTGAAACCCTGTCTCTACTAAAATTACAAAAAATTAGCCGGGTGTGGTGGCAGACGCCTGTAGTCCCAGCTACTCATGAGGCTGAGGCAGGAGAATGGTGTGAACCCGGGAGACGGAGCTTGCAGTGAGCAGAGATCACGCCACTGCACTCCAGCCTGGGCGACAGAGCAAGACTCCGTCTCAAAAAAAAATTAATTAATTTTAAAAAAATAAGGAACTTAATACAACAGAGAGAGAGAGAGAGAACAGCCCAACAAAATTTCAGTAAGGAAAAATACTGCCTACTATGCTAGTGTTAGACTCTGTGCAATGATGAGTGTTAAAGAGGGAAAAGTCTGCCTATACTTGACAGTAGCTTCTAAGTTGATGCCAAAATGGCTAAAAATATCTCACTAAAATAATTTCTTCACCAAACATCAAAAGGCAAAGGTAGCGCTCACAGGACATTAGTTCTAGCTCCAAGTCTTTCACAATGCATACAGTTCTACTTTCAAAGGGCCTCCCTAAGATACTTACATGTCAGTGGCACTACAGCTGGGTTTATTAAGAGAACAGCCTTTACTTATCCTTTAAAGTATTCCTGGAGAAAGGACACCAACCAAGCAATTCAAGTCTGTAGAGGAGGGGAATCCGCAAATATGAAGAGGTAATTTATTAAGCTTGTGAATTCATTGCAGAGATACTCTGGAATATACAGTCTTATCTGTCTCCTCGTTATCTTCTTACCCTCCAAAGATTCCATTAGGCAAAGTCTCAAATGTTTACTCCTCTTTGAAAAGGACCTCAGTACCCCATTGCTATTACCCTCGCCATCTCATCATTCTGCTTTTTTACTCTTCCCTTAATACAATATAAATACACCACGCCCATAACACCACATGCTCCACGCTCACACTCCATACATCTCTCCCCATAGAACCCAAAACATCCCATGCTTAATGGTCCCACACCAATTAAAACAAAAATTCTACACGTTCCCCTACACCATACAGGAAACACCATACATTCCACACACATAGTAACCCAAAAGTCATTAATACCTCCAACCCCATTCAACCCCGTACTTAACACATTCTACACACTCATGATAGCATATAAATTATACGTTTTTCCATAGCTCGCCACACACACACACACACGCCACGCACCGTATAAAAGCCTAAACCACACATCACTGCAGCGTTCAAACGCTGGGAAGAAGACTCCCTTGTGGCACCGGAAACCCACGAGGTTGGAAGTGGGAGGGGAAAAGGGCCAGATACTTCACCTGAAAATCCGCCAGGATCATCTCCCGGTCCATGTTGGACGCCATGGCGGCCGCCGAGTTCCACGGCTCCGGGAGCGAAGCGCGCACCTGGGAGGGAGACGGTACCTCCTGCGACCGTCGCCGCCGCCGCCGCCGCCGCCGGGCGCCGAGGGGCTGGCGGGCGGGCTGGCGGGCGAGCAGGCGGGCTGGCCGGCGGGCCAGCGGGCGGGGCAGCGCGGGAGGCGCTAGGCGCTCATGCACTCGGTAACCTTCAGGCGCCCCGGCCGCCCGCCTGCAATCTGCCGAGCCCGCGTCGCAGCAGCCGGGACAGGGAAACTGGTCTGGATGTGGGTCCGGTCTTACAGTCGCGGGCCAGGATGAGGGCAGGTTGCGACAGCGCGCAGCCGGCTACCTTCAGCGGCGTTAAGCCCGGCGGGGGCGGGGAAACCGAGCGAGCTAGCGGGCGGGCGAACGCCGCGGCCGCCTCCGCCTCCTCCGCTTCCTCCCTGGCCGCCGCCTCCGCCCCTGGTTGGCCAGCGCCACGGCTGTCGCACATTTTGCCTGTCATCGAGGTCGCAAAGCGCCGCTTTGCGGCTTCCACGTGACCACCCTCCTGTCAAGCGCTGGGCGCGCGACTACCGGGCCAGGATCTCTGCGCTGGCTGCAGAGACTGCAACCTGCAGCTGCGGAAGCTTCAAGTCTGGCAACAGGTTATTCCAGTTTGGATTTAGCAAAGGCCTCGGGATAGCGCCTCCCCCTAGCTGAGGCGGGGACCAGATTGTGCACCTCACGTGGTTAGTCTCATAAATACACACCAGCCCCACAAACCAACTGAACACACGCTTACAACTCGTCTAACAAACAGTATTTCGGAAATATACGTTTTCTCTACGATGTTTCACCAAAATACAACTTCATATAGTCTCTCACGCTCAACCTGTCAAAACCGAATTCACACTGCCACACCCAGTCCCAAGCTCCCTGACGTCTGCATCCTCAGACTCCATAACCCAGAAGTAACCAGACTGCCATGGTAGACATGGGAGAGACGAGGAAGCTGAGAAAGGTAAAAATCTCGTCCCAGAGAAGAGGAGGAGCATTTTTTTTAATTGATAAGGTAGTTATGAGAAATAACAACCCTCAGTTAATAGGGTTGCTCCAAAGGGGGAAAAAAGGGAAAACCTTTCTATTGCTGCAGTTATATTTGTTTCTTTTTTTAAGCTGAGACATCTTACAAATGGGGTAAAACTTGAATCCAGCTTTGAACATAGTTAGTTAGTTAGTTAGTTAGTTAGTTAGTTAGTTAGTTAGTTAGAGGCGGAGTCTCGCACTGTCACCCGGGCTGGAGTGCAGTGGCGCGATCTCGGCTCACTGCAACCTCCATCTTCTGGGTTCAAGCGATTCTCCTGCCTCAGCCTCCGGAGTAGCTGGGATTACAGGCGCCCGCCACCACGCCCGGCTGTTTTTTTTTTTTTTTTTTTTTTTTTTTGTATTTTTAGTAGAGACTTATTTTAGAGCAATTACGTATTTTTCACTATGTTGGCCAGGCAGGTCTCGAACTCCTGTCCTCGTGATCCTCCTCGACCTCCCAAAGTGCTGGGATTACAGGCGTGAGCCACATCGCCCAGCCTACTTATTTTTATAAGAAACTAATTTGGAATATTCACCAATTATTTAAAGTTTCAACCCACGGTCAGAAATTGACAGCCTCTGTAACTAAAACAGCCAAAGACTATGTTCAATGAAGTGTGACAGTTTGTAATTGTCATCCAGGTTACAGTGAGTGTGACAGTGGAAGTTGTTCGTCCTTGACTTGGGAAAATATCAGCTTTTGGATTGTCATGGGGCATTTACTTACTTTGGAAAGTATGTAAACGCTTGAAAATGTGAAATAAGATTGGTGATTTTATCCTATAGAGCTAAAATAAAAACTAGTGAAATCATCATATAGCATGAAGGCCTAGGCTTCCCTTAAGAATCTTTTAAACTTGTATTATTTATTTACTTTTTTAGAGACAGGGCCTCACTATGTTGCCCAGGCTGGCTTCCAACTCCTGTGCTCAAGCCATCCTCCCACCTCAGCCTCCTGAGAGTGGGGATTACAGGTGTGAGCCATACCACCACACCCAGCAAGGCCTAGGCTCCATAAACTGGGAATATATTCATGTGAAATCAGAAATATGACTTAATTGTTCAGTTTCACTGAATATAAAAAAGTGCACTGTATTATGATCTGAGTTTGTTCTGTGTGTTTTCTTAAATGAAAATAGGCTGGCCTACAACTCTTAAGTATTGATCTGTGTTTAGACCAGAATTAGCTAAATAATAGAACTCTCCATAGTCACATGAATCAAAATGTCTTGCTTAATTTTCATCCCTAAGAAAATAATTCCATGGCCAGGGCAGTGGCTCATGCCTGTAATCTCAACACTTTGGGAGGCCAAGGCGGGCAGATCACTTGAGGTCAGGAGTTGAGACCAGCCTGGCCAACATAGTGAAATCCCATCTCTGCTAAAAATAATACAAAAATTAGTCAGGCATGGTGACGTGCGCCTGTAGTCCCAGCTACTTGGGAGGCTGAGGCAGGAGAATCACCTGAACCCGGGAGGCAGAGGTTGCAGTGTGAACCAAGAGCACACCACTGCACCCCAGTCCAGTGACAGAGTGAAACTCTGTTTCAAAGTAAATAAATAAATAAATATTTTTTAAAAAAGTAATTCCAAAAGTCAGCACAAATGTGAATCATGAGGCAAAACACAGCACCAATAATATAAATGTGGCAATTCAGTTGCTCCATTCATATAGGCCACCCTCAGTATAAGGCAGGTGAATTGTTTCTAGTTATATGGCCAAGGATTAATGCAGTCCTAAAAAGTTGAGGGTTTTTCTCTGTGATGATGCGTGTGTACCTCGGAACCCATTCAAATCCCATGTTGCTCCCTTTTTCTTTCGTTTCTCTCCATCTGGAAATTAAAACAATGTGGTATATAGAACAATGGGATGAACACACTAGACATTCAGGCATATATTAGTACTGCTTTTCCAAATAATTAGCTGAGGGAACTTGGATGAGTCAGTTAATCTTTCTGAGTTCAGCTTCTCACAGGACTATTTCCTCTGATAAACGAGAAAGCAATTATGAAAATGCATGGAAAATATAAAATATTGGTATCAAACTAACATACATTTAATAGTCAATAATTGTGGTTTGAGTTCTAACTCTGCTCTTTAACAAAGGCTCTCTGGTTCTATTTCTTTATCTCTAAAATAAAAAACTTGTGATTTTGAATGTTGAGTGATAAAATGCTGGTGAAAATTCCTTATAAACCTTAAAACTCTCCAAACATATTAGTTATTACTCTGTATACCAATTCCTAAATGCTTTTCTCAGGACCACCCCTTTCCTAAAATTTAAGCCAATAAGGATCTTTCTCCTTTCTAATCACTGCTTTTACTATCTTTACAACACAACTTAGTGCTCCAGTAAATTCTGTAATTTTTTTCTCTAATGGTTTTCATATATGTATGTTTAATCTCCCCTAAAGGTTGAAAGTTTGAGATTATAAACTGCTTTATGCCATGTGTTTTTATATTCGCCATAGTGCAAACATAGCAAAGTCTTGTGAACATAACAGATAGTAAATGCTTTTGAATTTATTAATTTTTATTGGGAGTCTATATGTACAGATACATTACAAACTTTATCTCATTTAATGTTTACAACTACTACTTTACAGAATATAAAGCTGCTCTGGCAAGTTAAGAATTTGCTCAAAGTCATGCTACAAAGTGACAAACCTAGGATTCAAGACTAGGTCAAATTAGTGCTCTTTCCAGTTACCATGTTGCCTCTGTACAATTTCCCTTCCATGCTGCTTAGTTTATACCGTTCCCAAAGACACTGTTTCTTCCCTATGGCCTAACTCTTCCCAATTGGATACCTAGCATCCAGAGTAATTATCTACTACAGATAAGAGAAGGGAAGAAAAATAAATACTGAATTAGGAGAAAAAAATCATTTTTTACTTCTCCAGAATTCCATCCTTAAGAGAAACAATTTCAGCTAAGTGTCATAAGCCAAAAGAAAGAAATGTAAAGAAATTTGGTCCATGCACGAGCAAAGACAAGTAATTTTAATTTATCTATTCTCATAGTTGGCCCACAGTAGGAGTTCCTGGAGCTCAGCCTAAGTTAAATACAGATGTTTTTCTAGAATCTCCATGTTCTTTTAAGAGAAACTTTTATATCATCCTTATTTCCAATATAAATAATAAATACTATTTATATTTTACTAAATTTTTATTTGAAATTATTTTAGAATAGTTCCAAAGATAGTACAGCATGTTCCTATATGCTTTTAACCCATTTTTCTCTAATGTTACCATCTTATTTAACATGGTACATCTATCAAAACTAGGAAATTAACACTGCTAAATACTACTAGTTAAATTCCAGAGGCTCTATTTGGATTTTTACACTAATGTCCTTTTCTTGTTCCATGGTCCAATAATACATTACATTTAGTTGTCATGTCTCAGTAGCCTCTTCCAATCTGTGACAGTTTCTCAGTGGACACTTTTGAAGAGTTAGGAACTTTATAAAATCTCCCTCAATCGGGGATTGCCTAATGTATTCTCAGAATTACACTGAGTTTATGCATTTGGGGTAAAACACCGCAGAGGTGATATGTCCTTGTTACATCATATCAGGGCTATGTGTTATCAACTTGACTTATTACTTGTAGTGGTAACCTTGATTCTTCGGTTAAGATAACCAATTTCTTAAATAATACTTCTTGCTTATAATGTAATTCATGAGAAGACTAATGCTACTACACATATGTATTTCATCTAGTGATTTAATGTTGTTTAGGATACTAGTGGCTGACCCTGGACTCTCTTAAACTAATGGAAAAGTATAAGGTTTGGAGCCCCAAGAACTGAGTTCAAATCCTATGTCTACTATTTACTGACTTTAAATCACAATTTCTGTCAGCCTCAATTCCCTCACCTGAAATATGGGGATTATTATCATAGTCGCTTCACAGAATTGTTGTAAAGATTAATATATGCATTGGCTGGGCGCGGTGGCTCATACCTGTAATCCCAGCACTTTGGGAGGCTGAGGTGGGTGGATCACGAGGTCAGGAGTTCAAGACCAGCCTGACCAACATGGTGAAACCCTGTCTCTACTAAAGATACAAAATTTAGCTGGGTGTGGTGGTGCACACCTGTAATCCCAGCTACTCAGGAGGCTGAGGCAGGATAATCGCTTGAACCCAGGAGGCAGAGGTTGCAGTGAGCTGAGATCGTGCCACTGTACTCTGCCTGGGTGACAGAGCAAGACTCTGTCTCAAAAAAAAAAAATAATAATAATATATATATATATATACACACACACACACACACATATTTTATAACCATGAAACACTATACAAATATTAATTATTGCTATTATTTTTCAGCTTTGGGGTTGCTTACTGGGCTTTTCTTCTTCTTACTTTAAAGAAGAACTTTTAGGCCAGGCGCGGTGGCTCACACCTGTAATCCCAGCACTTTGGGAAGCCGAGTCGGGCAGATCATGAGGTCAGGAGATGGAGACCATCCTGGCCAACATGGTGAAACCCCGTCTCTACTAAAAATACAAAAATTAGCTGGGTGTGGTGGCAGGCACATGTAATCCCAGCTACTCAGGAGGCTGAGGCAGGAGAATGGCTTGAACCCGGAGCTGGAGACTGCAGTGAGCCGAGATCACACCATTGCACTCCAGCCTGGTGACAGGGCAAGACTCCGTCTTTCCCTGTTCTTGAAAGAACTTTCAAGCCTGGCCAATATAGGAAGACCCCATCTCCACAAAATTAGAAAAATTATCTAGGCATGGTGGAGCATGCCTGTGGCCCCAGCTACTCTGGAGGCTGAGGTAGGAGGGTCACTTGGGCCTGGGAAGTCAAGGTTTCAGTGAACCATGACCATGACCAAGCCACTGCACTCTAGCCTGAGCAACAGAGTGAGAACCTGTCTTAAAAATAAAATAAAATAAAAATAATAAAAAATTTTCGTAAATAAGTACCTATATGAAAAAAAAAACACTGAATCTCAGAAATAAAATGCTGAAGCCACAATTATAAAGTGACAAAAAAGGCTGCCTGGGGGTGCCCAGTCTGTTTTCCACCTCTGTTGATCTATAAATACAACAAAAAGGAAGACTTTGAGACCAGTTAAAGAAATGGTAAATACCACATACACATTTCCAAAAGTTAATCAATCTGATACTGTACCTACTTGAGTCAATGAGGGAAAAGCACGGAATAATTTGACTAAATCACATTTCTATGTTTTTTGTTTTTTGTTTTGAGACGGAGTCTTGATCCATCGCCCAGGCTGGAGTGCAGTGGCACAATCTCTGCTCACTGCTGCCACTGCCTGCCAGGTTCAAGCAATTCTCCTGCCTCAGCCTCCTGAGCAGCTGGGATTACAGGCACCAGCCACCATACCTAGCTAAACTTTTGTATTTTTATTGGAGTTGCGGTTTAACCATGTTGGCCAGGCTGGTCTCAAACTCCTGACCTCAGGTGATCCGCCCACTTCGGCCTCCCAAAGTGCTGGGATTATAGGCGTGAGCCACCACGCCCAGCCATTTCTATGTCTCCTTAAATGATTATGAACTGCTGGAGCACAAGGTTTCCATGACTGTTAATATTTAATATCTAACTATAAAGGCTGTATTTCAGTATTTGATGTACTTATCATTACGATGTTAAAAGAGAAAGCACCACTCTCAATATAGTAGAAACTTAACTATCAATTTTTCTTGTAAGCCATGTTAGAATATAACCTTCTTGAGGGTAAGGATACCCTTGAATCTGCTTTAGTGAACTAGCCCTCAATAAATACTAGATTTTCACTGGGGTTACTGTGTAATACTTATGTATGCCTTCTGAACTAAGACCCTAAGCTCTGCACTGCCAATTCTGGTTTACCCAACAGGCAAATGAAGCATATGCTTCAGGGCACCAGCAAAACCAGACTGTTAAAAAAAAAAAAAAAAACTTTGCCAAATAATTTAATATCTCAGCAAAACCAATGAAGTAGCCATCATGGGAAAAAAAACCAGAATTTTGTTGGACTTTTTTACTCTTATTTTGGGGTTCTGTTATTTTTCTTTTTATTTCTATATGAGGAAGAGGTGGTAGAACATCAAAATCTTTTCAGTGCTTAGGGCCTCCAAAAATCTTAATACAACTCTGTGTACATCTTAAATTATCATAAGTTTTACTTAGTTGTTCAGCAATAAGTACTTTATTTCATGAAAATTATAGCACGTTTACCCGTACTTTATGTAATCATACAATTTAAGATTCTTCCTCTTTACAATTTATCTCTAAGCAAGAAACCATAATAAATGCTAGAAGGCAACCTTCATAAATTGGACTAATACCAGTTCTCTCTTATCAGCCAACAGTGCTAATATGTCCTCACACCCCCTGGCTGTATGAAAAGATTACACAGTTCCCAGAACAATCAAAAGTAAATTATTATTTATTTCTTACTGGTATAAATGGAATCTTAAATGTTTCTATTTGAAACGTCTACATATATGTAAGAAAAAGAGAGTTAGTTTCTTTTTTTGTAGTTCTCATTTGATTCACAACTCGTTTAGTTACCTAAGAAAAGAGTTCTAGTTTTTTGGTCAACAATTACGTTAAAGAAAACACTGCCAGATTCTTCCCAGTTTCAACTTTCCCTCTACCTACCAGTCAATCTGCTGCTGGATGATTATCCAGATGTTTCTGGTGTGTTTTGCTGCTAACACTCTCAGTGTACTTCAAGAAGGGTACAGATACTGCTCGAGGATCCGCTTGCCAAAGTCCGGTTCTAATTAGACTTGTCATTTTTTGCTTGGTTTCATTTTGACCACTGGGTGCATCATGCAACCGTGTTGGATATTTTTAAGAGTATAAAAATATAGAAAGCAATAGTTAATTAATCTCACTTTAAAAGAGGACGTTAAAAGTACTGGAAATTGGTGTCGGATGATTAAATAAAGGATTAGGAGAGAGACCATTCCTTTACATATAGACACCCTCCCCAACCCCACACCCCCAAAACACCAAGCCACTTCTAAGTAGTGAGAGAACTTCGGCAACAAAGAAATAGCTTTGTTAGAAAACACTTCACACGACTTATTTTAAATTTTGCTTTAAATTTAATTGCTTTTCTCCTTTTTCTCTAATAACAGGACTATTTAGTCCTTGATTAATTAAGGCTTCAGAGTTCTTAAGTTTTCATAAAATTCAATCTATACAAGACTTGCTTTTTGTGAGCACTGTGCTTAGTGACAGTCCGGATTTTTCCCTCCACCCTCGCGGCCACCCCTGCCCACCGCGGCCGTCGGGCGTGGATCTGGCAGGTGCGAGGCCGAGGCCCAGGGCTCAGCGAAGGAGGCCGAGTTTATAGAGCGCGCGCGCCCTAGAGGAGGCAGCAGCAGCCGCAAGCCTGGCCGCCCGAACTTTGCGAGCCTGGCGGGGGAGCACAGAGGCTGGCCGACCTGCCCCGCTAGCGCTGGAGAACGACTCCCTTTATGCCAGCTCGCTCTCCGCCTTCCCGCAGCCTGTGCTGCGGAGCCTCGAAGACCCCGCCGCCCTCCACAGCGTCTTAAATAACAAACCCCTGTCCTCGCGCCCGTAGGAATTGGGGCAGCTGGGGGTTGGCGTCACAGACTCAAGCCCGCCCGCCGGAGAAGGGCAGGCCGGGCTTCGCGGGGCCGAACCCCGCTCCAGCTGGGGACAGGCCGCCTAGCCGGCGGGAGTGAGCCGGCGCGAGGGAGCCGGCGCAAGAGACTTGACGGGAGGAGGTGGAGAGCTGGAGGCGGGAATGAGTGCGCGGGGCCGGGAGGGCGGAGCCTGCTAGACTGCGAGCGCGAGCGCCAGCAGGGCGGAGGGCGGGGCGTGGGCGGTGCCCGGCCTTCCCGCTTCCGCGGCGCTGCAACTCCGCCGAGCCTCCTTAAAACTCTGCCGTTAAAATGGGGGCGGGTTTTTCAACTCAAAAAGCGCTCAATTTTTTTCTTTTCAAAAAAAGCTGATGAGGTCGGAAAAAAGGGAGAAGAAACCGGCACCCTCTCTGAGAGGCAACAGAAGCAGCAATTGTTTCAGCGAAAAAAGCAGCAAGGGAGGGAGTGAAGGAAAAAAGTAAAAAAGGGGGCGACACGCAAGTGCCCGTAGGAGTGAAAGGAGCAGGGACCGGCGATCTAGGGGGGAATCAGCTACAAAAGAAACTGTCACTGGGAGCGGTGTGGCCAGGGAGGAAGCAGTGCTGCCAGGCTCGGCTCCAGGGCACAGCTGGCTGGCGGCTGTCCTGTCCGCAGCAAAGGGGCACAGGCGGCCAGGGACCGCGAGAGGTGGCGAAGTGGCACCGGGCGCCGAAGCTGCTGAGCGCTCGCCGAGACGGCGGCGGGTCTGGCTGCGCCCTGGAACTGTGGCGACTCCCCCTACTCAGAACTTGGCCTGCGTTTCCCAGGACTCTCCCCATCTCCGGAGGCTCCCACAAAACCGGGAAAGGAAGGAAAGGACAGCGGCGGCAGCAGCTCAATGAGTACCTACAACAGAAAGCCTGAACGAGCTCGGTCGTAGGCGGGAAGTTCCCGGGGGGCTGCCCAGTACAGCCGCAATGCTGCCGCGAGCTGCCCCAGCAGTCCGGGCCCCGTAGACGCTTCCCGCATCGCTCTCCTCCTTCCTCAGGCTGCCGGGAGTCCCGGGACCTGGCGGGGCCGGCATGACGGGCTTCTCGGGGGCCCGCCGCACGCCCGGCAGCCTCCGGAGACGCGCGCCGAGCCCGGCTCCCACGGCCTCTGAGGCTCGGCGGGGCTGCGGCTGCCTGGCGGGCGGGCTCCGGAGCTTTCCTGAGCGGCATTAGCCCACGACTTGGCCCGGACGCGACTAAAGGCTCTTCTGGAGAAGCCCAGAGTACTGGGCAGTCGTTACGACCTGTAACTTGAGGGCCACGGAACTGCTACTCCCGTTCGCCTTTGGCGATCATCTTTTAACCCCCCGGAGCACGTCAGCATCCAGCCACCGCGGCGCTCTCCCAGCAGCGGAGGACCCAGGACTGTCCCTTCGGCGAGACGGATGGAAACCGAGCCCCCTGGAGGACCTGCCCCTGCAGTTCTGCCTCACACGGCTCAAGTCACCACCGTGAACAAGGGTGGGTGAATGCCTTTTCTTCCCCCCGAATGTCTTTCCTTCCGCGGTATTTTCTGCCCCGATCTATAGTCCCTTGAGTGTCCACACACACTCCTCACAGAGATCTGTAGCGTAGGTACGTGACAGCTCTGCCTACATCTGACGTCCGGAGTCATTACCCAGGAATGTATGTGTGTCTGTGTGTGTCTCTGTGGAGTCGTCAGAATTCTTCATAGGGGTTAAGCTAAAAAAGCGAGGCGAGGAGCCCCTCTCCAATGGCTCAGTTTTGCTGAATAATCACGTGTGAATCGAGGGGCGGGCTTTTGGCAGGCAGATCTTACTAGTATTTACTACCAAGCTCTACTCCAGATTAACCATCCCAGTCCTTCTGTCAGTCTCCGATGCCATCATGCAGCCTGGTTAGGAGCAAAGGAAAGGAGAAAAAGAAAAACGACTAATTCATCTTTTCCTGATCGTCAGGACCCTAAAGAATGGCCGAGCCTTGGGGGAACGAGTTGGCGTCCGCAGCTGCCAGGGGGGACCTAGAGCAACTTACTAGTTTGTTGCAAAATAATGTAAACGTCAATGCACAAAATGGATTTGGAAGGACTGCGCTGCAGGTTGGTATTCAGAGAGGTGGGGAAAACAAGTCAATAATGTTGCCTACGTGACCCGGTTTTCTAGATTTACAGCTTTTAAGCTTTCAGGGACATAAAATTTCACTGTTTTTAAACCTAGTTGGTTGCCATATTTTATATCTTTAAGTGGATGCAACTTCTCAAAAATGACGTACTTTGAACAAACTCCTCAAATCCAATAACATCCTTGATATCAAATGGGGTCCAGATTTGGTCTTAGTTTTTGGAATCTTTTTGTGACGGTGGGGATTTTAGAGTAGTCATTGTAGGGCCGAGGTTTGTTTGTTTTGTTTTGTTTTTAAAGACAGCTCTGTAAACACATTATTATGATTATTATTTGAAATACACTGCTATTAGTGGTTTCACGTACTTTGCCCCCAGTAATAGACTTTAACGTTAATTTTCTTGACTACTGGTGAGGGTGTTTTTCCTTCAAATGCTCCAAGTTTTGACAAACGACTTTTCCTCGTTTGGAATGGGTGGCCTGGGCACCGGGACAGGATGTACATTTCACAGTTAATGTAATATCATCCACTCATTCAGGAGTCGGGAGGAATAAAAAGTTGAATTTTCTAATCAGAGCTCAGCTGCAGTGTCTTTGTCTCTACGATTATGCCGTGGTGTGCTCTAATTTTCAGTAATTAGATTTACAGGCAACAATTGACACATGTCCAGCTGCCAAGTATTGTACCTGATAATTTTTTTCTTCTTCTGAATGTTATCATGTAACTTAGGTGAAAGGCTTAGAAACAGAAAAATGACAAAATAGTTTAAAATAGTTAATTTATCAGAGTTCTGATGATATTCTTATGAGCTATTCTTATTTGGAAATGCAACACTTGAAGCTGTTTTTGAAAACCCATTGGGGAGAGGGTTTTTAGAGGGCTTTGTTTCGGTTACAAGAATTAAAAATTTAAGTGCCAGGAGATATACTAGTAACAAACAAAGTCCATGTAGTCTGTACGTTTTCAATCAGAATACACTGGCCTTGCAAAAATTTCAGTATTAAGGAAGTTTATGCACAGATACTAAATTATTTATCTTGTTATTTCTGCTACATTAAGTAATGATTTTTTTTCTTTTTCTACCTAGTAGTTTTGAACAGGTTTAGTGATGATAGCAAAGTAACAAATTTAATATATTGAAAAGCTTCCTTTTGAAAACTCAAAAGATTATATAAACTTCACAAAGAATGAGCTACTTAACCCAAGTTCATAATAAGATTTTACAGGATTTTTGACGAACAGAAAGACTGGGAAATTAATAATATTCTTTTAAAAAGTTTTGACAAACATTTTTAATACAACTTTGCAATCTTGTTTATATTAAACATACTTATCAAGATACTAACACCCACTTATTGTGGCTTAGTCCTTGTACATATAACGAAACACACACACAGAAACTGGAGTTTCAAGGCTTATTTTCATTATGTATAATCCTGACTCTGAAGTTGTGTCATAAGTCAAGAAATAACTTTCTTCAAAACCATTTCCAATATTACTATTATTTTCTGTGAAAAAAGGTGAATTTTATTCTACAATTATGTTTATTTAACTCAATTTCAAAAGCCTTTTCCACCTTCCTAGTGTATATTTTTCTATCAGGTTAATATCAAAGGCCTTAATCGTATGTTTGCTTTACAAAGATCCAAGATATCTGTCTCTTATTTTTCTCATTGTAGGTCCTTAAATATGACTAAATCTTTAGAGACAGTTGTGGTGATATCAATTTTTAATAACCAAAAGTATGTTTCATTGAAGTTCTTGAAATATAAATTATGTATCACTGTTTACCACTGCTCCAAAGGAAGAGCTAAAAGTCAACAGAGTTTTATCAACAGGGGAGCTTAATATCTTGTCCATCTATATAGTTTGCATTTACAAAATATTACTCATTCTAAATATATTTTATTATTTAATATGTGATTAGATTTTTTAAACATTTAAAAAAGATAGATCGACTTTGTATTTTCCATTAGCATTTAATTTCATAAACATTGAGTGTCTATTATATAAGATATTTATTATAATTTAGATTATTATAATATACCTAAATATAAATAAACCAGTGTAAATGCTGAAAATATGTGGCATGTTAATGAAAGTAATATTTTTTCACAACTAAATTATATGTATTTTATGTTTGCATGATGTTCTACAAGATATTTTATAACAGACCACTGATAGAGTGAAACATATTCAAACAATAGTAAATAATCTTCGTTATGTGAATTATTTGTATGTTGATAGCAAGTGGTAATACCACATTCTGACTTTTAAAATGTTGGCAGTTTACAAATAGCTATTCTTTAAATGCTTGATAGTAACTGAAAAAGGAACTAACACAGGATCACCAGTTGATTATTAAATTAGCTCAAACCACAAGACAAGGCACAAGGCTGTCCGTGTCCCAAAACACCCATTAAATATCTTATTTTTTCTTCTTTTGCTCACTTGAAAATCAGGAGGCTTGTAAGAACTTTGAGAAACAGCATATAATGTAATAGGGTGACTATTTTATTATTTTCAAGAACAGTTGTCATACAACAATTTCCTACTGTGATACAAGGCATATCAGGAACTTAGTTTTATATAAATTGATACCATAAACAATTTAGAACACTGTGGCTTATTTAACACCTTAATAATCAGTAATGTTTTGTAACTTAAAATGAAGGATTCTAGGCATTGAATACACCTAGTAGCCAATACTAAATAACTTACAAATAAAAAACATTTTTAAAGAAATGCTCGGAAATTTGGAACTATATCTGTTTGGAGGGAACCTGTAAAAATTGATCATTTAAGAAAATATCAGGCCTGAATTTTTAAGACATCATTTTTACACTCGCTGATGGAGTTGGTTTAAAGAAACTCAACATCCTTATTTGTTTGCAGTAGCTATTTAGAAAATAAAGTTTAACCACATATGATTTTCTAGAATTAATACCACAGGCACCTTTTATGAGCATGAACAATCAAACAGAAAGAGACTCTTATTTAAATCCCAAATTCCATTTCTTTTATTTTAATAAATTCATGAAATTACACAACTCTTCATGGAACATAGAAGACTGAGTTGTTAGCAAATGCTATACATGTTGCACAAATTCTATCTTATTGATCAATTTATCCTACTTTTGGACCCATTTAAGACGTTCCATCATAGAAGCTCAATTTTTAGAAGCTCAACTTCTACTTTCACCTACTAGCACTTTTCTGCATTTGACCCCATCAAGCCCCATGCTATGGGTCTTCCGCAAGTACTCCATCAAAAATAAATAGTTAAATAAATGGATGGACAGGCAGATATTTTATATTTCTGTAGCATGAGCACTTGAAGGATTCTACCATTTCTACTTCTTTTCCAGGTTATGAAACTTGGAAATCCCGAGATTGCCAGGAGACTACTACTTAGAGGTGCTAATCCCGATTTGAAAGACCGAACTGGTTTCGCTGTCATTCATGATGCGGCCAGAGCAGGTTTCCTGGACACTTTACAGACTTTGCTGGAGTTTCAAGCTGATGTTAACATCGAGGATAATGAAGGGAACCTGCCCTTGCACTTGGCTGCCAAAGAAGGCCACCTCCGGGTGGTGGAGTTCCTGGTGAAGCACACGGCCAGCAATGTGGGGCATCGGAACCATAAGGGGGACACCGCCTGTGATTTGGCCAGGCTCTATGGGAGGAACGAGGTTGTTAGCCTGATGCAGGCAAATGGGGCTGGGGGAGCCACAAATCTTCAATAAATGTGGGAAGGGCTCCCCCACGTTGCCTCTACTTTATCAATTAACTGGGTAGCTCTCCTGACTTTTAATTAAGTCATTTGTTAAAATACTGTTCTGTCATATTTTAAGCAGCTAAATTTTCTGAAACAGCATAAGTGAAAATCTTATAACAGGTTTATGAATATATTTAAGCAACATTTTTTTCACCTGCAAAATCTGTTCTAACATGTAATTGCAAATAGCTTTGACTTTCTTCTGAATATTTTATCTTTACTTGGCTTTTCCCTTGCTTCCCCTGTTACCAATCTCAACATCCAACTTGAAGACTTTGTTTTTAAAATGGTTTGTCCTGATGCTTCTTTTGCCTAATTAAAACACTTTCAAAACAGGACAACATTTTTCTGTGATTTTCCTACCTCTAGAACCCGTACACAACTTGTCACTTGTTAAGGAGAACTGTACTAAAAGTTACCGATGTCATAAGTCTTTACACTAGAAAAGGTAGACCAACTGGAAAACTAGACATACTCTCTTGATGATTCAGTTATTGTTTTCATCCTTTACCCATGTCCATTCCACCTTGGTGCCTAGTATTTCTGCTTTAAAACAAAACAAGGACAACTTTTTTTTTTTTTTGAAGATTAAGCCTGAAATTTTAGTGTGAATTTCCCTTAATGTCCAATCTTCCCTTTTTCTCGACATTAAGTCAAGTAGTTGCAGGACAGAGTTCAGAAGTAGCAATCTGAAAACATATTTTAGTTCTAAAGTTTTAAAAGAAAATGCCACCTTAAAAGTGCTTACCACTAATGGGTTTTTAATCACAAAATGAAGCAAATGGTTAAATAATACATTTCCCAAAATTATATCATAAATACACTAAGTGTAATGTAGACTTTTTCTCCCTGAGTGTAAGAAATGTAAAATTACAAAATGTTTAAGTATTAAAGTGCAAATATCAAATTTTAGGGAATGAAAAACAGCGAGACAAATGTATAAATTATATATAAAGGTCATAACTATTTTAGGATCTGCAGAAAAATAAATGTAGAAACTTTTAAAATAATAAATGAGCCACTCCCACAAATGGTACTTAATTTCCACAAAACTTTTTAGTAAAAGAGTATACAATATTTTTAGGCGTACATTTACCTTAAAAAATTTTTTAAGGAAGTAGAAATATTAAACTTCCAAGACAATTTTCCAGCATCTACTACTCGGTCATTTTAATTTACACTTTTCAACAATGTATTTCAATAGTTATCATTTACAAATTCATACATACTTTGTTCATCATCTCCCACATGATCAAAGATGTTTTATGTGAAAGTTCCCTCCTACTTCATAAGCTCTCTGCCCTCCAAAAAGAACAAAATGCCTCAAGGTTTATTGAAGGACATGGTTCTGATGCCTGACCTAACAAGGATTGGAATGGCTGGGTGGCAGGCAAGTGGTTTTCAATAATTTATCTTCCATGATAGTATAAAAGAATATAGAAAGAAAAGATTAATCCTTTTAATTTTGCAGTAAAATTTACATTCTCTAAGTGCAAAAAGACCTCATCATCTGACACCTTCAACCACAAATTACTAAATACATTTATTTTTGATGGCAACAAACTTAAAACACTTATTTAAGAAAAAAAAGAGATTGAGGTGGTTTTGAAGTAAAAGTGTCACATTTTGGATTTTAAAATTGAGTCAATATACAAAAATACTACTTTAATAAGACGAATATTTTTGAACAAAACACTAACTGAAAGTAATTTTTTTAAAAAAACCCTCTTACAAGTCACAACTGTAAAGATGGCCGGTCATGATTTTAAAATCCAGTTTAATGGACTTCACAGCATCCAACATGTGTCGGCATTTACTTTATTTAATTACAATAAAATTTATCTTTAGAGATTTCAAATATAAAAGCATAGGACGTTCATAAAGCAAAAGAGTACTTCTGCAGTTGCTTTGTTCTCGGCTGGTCGGAGCACAGTAGAGGGAGAGGACGCTCTATCTTTTCATCAGTCTAAAATTTGTTAGGCATTAAAACATCGCCATATTACTCTGGCTCTGTGCAGGAAGTAGCTTTGCTAATCTAAGTATTTTAGAAATGAGTTATGTGGTCCCCTCTAGGAAATATGAAAAGCCATTATTCAATCTCAAAAACCTCAACAATATTCTGTAAGCCTCTTGAACATGCCGAAATGTATAGGATGGAAGAAACGGTGCTGCTTGGGTCCTATTTTCAGCGACCTGAGGTGAGGAGGGGTCTGAACTTATTCAGATGCAGAGAGTGGGGATGCAAGTGCTAACTAATGCAGTGTCCAGAGCTCCAGGGGACGACGCTGTTGTTAAGGATGGAGGATACAAAGCAGAGGATGCGCTCTCAAATTCAGTTCTTCACCGCTGCGTCCGCATCCACATCGGGAAACTTGGGCTCAGCCTTTGCCCAGTAAGCTGAAGCCAGGCTTACATCTGGGGTGGAGGGCACTAACATGACCTCGGCTCAAATTCTGGTCCCCGAACTGCTAACCAAAGTGTCTTTTATCACATTTTGGTAGTGAATTAAGTTTTCTGATAAACATTATGCATCTTGCAACGGTGTGATGAGTTCATGTACACACACACCACAATGGGTGGCTGATCAATAAGTAGATTAAGTATTCTGTCCCGAGAAAGCAATATGATATATTTCCCTTATCGTATTGATCAAAAGAACGTTGTGGATGGAGTCAGTGGCCCAGGACTGGTTTCGAAATCTCAGTTCCCAAAAAGGTGCTTTCGGCTTTTGCCGGGGGTAGAAGTAAATAGTCGATAGGCGCCGGGCAATCACAGTGCTGGAGCAAGAAAAGGTCGTGCTCACAGCCTTCCTGGATGCCCTAAGCAACCTTCATCAAAAGGCTACGGGGGAAAGTCCCTGTCTCGGTCTCTGGAGACTGTTCTGCTTTTATATGGCAGTCCCATGAAAACAGATCCACGCAGGAACCTAGTGAGAGGCAGGAAATAAACTTCCCACCTGAGACCCCGGGTAAAGGTCTGCCCATAGCCAACCCAAGCCCTCCACGGAGGGGCTGCGAAGACATCTTTTCTGTCCCTGTGTCACTCCTCCAGACTCCAGCTCCAACTCCCTGGGCCCTAGTGAGGAAGCTGGAGCCCAGAGCTCCCTCAGGGCGCGCAGAAAAGCCTGGGGTGGGGGTGGGGGAGCTTCAAAACCGTTAGCTCGCGTTTTTTCCCCCTCCCTCGCTAAGGTTTCTTTTCTTTTCTCTTCCTGTCCAAATATTTCAAATTTCCGCGCCTTAAATAACAGTCTCCTTTTATTTAGTTAGTTTCCTCGGCAGGTTTGGCCGCCCGCTTGTCTCTGCCCCCCTACGGGCCCGGGGCGCCTCGGGCGCCTCGGTGCTGCCTGCAGCCCCCGCGCGCTGCCCCCAGCCCAGCTTGCGCTGTACAGAGCGCGCCCGCCAGAGCCACAGCCCCCTCCTGCCGCGACCTCGCCTGACCCGGCTGTCCGGGCACCCGAAGCCAGCTAAGGCCGCCCCCAGCCCAGATGCCGGCCTGCCTCTCAGCTTGACTTCCCTCCCCGGACTTTGGAGCGTCTTCTGCGTTAGGATTTGGATCCCGGTGGCCCTGGAGCGGCAGAAGGGCCGCGGCGATAGGAAAGCAGCGAAGGAGGCCAGTGGCCGGACTCTGCCCCAGCCCCCACCCGCGGGTAACCTTGGAGGCGCCCTCGGAGTGAGTGTGTGCGCTGCCGCGCTGCCGGCCGGGGCAAGCAGGAGCACCGCGCCGCGGGCAGGAGGCGGGAGCGGGGGGCGGGGAGGGGGAGCGGGCGCCAGCGCCTCCCGGCCGCGGGCGCAGCACCCCGGGAGCTGCATGTTCCCCGGGCGGCCAGGCGACCCCGGTCCTGGCCCTAAGGCAGCGGTCCTCGAGGAGGCGGCAGCCATCCCACTGGACGGTTCTGGCGACCTGTGCCTGAGGACCGGGGCGGGAGGGCGGCCAGGGAGCAAGGGCCAGCGGGCCGGTGAGTGCCTAGCTCTACGCGGAGGTGAGCTGGCGGCGGGACGCGGCGGGGAGGCTGAGCAAACGGCGCCCGACGCCGATGCCAGCACTCCCTTCCCCTCCCCCATGACAGCTGAGGACAGCCGGGCTCTGAGCCTCGCGTCCAGTTGCGAGGAGGCAAATGCCTCTCTGGCTTCTTAGCCCCTCAGACTATTCGGGAAGTTGCCCTATGGTTTTGTCTCTCCCCCGAACCCCATAAATTACTAGACACCCAGGACTGAAAATGCACGTTCAATTCCGAAAGACCCTCCTCCCGAAATACCGTGAACTACAGGGCTCGGGTGCGCAAAACACCTAGAAAAGGGTCTTTTTTCAACCCAGAATAGTTTTGAAAATCGAATACTGTATGGATCATCAGCGACGCCTCAAAACAATTTTTTTAAAAATCCCCAGATCTGGACACAAACTTGCTAAATTAAGGTTCCAGTGAAATGTTTTGTCATTTGCTCTAGAAACACTGTGCGAGCTTCAGGTGTTAGGATGTGGGTTTGGAATTTTCTGTGGTGTGTTTAATCCTCAAAGACATTAAATAACAGCATGGTTACACTCCCGGCAAGCGAGCAAAGGTTATCCTTGCCACCACAGCACCTGCAGAAGCACAGTGGAACTCAAATATTTTGCTTCCTGAGTTCTAAAATGGCTTCTGAACTGTCCAGAGGTACCAGCACATAGGAGTAGGGGGACCGGAGACCGGGGGAGAGATTGTACGTTTAAAAAAACTACACAGATACTATTACACTTCAATTGTTCTACCTCACCTTTCTCCCCCAGCCCTCATCCTCATCGGACAAGGAAGAATTTTAGTGTAGGCCTGTTCAATAATTCTAAATACAGCCTTTTTCTCTTCTCTCATGTCTCCCCCCACCACCAAATAAAAACAAAAACAAAAAACAACCAGCCAAAAACATAAGCTCTTTGGGGGAGGAAGTAAAAAACCACCAATCCTTATCCAACTACACGTCGTTTCTTTTGAGCACTGAGAAGAAATGCTACTTACAACCAATGCTATGAAAGAAATAATTTATCAGGACTTCATACGCATTTAATTTGGTATAATTAAAGTGATATTGTCTTTTGGCATGAAAATAATGGGACAGTTTCTGAAACTGATGCATGAAAAACTCAAAAATCTTCCTGGACATTTTTGGAGGCAGAAGTAACTACTCTTAGTTACTTAGAAAAAGCTGATACTTTATCTTGACCATATAAAGCAGTATCATGCGAATTTTATTTTCATTATATGTCTTAGATTTTCAGATTAGTTGTATGAATAGTGAAAGATCACATAAAAAGGAAACTGCCAACATTTTTTAATGTTGAATTTTTAATTTAGAAATGCAACTAAATTATTTATCACAACTCTATTAAAATACAGTCCACTCCCTGTTCCTTCTCAGTGGACAGTCTGCACAACTGGCTGGTAAAGAAGTTTGTCCTGAGTTTAAAATTTATGCTTTGGAAACATTATTTTCTAAAATAAAAAAACACTTACTGATTTTTAGGAATAATTATTCTATAATTTGGCTATTCCGTGCACAACTAATGTAACAGTATATCCTCTCTTACATTTTGGAACTTTTTTGGGAATTCTTGTTCCATGGTTTTCTCCTTCCGATAATTTTATTAAAAAGTAACTGTCCTCAGTGATATATCAGCATTCTGATACTGATTCTGCTAATTCAGGCACTTCACACCAAACCTATACAGGCCATTTAAAAATGAACATGTATTCTTATTTTTGTCAAACTTTGGAACAGCTGTGAATGAATACTAACATTTGAAAGGCCTAGAATAATTAATTTGCAAATCAGCAATAATGTTATAGTGTGGTGATGATTCAAGATGAAATAAAAGCTCATATATTAGAAGAATAAATAGGATGAAATTGTTAAATAATCAGTACTTGCTGATTAACAGGATAATATTCCTTGTTTCAGTATTCACATAGACAATACTGTATACTGTGGTATGCTTTTTAACTATGAAAGATAACATTTAATAATCATCATGAGATATAAAAGTAATTGATCACTCCAGAGTCTCTTTTTCAAAACATAATTAAAAACAATGGTTTAGAAAATATTTCACTATACTATCACCTATAGTTTTGGCTGTCCACCCCACTTTTTAAAAAAATTTCTCTGTATATTTTTTTGTCTCCACATTTTAGGTGATGAACAAAAATAGCATGTAGATAGACGTTTCCAATACTTCTTTATTCCTGATTGTTCAGCCATTGATTTGCCTGTTCACAAACATTACTTCAACTTTTAAAGTCATATTTAATGATGCTAAAAAGTAGTTATTATCCCCATTAATTAAAATTTATCATAGGCCTATGAGTGAAAAAGCATTCAGCCTATATTGTATTTAAAATAGTTAAGTGAAAAAAAGTATACATTAGGTTACATCAATTGTGTATTCATGTTTAGCATATAAATTAGTTGAAGTGTTTTATAATATTTAACATTTCAACACATGCTAACATTTTCAGCATAGAATTAAGATCTGGAAAATCTTAATTTGTGATCTTCAGAAAATAACATTTTAATTTGTCATATTGATAAGACTAATCATTTTAAGAAAATGTTCAATTGTTAATACTTACAGAAAAATATGAGGAAAAGACTATGGTATGAAATCCAAAGCAATTTTTAAAAAATAAATTACTCCTACTGGTAAATTACATATTTTAATTGTATTGTTATTTTATAGTTACATTTTGCACTTTGTATGTGGACTAAAGCTTGCTATGTTTATCCATAAGTATATAGTTGGTACTAACCAGTTAATCAAAATAATGTTTTTGGTCCTGTCCTATAGGAGTATCCTTATGTATATGTGGGTGTGCTAAGATATTTCTTACTAAAGTTCAGTACTGAGTAAAATGGATGTGGAACAAATACTATCAATTCACTTCATATTACTATTTTAAGATGACAAATTATTATCTACTAAAGAAATATAAGCTGATAATTTTTTAGTTATAGGTTAAATCATTTTAATTAATGATCCTGGGAAAGATATAAATTAAAATCTTAGCACTGAAAACACCAATGCAGGTCCTCATTCTACCTAAGTTAATGTTTCAAAAGCTTGTCATAAGGCAAATATATTAAAAAGCCACTTATCCACAATTTAGAAATTTCAGACATTAGAAAAGAAAGTATGATAGTGATAAGAGGAATAATGAATATTTTAAATGTTTTAGATAGCAATGCCTGTAGGTTAATTTAATATTAATTACATGGTGGACAATTTGCTAAAGAATCCAAAAGCAAGGACAAAAAAAGACCAGTAAAAGACATTTGCCCAAGAATCCAAAAGCAGGGCAAACAGACCAAAAAAATTTCCTTCATTATATCACAATGGTAAATATAAACAAATTAACTTTCTTGGTATGGAACATTTTCCAGTTTTGTGGGAAGTTTTTTAATCATTTTCATTTGGATAATGCTTTTGAAACACATAGTAGAAAAACACACTACTTATGTATAAATTGCATACATAATTTACATGTTTTACTAACATACAGCAGACACATATTCCATCTAAAAATAGCAAACACAACATCATTCTGAAAGGGTGAGTGGATACAGTTGGACATCTGGACTAGACTGAGGAACTATTCAATGTGAAGCCGGAGTAGGGCCACATAGGAGGGAGCACTGAACTGACTGAAGGCTGGTTAATTTACTCAAGACTAATCAAAATGACTCTGAGCTAGTATAAATTGCCTGCAGTTGTTTAAATATACCATGCACCTAATGGAAAAGCAAATAACTGTATAAAGACAGTTAACAGAAAGAATATATGTATGTCTTTTTAGTCCAGAGGGACATCACAGATGTTATAGAGAAAATATTAATTTGGCAATTTATTAGATAATTGTACATAACAACATCAGCTGAAGATCAATGATTGCTTTCATTTTCTTTTAAAAAGGCTTATTTATCATATTTTAAAGGTTCAAAATGCACAGTTCTTCAAATATATGACTACTGTCTATAAACAATAAATACTAACTTATTAATATTCTAATTTTTAAAATTTCTTCAAGAAGTACTCCAGAATACTTGTTGGTTCATCAAACCTTATTGTAAGATCTTACATCATGCCCTAGGATCAGCAAGTAGAGGTTTTGGCTTACCAACATAAAAGAATTTTAAAGATTAGTGCCTTCTAAGGAAAATATTCTGATTTGAATTACTAGGATGGAGATCTGGGAATTTTTAGTAGCCCTTTTTTGTTTTCCACAAACAAAGATATTATCTTTAAAATCAATATACAATTGATTTATCATTTCTACAGTAAAGGCATGTTTTATATCATTGTTTTGACTCTAAATGCATAGAATTTGAACAATAGAACAGTCTATGGCCATTGTGAGGTTTCTCTACTCAGCAACAGAACATGCTGAAGAGAAAGCAGATTGAAATATCCGACATAAAATTCAAGCTATGGAACAACAATGATACTAAATTACCTGACAGAAAAATCACCTCACACAAAAATCATGTACTAATTTGGGGAAAAGGAGTGGAGAAAAAAGCATTTAAATTCTTTCCATTAAATTAAAAGATTACTGTCTCCTATCCAATATTGTCGGAGGAAATAAAATCCTAGATATTTAGGGAAAGAATCTGAACATGCTAAAAACAAGTGGTCTCCATTCACAAGTGTGATGGTAATTGATCTGAGAGGATGATCTGAAGATGTTTTAATGTAGTTGTGAATATGTTAGCATAGAAGAATTCTTAAAAAAATTGAATTATATTGAATTTTATCATAATTTAAAGGTTATTAAATCATATTTATACAAAAAATATACTTTGATAAGTGTCTTTTCTTGGTACTTCTTAATTTATTCACTTATTCAGTGTATATTTCAGTGAAAGAAAAGAAACACATAAGCAAGCAAGTTAATAAATCAATATTTATTTTGCATCCGTATGACCTAGTTTAATATTTAAGACTCCTTCATGGATTGGGCTTTATTATCCCATCTTACAAATCAGGAACTCAGATTTGATGACGCTAAGTCACTTGTCCACAGTCACAGGCTAGTAATCTATAGCACAAGGATGCAAACTGGTGTCTTTTTCTACTGCACTGTGGCCAGATGGAAAGATCTTTCAGGAAAATTACCACAAATCCATCAACTCAACAATCACATATTAAGGACCCATCATTATGGTCACTTAATAGGTTTACAGTCTTGGGACTAATTATATCTGAGGCTTTCCACATCTGTGAAATGGGGGTAGTAATACCTAATTTGCCATGTTATTGTAAATAATAAATGAAATGTGTGCAAAGTTCCTGGTACTCAGTAAGCCTTTAATAAATTGCAGCTATTACAGGAATACACAGTAATAGAAAATCCATGCTTGACCTCAAGGAACTTAAAAAACGATTTGGGTAAATAAAGTTTACATATGGCATACTAAAGCAACTGGAAAGTAAGCAGGGTATAAGCAAGTGCATAGTAGTGTGTGGTGCAGATTGAACCCAAAAGCAGCCTTATTATGGAAAATCTTGTAGAAGGCTAATGATATGGATTCGAATGTCCTACAGTGGAAACCTTTCCTTACTGAGAAGAAAAAGGAAAAGCTACCTCAAAATGTTTGTTTTTCTAGCATGTAACCTCTGAAGGTGTTTATGTCTAACAAATATATCAGGTGAACAATGGAAAGTGACTTCATGGACAGAAAACATAAAAATCATACATAAGCAGGTATTTTGAAAGATACCTCTTTCATTATTTTGAAATAAGTAAATATGATACTCTGAAACAAATAAGAATAGAAAAACAGCAAGGAGTTTCATAATCATTACAAAATGGGATCCATAATAAGTAGTATAGAATAGTGAATGGCTTTAGGGCAAAATACACTTATTTCTAACTCTGGTACTTATGTATCACACCTTAGAAGAGGCATTTCATCTTTCTGAACTTTACTTTCTGTATTTGAAAAATGGGTATAATAATATTTACAGAGTTGTAATATTTACAAATAATATTTATTAATAAAGTCACTTTAAACTCTAATATAGGAAACTTGAAAGGTCATAAACCTACAGGTTTCCTGAGACCTAGATTTAATTATATTAATCAGAAAAAAAGAAAACCCATCCTAGGTGACCATGACCCTGAGTAACACGGACATTTGTGAATTAATGAAAACTTCAAATTAAGACTTAAAGTTATCACTCCAAGCAACTTTACCTTCCTATGCATCTGCTCAGTATACAAGTACATTCAGTTTAATAACCAACAGGTAATTTTGGAAATATCTATTATATGTGAGGTATTGTTCTATATGCTTGTATTCAATGGTAAGTAAGACACCATCTCAACTCTCAAGAAACTAGCAATTTTGTGAGACAAAAATGCCATGTACAGAATACAATAGAATATTAGGCATAACTGAGATGTAAAATAAATAATAAATTTCACTTGGAAAGTAATAATAAGTACCTGAGAGAAACCAAACCCCATTTTCAGAAAGTTATTATTGAAGAATCAAGTAGACTTCCATTTCCAACAAAATGAAAATTAAATATCCTAAAAAATCTTCCCAGCACAAAACAAATTGCTGCATAAAATATTTTTAAAAACATATTTTGGAATGCAGAGTTGCATTAGTAAAAAAGTAAGAAAAATCTACAGAGACCAAAAATGAAAGCCAAGTCCTGATGCCAGTTGCTCTGGGGGCAGCTACTGACCCCTGGTATATTAGTTTCGTGGGGCTGCCATAAAAATGTACCACAAGCTCAGTGCCTTAAACAACTGAAATTTATTGTCTCACAGTTCTGGTGCCTGGAAGTCTGAAATCAAGGTGTTTATAGAATTGGTTCTTTCTGAGGGCAGTGAGGGGAATTGTTTCATTCCTTTCTCCTGGGTTCTGATAGCCTCAGGCATTCCAGGCTTGTAGATGGCTTTCCTTCAGTGTCTTCACTTTTCATAAAGACATCAGTCATATTGAATTAGGGCCCACCCTAATGACTTCATCTTAACTCGATCATCTGCAAAGATCCTATTTCCAAATAAGGTCACAATCACAGGTACTGGAGGTTAGGACTTCAGCATCTTCTGGAGTGACACAGTTCAACTCCTAACACCTGGTAAACTACAAATTTCATTTTAAAGGGACTCAGAGAGGGATAAAAGCCAAAGCTTAGGGCAACTGCAAAGTGAGAAGACTGATAGAAGGCCCCTTTATAAAGCTAGTATCCCAAAGGACAGTACACCTAGGGAAAAGTTAAATTAAGTGTTTATTCAAAATTTTTGCTAATCTTTATGTTTCTGTTTCATTATCTTACTATTGAGTTTTGAGAGTCCTTTGTACATCCTGCATACAAGTCTTTCATCAGTGATATGTTTTGTAGATATTGTCTCCCAGTCTGTGGCTTGTCTTGTTAGTTTTCTTGTGTCTTTTTTTTTTTTTTTTTTTTCCCAAGACAGGGTCCCACTGTGTTGCCCAGCTGGGCTCAACTCCTGGGCTCAAGTGAGCCTCCCACCTCAGCCTCCCAAGTAGCAGGAATTACAGATCCGTACCACCATGCCCAGCTTGTGTCTTTTGAAAAGAAGTTTATAATTTAATGATGTTAGGAAGAGCTGTATAAACTGATATGGAGTCATGAATGAATGAACAAAATATTATGTCTATACAAAGAAATATTTTTAGTCGTAAGTACTGATAAATGCTACAACATGGATGAACCTTGAAAACATTATGCAAAGTACAAAAAGCCAAGAAAAAGACCACATATTGTATAATTCCATTTATGTGAAATGTCCAGAATAGGCACATTTATACAGACAGGAGTAGATTAATGGTTGTCAGGAGCTGTAAGAGGGGAATGACTGCTGATGGGTACAAAGTTCCTTTCAGGGTGATGAAAATGTTGGTGAACTGGATTGTGGTGATTGCTGAACAACTTTTTGAATATACTAAAAACCACTAAATTTTAAACTTTATTAAAAGGATGAATTTTATGAGATGTAATTATGTATCAGTTTTTTTAAAAGAAGAGAGAAACAGAAACTTTTTTTAAAGATGTACATCTACTTCCCTTAATACGAAGATAATGATGACTACAAATATAACTTGTTCTTTAGATTTTTAATTTATGTAGCTTCTTGGAGTACTGAGAAGAGTTTGTTTCCTTATTTCTTTCCCACTATAGACAATGAAGAAAAGTGTTTATTTTGCTCACTTCACTATCTAATTCCTAGCGTGGTAACTAGCACTTGGTAGGCACCCAGTAAATATCTGTTGAATTTAAAAAGAAAGTAGAACGAGTGATAGAATTAAGAAATCCTATTTTATTCCCACCAATGTAATATTCAATTAGAAATTACTGTATGAAACTTTGCTGGGGAACAGGATATTTACATAATCTCAAAGTATCCAATGGAGAGATCTTTTGGACACCACTTTAATTAGTGATCAAACTTAGCATGACCATAATGGAATGAACTGACAGTTGCCTCCTGATGTGATATAGTGGGAAGTACACAATATCAGCTATGAAGTATTCTTGCCAAGAATGTTTAACCTAATTTTTGAAAGGCAATACAATAAAAACGGATTGTGAGACATTCTGTGAGACTACTGGCTAGACTATTTTTATTTATTTATTTATTTTTGAGAAGGAGTCTCACTCTCTCATCCAGGCTGGAATGTGATGGCACCATCTCGGCTCACTGCAACCTCCACCTCCTGGATCCAAGTGATTCTCCTGCCTCAACCTCCTGAGTACCTTGGATTACAGGCATGTGCCACCACGCCCAGCTAATTTTTGTATTTTTAGTAGAGATGGGGTTTCACCATGTTAGTTGGCCAGGCTGGTCCCGAACTCTTGACCTCAGGTGATCCCCCCACCTCGGCCTCCCAAAGTGCTGAGATTACAGGCATGGACCACCAGCGTGCCTGGCCTTTTTTTTTTTTTTTTTTTTTTTGAGTTAAGAGTTTTGCTCTTGTTCCCCAGGCTGGAGTGCAATGGCGCGATCTCAGCTCACCACAACCTCCACCTCCCAGGTTCAAGTGATTCTCCTGCCTCAGCCTCCTGAGTAGCTGGGACTACAGGCATGTGCCACCATGCCCAGCTAATTTTGAATTTTCAGTAGAGACAGGGTTTCTGCATGTTGGTCAGGCTGGTCTCGAACTCCTGACCTCAAGTGATCCACCTGCCTCGGCCTCCCAAAGTGTTGGGATTACAGGTGTGAGCCACCGCACCAGCCCACCTGGCCATATTTTTATAAGTCAATATTATCTAAGGGAAAAAAAGCAAGGGGAACTTTTAGAGATAAAAGTGACTAAAAAGATAATACATGCAGCAACAATGCATGGTCTTTGCTTGGATTCTCAGCTGAATAAAGACAACTTTGAAGGACGTTTGTGGACAATTAGGGAAATGTGAATATGGACTGACGATTGGACAAGATTATCATATCAGTGTTAAATTTCTTGGGTGAGATAATGCCATTGTGATTATGTAGGAGAATATCTTTGTTCTTAGAAACTACCAAGAGTTGATATTTTGAAAAGGTTAATAATATTGATAAACCTTTAGCTAGACCAAGAAATACAGAAAACAAAAGTTATTACTACAGATATTTAAAGGATAAAGGAAAATACTGTGAACAAATTTATGCCAAAAAGAGAGAAAAAGTAAGAAAGAAATTGAATTCTTAATTAAAAACACTCCTGTAAAAGAAACTCCAGGCACGAATGACTTTACTGGTTAATTTTACCAAACTTTTAAGAAACAATACTACACAAACTCAGAAAATAGAGAAGGGAGAAATAATTTTTGATTCATTTTATGATGTCAGCATAACCTGATACTGAAACAGGCATTACAAGAAAATAAAAGATTATGCCTCATGAACATAGATACAAAAATTCCTTTTCTCATTTTATTTATTTATTTATTTATTTATTTATTTATTTATTTTTGAGACAGAGTCTCGCTGTGTCACCCAGGCTGGGATGCAGTGGCACGGTCTCAGCTCACTGCAACCTCCGCCTCTGGATTCAAGTGATTCTCCTGCCTCAGCCTCCTGAGTAGCTGGAACTACAGGCATGCGCCACCATGCCCAGCGAATTTTTTGTATTTTTTTTTAGTAGAGATGGGATTTCACCATGGTGGCCAGGCTGGTCTCAATCTCCTGACCTCAAGTGATCTGCCTGTCTCGGCCTTCCAAAGTGCTGGGATTATAGGCATGAACCACTGCATCTGGCAACAGATACAAAAATTCTCAACAAAATATTAGCAAATAGAATTCAGTAATATGTAATCTAGTTTGAGCAAGTGAAGTTTAGTGCAGAAGTCCAAGGTTGTTTTAACATTCAAAGGTCAATCAATTTAGTTCACTACATTCACAAAGTATAGGAGAAAAACCATATGACCATCTCAATTAATGTAGAAAAAGCATTTGCAAAACTCAACATCCATTCATGATTGAAAAATAAACTCTCAAAAATAGTAAGAAAATAGAACTTCTTTATTCTCTAAAGGGCATTTAGGCAAAATTTACAGCTAACCTCATTTTTTTCCCCCCCTGCGAGACAGTCTCGGTCTATCACCCAGGCTGGAGTGCAGTGGAGCTATCTCGGCTCACTGCAACCTCCACCTCCCAGGTTCAAGCAATTCTCCTGCCTCAACCTCCCGAGTAGCTGGGATTACAGGGACGTGCCACCACACCCGGCTAATTTTTGTATTCTTAGCAGAGATGGGGATTTCACCATGTTGGCCAGGCTAGTCTCGAACTCTTGACATTGCGATCCGCCTGCCGTGGCCTCCCAAAGTGCTGGGATTACAGGCGTGAGCCACCGTGCCCAGCCAGCTAACCTCATATGTAATTGTTACACTGAATATTTTCTCTCTCAGATCAGAACAAGGTGAGGATGCATACTCTACTTCTATTCAACGTTACACTGGCTATCTTAGTCAACACTATCTTAGCCAACACTAAGCCAACTATATTGGCTCCAGCACAACACTAAAAATGCACATAACCTTTGATCCAGCAACTCTACTACTAGGAATCTACCCTAAGGAATTATAAATTTCCCTTAAACTCATTTGTACAACTGTTTACTTGACATCTCTTATTGTGTGTCTAGTAGGCATCTCAAATTTATGATGTCCCAAACTAAACTTTTAACTTTTATTCCATAAAACCTGTTTCTTCCGTGTTTCCTCTCAATAAATGGCCTACAATCACCCAAATGCTAAGGACAATCAATCTTGATTCTTCCTGTCTGTTATCTAAATTATTAGCAAATTCTGTCAACTGTATCACCAAAATATATTTATGTTTTATATATACTATTTATATTATGTATATGTATTATGAATCTGATGACTTTTTACCTTTTTCATCATTGTGCCTTACCGGCTCTAATTAGCTGGCATACCAATCTCTGATGTAATCACTATGGCTTTGGCCAACCTTGAGTCATGCCCATCTCTGGTGCATTGAGTGATTTCTCCCCAAAGCACCTGGATGAATGGATATTGGCAAAAAGATAGATTTTGGCTAAAATGCCGCAGGATGACTGTTTAATTGCTTAGGTTATCTGTTTATATTTACATATGTGGTGGACTAGGAAAAATGGAAAGAAAAACAGCATTTAGTGTTTATGATGTGCTATAAAATATTCTTATGTGTAATCATAAGAAAACATGCTTGTTTTCAAATGTGAATTAACTTAAGCAACCTAAACAAATCTTTTAGCATATTTTAAATTATCTAGAGCCAGTTTATTCTTTTAAAAAGTCATATTAATAACTTAATAAATCCTTTTTGACATAGAATGGAACAATTTGATGTTATATGCAATATGACAGATTCCTTTATATGGCAAAATTTTTTTTTTTTTTTTTTTTGAGACAGAGTCTTGCTCTGTCACCCCGGCTGGAGTGCAGTGGTACGATCTCAGCTCGTGCAACCTCTATCTCCCGGTTCAAGCATATCTTGCCTCAGCCTCCTGAGTAGCTGGGACTACAGGTGCCCACCACCATGCCCAACTAATTTTTGTATTTTTAGTAGAGACCGGGTTTTACCATGTTGGCCAGGCTGTTTTCTAACTCCTGACCTCAAGCAATCCACCTACCTCGGCCCCGCAGAGTGCTGGGATTACAGGAGTGAGCAACCACACCCAGCCTAAAAATACTTTTTTCATTCTTTGTTTTCTTTCTTTCTTTTTTTTTAGATGGAGTCTCGCTCTGTCACCCAGGCTGGAGTGTAGTGGCTCGGTCTTGGCTCACTGCAACCTCCACCTCCCAGGTTCAAGTGATTCTCCTGCCTCAGCCTCCCGAGTAGCTGGGACTACAGGCACATGCCACCACGCCAGCTAATTTTTTTTGTATTTTTAGTAGAGATAGGGTTTTACCATGTTAGCCAGGATGGACCTTGTGATCCACCCACCTCATCCTCTCAAAGTGCTGGGATTACAGGTATGAGCCACCATGCCCAGCCAAAAATACTTTTTTCTAAGGGGCTATTTAATTCAGTGCTCACACACTTAAAACATAAAAGTAGGCCTGCTTTACATTTTTGTTCAAGTATCCTTTAAAACCTCTGCTCAGTCTATTGCTGATTTATCTGGTTTCTTCATTAGACACCCAAGAGAACAGTTTTCTTCATTTGAAATATATAATTGCCAATTAGGGCATAGTTCTAAACTTGAAACAGTCTTACGTAGGATACTACAGTTATCCTATGTAACTGTAGTAACTGCTTTAACTGCAAAATTTTAGAAGAATGATAACTCTTTAAAAGAAATGTTCTTTATATTTAATCTCATGTGATTATCGCTGTTCAAGAAAGTTATGTCTGTCAGATGCAATGTGTACATTCAATACACATGTATTAATTCCATCCAACAGTACCACTATATGTGAGGACTGTAATAGGTGGTAAGGTACAAAAACTTAATTTTTGCCCACATGGAATTATAGTTTAGGCCTATTTATATAGAAGTGGTTTGTGCTGCCTCCATATGATCTACGCTTAAATATAGTTTATTATATTTATTTATTATATTTATATTAATATAATTTATTTTCAGCTGACACCTAATGCCTCGTTCCCATTGACTCCCTTGTCCTTCAGGTCTAAGGGTGCTGCTAATGGCTTCTGGCTGTCTTTGGTTCTTAAGATGTTTTTCTTCCCTTGTTTTTTGTTTTGTTTTGTTTCGTTGTTGTTGTTTCCAAACGATTGCATTTATTATAAACAAGGGTACAGACCCTAGCCAAGACAGCTCTGGTGAAACAGTAATAGAGGGAGGAGGAACACTGAGGTATTCATGTCTGGGCCAGAGCTGCCATCCAGGGCGCCACACCCCACCTTTGGTCCAGATGGCCCCTTGGCCCAGGTGTCCCTGCTGCCAGAACATCCTGGACTGGGGTACAGGAGTTGCATATTCCATGAGGCTGGTGTCAGGGAAAGCAGGGACTCACAGTTGCCAGGTTGTCCATCTCCTCTGAGCCAATTTCCCTCCACAACCCAGGGGTTTCAGTCTCATATCAACGATCATGTTTTAAAACAGAAAACAGGCAACATGTTTGGCTAAAATAAAATGAAAACACTGCAGGGAAGAGACCTAAGTGTGCTGGTGGACAGGAGCCCTGCTCACCTGTAGGAAGGGAGGGGCAGCAAGGGCAGCAGAGCTCCCTGTGGGCAGCTAGGCTGTGTGTGGATGTGGCCCTCTGGGTGGTCCCAGGGAAGATGCAGAGACAGGGAACAGTCCAGGCAGACAGCTATCAGGTGAGGAGGGCTCTGCCTGAGGTGTTCTGGCATCAGGCGGCTGCCTGACCCCCAACAGGCACGACACAGGCTCCAGGGAACAATGGGACATCTGCCCAAAGGATCAAAGCCCAACTTGGTCAGATCCCAAGCTTCACCTGCATCACGTCGAGCAGCAGCTGGCTACGCTGCAGAAACCAGAACACATCTGCATTATACAGAAAGCTGCGCCATTCTGGTGTGACAGGCCATACTTGGTCACCCTAGGGTAAGCTGGAGAAGAACTCCAGATGTGCCTTGGAGAGCCCCCTACCTCTCAGGGGCCACTTCAAAGGGTGCCCCCACCACCCCATTCTTTGAGTTTGGCTTGAGATTTTAGGAAGCGTAATTTCAGGTGAGGAAGAAAACAAAGTCTGGTCCCAGCCCACTCTGGCAAGGATCGTTCCCCACCTCCTCAGCATCAGAGGAAGCCACATATACAGGCAGGACACATACAGCACACATGGGCCGCAAGGAACTGTGCCTGCACACCACTCACACACACACAACATAACCAAGTGGCAGCCAGAGAGGTCGGGGGACCCTCAGAGGACCATCTTCGGGGCATCCATGTAGGCCGGGTTGTAAGGAGGCTGGCTGGCGGGGTAGGGTGCGGCTGCTCCTCCAGCCGGGGTCTCGTGGTAGGCCGGCGGGCCCATGGCTGGGCCAGGTAAGGTGGTTACTGCGTTGGGTAGGGTGCTACTGGCATCCCTGGCTGAGGTGGCATGGTGTGGTACCCCTGGTAGCTTCGTCCAGGGTAGCTGGGCGGCACACTTGGAGGCTGAGGATAAGGGGCATGCACCACAGTGGTGGATGTAGTGGTGGTGACAACCGGACGTGGTTGGCGGCACGTCATGTACAGGCAGCAGCAGGAGCAGGTGAAGCAGATGATGACAGTGATGACAGACAGCACAAAGATGGTCAGGCCAACGGCCAAGGTCGCTCCGAACCCCATGTTAGCCTCTGCCTTCACCTAGAGACCTCCTGTACCCCTGGGCTTCCCCTCTTCCCATCGTGGACCACTCAGTTTCAACTTCCTCCCCTTTTGGAGAAAAGGCTGTTTTTTTGTTTGTTTGTTTGTTTGTTTTGAGACAAAGTCTTGCTCTGTCGCCTAGGCTGGAGTGCAGTGGCACAATCTCAGCCCACTGCAACCTCTGCCTCCTGGTTTCAAGCCATTCTCCTGCCTCAGCCTCTTGAGTAACTGGGATTACAGGCGTGCGCCACCGCGCGCCGCTAATTTTTTTGTGTTTTTAGTAAAGACGGGGTTTCAACATGTTGGTCAGGCTGGTCTCAAACACCTGACCTCATGATCTGTCCGCCTCAGTCTCCCAAAGTGCTGGGATTACAGGCATGAGCTATAAATAGTTCTTCTATAAAACTCTCTTAATTTAAGTCCTTCTGAGTATGCCATCAGTTTTATGCAAGGACCTTGATTAATACAATCTTTGTGAATATGTGATCTGAATGAAGGTTGATGTTTGAAATACTCAGATTATGGTTAACTATAGATTTGTTTGAGTAAATACATTAAAAATCTTGCTGCTTATTTTTGAAAGTAATGCTCCTTCCATCTCCTTTATTCTTCATCTCAACATTGTTTGTTTCCATAACTCTTATCTAAAGAGTTTTGTATTAATAACTCTTATCTAAGATTTAGCCCTTTTTTTTTTTTTTTTTTTTTTTTTTTGGGACGGAGTCTCGCTCTGTTGCCCAGGCTGGAGTGCAGTGGCGGGATCTCAGCTCACTGCAAGCTCCGCCTCCCGGGTTCACGCCATTCTCCTGCCTCAGCCTCCCCAGTAGCTGGGACTACAGGCGCCCGCCACCTCGCCCGGCTAGTTTTTTGTTTTTTTTAGTAGAGACGGGGTTTCACCGTGTTAGCCAGGATGGTCTCGATCTCCTGACCTTGTGATCCACCCGTCTCGGCCTCCCAAAGTGCTGGGATTACAGGCTTGAGCCACTGCGCCCGGCCAAGATTTAGCCTTTTTACTTGCTTTTTTATAATCTTCTCTAGTAGACTGTAAGTTACATGAAGACAGGGACCATGTTTATTTTTTCACCATTATATTCCTTGTGACTACCATATAGTAGATAATACAAATTTGCTTGTCCACTTATTTAACAAACAATTATTAATTGAGCACCTAGTATGTGCCAGGCCATTTTAGGTTCTGGAAACAGAAAAACATGGCCCAAGTTCCTTCTCTTATGAAATGAATAAAACATTGAATTCCAAATATAGGTCTGTGTGATATTAATCACCCTTACATTAAAACAAGGCATTCTATGAACAAATATATTTGGGAAATATTTCCTTGAAAGTTAATTTTTTGTTGATTTTTGTCTCAGTTACGTAATAGGCACATTAGAATTTCCAAGAGATAATTGATATATATGCAGTGTTTTCCAAACTTTTAAATCACAAAGCCCTCTTTACAATGAGCAAAGATTAAGACTTTAGGCCCGGCATTGTGGCTTATGCCTGTAATCCCAGCATTTTGGGAGACCAAAGCAGGAGGATTGTTTGAGCCCAGGAGTTCAAGGTTACAGTGAGCTATGACTGTGTCACATGGTAAGACTGTGTCCCAAAAAAACAAAAAAAAATCAAGGTAGGCCATAACTTTTTTTTAACAAAGGTGGGAGAATGGTTGTTTTTTTGGTCAGGAAAAATTTGACTAGAGGTACAAATTACCTGTCAAGTCCATTGCCATTTGTTATCCTTTAATTGATTAAAATTATATAATACCTGATAATCTTCATGAATTCAGGAACCAGTGATGACTCTTTTAAAAGATACAAAAGAGGGAGGCTGAGGCGGGTGGATCACTTGGGGTCAAGAGTTCGAGACAAGCCTGGCCAGCATGATGAAACCTCATCTCTATTAAAAATACAAAAATTAGCTGGGCATGGTGGTGGGCACCTGTAATCCCAGCTACTCGGGAGGCTGAGTCAGGAGAATTGCTTGAACCTGGGAGGCACAGATTGCAGTGAGCAGAGATCATGCAACTGCACTCCAGCCTGGGCGACAGAGCGAGAGCTGCCTCAAAAAAAAAAAAAAAAAAAAAGATTGAAAAGAATTTTAAACAGTTTTGCAGTTGACTCATGGGGTGATGTATCTTTAGTATAATAATTTGCTCCTCAAGAGATGTGCATGACGTTTAAGCAGTTGGTAAAATTTCAAAATCATCAGTGTTCAATTCAGGGTCATACCAAGATAACTTTAATGTATTTTACTGACTCATCAGTATGTACTACTGCACAAACCATATACCTTCTCAATTCCACAATGTGTGTGCTCTTTTTCTCCCAGAAGAGGTCGTAGTTACACCTCTTTTTCTTTTTCTTTTTAAATTTTTTTTTAGGTGGTGGTCTCACTGTGTTGCCCAGGCTGGTCTCAAACTCATGGGCTCAAGTGATCCCCTTGTCTCAGCCTTCCAAAGTTCTGGGATTACAGGCACGAGCCACCATGCCCAGTTTAGTTACACCTCCTAATCGCTATGTATTTGAAAAAATTTATCATCATTGAGCCTCAGTTTCTTCAACTATAAAATGAGATAATAATATCTACCTCACAGGATTAAATAAGTTCATTTACATAAAATTTCTCTCATGAGTGGGAGATTACAGACAAGCCAGGTAACAGGCTAGAATAATCCATGTGGTAATGGACTAGAGTTGGAGACATCAGTAAGAACTCATGTGTAGATACAAATGGTTACATTTAGAAATATTTACAGATATGTGTATACACATGGATTAGTATACACACATATATTTCTTTGATCTGTCAGCTGAGAAGGCCTAGAAGAAATGATACCCCATTAGCAATGAGCAGACTTAGTGCCCAGATCTTGGTTTCTAATACTATTCTCTATGAAAAGGATCCAGGGCTTCTTGGAGAAATAGCTGATTCTAGGGACTGGGGCAGCAAATATACAAGATGAACCTGGATCATCTTGTAGCTAAGGAATTTTTCAAAACACACCCTCCACACACACACACACACACACACACACACACAGATGGGATATGTCAAAGGGGCACAAAAGCCCATTGAAAGAACCCATAATGACCAAAAGTGAAACAATTTGAGCAACGAAATAAAGTAGCACTGGATTATACCCAAAGTATAAAATAAATATCTAGGAATCCATACTAATATAAATAAATGATTGAATAAATTGATAAATTGAAGCAAATAGATAAATCTCTCCTACCAAAGAGTTCCAAATATATTGTGCAGATACTCCACCCTAAAGAAGGGGAGCCTCTCCACTCCTGAAGTGTGGGCTGCATATAGTGACTTTTCTACCAAAGGGTACAATATGGAAAGGCAGAAAAAAAGAGACATTTTACAGTGGAAAAGCCTGACAAACACTACTTTAGCTGGATGATGAAAGTCAACATCAACAGTCCTAAACCATGTTGGTGGTATATAATCCTGCTATGTGATAAAAATGGCACTTTACATTTATGGTCTTCCTTTAAAAAATTTATAACCACAGTCTAATCATGAGAAAAACATTAGACAAATTCTAATAGAGAGGTATCCTACAATATAACCTTACCAGTACTCCTCAAAACTCCCAAGGTCATCAAAAACAAAGTCTGAGAAAATGTCACAGCCAACAGGGGCCTACGGAGACGACAGAACTAGATGTAATGTGAGATCCTGGATGGGATTATGGAACAGAAAAAGGACATTAGGTAAAACTTAAGAAAACATGAATAAACTGTGGACTTTAGTTAATAATAATGTATCTTCTGGTTTATTAATTATAATAATGTATCATACTATAATGTAAGATGTTAATAATAGGGGAAACTGTGCGGATCAGGTGGGGGGTATAAGGGAACTCTCTATACTTACTACCTGCTTAATTTTTCTGTAAATCTAAAACTGTCCTAAATAATAAACTTGATTAATGAAAAAAAGCCTCTCATGATGCCTGGTATGTGAAAGCTGATAATCATTGTTATCATCATTATCATTATTGGTAATATAACCTATGTTTTTCTAATTTGTACTAGTTTATGGTCATAAATATAATTTTAACTTATAATAATCATCCTTGTTTCAATGGAAGCCACTGTGGCATAGAGAAGAAGCATGTAAGCTTTAGAGAAAAGCACACAGATTAAAACCCTATGACCTTAGGCAAGTTGTACTTTACCTCTCTAATTCCCTTATTTTAAGGATGGGGCTAAAAATAGCACCTACAATGACTGTATAGAGTTATTGATAGAATGACATGTAGTAAACATTCTTTCATTCATTCTATTCATTTTTATTGAGGGCCTACTGTGAAGAGAACCAAGAAAAGGGCTTTATTTTTTTTATTTTTATTTTTTTTTTGATGGAGGGAAGACAGAAAATAGTAGGAGTTCAGTTTTAGACCTGTTGAATTTGAGATGCTTATTAGATTTCCAAGTGATAACGTCAAATAAATGGTTATACATGAGTGTCTTGAACGCTGAGAAGAGGTTAAAGCTGGAGATAAAATTCAGCTTTACAGGTTTGGGACTGGGTAAGTTGACCTGGGGAACATACGAACAATTAGAGCTCAAGTATCAGAAGAATGAGGAAAAAATAAATAAACGACTGAAGAAAAAGAATCAGAGAGGTGAGGAGAAAAATCAGGAGACAATGATGTCATAGACATAAAAAAGAAAAGTTCAAGAAGTTTTGAATACTGCAAAGAGGTCAAGTAGAATGAGGAAAGATCGGATTTGGTAATACTAAAGTTGTTGATGACATTGGCAAGAGTAGTCTCAGTTACATATGAAGTAATAAGGGCAGAAGCCAAAATGAAGTGGGTTGAAGAGTAAATGGGAGATGGGGAAGAATGGACAATGAGTATAGAAGAGCTTGAGAATTTTGCTCTGAAAATGAGCAAAGAAATGAGGTGATAGTTGAGGGTGAATTTAGTGTCAAGGGAAGGTTTCTAAATATAATATATTAGAGTATGCTTGTAGCAGTAGAATGATCCTGTGAAAAGTAAAAAAAATCTAGTGTACAGCTGGGTACTTAAAGAGGTTTTTTTTTTTTTTTTTTTTTTAAGGTACTATTACTATTATTGGATCTTCATTCTCCCACCTCCAAAATCTCACCCAGCTATGTCTGGAAGCCTGAGCATATCTCATGTGAGATCATGAATAGTCCCTCTTCTACCATCTGTCATGCAGTACTCTCCTGCTAGACTCCCTTCAGTGAAATCTCCTGACTTCCCACTGCCTGTAGTATTATTTAATGATGTCTCTGCACTGCCACTGGCCCTGATGCCTATCATCTTGAGTATTCTGATGTTCATTCCAAAGGGATTATCTCCTGATGCTCCCAAAGCTGATGGAAATCCTTTAGGTGCCAAAATAGTATAAACTTCTTCAAGTTCTCAGTGGGCAATATTTGGGGCAGAAGAGGTGAGAATGCCCTTCTCCCTCACTTTATATACCTGGGAACCAAGCAATGCCAATTGTGACTTATGGTCTCCCAGAGTAATTTCTAAAAATAGTCGTTCAGGGCAATCAGACAAGAGAACAAATTAAAGGGCATCCAAATTGGAAAAGAAGAAGTCAAATTATCATTGTTTGTAGATGATAGTATCTTATATTTGGAAAAATCTAAAGACTCCACAAGAAACTATTAGAACTGATAAACAAATTCAGAAAAATTGCAGGATACAAAACCAACATACAAAAATCAGTAGCATTTTTATATGCTTACAGTGAACAATCTGAAGAAGAAATTAAAAAGTAATCCCATTTACAGTAGCCACAAATAAAATTAAATACCTAGCAATTAACTTAAGGAAAAGATCTCTATAAGGAAAACGATAAATCGCTGATGAGAAAAATTGAAGAGGACATCAAAAAATGTTAATGGAGTGGAAGAATCAATGTTAAAATGTCCATACTACCCAAAGCAAGCTACAGATTCAATGCAATCCCTATCTAAATACCAATGACATTCTTCACAGAAATGGAAAAAAAATCCTAAAATTTATATAGAACCACAGAGACCCAGAATAGCGAATCTTAGGATAAAGCAAAAAGAACAAAACTGGAGGAATCACATTATCTGACTTAAAATTATACCACAGAACCATAGTAATCAAAACAACACAGTACTGGCATAAAAACAGACACAATAGACCAATGGAACAGAATAGAGAACCCAGAAATAAATTCATACACTTACAGTGAACTCATTTTTGACAAAGTTGCCATGAACATACACTGGTGAAAGGACAGTCTCTTAAATAAACGGTGCTGGGAAAATTGGACCCCTATCTGCAGAAGAATAAAACTAGACCCCTATCTCTCACCATATACAAAACTCAAATGAAAATGAATTAAAGACTTAAATCTAAGACCCCAAACTATGAAACTACTAAAAGAAAACTTGGGGAAACTCTCCAGGACATTGGTCTGAGCAAAGTATTTCTTGAGTAATACCCAAGAAGCACAGGCAACCAAAGCAAAAATGGACAAATGGGATCACATCACGTGAAAAAGCTTCTACACAACAAGGGAACAATCAACAAAGTGAAGAGACAACCCAAAGAGTGGGAGAAAATATTTGCAAACTGTCCGTCTGACAAGGGGATTAATAACTGGAATATATAAGGAGCTCAAACAACTCTATAGGAAAAAAGTTTAATAATTCAATTAAAAATGGACAAAATAGTTGAATAGCCAGGTGCTCGGTGGCTCGTGACTGTAATCCCAGTACTTTGGGAGGCCATGGCGGGTGGATCATGAGGGCAGGAGTTCAAGATCAGTCTCGCCAAGATGGTGAAACCCTGTCTCTACTAAAAATACAAAAAAAAATTAGCCGGGCATCGTGGTGGGCGCCTAAAATCCCAGCTACTCAGGAAGATGAGGCAGAGAATTGCTTAAACCCGGGCGGTGGAGGAGAGGAGCCAAGATTGCGCCACTGCACTCCAGCCTGGGTGACAGAGTGAAACTCCACCTCAAAAAAAAAAAAAAAAGGTTGAATAAACATTTCTCAAGAGGAGACACACAGGCCAAGTGTGGTGGCTCATGCCTGTAATCCCAGCACTTTGGGAGGCCGAGGTAGGTGGATTGCCTGATGTCAGGAGTTCGAGACCAGCCTGGCCAAAATGGTGAAACCCCGTCTCTACTAAAAAAAAAGTTAGCGAGGCATGGTGGTGCGACCGGGCAATCCCAGCTATCTCAGAGGCTGAGGCAGTGAGAATTGCTTGAATCCTGAGGCGGAGGTTGCAATGAGCTGAGATCATGCCATTGCACTCCAGCCTGGGTAACAGAGTAAGACTCCATCTAAAAAAAAAAAAAAAAAAAAAAAACATACAAACAGGCATAGGTGCTCAATATCACTGATCATCAGAGAAATGCAAATCAAAACTACAACGAGATATCATCTCACCTCAGTTAAAATGGCTTATATCTAAAAGACAGGCAATAACAAATGCTGGTGATGATGTAGAGAAAAGGGAATCCTTGTACATTGTTGGTGAGAATGGAAATTAGTGAAACCAAAATAGAGAACAGTTTGGAGGTTCCTCAAAAAACTAAAATAGAACTATCACATGATCCAGATTTGGAAGCAACCTAAGTGTCCATCAACAGATGAATGGATAAAGAAAATGTGATACTTATACATAATGGACTACTATTCAGCCATTACAAGAATGAGATCCTGTCATTTGCAACAACAACATGGATGGAACCGAAGGTCATTATGTTAAGCAAAATAAGCCAGGCACAGAAAGATAAACATCACATGTTCTCACTTACAGGTGGGATCTAAAAATCAAAACAATTGAACTCATGGAGACAGAGAGTAGAAGCATGGTTACCAGAGGCTGGGAAGGGTAGAGGGGGTTGGAGGGAAGTGGAAATGGTTAATGGGTACAAAAAAATAGAAAGAATAAGTAAGACCTAATATTTGATAGCACAACAGGGTGACTATAGTCAATAATAATTTTGCTGTACATTTAAAAATAACTAAAATAATATAATTGGATTGTGTGTAACACAAAGGATAAATGCTTGAGGAGATGGATAACCCATCTTCCATGATGTGATTATTATGCATTGCGTGCCTTATCAAAACATCTCATGTACTTCACAAATATACACACCTACTATGTACCCATCGAAATTAAAAATTAAAAGTTAAAAATAAAAATAGTCTATTCAGTTTCTAGTTGGAGTACTGGTCCCTAAGGGGCTCAAACTTAAGTTTATTAGCTGGGCCCATTCTTTAGGACTCCCATGCTACCTTCCCAATTGTTACATTCACTTAAAAACTACTTTTTAAAACAGGGTCTTGCTCTGTTGCCCATGCAAGACTTAAACTCCCAGCTCAAGAGATCATCCTGCCTCAGCCTCCCAAGTAGCTGGGGTTACAGGCATGCAACCACAGCACCTGGTGTCACCCTGCTCTTTTTATGATCTCTTCCTCCAAACTTCATGCAAATCAATTCATGCAAATTCCTAGTTGCCCTAATACACTGATCTTTTAAGTCTAAGTACCAGAAATAGGGATATAGCTTAGACTAAAACTAGAAAACTACCTAGAGTCAGTGGTGTGCCAAGGATTGGGTGGTGGGAGTAGTCTACTCTGAATGAATGCATTAAGGAAGTAAACTAAGTGTAGAGAATTTGAAAGCAATAATAAAACTGACTAAAGATAGATCTAGTTTTTACTATCACCATGCACCAGCAATTTTAAACTATATCAGTGATAAAATACCCTCTCCTCAAAATATTTTGTTGGTCTAAGTTCTAGAAAGTTGTGCAGTTACACTATGAGTTTTAACAATATATACTTGCTTCCAATTAGCACATTTTTAATTACTTGAACAATGTATTGTACATGGAAGTTTACTCAGAGTCAGCCTGTGACACAATCAGACTCAGCTGCACATTTGTTTTGAGTAAGTTCATGATGGTTCAGAATTGCTTGAGCTCACTGCAGATGCTGTTCTTGTCTCTAACCCCTGCATTTAAACAGTAAACTTGGTATAAATAATGATACTAGATTGTAAAGATGAAGAAACATGAGTTACTTTAATTCTATCATTTTACATGACTACATGGAGTTATCTGTGTTTAATAGCTAAAATGTAAAACACAGAAACATTTGAAAGCCACTCGAATCAATCCTGAAGAAACAGACATAATTTTTAAACTTTATTGTGAGAGGGGATTGCTATGAATCTCTGCCACAAACGTTCTTTTTGTTTAAGACGTCCTATTTGTAGATAGGATTCTTCATTTGAAGAAAACTTTTCAAAATCAAACTTAGTAGAAAGTTCTTCGATCAACAGTAAATGAAGACAGATTGACAAATCTGGCTATACTGTCTATTGAATATGAATATGTGAAGATTAACTGTGATGGAGTCATTGACAAATATATAAAAATTAAGGCTCAAAAGCAAAATGTCATTTGTTATTGCAACAGACTCATATGTAAGTTATGTAAGTATACATTTCTTTCATTTACTTTTTTTTTTTTGACACAGGATCTCACTCTGTTGCAGGTGCTGGAGTGCAAGTGGCATGATTTTGGCTAACTGCAATCTTAACTTCCCAGGCTCGGGGGATTCTCCCACTTTGCCCTCTGGAGTAACTGGGATTACAGGTGTGCGCCACTACGCCCGGCTAATTTTTGTATTTTTCATAGAGGCAGGGTTCCTCCATGTTGCCAAGGATGGTCTCCAACTCCTGGGCTCAAGGGATTCACCTGCCTCAGCCTCCCAAAGTGCTCAGATTACAAGTGTGAGCCACTGCACCCAGCCTTTCTTTCCCATTTAAAAACTAAATTAATTAAAAAGCATTAATTTGTTATTTTTTCATTTTTTTGTACTTTAATATTTATTTTTCTCTTTTGAACAAAAGGAGATTTCACTGTTTCTATTTATTTTCTGGCCATTGTGATTATTCATTTCATTTTCTGATTTTTATTACAGATAATCTTGTCATCTAGAGGAGAAATGTGTTAACAAAATGATCCAATCCTGGTGCCAAACATACTATGTATACCACTACTTATAGTAATAACAATTTAATATTTTTACAATGACATTTAAAGTGTTCTTATTTCCCAAACAATCTGTATCTGAATTCATGGGACTTATTTTTTATATTTCATTCTGAATCATTCACCAATTTTTGTATTTTACAAATAAGAATTATCTTTTCTCTCCCAAATACATTGTAAATTCCTCAAGATCAGTTCATGTAATAGAAAATCAATAAATAAAAATGTAATAAATATTCCCACTGCATCTTAACTAAACCAAAAACTAAATTTGATTTTGAGAAAGAAAAAGGCTAACCGCTGAAATATATTGATTCCAAATTTAGCTGTTCTTGTAGCAAGGCAACTTCATTTTTTTTTTTTTTTTTTTTTTTTTTGAGACAGAGTTTTGCCCTGTGTCCCAGGCTGGAGTGCAGTGGCATGATCTCAGCTCACTGCAAGCTCCACCTCCCCAGCTCAAGGGATTCTCCTGCCTCAGCCTCCCAAATAGCCAGGACTACAGGCGTGCACAACCATGCCTGGCTGATTTTTGTATTTTTGGTAGTGACAGGGTTTCACCATCGTCTTGACCTCTGGCCTCAAGTGATCCTCCTGCCTCGGCCTCCAAGGGTGCTGAGATTACAGGCATAAGCCACCACTCATAGCCTAGGCAACTTCATTCTTAATTGAAAATAATTATTATAACAATGACATGTCTCCCTCTGTAGCATATGTCTCTGGCACCCACGTTACATATTCACAGGCCATCTCTGATTTCAGCCACATTTGTGTTAGTCCATTCCAGTTCACCTCACATTGCCATTTCCTCCTCCAGTAAGCCTGCATTCTGCCCTAGGGCCCTCTTCAGACAGCATGGAAGTATACTCAGCCCATTTGGCAAGTGCACAGCCCAGAGTGAGGGAAAGAGAGGAGAGGAAAAGAAGTTAGAGATTTCAGGTGACAGACAGTAAGAATAGTTCTCTATGAGAGTGGTGGAGTAATATAATACAATTTCTGAAAAGCATTAATGACCCACTTGAGACTAGTGGTGATAAATTTAAAGTGAGAGTGGCAGTATTGTTATGTCCCTCTCCAGTCACATTTAGCTATATGAGAATAATGGTAGAGAGCGTAATTTAACAAGTCTTGCCAAAGTGAGAGGAAAGCAAGGCAGGTTGTGTGGAGGGGAGTAATTATAATCATTAACCATGGAGTTTAAAGTAGGTAAGAATGGTGTGAGGTCACAAGTGGGATGAAGCATAAGTAAAAGGTCATAGGAGCAATAAGGTCTAAGTCTCAGGTGACTTTGAGAATTATTAAAGTCAGGAGCTTAAAGGGAGTGAGTGGAAAGACAGGAGATGATGGTTAGAGACTGATACGCATGAAATTGATTAGGGAAATTAGGGAAAGATAGTTTATAGGTAAGACAAGATCTAGGATGTTAATATAGTAGTGAGTAGCAGAGGTAGGTGGGAAAAGGGGTCAGGTAATGAAAACGTGCATAGCCTAATGGAGGTTATATCTGGGGTAAGAGGTGACCTGTGAACTGGCTTTTTGTAGTGATCAATATAACAGAGATAAATGGCATGACGAGATTACTTCTGAAGGTCCCAAAGAAGATTTTGATAGTAAAGTAGTAATTAGTGCAAGAGAAAGTCTTGCTAAGCTGAGAGTTTGGACCACCCCTTGACTCCTAGTGGAGGCACTGACGTATAACAAAACAGCATTTATTGAATGCTAAGGTGCTATACTCAGAATAAGTATAAGAAAATCTTGTTGTCAACTTACTGAGATCTGGCTTCAATTTCTATCCCTGTCCTAGAAAGGCCAGAGAACCAGATTGGGTCTTCTTGAGAGGGACAAGGCAGATGGGTGGACTGCCGGAAACTAAGGCTGGATTTTTATTTTTTATTTTTTTTAACTAAGGAAGATTTTTTTAAACAATGTTGGGTGGAGCTGTAATTAATTTGCTAGAATAGGCATTGAGAACAGAGAAATACCCAGGGAACTTAAAAGAGGGAGTCTACAAAAAAGCCCACAAAAGTGCTCTATTAAAGTTAGAGCCACTGATTGTGCAACTGCCACAAAGAGCACCCTGGAGGCAGATTATAACTGCATCAGCCAAGCGAGATTTTTCTGCCCCTTACCTCTCCTCCCTCTCCCTTGTTCTAATCCAACATTCAGTCTTGTGAATGGGGGAGTAGGAGTGGAAGCACAAAGTGGTGAAGTGAAAAAGAAGTCAATTATGTCACTCTCCCCAACTAAGGCTGTTACATCGAAAGCAGGCCAAACTGTGTACAGGATAAGTTTAAATTGTATGAGAGTTTGAAGTAGAGTTTGGACTAGACTTTTTTTATTTTAAGAAAGAGACTTCATTTGATTAACTAGTAGGTTTTTTGTTTTTGTTTTTTAATTACTAACAGTGACCAGCAAAGCTACGGAGCTTTCCTGAGATGTCATCCAGGGATGGAGATGAAAAAGTTGAGAGAGTAGGCTTGAAGAAATCAGTGGGAAAGAACAAAATTACTTTGTGCTAGTACTGTACCAGGTCCAGCTTGTTCAATGAACAGGTTACAATTATAAGGAGAAAAATGGTAAGTGTCACAGCAAAAGAAGAAGAAAAGTTCTAGCAAGGTTGAATGAAATAAAGAATCTAAGAAGTAAACTGGAAAAAGCACTATTTGAGCAGGACCTGAAAGTAACATTGCTTATTTCGGAAGAGGGAAATGGAGTGGGAGAGTGGATAGAATTTAAAGGAGAGAAGGGAAGACTACTAACTTACAAGATTTGTAGGTTTGGGTTCCTTAGAAAACAAATCCTGAGGCAAAGCTGAATTGTTTTTGTAAGAGTGAGGGAAAAAGGCAATTGAGACAGCAACAAATTGGGAGCAAATTTAATGTGGTTCATTACTAAACTGGCCATTACTTCTCAAAGTTACATAACCAGAAACTTACCCATGCAGTACATCTCTGGGCAGGTTATAAAGAAACACCACGTGGAGGTAGCTGGTAAGATGGCCAAATAAGAACAGCTCCGGTCTGCAGCTCCCAGTGAGATCAAAACAGAATGAGGGTGATTTCTGCATTTCCAACTGAGGTACCTGGCTCATTTCACTGGGACTGGTTAGACAGTGGGTGCAGCCCCACGGAGGGCAAGCCAAAGCAGGGTGGGGCACTGCCTCACCTGGAAAGCGCAAGTTGTCGGGGAACTCCCTCCCCTAGCCAAGGGAAGCCGTGAGGGATTGTGCACTTTGGCCCAATACTACACTTTTTCACGGTCTTCGCAGCCTGCAGATCAGAATATTCCCTCAGGTGCCTACACCACCAGGACCCTGGGTTTCAAGCACAAAACTGGGCGGCCATTTGGGCAGACTCCGAGCTAGCTGCAGGAGCCTTTTTTTCACACTCCAGTGTCGCCTGGAACCCCAGCGAGATAGAACCATTCACGCCACTGGAAAGGGGGCTGAAGCCAGGGAACCCAGTTGTCTAGTTCAGTGGATCCCATCCCTACAGAGCCCTGCAAGCTAAGATCCACTGGCTTGAAATTCTCGCTGCCACTACAGCAGTCTGAAGTTGACCTGGGATGCTTGAGCTTGGTGGGGAGGGGCGTCCGCCATTCCTGAGGATTGAGTAGGTGATTTTCCCCTCACAGTGTAAACAAAGCCACTGGGAAGTTTGAACTGGGCAGAGCCCACTGCAGCTCAGCAAAGTCGCTGTAGCCTGACTGCCTCTCTAGATTCCTCCTTTCTGGGCAGGGCATCTCTGAAAAAAAGGCAGCAGCCCCAGTCAGGGGCTTATAGATAAAACTCCTATCTCCCTGGAACAGAGCACCTAAGGGAAGGGGTGGCTGTGGGTGCAGCTTCAGCAGACCTAAACGTTCCTGCCTACTGGCATTGAAGAGAGCAGCAAGTCTCCCAGCACAGCGCTCGAGCTTTGCCAAGGGTCAGACTGCCTCCTCAAGTGGGTCCCTGACCCCGGTGCCTCCTGACTGAGAGACACCATCCAGCAGGGGTGGACAGACACCTCATACAGGAGAGCTCTGGCTGGCATCTGGCAGGTGCCCCTCTGTGACGAAGCTTCCAGAGGAAGGAACAGGCAGCAATCTTTGCTGTTCTGGAGCCTCTGCTGGTGATACCCAGGGAAACAGGGTCTGGAGTGGACCTCCTGCAAACTGCAACAGACCTGCAGCAGAGGGGCCTGACTGTTAGAAGGAAAACTGTGGAAAACAAACAGAAAGGAATCGCATCAACATCAACAAAAAGGACGTCCACACAAAAACCCCATCTGAAAGTCACCAACATCAAAGACCAAAGGTAGATAAATCCACAAAGATGAGGAAAAGCCAGCGCAAAAAGCCTGAAAATTCCAAAAACCAGAATGCCTCTTCTCTTCCAAAGGATCACAACTCCTCGCCAGTAAGGGAACAAAATTGGACAGAGCATGAGTTTGACAAATTGACAGAAGTAGGCTTCAGAAGGTGGGAAATAACAAACTCCTCTGAGCTAAAGGAGCACGTTCTAACCCAAGGCAAGGAAGCTAAGAACCTTGAAAAAAGGTTAGAGGAATTGCTAACTAGAATAACCAGTTTAGAGAAGAACGTAAATGACTTGATAGAGCTGAAAAACAGCATGAGAACTTTGTGAAGCATATGTAAGTATCAATAACCGAATCAGTCAAGCAGAAGAAAGAATATCAGAGATTGAAGATCAACTTAATGAAATAAAGTGTGAAGACAAGATTAGAGAAAAAAGAATGAAAATAAATGAACAAACCTCCAAGAAATATGGGACTATGTGAAAAGACCAAACCTACGTTTGATTGGTGTACCTGAAAGTGACGAGGAGAATGGAACCAAGTTGGAAAACACTCTTCAGAATATTATCCAGGAGAACTTCCCTAGCCTAGCAAGACAGGCCAACATTCAAATACAGGAAATAGAGAGAACACCATAAAGATACTCCTTGAGAAGAGCAACCCCAAGACACATAATCGTCAGATTCACCAAGGTTGAAACGAAGGAAAAAATGTTAAATTAAGGGCAGCCACAGAGAAAGGTTGGGCTACCCACAAAGGGAAGCCCATCAGACTAACATTGGATCTCTCTGCAGAAACCCTATAAGCCAGAGATAGTAGGGGGCAATATTCAACATTCTTAAAGAAAATAATTTTCAACCCAAAATTTCATATCCAGTCAAATTAAGCTTCATAAGCAAAGGAGAAATAAAATCCTTTACAAACAAGCAAATGCTGAGAGATTTTATCACCACCAGGCCTGCCTTACAAGAGCTCCTGAAGAAAGCACTAAATATGGAAAGGCAAAATCGGTATCAACCACTGCAAAAACATACCAAATTGTAAAGACCATCGACACTATGAAGAAACTGCATCAACTAACGGGCAAAATAACTAGCTAGCATCATAATGACAGGATCAGATTCACACATAACAATATTAACCTTAAATGTAAACGGGCTAAATGCCCCAATTAAAAAACACAGACTGGCAAGTTGGATACAAAGTCAAGACCTATCAGTGTGCTGTATTCAGAAGACACATCTCACGTGCAAGGACACACATAGGCTCAAAATAAAGGGATGGAGGGATATTTACAAAGCAAATGGAAAGCAAAAAAAAAGCAGAGGTTGCAGTCCTAGTCTCTAGAACTCAGGATTAAGAAACTCACTCAAAACTGCACGACTACATGGAAACTGAACAAACCTGCTCCTGAATGACTACTGGGTAAATAATGAAATTAAAGCAGAAATAAATAAGTTCTTTGAAACCAATGAGAACAAAGATACAACATACCAGAATCTCTGGGACACAGCTAAAGCAGTGTCTAGAGGGAAATGTATAGCACTAAATGCCCACAGGAGAAAGCAGGAAAGATCTAAAATCGAGACCCTAACATCACAATTAAAAGAACTAGAGAAGCAAGAGCAAACAAATTCAAAAGCTAGCAGAAGACAAAAATAACTGAGATCAGAGCAGAACTGAGGGAGATAGAGACACGAAAAACCCTTCAAAAAATTAATGAATCCAAGAGATAATTTTTTGAAAAGATTAACAAAATAGCTAGACCACTAGCCAGACTAATAAAGAAGAAAAGAGAGACGCATCAAATAGACACACTGGGGCAAAGCAAGCAGCTGATGGTCAGGAAGAATAGTGAAGAATTTGAGGCAATTCATAAAGTGTCAGGTATACTCCCAAATCTACATCCATGGTCCAGATATTAGCACTGGATAGGCCACAGGTATCTCAATCTCAACATCTCCCAAAATACTTTTAACCTTTTTTATTATGATGTATTACATACTGACAGAAAAGTAACAAAAAATTCACAGAGGGGGAGGAGATATTTGTAATATATAAAACTTAAAAAAGAACCATTCTAGAAGAATATATAAAAAGCTCCTTCAAATCAATAAAAAGTAAACAACCTAGTAGAAAAAAAGAGGCAAAAACTTAACATATATTTCACAAAAAGAGAAATCCAGATGCCCAACAGATATATGAGAACAGCTCTACTTAATTAGTAATATGGAAAATTCACTTTAAATCACTATAATTCATCTTGTAGATAGGCTATAGTAGGAAAACAGACAAATATTCTGCTTCAACAACTAGAAAAAAAGATAAAGCTGGGCACAGTGGCTCACGCCTGTAATCCCAGCACTCTGGGAGGCCAAGGCAGGTGGACCACTTGAGGCCAGGAGTTCAAGACCAGTCTGGTCAACATGGTAAAACTCTGTCTTTACTAAAAATACAAAAATTAGCCAGGCATAGTGGCATGCCCCTGTAATCCCAGCTACTCAGGAGGCTGCAGTGGGAGAACTGCTTGACCTCAGGAGGTGGAGGTTGCAATGAGCCGAGATTGTGCCACTGCCCTTCAGCCTGAGCGATACAGTGAGACTGTCTGAAAAAAAAAAAAAAAAGAAAGAAAGAAAAGAAAAAGAAAGAAAGATCACAAAAAACATTTTTCAATACATCAGTGTTCATTCACTTAGATGAATTAAAATTTCAGCAGGAAGAGTTTTTTTTCTAGATAAGCTGGCAATAACTACTTTCTTTTCTCATACTATCTTGTTCTAGGCACAGACTGAGGAATTGGGCTTGGCCTAATAAGAAGGACTCTCCTGGGGGAAAGAAACAGAAGAGAATTTGACAACTACACGGGCTGGCATAATGGATTGGAATTTAAAGGTTCCACAAATGTGCCACCAGTTTATCACATGGGACATTTTCTCACAGAGTGAAGCAGGAAGCTGGTGGGCCTGGGTCAGGAAGGCAGAGTGAAATTTCATGACGCTTAGAAAACAAAGAGCCTTGCTAAAATAAAGTGAATGGTCCTGCAACAAATACACAACAGGTCTCCCTTCTTAAGAAATCTGCCAGATTGTAAAACTGCATGGGGAGAGAAGCACGAAAGAATTAAGTTTAAAACTCCAAAGCACAGAAAAAGGCTGAGGAGACAGGGACTCACGAGGCTTTCAATCAGAAGCCTGAAATGGTCACACTTGAGCATGGTGCTGGCTGGAAACGCAGAGTAAAATGTCTTGTGATTTCATGGTGTTCAAATCTCTGAAGGACAGATGAATCTCCATTGGTATTTCAGGTTTTCCCTACAGTAGGCAAGTACTTCCGACCTACCAATCTTTCAACCAAAAGCTCAGAAGGGTCACCTCTAAGGAACAGGGATAAATCAGAGGTGAACTAAGTTTCATTAAAACTATACCTCAGCTCCAACCTAGCTCAATTCCAGATTGGATGTGGTGATTTTCACCTTACCACATCTAGTTAGCAAGGAAAAGTTTGCACCATCTCTCGGGGAAAATAATATCACCTGTACTTTCTACTCTATACAATGTATGCATATAGTTAAAATTATAATACATATAGGAGGAAGAAAAAGGACTTCAATAATCAAGATAAAAAACAAACAGAGCCAAATCCACCCATGATCTATATGGTGGAATTAGCAGACAAAGATTTTAATTTTAATTTTTTTTTTTTTAAGAGATGGGGTTTCGCCATGTTGGTCAGGCTGGTCTCAAACTCCTGGCCCCAAGTGACCAGCCTGCCTTGGCCTCCCAAAGTGTTGTGATTTACAGGAGTGAGCCACCGTTCCTGGCCCCAGGAAATTAAAAATCACTATTACAAATTAAAAAAAATAATAATCAAAGAAGAGATTTAAAAGTAGGTGAAAAAGTAGAGTGAAAATATCGAGTGAATTAAAATTTATTTAAAAGAATCAAATGAACAATCCAGAAATGAAACAATAAACTAATCAAATGGGTTTAAGGACATATTAGAAAGACTAGTGAACACAAAGACAGGTCCAATAAAAATATTCAAACTGAAGCATAGAAAGAAAAAAGAATGAGAAAAACAACAGTAATAAAAGACATGCAGGACAGAGACAAATGATCTAACATATATATAATTGGAATTTTGAATACAGAAGAGAAAGAGAATGGGGCTGAAGCAATATTTAAAGATATAATGGCCAAGGATTTTCTGAAATTGATTTAAAAAATATATCAGGCCAGGTGCAGAGGCTCACACATATAATCCCAGAACTTTTGGAGGCCAGTGCGGGTGGATTGCTTGAACTCTGGAGTTTGAGACCAGCCTTGGCAACATGGTGAAACCCCACTTCTACTAAAAAGCAACAACAACAACAAAAAATTAGCTGGGTGTGGTGGTGTGCGCCTGTGGTCCCAGATACTCGCAAGGCTGAGGTAGGAGGATTATCTGAGCCCAGGAAGTTGAGGCTGCAGTGAACCATGATTGTACCACTACACCCGACTTGGACAACAGAGTGAGACCCTGTCTCAAAAAATACATGTATATTAAATAAAATACATATTCAAGAAGTTCAGGATAAATGCAAAGATTACCATGCCCAGATAAAATTTGGTAAAACTTCTGAAAATCAGAGATAAAAAACTAAAATCTTAAAATCAGCTAGAAAAAAAGGAAGCATTATCTTTAAAAGAGCAACAATAAGATTTCCAACTGACTTTTCAGCAGAAGCAACAGAGAGTATTGAATGACATCATTTGTTTGCTAAAAGAAAAAAATTCCCAACCTAGAATTCTATACCAAGAAAAAATTTTCTTCAGAATAAAGTGAGATAGGTTGGGCACGGTGGCTCATGCCTGTAATCCCAGCACTTTGGGAAGCCGAGGCGGGTGGATCACGTAAGGCCAGGAGTTCAAGACCAGCCTGGCCAACATGGTGCAACCCTGTCTTCACTAAAAATACAAAAATTAGGCCGGGCGCGGTGGCTCACGCCTGTAATCCCAATACTTTGGGAGGCCGAGACGGGCGGATCATGAGGTCAGGAGATCGAGACCATCCTGGCTAACATGGTGAAACCCTGTCTCTACTAAAAAATACAAAAAAACTAGCCGGGCGAGGTGGCGGGCGCCTGTAGTCCCGGCTACTAGGGAGGCTGAGACAGGAGAATGGCGTAAACCTGGGAGACGGAGCTTGCAGTGAGCTGAGATCCGGCCACTGCACTCCAGCCTGGGCAACAGAGTGAGACTCCATCTCAAAAAAAAAAAAAATAGTTGAGATGAATCATGAATCTAAATGTGAAGACAAAACAATAAAGTTTATGGAGGAAAAACATAGAAGAATATCTCTATGACCTTGTTGTAGACAAAGATTTAATCAGGATACAAAGAAACACTAACTGTAAAATAAAAATTAATAAATTGAGCTTCATTAAGAGCTTTAATTCATCAAAAACACCAGTAAGAAGGCCAAGGTGGGTGGATCACCTGAAGTCAGGAGTTCGAGACTAGCCTGGCCAACATTGTGAAACCCCATCTCTACTAAAAATACAAAAAATTAGCTGGGTATGGTGGCAGATACCTGTAATCCCAGCTACTCAGGAGGCTGAGGCAGGAGAATTGCTTGAACCCAGGAGGCAGAGGTTGCAGTGAGCCAAGATTGTACCACCGCACTCCACCCTGGGCAATAAGAGCGAAACTTCATCTAAAGCAAACAGACAAACAAACAAAAAACCAGCAGTAAGAGAGTGAAAAGGAAGGCAACAATGCAGAGAAGATATTCACAATACATACATATAGCCTTTCTATGTATCCCGAGTTTATACAGAATTCCTACAAATAAGATTTAAAAAAACATTTTTTAAACATTAAAATGGACAAAAGAATTGAACAGGTCCTCCTAACAGAAGATATTCAAGTGGCCAGTAAGTATCCACATCATTATCATCAGGGAAATGCAACTTACAACTACAATGAGATATCACACCCCACCAGAATAACTAGTAATGAAAAAATTAAGAATACCAGGTATTGAAGAAAATGTAGATCAATTACAAGTCATACATTGATGATGAAAGTATAAATTGGTACAATCATTTTAGAAAACTTTTTGGCAGTATCTACTAAGCCCAGAAATCCAATTCACCCCAAAAGAACCCACTCTAAAGAACTGAATGCATATATGAATTCAAACAACATACTAACATATGCAAAGAACATTTATAGTATTTTTATTTTATTGTAGCAAACAAACGAAAACAATCCAAATGTCAGTGAGTAGTAGAATGTACAAACTGGCAAAACCGTACTAGAGACTACCCAGCAATAAGAAAAAAACACCTACTACTGCAATATATTGACATGAATGAATCTCATGAATATTATGTTGAGTGAAAGAATAATTTTTTTTAAGTTTAGAAAGAGTATGAGAGAAGGCAAAAATTAATGCATGGTAATATAAGTTAGAATAATGGTTGGATGAAGGATAGTTACAGATAAGAAAGAGGCATGAGAGAATTTGGAGTGCTAGAAATGTTCAATATTTTAATCTGAGTGGTAGTTACAGAGGTGTTTACATATTTCCATTCATAGAGTTTTAGACTTAACACACTTTGCTGTATGTATATCTCATATCACCTCAGAAAATGGTAGTATTGGCTACTACAAAACTGTCTAACAACGTGTCATATTCAGAATAAAATTTTAAATCATAGGATTTTATTGAAAACACTTCTTGACCTGGACTTTGCCTTTCCAGAAATATTTCTGCACTCTAACAATAAGCTCTGTTTACTGGCTATACCAAAGTATTTAGTGTTTTTTAATAATATACCACACACTCTTTAACCTCTTTGCCTTTGCATATGTGTTCTTTGCTTGGGATATACTTACCACCCTCTTATTTTACCCTAAATGTTCCCTAGTAATTTCTACAAAATTTTGCATCTTAATTCAGTCATTGCCTTATCCAGATAACCTTCCCAAGCCATCTCAGGTGTAATTAAGCACATCTTTGCTTTGTTCTTTTAGCACCCTATTATAGCATTTTCAAACTGTATTAAAAGCTTTTCTTATTTTTCTGATTCTCACTAGATTACAAAGTCCTTGAGAATGGGCATTTTTGTTTTGTTTTTAAAATATTATTAACACATAGTATAGGATCTGACATAAAGTAGGTACAATAGGAGTTTTTCTAAGTGTCGGAACAAGAAAACAATTAGGGAAAATCCTAGTTGGTTCTATATTGAGTTTCTCCTACATGTTCAGTAGTAGATTGGGGCTTTTCTATGCTCCACAGGCTCAGAAGACACAACCCCATTATTATGGATTTGAATATTGCAAAGATGGTACTAAATTTACTTTCTTTGGTTACAGGAAGACATTCAAACAGAAAATTGTTAGTAATCCCAGAAACCATTTTATCAGCCAAGTGACCTAAATACTGGATAGAAAATTCTGTCCACGGCAGGCCCAACAATCGGTAGATCTACTCTCTTTCCTTAAGAATAGCCATGAGAACAAGGAAAACTGGGGCAAATTAAGCTAACACAGCTTGTTCATATGCTCATCCATCAGGAATACAATGGCATTAAACATTAGAAAATATAGAAATTGCTGTCTTCATAGCACTTTTAAAGCTCATTTATCATAGTTAAAATTTGGAAAAGAACTATCTTCATTTAACAATTATCAAAAAATATGTTCCTAAAATATCACCACAACAGTTATACAGGATTATCTTTTATACTGAAATGATGGATATTTAATTGGCAAATAAATATGTACCTAAAATTCAGCCTAGTTGTGTTACTATAGGTCAATACACTTTTTTCCTTTAAACCAACAGATGTTTTCGGTAACACACCAAAACTACTAGAAATCATGTTTGGTCTTTACATTTTTAAAGTAACTTTTAAATGGAAAACATTAACTTAGCAAAGGTAGTGTTTTTAAGAGATGATTATCACATTTATTGCATTGTAAACCACTTTTTAAAAACTAGAAACAGCTAAAATTCTCAAAGGACACAAATTGGCTGCTAGTTAATCTCTCAGAATTCAATGTTAAAATCTATTGTAGTTGTTTATTTTGTGGTAATTTATATTTGAGATTGCCTTATCCATGACATTCCTCTTGATTTTGATAGTGGTCTAATGTAAATGTTTTAGCCAGATGATCTCTAGAATATGTTATAGAGTCTGGCATAGTCTAAACAACTTATGATGTTTTGATAGCAGGAAATTCTATTGCTGAATTTGTTAATATCCATTTACTTCTACTAGAATTTTAATAGTAATTTTGCTCTTGTAAACATAAGGTCAAAAATATTTGGGAATGTGTATGCAAACCCAAATTTGGAAGAAAATGAACCATAGCAAACTTTTAACAGAAATAGAACTTGAGAATTTAGGAATTTATCATTTTAATGACATTAGAAATAAGCATTTTTTCTAAGAAGCCACCTGTAACACATTAAGTATAAATCACAGTTTCTTAAGTACTGTTTTGGGACCTTTGTGTTGCAATTCCAGATGCATAAGTTAAGTTGGTTAAGCAAGGAAATTGTTGCGTTTGGGGTGAGCAAAAAGAAAGTGATGAAAGCCAGGTCTTAAAATAAGTTAGGGGTGAAACACTTCGGAATTTAAACTTCATATAGAGTAAATGTAGGGGAAAATAACAGAAAATAATTGTTTTTAATGTGTAAACATTAAACATTTACATAGCACAGGATCATTAATTCATTGACCTTATTAATTTATTATTTTAAAATTATGGCATGAAAAGACTCCCTGTTACTTAAAAACAAAACAGCACCAAAAGATCAAAATGAAAATAAAAGCTATGTATTTCAACATTTAAATGTGCGGTATAAAATAGAGTTCAATCTTAAACCTAGAGTTCCTTAAAACTTTTACTAAAAATCCTCATTATTTTTTAATAACACTTTTATAGTGCTTACAACATACCTGTTACTGATGTAAGTAATTAAATCTTTATATAATAACCTCATCGGGTAGGAACTATTATCCTCATTTTACAAATGAGGAAACACATTGCTTTTGTCTAGATAAAGCCTCCAAGATATGGAACTTATTTGACCAGGATCACAAAGCTTTAATAGTAAGTGGCAGAGCCAGACCTAAACACAGACAGTCACTCCAAAGTCTATGATCTTATCAAATATATGCTCTGCTGTCTTCCTAACATCTAATATCAAGCCTTCAGAAAGTTAACTAGTATCAGAAAATAGTAATATTTGAAATGTTTTAATCGAGTAAAATGTCAAAGAATCTACAGGCTAAGGAGATGCAGCATATTCAACTAAAATTCCTCATAAATACTTGAACTCTTCATGAAGATCTTCAAGAAAAGATCATATAGACTACTTCAGTACCTCCAGTGACAGGGAACTATATTAAGGTAGACAATTTTATTTCCTGAAATCTGCCTCCTGTAAACTACCGTATTTCTTTTAGAAGTAGGGTCTCACTCTGTTGCCCAAGTGGGAGTGTTTTACCGTGTTTCTATCCTATCTTCTAAAGTCAAACAAAATTAATTGCACTTCTCTTTTACACTGCTGCCTTAAAATATGTGAAGAAACCAATTATGTTCTAATTCCCCACCCCCCACCCTTGGTTAAATATTCTATTTCCTTCAAAATTTCTTCATGTACACAGTGGAATTTCCTCACATTTCTACTTTTTTGTTTCTGGACATGCTCCAATTTTTCTTCTATCTCTTAAAGCGCACCATTCCCAAACTGAATTCCATATTCAAGAAGTATTTTGACCACAATAGACTAGCACCATTACCAGTCATTCTATTTTTACTTTTTTAAATTTATTTTTTCCTACTCTTCAGGAACCCCAATCAATCATTCATTCTAAATGGTATTAATGTAGATGAATATTGACTTTTTAGACAGCAAAAATATATAGATTCATATCAAGTTTGCTACAAAATAATGCCTCTATGATATTTTCCACATAGATTGGAGCTAATAAACTGGATTTTTGAAAATAAATTCAAAATAATTTACCCTTATGAAATTATTATAAATCAGTATCTTATTAGAAATCAGTCAGTCCATTATTCCAGCCTGTTGAGATCCTTTAAAATCTTGATGATCTTACTTAACAAGTTAGCTATCCCTTCTAGCTTTTCTCAGCTAAATCATTGGGAAACTATCAATATTTATGATAACTTTTTTTTTTTGAGATGGAGTCTCACTCTGTTGCCCAGGGTGTAGTATAATGGTGCAATATTGGCTCACTGTAACCTTCGCCTCCCAGGTTCAAGCAATTCTCCTCCCTCAGCCTCCCGAGTAGCTGGGACTACAGGCACAGGCCACCACGCCCGGCTAATTTTTGTATTTTTAGTAGAGACAGGGTTTCACCATGTAGGTCAGGCTGGTCTTGAGCTCCAACCTCAGGTGATCCACCGGCCTCGGCCTCCCAAAGTGCTGGGATTACAGTCATGAGACACCACTCCCGGCCTAGAGTATTGTTTTTAATATAATTAAATACTCATTTTATTGGTTACTTATCAAGTAAACATGCCCTGTGTTATACACCATCTGTTGTCAAAGTAGATTAGGTCCAGAGAGAGTTAACTGAAATCCAGACATGATGTATATGGTTTTCTTCTTCTAATAAAAGTCTATTAATAATTTATTCTTTTAAAATTATTTATTTATTTATTTTTAAAGAGATGAGATCTCATTATGTTCCCCAGGTTTGTCTCGAACTCCTGAGCTCAAGTGATCCTCTAACTTCAGCCTCCCAAAGTGCTGGGTTATGGGCATGAGCCACCATGCTTGGCCCCTATTAATAATTTCTGATAACACTACTCAAAGAAAAGAACAGGATTATTTTATATAGTTTCTTATGGAACACAGGTTATGGAGGTTACGGGCAAGCACGATTGAAAAAGATTTAGGCCATGTGCAGTGTCTCATACCTGTAATCCCAACACTTTGGGAGGCCAAGGCAGGAGGATTGCTTGAGCCTAGGAGCTCAAGACCAGCCTGAGTAACATAACACCACCTTGTCTGTACTACAAAAAAAAGGAAATAAAATCAGCCAGGCTTGGAGGCGAGTGCTTGTAGCCCCAGCTACTCAGGAGGCTGAGATAGGAGATTTGTTTGAGCCCAGGGGATCAAGGCTGTAGTGACCAATGATTGCACCACTGCTCTCCAGCCTGGGCATCAGAGCAAGGCCATCCTCACCCCCATCTCAACAAAAGACAGAAATGAAAAAAAAAAAAAAAAAAAGATTTGAAGAACAAGGTATCACAACCTGAAAGTAAGCCTAATTCTGTAAACCTGTTAAAAATGCAAACAAAATCCCAGCATGCATAAATGAAGGACGGTATGTAGCAAGCATTTTGCAATTATCCTTCTTCACACTAGGCAGATACTTATTAGATTGTGAGCCATGTAACACATGCTTGCTCCCTATCATTTTTTGCTGTGATCATGTTTCCTGAGGCCGTCCCAGCCATGCTTCCTGTACAGCCTGTGGAGCCATGACCTAAGTAAATCTCTTTCTCTCTTTTTTTTAAAAAATTATACTTTAAGTTCTAGGGTACATGTGCACGACGTGCAGGTTTTTTACATAGGTACACATGTGCCATGTTGGTTTGCTGCACCCATTAACCGGTCATTTACATTAGGTATTTCTCCTAATGCTATCCCTTCCCCATCCCCACACCACATGACAGGCCCCAGTGTGTGATGTTCCCTACCCTGTGTCCAAGTGTTCTCATTGTTCAATTCCCACCTATGAGTGAGAACATGTGGTGTTTGGTTTTCTGTCCTTGCAATAGTTTGCTCAGAATGATGGTGTTCAGCTTCATCCATGTCACTACAAAGGACATGAACTCATCCTTTTTTATGGCTGCATAGTATTCCATGGTATATATGTGCCACATTTTCTTAATCCAGTTTATCGTTGATGGACATTTGGGTTGGTTCCAAGTCTTTGCTATTGTGAATAGTGCTGCAATAAACATAAGTGTGCATATGTCTTTATAGCAGCATTATTTATAATCCTTTGGGTATATACCCAGTAATGGGATGGCTGGGTCAAATGGTGTTTCTACTTCCAGATACTTGAGGAATCGCCACACTGTCTTCCACAATGGTTGAACTAGTTTACACTCCCACCAACAGTGTAAAAGTATTCCTATTTCTCCACATCCTCTCCAGCACCTGTTGTTTCCTGACTTTTTAATTATCACCATTGTAACTGATGTGAGATGGTATCTCATTGTGGTTTTGATTTGCACTTCTCTGACAGCCAGTGATGATGAGCATTTTTTCATGTGTCTGTTGGCTGCATAAATGTCTTCTTTTGAAAAGTGTCTGTTCATATCCTTTGCCCACTTTTTGATGGGGTTGTTTGATTTTTTCTTGTAAATTTGTTTAAGTTCTTTATAGATTCTGGATATTAGCCCTTTGTCAGATGGATAGATTGCAAAAATTTTCTCCCATTCTGTAGGTTGCCTGTTCAGTCTGATGGCAGTTTCTTTTGCTGTGCAGAAAGAAGCTCTTTAGTTTAATTAGATCTCATTTGTCAATTTTGGCTTCTGTTGCCATTGCTTTTTGTGTTTTAGTCATGAAGTCGTTGCCCATGCCTATGTCCTGAATGGTATTGCCTAGGTTTTCTTCTAGGGTTTTTATGGTTTTAGGTCTAACATTTAAGTCTTTAATCCACCTTGAATTAATTTTTGAATAAGGTGTAAGGAAGGGATCCAGTTTCAGCTTTCTACTTATGGCGAGCCAGTTTTCCCAGCACCGTTTATTAAATAGGAAATCCTTTCTCCATTCCTTGTTTTTGTCAGGTTTGTCAAAGATCAGATGTCATAGATGTGTAATGTTATTTCTGAGGGCTCTGTTCTGTTACATTGGTCTATATCTCTGGTTTGGTACCAGTACCATGCTATTTTGTTTATTGTAGCCTTGTAATATACTTTGAGGTCAGGTAGCATGATGCCTCCAGCTTTGTTCTTTTGGCTTAGGATTGTCTTGGCAATGTGGGCTCTTTTTTGGTTCCATATGAACTTTAAAGTAGTTTTTTCCAATTCTGTGAAGAAAGTCATTGGTAGCTTGATGGGAATGGCATTGAATCTATAAATTACCTTGGGCAGTATGAGCATTTTCACGATATTGATTCTTCCTATCCATGAGCATGGAGTGTTCTTCCATTTGTTTGTGTCCTCTTTTATTTCGTTGAGCAGTGGTTTGTAGTTCTCCTTGAAGAGGTCCTTCACATCCCTTGTTTAAATCTTTTTTATTTATAAATTACTCAGTTTCCAGTACTTATTTATAGCAGGGTGAGAATGGACTAATACAAAGAGCAAGAAAGAAAACATTAAAGGGAGTTTAAGAGCTGTCAGAAGCTCTAACATATGTCTAAGTAGATTCCAGGAAAGAATGGAAGAAATGTAACACTTGAAGAGATACTAGCTTAAAATTCTCCAGAACTGAAGAAAAACATGGATATACAGATATGAAAACCATAGCATGTATTACTCAGGATAAGCAGAAGAAAAAGAAAAAGGAAATGAAATCTACTACTAGATATATTGCTGAGAAACTTAAAAACATATATATAGATGAAAAAGGATAGACTTTAAAAATAGCCAGATAGCTGGGGGCAGTGGCTCACGCCTGTAATCCCAGCACTTTGGGAGGCTGAGGTGGGCAGATCATGAGGTCAGTAGATTGAGACCAACCTGGCCAACATGGTGAAACCCTGTCTCTACTAAAAATGCAAAAAATTAGCTGGGCATGGTAGCGTGTGCCTGTAATCCCAGCTACTCAGGAGGCTGAGGTGGGAGAATCCCTTGAACCAGGGAGTCAGAAGTTGCAGTGAGCCGAGATTGTGCCATTGCACTCCAGCCTGGCCATAGAGCAAGACTCTGTCTCAAAAAGAAAAAAAAAATAGCCAGATAAAATGCACAGGTCACCTTTCTAGAGAAAAAGGGTAGCTCACAATATTTAAGGCCTGGGAGAAGACCTCCCAGCAGCTATCACTGAAGACAGAAGAAATGAAATAATACCTTCAAAGTGCTGAGAAAAAATAACTTTCCACCTAAAACTGTATAGCAAAATTATATTTCAAGAATGAAATGTACCAACATGTATGTGGTATACCAACATATATGTAGTGGAAGTCTCAGAAGGAAAGGAGAGGGAGAAAGGGATAGAACAGTTAACTGAAGCATAATGGTTGAAATCTTCCCAAATTTGATTAAAATAAGAAAATATTAAATACTCCAGAAGCTCAACAAACCACAGGCATGAAGAAAAAAGTCAAAAGGAGCAAGAGAAAAATGGATTTAAAGATAGGGAAGCAATAATATGATTAGCAGCTGACTTCTCATCAGGAACAATGGAGGAAAAAAGGCAGTGGGATTATGTTCAAAGTGCTGGGGGCAGGGTCAGGGAACTGCCACCAAAGAATTCTATAATAAGAATAAAGAAAATAAACAGATTCCCAGATTAAATACTGAGTGAATTCATTGCTAGCATACCCACCTTATAATAAATACTAAGGAAGTCCTTTAGGCTGAAAAGAAATTACATAAGACAGTAATTTGAATCCATAGGAAGAAATTAAGAGCATCAGAAATGGCAAAAATGTGGGTAAATATAAAAGTCCATATAAATATCTATTTTTCTATTTTCTTAATTTCTTTAAAAGACAAGATTATATGAAGCAATAATCATAACTCTGTGTTGTTGAATTAGAAGCATATATAAATACATATAACAACATTAACACAAGGAAGTTGCTATACTTTACTGTAGTTGAATCAGTATTAACCTGAAGTAGATGGTCTTATTAAGAAGCACATTGTGATCTCTAGAACAAATATGAAAAACATTACAAAATATTCAGATGAAAAGATCAACAAAGGAATTGAAATTATACATTAAAATATATTTAACAGAAGAATGCAGTAAAGAAAAAATAGAGGAATGAAATAGACATTAGACATTACCAAAACGGCAGACGTATATCCAACGACATCATAATGAATGAAATGCAAATAGACTAAACGCCCCAACCAAAAGGCAGAGGATTTCAGGCTTCTTTCTAAAAGGCAAGATTGAAGAATGATACACCGCTTATAAGAGAAACACTTTAGATTCAAAGAAACAAATAGTAAAAAGTAAAATGATAGAAAAGTAGAATTAAAATGATAGAAAAAATGTATATCATGGGAACAGTAACCATAAGAGAGTTAGAGTAACTATACTGACATCACACAAAATACATTTTAAGACAGAGTTTTTTGTTTTTTGTTTTTTGTTTTTTTGAGATGGAGTTTCGCTCTTGTTGCCCAGGCTGGAGTGCAATGGCGCAATCTTGGCTCACCGCAACCTCTGCCTCCCACATTCAAGTGATTCTCCTGCCTCAGCCACTTGAGTAGCTAGGGTTACAGGCATGTGCCATCATGCCTGGCTAATTTTGTATATTTAGTAGAGACGGGGTTTCTCTATGTTGGTCAGGCTGGTCTCGAACGTCCAACCTCAGGTGATCTGCCTGCCTTGGCCTCCCAAAGTGCTGGGATTACAGGTGTGAGCCACCACACCCGGTGACAAAGCATGTTTCATAATGTTAAAAGGTTCAATATACCAGGAAAATATAGAAATTTAAAATATGTATACATCTAAAACAGAGGCATGAGATACATGATGCAAAAAATAACAGTTAAAGGGAGAAACTGACAGTTCAACAGCTTGGGGTACAAATTTCAATATATCATTCTCATAACTGATAGAACAACTAGGCAAAAAATCAACAAGAAAAGAGAAAACTTAACACTATCAACCATCTTGTCCTAGGAGGCATTTTTAGAATAGACCACCCAACAACAGCAGAATACACCTTCTTGGCTGGGCATGTAGGCTCATGCCTATAATGCCAGCACTTTGGGAGGCTGAGGTAGGAGAATTGTTTGAGGACAGGAGTTCAAGGCCAACCTGGGCAACATAGCGAGACCTCATCTCTACTAAAAATTTAAAAACCGAGCCGGGCATGGTGGCTCACACCTGTAGTCCCAGCTACTCAGGAGGCTGAGGCCATAGGATCACTTGAGCTTGGGAAGTCGAAGTTGCAGTGAGCTGTGATTATACCACTGTACTCCAGCCTGGGCAACAGAACAGACTCTGTCTCAGAAAAAATAAAAAATAAAAAATACACCTTCTTTTCAAGCACACATAGACTATTTTTCAGTACTGACCGTATGCTAGGTCATATGATGATATAAAACAAGTTCCCAAATTCAAAAGGATTATAATCATTAAACACATGCTTGCCAATCCATAAAATTAAATTCTAAACCAACAAAAGAAAGAAATTTGGGAAATCCCCAAACATTTGAAATTAAACAAAATAATTTTAAATAACTCATGGGTCAATGAAAACATCACAAGAGAAATCAGAAAACATTTTGAAGGTAATGAAAATGAAAACACAACATACTAAAATATTTAGATAAAACAGGACCAAGATGAAAATGTAGCTTTAAACACATGTATTAGAGAAAAAGTAAAGGTTTCAAGACAATATCTAAGATACAACCTACAAAACAAACAAAATGAATTAAACCCAAAGAAAGCAAAAGGAAGAAAATAATAAAGAGCAGAGAGAATCAATGAAACAGAACATAAACAACTTTAAAAATCAGTGAAAACAAAATTTGGTTCTTTAAGATGATCAACAAAATTATTAAACCTTTAACTAGATTGACAAAGAAAAAAAAGACCCAAATTACCAAAATAAGGAATGAAGGAAGGGCTATGCCACCAACTGGCAATCCTACCAAAAAAAAAAAAAAAAAAATCAGGGTTAAAGGGATTATTGTGAACTGACTGGGTGTGGTGGCTCACACCCGTAATCCCAGCACTTTGGGAGGCCAAGGTGGGTGGATAACTTGAGCCCAGGAGTTCAAGACCAGCCTGGCCAACATGGTGAAACCACATCTGTACTAAAAATTCAAAAATTAACTGGGGCCTGTAATCCCAACTACTTGGGAGGAGAATTGCTTGAACCTGGGAGACAGAGGCTGAAGTCAGCCAAGATGGCGCCATCACAGTCCAGCCTGGGCGACAGAGACTCTGTCTCAAAAGAAAAAAAAAAAATAAAGAAAAACAACTTTATGCCAAATTAGACAATTTAGATGATATAGACAAATTCCTAGAAAAGAACTAATTACCAAAACTGACCGAAGAAGTAACAGAAAATCTGAATAGGCATACAACAAGGAAATAAATTAGTAATAAAACAATTACACACACACATATAATTGTATATATATGCATACATACAGGCTCAGATAGAATCACTGATAAATTCTATCAAACATTTAAAGAAGAAATAATGCCAATTATATATAAACTCTTTCAAAAAATAGAAGGAACACTTCCTAACTCATGAAGACAATATTACTCTGATACCAAAACTAGAAAAAGACGTCACAAAAAATCTATAGACCAATAGTCTTCATGAACACAACTGCACAATGTTTAACAAAGTATTTGTAAATAGTTTTATTTTAGATTTAGGGGTACATGTGCAGATTTGTTACCTGGGTATATTGTGTGATGCTGAAGTTTGGGATATGACGGATCCTGTCACCTAAGTACTGAACATAGTACCCAATAGCTTTTCAATCCTTGCCTCCCTCCCTCCCTGCCTCCTCTAGTAGTCCCCTATTTCTATTGTTGCCATCTTTGTGTGAGTGCCCAGTGTTTAGCTACCACTTATAAGCGAGAACACATGATATTTGCTTTTCTGTTCCTACATTAATTCACTTAGGATAATGGCCTCCAACTGCATTCATGCTGCTGCAAAGGACCTGATTTTGTTCTTTTTTAATGGCTGCATAGTATGCCACAGTGTATATGTACTATGTTTTCTTTAATCCACCAATGATGGGCACCTAGATTGATTCCATGTGTTTGCTTTTGTGAATAGTACTGTAATGAACATATGATTGCATGTGTCTTTTTGATAGAATAATTTATTTCTTTTTGGATGTATACCCAGCAATGGGATTGCTGGGTCAAATAGTAGTTCTGTTTCCAGTTCTTTGAGAAATTTCCAAATTGCTTTCCACAGTAGCTGAATGAATTTACATTCCCAGCAACAGTTATATTCTCTTTTCTTCAGAGCCTGGCCGACATCTGATTTCTTTTTTTCCTAAGACAAGGTTCTTGCTCTGTTGCCCAGGCTGCAGTGCAGTGGCATGATCATGGATCACTGCAGCCTTAATCTTCAGGGCTCAAGTGATCTTCCCACCTCAGCCTCGCTAGTAGTTGGGACTATAAGAGTGCACCGCTGCACCTCACTAACTTATTTTTATTTTATTTTTTTCATAGAGAGGGGGGTCTTACTATGTTACTTAGACTGGTCTTGAACCCGTGGACTCAAGTCATCCTCCTGCCTCAGCCTCCCAAAGTATGGGATCACAGGCATGAGCCACTGTGCCTGACCTTGGCTTTTTAATAATAACCATTCCGACTGGTGTGAGATGGTATCTCATTGCACTTTTGATTTGCATTTCTCTGATGATTAGTGATGTGGAATATTTTTTCATGTATACTGGCCTCTTGTATGTCTTCTTTTGAGGGTGTCTGTCCATGTCCTTTGCCGTTTTTTTGTTTTTGTTTTTGTTTTTTGAGACAGAGTCTCACTCTGTCTCCTAGGCTGAAGTGCAGTGGTACAATCTCAGCTCACTGCAAACTCTGCTTCCCAGGTTCAAGTGATTCTCGTGCCTCAGCCTCCAAGTAGCTGGGACTACAGGTGTATGCCACCATGCCTGGCTAATTTTTGTATTTTTTGTAGAGATGGGGTTTTGCCATCTTGGCCAGGCTGGTCTCGAACTCTTGACCTCAGGTGATCCACTCACCTCAGCCTCCCAAAGTGCTGGGATTACAGGTGTGAGCCACCACACCTTGCCCTTTGCCCATTTTTTAAGGGGTTATTTGCTTTTTGCTTGTTCAATTGTTAAATTCCTTATAGATTCTGGACATTAGACCTTTGTCAGATGCACAGTTTGCAAATATTTCCTCCCATTCTGTAGGTTGTGTGTTTACTCTGTTGATAGTTTCTTTTTCTGTGCAGAAGCCCTTTAATTAGATCCCACTTGTCAGTTTTTGTTTTGGTTGCAATTGGTTTTGGGGACTTAGCCAAAAATTATTTGCCAAGGCCAATGTCAAGAAGGATATTTCCTAGGTTTTCTTGAAGGATTTTTCTAGTTTAAGGTCTTTCATTTAAATCTTTAATCCACATTGAGGTAATTTTTGTATATGGTGAAAGGTAAAGGTCTCGTTTCATTCTTCTGTATACAGCTAACCAGTTATTCCAGCACCATTTATTGCATACCATGTCCTCTCCTCATTGCTTGTTTTTGTCAGTCTTGTCAAAGATAAAATGGCTGCAGGTATGTGGCTTTATTTCTGGGTCTGTATTCTATTCAAGGAAGCCATCTCTTACTGCTTTTAGTCAACATTTTAGTGGAAATTATAGCCAGTGTAATATGGCAAGAAAAATATATTAAAAATACATAGATTTAAAATTTTCTTTTATTCCTATTTGATGTTTATACTGGTTATATTTATTGAAATATTAATATAATTTTATGTCTGACAAATCTAATAATAAAAATTAGCTTGCTTTTTGTATATCTCTTTTACCATTCTTTTTTTAACTAATGCATATTTATTTAGTTTTCAAAAGTATTGGTATATGATCGATAAGCACCTGTAATCCCAGCACTTTGGGAGGCCGAGGCGAGCGGATCGCTTGATGTCAGGAGTTTGAGACCAGCCTGGACAACATGGCGAAACCCTGTCTCTACTAAAAACACAAAAAATTAGCTGGGCGTGGTGGTAGGCACCTGTAATCCCAGCTACTTGGGAGGCTGAGGCAGGGAGAATTGTTTGAACCTGGGAGGTGGAAGTTGCAGTAAGCCGAGATCGCACCATTGCACTCCAGCCTGGGTAACAGAGTGAGACTCCGTCTAAAAAAAAAAATTAGCCAGGTGTGGTGGTGCACACCTGTAATCCCAGCTACTCAGGAGGAGGCTGAGGCATGATAATCACTGGAACCTGGGAAGTGGAGATTGCAGTGAGCCGAGATGGCACCACTGAACTCCAGCCAGGACAACAGAGCAAGACTGTCTCAAATTTAAAAAAAAAAAAAAAAAAAATATATATATATATATATATATATATAGGTATATGATCGATAAGAAATAAAACCAATTTTTCACTGTACAGTATTTGAAAAGCATTGCTCTGAACTAAATTACTGTCTGATTCTTTCATATATTGAGATTCTGGAATGACTTCTACAGATATTGAAGTTTCTATTCAGCAGGTAGAGCCAATGCTGTAAAACAAAGGCTGTTAGACCAGTTAGGTCTTATTTATTAAATGTATTAATGAATCTAAAAAAAGAAAATTAGAAATAGGGTATGTCATCCAAGAGCATAGAAAAAGAGCAAATAGTAGCAATACCTGTCTAAACAATATCCAAGGGTAATGGTAGGTGGCCAACTCCTTTGTTTATTTCAATCATGTTTGCAAAGCCATGCCTACAAGACAGACTGATGCAAAGAGTTATAGCCAAAGGAAGTGAAATAGTCTCACTCTTGTAGCATTATCATTCTTTCTATAGAATCTTAGCTGTGGCATTAACCATTACATTCAGACTCTGAATTTGTGATTTCATAGAGCAGCGATCCCTAACCCTTTTGACACCAGGGACTGGTTTCATGGAAGACAATTTTTCCGCAGGGCTGGGGGTGGGGGCAGGAATGATTGATTCTTCTAAGGAGCGCACAACCTAGATCCCTCGCACACACAGTTCACAATAGGGTTCGCGCTCCTGTAAGAATCTAGTGCCGCGGCTGATCTGACAGGAGGCAGAACTCAGGCAGTAATGCTCGCTTGCCTGCCTCTTGTCTCCTGCTGCGTGGCTCTGTTTCTAACAGGCCACCAAGTACTGGTCCATGTACTGGTTGAAGGGAGCAGATATGTTTCCTTGAAAAACAGCTTCTGCCGGGCGTGGTGGCTCACGCCTGTAATCCCAGCACTTTGGGAGGCTGAGACGGGTGGATCACGAGGTCAGCAGATTGAGACCATCCTGGCTAACACGGTGAAACCCCGTCTCTACTAAAAATACAAAAAAATTAGCTGGGCGTGGTGGCGGGCGCCTGTAGTCCCAGCTACTCGGGAGGCTGAGGCAGGAGAATGGCATGCACCTCGGAGGCAGAGCTTGCTGTGAGCGGAGATCCTGGCATTGCACTGCAGCCGGGACAAGAGAAAGAGAGACTCCATCTCAAAGAAAAACAAACGACTCATTTGTCTTTCTCCTTTTGGGATTACACGTCTGTAATCCCAGCACTTTGGGAGGCCGGGGCGGGCGGATCACAAGGTCAGGAGATCCAGACCATCCTGGCTAACAGGGTGAAACCCTGTCTCTACTAAAAATACAAAAAAATTAGCTGGGCGTGGTGGCGGGCGC